>NC_089223.1:23390636-24010636 GCF_963924675.1 Phocoena phocoena
ACCTGCTCCCTGATATTTCAGCAGTGGTGTACATTGGTGGCAGCAGCTCACACCCACCCCCAGGGCTCGTGACAGCAGTGTCCTGTCACCTGAGAGTGCGCACATGGGGGAAGAGTCTCATATGGCAGGGCCGGGCCCTCCCCTCGCCCACCCCCCAGCAATGGCGCCTCACCTCTATGGCAGGCCAAGGATTCGTCCGCTTGCACACTTGGTTACAGCCACATCACACTCCAGCCCTTTCAGGCTGTCTCCTCACAGCCGAGCCCAGTCCTCTCCCTGGGCCTGACCTCTGAAGCCTGAGCTTCAGCACCCAGCCCCTGTCTGCACCAGCAGACACGCATCTCAGGCTGGGGATCACAGGGCAGCAGCACTGACAATCTGCTCGTCTCTCTCCATTTTGCCTCCCAAGAACAGGTTGCTGCACGCTCCTCCGAGGCTCCAAAGCTCCTCCTCCATCCAGGCTGATCTCCCCGCCAGTGAGAGGACTTCCCAGGGTGCAGGAACCTTTCCTCTTTCACAGCTCACTCCCAGGGCCACAGGTCCCATCCTGATTCCTTTTTTTTTTTTTTTTCTTCTTTGTCTTTTGTCCTACCTGGTTACATGGAGATCTTCTTGCCCTTTTGGAAGTCTGAGGTCTGCTGGCATGCAGTAGATGTTCTGTGAGAATAGTCCCACATGTTGATATATTTTTGATGTATTTTTGGGAGGAGGTGATCTCCATGTCCTACTACTATGCCATCTTGATCGCTCTTCTTATTTGCTGAATTTAAAGTATTTATACCTATGGAAGATTTGGAACCAGAATAATGAGACACTTCATTCAAAAACTCATCTAACTGACCCTTTTCAATAAGCTAATACTAAGGATTGCTAAGGATCATTTTATTCCTCAGTAATTAGCATCTCAATTGCTTTCATGCAGCTTTATTTGATTGTCGTATTAGGTCTTTTCTTTCTCCCATATTCCTAACCCTTGTACTTTCCTCTGCCTCTTGCATATGTTATAAGGTCTGACTGAAGGCTGACTAGAGAACTACTGTTTCTCTTTAGTTCAGCCTAAGGTAATCAGTTTAAATGAAGCTGCTCATTGCTGCTGAGAAGAGCACATTAGGCCTCACTAACAAAAGTTAAAAACTAGAAATCTAAGTCTATTTTTTCAAGGATGTTTATTGACACATTGAGAAAAGTAGAATTTTTTTCCAGAGAGATATACAAAGAAGAAAACACATGTGATGTTGTTGGATATGTAAGCCCTTGTAACCCATCCACTAAGAAAACGCCTGTGCACCTCTGACTCATGACATTTACATAGCTCCCATTGGAGAAAGGAATGTAGCTCATTCCCCAAGTATCTTCCCATCACCTCTCTTCCAGCTGAATAATCAGAGAAACACGGCAGCATTGTGCTAGAGATCCCTGACTTTCATTTCCATACTTTAAGTTTCCAGAAGAATCCTTTGGATGTAGAAGTAAAGATCTCTCATAATGTCTAGAGGTATTGTGGGACTTTGTGGCAGGTTCAGAAGGCCTATTATATTTTTAACTCACATTTGGAAAGAATAAAAATATTTCGAAAGTAAGTCTTAACCTCAAATCCATAATGTTCTTTGTCATTTAGTTCCATTCTTTTTATGATAATGTTATTTACAAAAGCAGTTATCTTTTCATAGATTACCTCTTCAAAAACTTTTTGCTACCTCTTTTAAAAGGGAATTGAATGCTTATTGTGTGCCCAGCACAGTTTAAGGAAAACATAATTGGCATAATCTGTCCAGTACACATATCTTAATAGAAATCACCATTTTGATGTATTCTTAGTTCCAGTTCTTAATTCCCAGTATATATTTTCCTATGATTATGCGCTTCACATAATATGCACTATACAAAGAGAGCTTTTTAAATGAATATTTCAGAGAAAATAATATATATATATGGCATCTTATCTCATAAGTGTTGTACTTTGTATATATTTTTACCTCTGTTTTTTTCTAGTAAGTTTAGATTTCTGAAACTAAATAGTCCTGAAGTAATGGATAAGTTCTTAACATCTTAGGAAAACTTATTAGGAAATGTTAACTACGATTAATAACTTAGTAACATAATCTACAGGAATAAGGTTAAACCTTGGATAATGTGATCTTGTAACTAACAGGTTAAAGTGAAAGCAAGGAAATTTGAATTGAAGTTAACCCAATGACTCTTTTCCACTGGAAGGGAACCAGAAAGCATGTTGCCATTGTTGCTGCTCATGGTCTTCTTTCAATAGTGAAGAATGTCACCTTGAAGACAAAGCCTACACACAAAGGAGGGCAAAGCAAAGCAAAGCAAAGCAAGAGAATTGTAGAGAAATGGTGCTGGAGTCCTGACTGTACTTCACTCAGTCCTCATGACCCGAGTTTCTTGCTATACCAGGGATGGAATAAGAACTAACTGAGAGGAGCTTGGGACAAGATGACAGAGTAGAAGGATGTTGGGCTCACTTCCTCTCATGAGCGCACCAAAATCACAACTGCTGAACAGCAATCAATAAAAAAGACTGGAACCTGCCAAAAAAGATAGTCTTCATCCAAGGATATAAAGAAGAAGCCACAAGATGGTAGGAGAGGCGCACTTGTGATATAATCAAATCCCGTACTCCCTAGGTGGGCAATCCACAAACTGGAGAAAATTATATTGCAGAAATTCTCCCACAGGAGTGAGCCCCACGTCAGGCTCCCCAGCCTGGGGGTCTGGCATTAGGAGGAGCCCACAGAGTATTTGGCTTTGAAGGCCAGTGGGGCTTGATTGCAGGAGCTCCACAGGACTGGGGGGAACAGAGACCCCACTTTTGGAGAGTGCACACAAGGTCTCACACATACCAGGACACAGGGCAAAAGCAGAGTTTTCATGGGAGCCTGGGCTGGACCTACCTGCTGGTCTTGGAGTGTCTCCTGGGGAGCCAGGGTGTGACTATGACTCTCCCTGGGGATGTGGACACTGGTGGTAGAGATTTCAGGGAAAGTTCAGCTATGTGGACTTGAGGAGGCAGACGTCTTGCTTGTGTCATCAGCATGAAGACCTGGCCCCACCCAACAGCCTGTAGACTCCAGTGCTGGGACGCCTCAGGCCAAACAACCAACAGGGTGGGAACACAACCCCACCTATCAGCAGACAAGCCGCCTAAAAACTTCCTGAGCCCACAGCTGCCTCTAGACACACCCCTTGACATGGCCCTGCTCACCAGACTGCCAAGACCCAGCTCCACCTACCAGTGGACAGGCACCAACTTCTCCCACCAGGAAGCCTGCACAAGCCTGTAGACTAACCTCACCCACCAGGGGACAGACACCAGAAGCAAGAATACTACAATCCTGCATCCTGCAGAACTGAGTCTGCAAACACAGAAATTTAGACAAAATGAGATGGCAAAGGAATCTGTTCTAGATGAAGGAATAAGATAAAACCCCAGAAGAACAACTAAGTAAAGATAGGCAGTCTACCCAAGAAAGAGTTCAGATACTGAATGTAATGATGATCCAAGATCTCAGGAAAAGAATGAATGCACAGAGTGAGAAGTTACAAGAAATTATTAACAAAGAATTAGAAAATATAAAGAACAACCAAGCAGAGTTGAAGAATACAATAATCGAAATGAAAAATACACTAGAAGGAATCAACAGCAAAATAAATGAGGCAAAAGAGTGAATAACTGAGCTGGAAGACAGAATGGGGGAAATCACTGCCATGGAACAGAATAAAAAAAGAATGAAAAGAAATGAGGACAGTTTAAGAGACTTCTGAGACAACAATAAATGCACCAATATTTGCATTATAGGGGTCCCAGAAGGACAAGAGAGAAAGAAAGGGCCTGAGAAAATATGTGAAGAGATAACAGATGAAAACTTGCCTAACATGGGAAAAGAAACAGTCATCCAAGTTCAGGAAGTGCAGAGAGTGCCAGGCAGGTTAACCCAAGGAGAAACCAAGACACATAATAATCAAACTGACAACAATTAAAGACAAAGAGAAAATATTAAAAGCAACAAGGGAGAAGCAACAAATAACATACAAGTCCATCCCCATAAGGATATCAGCTGATTTTTCAGCAGAAACTCTGCAGGCCAGAAGAGAGTGACATGATTTTTTAAAGTGATAAAAGCAAAAAACCTATAACCAAGAATACTCTACCAAGCAAGGCTCTCTTTCAGATTCGATGGAGAAAAAAGCTTTACATACAAGCAAAAGTTAAAAGAATTCAGCACCACCAAACCAGCTTTACAACAAATGCTAAAGGAACTTCTCTAGGTGGAAAAGAAAATGCCACAACTAGAAACAAGAAAAGTATGAAATGGGAAAGCTCACCAGTAAAGGTAAATACACAGTAAAGGTAGGAAATCATCCACACACAAATACATCAAAACCAGTAATCATGAGATCAGGAGAGTACAAATGCAGGATATTTTAAATGCATTTGAAATTAAGAGATCAGCCACTTAGAATAATCATGTATATATAGACACTGCTATATCAAAACCTCATGGTAACCACAAACCAAAAATCTATAATAGATATACATGGAAAAAAGAAAATGCAATCCAAACACAACACTAAAAATAGTTATCAGATCACAAGGCAAGATAACAAAAGAGGAAAGGAAGGAAAAAGATCTACAAAAACAAATCCAAAACAATTAACAAAATGGCATTAAGAACGTGTATATCAATAATTACCTCAAATGTAAATGAATTAAGTGCTCCAACCAAAAGACAGACTGGCTGAATGGATAAAAACGCAAGACCCATATATATGCTGTCTACAAGACACCCACTTCAGATCTAGAGACACATACAGACTGAAAGTAAGGTGATGGAAAAAGTATTCCATGCAAATGGAAGTAAAAGAAAGCTAGAGTAGTAATACTAATATCATACAAAATAGACTTTAAAATAAAGACTGTTACAGGAGAAAAAGAAGGACATTACGTAACGATCAAGGGACCAATCCAAGAAGAAGATATAACAATTGTAAATATATATGCACCCAACATAGGAGCACCTCAGTATATAAGGTAAATGCTAATAGCCATAAAAGGTGAAATTGACAGTAACACAATAATAGTGGGGGACTTTAACAACCCACTTACATCAACTGAAAGATCATCCAGACAGAAAACAAATAAAGAAAACACGGGCCTTAAATGACACATTAGACCAGGTGGACTTAAGTGATATTTATAGAGCATTCCACAAGAAAGCAGCAGAATACACATTCTTTTCTAGTGTACATAGAATATTCTCCAGGTAGATCACATGCTGGGCCACAAAGCAAGCCTTGGTAAATTTAAGAAAACTGAAATCATATCAAGCATCTTTTCAGACCACAACACTATGAGTGAAAATCAACTACAAGAAAAAAACTGTAAAAAACACAAACACGTGGAGGCTAAACAATATGCTACTAAACAACCAATGGATCTCTGAAGAAATCAAAGAGGAAATCAAAAAATACCTAGAGATAGGGCTTCCCTGGTGGCGCAGTGGTTGAGAGTCTGCGTGCCGATGCAGGAACACGGGTTCATGTCCCGGTCCAGGAAGATCCCACATGCCGCGGAGCGGCTAGGCCCGTGAGGCATGGCCGCTGAGCCTGCGTGTCCAGAGCCTGTGCTCCGCAACAGGAGAGGCCACAACACTGAGAGGCCCGCATACTGCAAAATACATATATATATATATAGAGAGAGAGAGAGAGAGAGAAAGATAAAAATGAAAATACAATGATCCAAAACCAATGGGACACAGCAAAAGCAGTTCTAAGAGGGAAGCTTATAGTGATACAAGCTGACCTCAAGAAACAAGAAAACTGGGCTTCCCTGGTGGCGCAGTGGTTGAGAGTCCGCCTGCCGATGCAGGGGACACGAGTTCGTGCCCCGGTCTGGGAAGATCCCACATGCCACAGAGTGGCTGGGCCCATGAGCCATGGCCGCTGAGCCTGCGTGTCCGGAGCCTGTGCTCCACAATGGGAGGGGCCACAACAGTGAGAGGCCCGCGTACCACAAAAAAAAAAGAAAAAAGAAACAAGAAAACTGGCGAATAAATAACCTAACCTTACACCTAAAGCAACTAGAGAAAGAAGAGCAAAAAAAACCCAAAGTTAGTAGAAGGAAAAATATCATAAAGATCAGAGCAGAAATAAATGAAATGGAAACAAAGAAAAAAATAGCAAAGATCAATGAAACTAAAAGCTGGTTCTTTGAAAAGATAAACAAAACTGATAACCCTTTAGCCAGACTCATCAAGAAAAAACAGGGACAGGGACTGAATCAACAAAATTAGAAATGAAAAAGGAGAAGTTAACAACAGACACCACAGAAGTACAAAGGACAATAAGAGACTACTACAAGCAACTGTATGCCAATAAAATGGACATAGAAGAAATAGACAAATTCTTAGAAAGGTACAATCTCCCAAGACTGAACCAGGAAGAAATAGAAAATATGAACAGACCAATTACAAGTATTGAAATTTAATCTGTGATTTTCAAACTCCCAACAAACAAAAACCCAGGACCATATGGCTTCACAGGCAAATTCTATCAAACATTTAGAGGAGAGTTAACATCTATCCTTCTAAACTATTACAAAAAAATTGCACAGGAAGGAGCACTCCCAGGCTCATTCTATGAGGCTAGCATTACCCTGATACCAAAACCAGACAAAGATACCACAAAGAAAGAAAATCACACACCAATATCACTGATGAACTTAGATGCAAAAATCCTCAACAAAATACTATCAAACTGAATCCAACAAACGTTAAAAGGATCATACACCATGATCAAGTGGAATTTATCACAGATACAAGGATTTTTCAACTTCTGCAAATCAAGCAGTTTGATACACCACATTAACAAACTGAAGAATAAAAACCATATGATCATCTCAATAGATGCAGGAGAAGCTTTTGATAAAATTCAACATCCATTTATGACAGTAAAAGTGTCACTGTTTGCAGATGACAGATACATAGAAAATCCTAAATATGCTACCAGAAAACTACTAGAGCTTATCAGTGAATTCTGTAAAGTTGCAGGATACAAACTTAACACAGAGAAATCAGTTGCATTTCTATAAACTAACAATGAAAGATCAGAAAGAGAAATTAAGGAAACAAACCCATTTACCATTGCATCAAAAAGAGTAAAATACTTAGAAATAAACCTCCCGAAGGAGGCAAAAGACCTGTACTGTGAAAACTATAAGATGCTGATGAAAGAAATCAAAGATGACACAGATCGAAAGATATACTGTGTTCTTGAATTGGAAGAATCAATATTGTTAAAATGACCATAGTGCCCAAGGCAATCTACAGATTCAATGCAATCCTTATCAAATTACCAATGGCATTTTTCACAGCTCTAGAGCAAAAAAAAAAAAAAAATCTTAAAATTTGTATGGAAACACAAAAGACCCCGAATCACCAATCTTGAGAAAGAAAAATGGAGCTGGAGGAATCAGGCTCCCTGGCATCGGACTACACTACAAAGCTACAGTAATCAAAACAGTATGGTACTGGCACAAAAACAGACTTATAGATCAATGGAACAGGATAGAAAGCCCAGAAACAAACCCACACACCTACAACAAAGGAGGCAAGAACATACAATGGAGAAAAGACAGTCTCTTCAATAAGTGGTGCTGGGAAAACTGGACAGCTACATGTAAAGAATGAGATTAGAAAATTCTCTAACACCATAAACAAAAATAAACTGAAAATGGATTAAAGACCTAAATGTAAGGCCAGATACTATAAAACTCTTAGAGGATAACATAGACAGAACACTCTTTGACACAAATCACAGCAATATCTTTTTGGATCCATCTCCTAGAGTAATGGAAATAAAAACAAAAATAAACAGATGTGACCTAATTAATCTTAAAAGTGTTTGCACAGCAAAGGAAACCATAAACAAAATGAAAAAGACAACCTACAGAATGCGAGAAAATATCTGCAAACAGTGTGACTGACAAGGGATTAATCTCCAAAATATATAGATAGCTCATACAGCTCAATATCAAAAAAAAAACCCAATCAAAAAATGGGAAGAATATCTAAATAGACATTTCTCCAAAGAAGACACACAGATGGTCAATCACATGAAAAGATGCTCAATACTGCTAATTATTAGAGAAATGCAAGTCAAAACCACAATGGGGTATCATCTCACACCAGTCAGAATGGCTATCATCAAAAAGTCTACAAATAATAAATGCTGGAGAGGGTGTGGAGAAAAGGGAACACTACACTGTTGGTGGGAATGTAAATTAGTACAGCCACTATGGAAAATGGTGTGGAGGTTCCTTTAAAAACTAAAAATGGAGCTACCATATGACCCTGCAATCCCACTTCTAAGCATATATCTGGAGAAAACCATAATTCGAAAATATGGATGCACCCCAATGTTCATAGAAGCACTATTTGCAATAGCCAAGACATGGAAGCAACCTAAGTGTGCATCAACAGATGAATGGATAAAGAAGACGTGGAATATATATATCAATACAATGGAATATCACTCCATCATATAAAAAAAGCCATAAAAAAGAATGAAATATTGCTATTTGCAACAACATTTTATTTTGAGTTTATCATACTACATGAAATAAGTCAGAGAAAGACAAATATCATGATATCGCTTGTATGCAGAATCTAAAAAAATGATACAAATGAACTTGTTTACAAAACAGAAAGAGACTTGCAGACAAAGGAAACAAACTTATGGTAACCAAAGTGGAAAGGTGGAGGGAGGGATAAATTAGGAGTTTGGGAGTAACATACACACTACTGTATATATATAAAATAGATAACCAACAAGGACCTATTGTATAGCATAAGGAACTATACTCAGTATTTTATAATAACATATATTGGAAAAGAATCTGAAAAACTGAATCACTTTGCTGTACACCTGAAACTAACACAACATTGTAAATCAACTATACTTCAGTTTAAAAAATAAAGAAAATTTAAAAATAAAGAAAAAGATAAGCCAAAAAAATTTAACCCAATGAAGCTTAAAAAAGAACTCTAAAATATAAGTTCTTCCATATATATTCTTAAGCATTTACCAAACTGTCATATCATTATAATGTTAGCCTTATTTTTTGTTTTACTAAGTTAATTTTCTTACAGAGTCCTTTTTGGAAGTGAATGAACCTCAAAATGAATGAGGGATTTAAAAAAGCAAGGATTCAAAGTAAACAGTTCTTTAAAAAAAATAGGGCTTCTCTGGTGGCGCAGTGGTTGGGGGTCCGCCTGCCGGTGCAGGGGACGTGGGTTCGTGCCCTGGTCCAGGAGGGTCTGCATGCCGCGGAGCGGCTGGGCCCGTGGGCCGTGGCCGCTGGGCCTGCGTGTCTGGAGCCTGTGCTCCTTGACGGGAGAGGCCGCGGCAGTCAGAGGCCCACGTACCGCAAAAAGGAAGGAAAAAGAAAAAAAATAATAAAAAGGAAAAAGTTAGCTTATAAAGAAACTGCAGGTTTCCTGTATGAAAAGAAGTTTTGCTATAGAAATAATTTTAAAGAAATAAAGAGTTTTATTCAACAAATTAACTATCTGGGTTTTACAAAATCAAAGGGATTTGTTATGTAAAACCTTTAGCCACAGTGTTACATAACCAATGTGGATTTAAAATTAAAAACAGAATCTAAGAAGTCAGCCAAGTGTGTAGCCAGCTCTCATCTGTGTCAGTTATGGCCTGCAGTCGTTTTTCTCTTAATAAATCTCATGTTTTCAAGTTTTGCTTTGTATGCTAGACACACACACACACATCTTGATTTCAGAGGGATAAAAAGGTTAGCCTTTCCTGGCTAGATCAGCAGTTTTCAACCTTGTATCATGTTAGTAACACTTGGAAAGCTTTTAAAAAATAATACCATGCCTGGCCCTGCCCCTGCCCCAGGCCTATTAAATTACATGGGGAGTGGGCACCAATATTTTTTGAAGTTCCTCACATGATTTAAATGTGCAACCTTGGTTGAGAACTTCTGGGTTAGAAAAGGAGTTGTTTTCTCAGGGCTTTTAAACAAGGACACTAACATGTTGAGTGTCTATCATGTGCTGGATACTGATAGATATTTATATGTCTTGTTAACTTATATCAGCCCTGTAAGTGAGTTCATACCTTTACCCTCCCTTACTCTTTTATGGATAAAGTGAAGACTCAGATTAAGGAACTTGCTCAAAATTTTGAAGCTAAAAAATCAGAAATTGAGATTTTAAAAAATCATCATTGAGATTTTAATCCAGGTCTTCAGAACTCCAAAGTCAATGCTCTGACAGAGGGAGTAACAAGTAGGAGAAAAATGTGATCAAAAGACTTAAGCAAATTACATATTAATAAGGGTTTGCAATAAACTTAATGAAATAAAATTTCTATAATCTGTATCAATTATTCTTTTGCACTCCAAACATTATTCAAAAAAGAAAAAAAGTGAGACCTGCTTTGTTAAAACTTATATGGTTGAGAAACACGGTTCTGAGCAAACTCATTTGCTACACCTGTTTAATCTCTGTTTACTAGCCTTATTTCTTCCATTCTTCCTTTTCTGTCCTCCCAAGTCATATTGGACCTTGTATAGTTCTTATTCAGACAACATTATATACTTGCCATCTCTAGGCTTTTGCACATGTAAATCTCAGTATAGCACACCATTCCCCTCACCCCACTTTTCCCTCCTTGTTTTCATTTGACTAATTCCTGCTCACCTGTCAATATGCTCAAGTCTTCTCATAAAAACCTCCCAAACTGACTAGTCTCCCCTTTTGTCCTGGGTTGTGTCTTGTGCTTCTCCTTGAAAAGACCATGGCTTAGTAATGGAGCTAAATTAGCCTTAAAGGCTGATCGTCTATAGCAACAAAGATTAAAAGCAGGTCTTAACACAAACAGGCTATTTTAGTTAGCATAAAATTCAAGTTAACTCATGTATAAGCCAGAATGACTTTCTTATATCTCAATATGTGAAATTTTCTTTTATCATTTCCCTGTTACAATGACAAGATGTTCTTTCCAATCTTCTTCTACTCTTCCTGCGAAAGACCCTGCACCCCACTAAATCATGGTACACAAACATATAACTATAATCCAGGTACAAACATTTCCCCAAAGACCCTATTCTTCTATAAAACAATAGGTCGATGCTTATATTTAACTCTTAATAAACACTTAAATTTTGGGGGAGGAAAAAAAGCTGACTTTCAAAGGATCAAACTCATCTGTAAGTAATTTAACTGCATGCAGAACAAAATCCAACACTCTTTAAAGTAATACGACAAACCCAGTACTTAAGAAAATAAAATTCACAATATTCAGGATCTGATAAAAAAATTATTAGGCATTCAAAGGAGGAAAATATGACTCAGACCAAGAAGAAAAACCAATCAATAGAAACAGACTCAGAAATTATGGAAAGGAAGGAATTGACAAACTAGGAGCTTAAAAGAATGTAAAGAAAAATATGAACAAAATGAACAAAATATATGAATAAAGAAATGGGAAATCCAAGAAGTTCAACAAACCGTCAACAGAATAAACATAAAAGAAACTACACTGGGCTTCCCTGGTGGCTCAGTGGTTAGGAATCTGCCTGCCAATGCAGGGGACATTGGTTTGAGCCCTGGTCCGGGAAGATCCCACATGCTGTGGAGCAACTAAGCCCATGCACCACAACTATTAAGCCTGCATGCCACAACTACTGAAGCCCGTGTGCCTACAGCCCATGCTCCACAACAAGAGAAGCCACCACAATGAGAAGCCTGTGCACCACAACAAAGAGTAGCTCCCGACTGCTGCAACTAGAGAAAGCCCGTGCACAGCAACAAAGACCCAACTCAGCCAAGAAAAAGAATCATTAAAAAAAGAAAAAAAGAAGCTATACTAAGGCACACCATAATCCAATTTGTTAAAAACAGTGATAAAGAGAAATTCTTAAAAGCAACTGGAGAAAAAGAACACATTACATATGGAACACAGGTTAGCACACTATATACAGCCCTCAAGCCAAATCTATCATGCCTCCTGTTTTTCATAAATAAAATTTTATTGGAACACTGACACACCTATTTATTTACCTATTGTCTATGGCAGTTTTTATACTACAATGGCAGAGTTGAGTAGGTGTGACAGAGACCATTTATCCTGGAAAGCCAAAAATAGTTATTAAAGTACTTTACAGAAGAAGTCTGTGATACCTGATATAGAAAAACAGCAGAAAGACAGCAGTCTTCTTACTAGAAAATATGCAAGCTGGAAGGCAATGGAATCATCTAAAAAGTGCAGAAAGAAAAACTGCCTAGTGAATATTTGCTATATTATACCAGTGAAAATGTCATTCAAAATGAAGGTAAAATAGACGTTTTTAGACAAAAGCTGAGAATTTTTTTTTTTTTAGTATTTGCACTACATGATATGTTAAAGAAAATTCTTGGCTTCCCTGGTGGCGCAGTGGTTGAGAATCTGCCTGCCAATGCAGGGGACACGGGTTCGATCCCTGGTCTGGGAAGATCCCACATGCCACGGAGCAACTAAGCCCATGTGCTGCCAACTACTGAGCCTGTGCTCTAGAGCCCAAGAGCCACAACTACTGAACCCGCGCGTGCTGCAACTACTGAAGCCTGCGTGCCTAGAGCCCGTGCTGTGCAACGAGAAGCCACTGCAATGAGAAGCCCGTGCACCACAATGAAGAGTAACCCCTGCTCGCCGCAACTAGAGAAAGCCCACATAGCAACAAAGACCCAATGCAGCCAAAAAAATAAATAAATAAATTTATTTTAAAAAAAAAAGAAAGAAAATTCTTCAGGCTGAAGGAAAATGATACTAGATGGAAACTTGGATTTACACAAAGAAATAAAGAGTGCTGAAATAGATTTGGCACAATTGACTCAATATTCAGGAAAGGAGGGACAGCTTTGGAAAGCTCAAGACTCACCCTGTGCCCATGAGCAGCAATTTGGACCTCCTGCTGCATCCACCATGCATCCAACATACCATACAGACAGACGAGACTCCCTTCCAGGAAAAGAAATATAAACATGGACTAAAGCACAATTTGGCAAACTACAGCCTATGAGCCAGCCATCTGTTTATGTAGAAAATCCAAAATAATTAAGAATGTCTAACTTACATATAAAATTTTAAAATTAATAAGCAAGTTTAGCAAGTTACCTGAATTAAAGCCAATATACCAAATTCAAATGTATATTTATATATCAGGAATAATTATTAGAATATCAAATAATGATACATACAACAATATAAAAAATCAGTTTTTTAACACTTAACAGTAGATACACAAGACCTTCACACAGAATGCTAAAAAAATATTACTTAGGAAATTAAAGAAGACCTAAACAATTCATGGCTTTGGAAAACTCAATATTATAAATACCTAATTTTCCTCACACTGACCTATAGAATCAATGCACTCCCAATCTTGGAATTTTTACTTATATTAATTGAAAAGCTGATTCTAAAATAGAAATGAAAAAATTCTAAAAATAGCCAAGACACTCTTGGAAATGAACAAGATAGGATGACTTTCTTTATAGGATAACAAGGTTTATTATAAAACTAATTAAGACAGAATGGGCTTATTATTCTGTTCAGAAAAGAGAATCCAGAATCCAGAGAATCCAGAAATCATGCACACGTGATTTATGACAATAGTGAGATAACCATCCATCCTAGTTTGCCTGAGACTGAGGCTGTTCCCAGGGTATAGAACTTTCAGAGCTAAAACAAGGAAAATTAGTATAAGTTGGTCTCCACAGACAAAGGTGGCCCTTCAGAGCAGTGAGGAAAGGATGGCCTTTTCAATAAATTATAGTGGGGCAATTGGATAATCATATAAAATAAAAGACTTAACCCTTACCTCACACTATATACAAAAATATATTTCAGATGGATTATAAATCTAAACTGAAGGACAAAATAACACTTCTTAAAGATTACTTAGTAGAATATCTTCAAAACCTTGGAATATGGAAAGATTTCTTTAAAAGGACCCAAAAAGCCCTGTCATGAAGAAAAACAATGATAAAATGGATAACGTAAAATGAAAAACTTCTGATCCTCAAAGACACCATTCAGGATGAAAAAGCCGTGGAGTGGAACGTATTTGCAACTCATAAGTGAATATATAAAGAACTACAAATAAAAAAAAAAGACAATCCACAGAAAAATGAGGAAGAGAGAAGCAGGAACTTCAAAAGACAACAAATTTCTAAGAAACATACAAAAAGATACTGATCTTCATTAATCATCAGAAAATGTAAATAAAACCACAATGGTACACCATTAAATGCTCATAAAATGAATCAACTTAAAAAGATTGACAATATCAAATATTGATGAGGATGTAGAATGTAAAGTCTCATACTTACGGGAGTATGGATTGATAAACCCATTTTGGAAAACCAGCAGTATCTTCAAAAACTGAACCTATGAGTATTCTATTACCCAGTAACTCACTGCTAGGAATAGATTCTACAGAAATGTCTTCACAAAACACATTTTAAAAGGTTTAATGTAATATAAATCATAATGACCTAAAACTTGAACTAATCAAAGTGTTTATGGAGAGTAGAATAGATAAATAAATTGTGGTATATCGTATGTTAGATACCTATACAGCAGTGAAAATGAATGAACTCCAGATACACATTACAACATGGATGAATTCCACAAGCATAATTTAAGGAAAACAAACCACTAATATAAAGCAGGCAGTCTGTGGATGTAAGAAGTATAGATGTTACCTTTGGAGAAGGGGAGGGGGAAGTGATCACAAAGCATCATGAATGGGGACTTCTGTAGTATAATTCACGTTCTATGTCTTACCTAGTTGTTCATTTATCAGTTGTGTTCACTTTATGATAACATATCAAATTGCATACTTAGGGGCTTCCCTGGTGGCGCAGTGGTTGAGAATCTGCCTGCCAGTGCAGGGGACAGGGGTTCGAGCCCTGGTCTGGGAGGATCCCACATGCCGCGGAGCGACTGTGCCCGTGAGCCACAATTACTGAGCCTGAGCATCTGGAGCCTGTGCTCCGCAACAACAGAGGCCGCGATAGTGAGAGGCCCACGCACCACGATGAAGAGTGACCCCCGCTTGCCACAACTAGAGAAAGCCCATGCACAGAAACGAAGACCCAACACAGCCACAAATAAATAAATAAATAAATACATTTGGGGAAAAAAAAGTTATAAAAAAAAAAAAAAATTGCATACTTATAATTTTGTACTTTTCTGTATGTCTTTTTTACTTCAAGAAAACACTGAAAAATTTCATTATAACTGGCATTTTTTTGAGACTGGCCTAGCAGAGTATAAAACTAAAGGCCAGAAAGCAGTTAAGAAGCTACTCTGAGAGCCCCAAGGATGGATGATGGACTTAACAGAGTTGAAGAAAACTGGAGAGGATGAGAATGAACTGTTTGCATACATCTAAATCGAGTAGCTATTTTAAATTTTAAATTAAATTAAAATGTCAGTTCCTCAGGTACACTAACCACATTTTACATGGTCAGTGGCCTCATTTAAGTGGTCAGTGGCTACCAAAACGAACAGTACAACCCTAAAAAATAGTGATGAACCATACTGGTGGTAAACTACATCTTATAATTTTATGCTTCCTTCCCATCCTAACTAACCATCACCTGGATACCCTTATAAAAAATTAAATACATGTCTATTCTCTATGAAATAAATGAAAATGTTTAAGAAAAAACTTCTGGGTATCCATCTTCCCGGAAATTTCAGGCTCAGTTCCGACTTCTGAAAGGGGAACTTGTAACAATATTAAAGACTTCCCCATTATTAAGGCAACAGAGCAATAGACTTATTTAATGCTCCTTCTGTTGACCACTTATTAACCAGTCTGTCCATGGCTATAAGAAAGGAAACAACTCATAATGTTTACTTGCCCTTTTAGAACATCTTGTCTTCTTTTTAAGTTTATTTTTACTCCTTGGGTTTTGGGTTCTATTCTGTCCTCTACTTCCTAGCACTGACCCTAGTTTCTTTAAACAGACAATAATAGAAGGGAATATTTTTCAGGATGTGTGCCTTGTGGTATGTGACCTTGCTACCTCACAGTATTCCAGTAGAGCGCACTGCTGCCATTCAGTTTCTCCAGGATCATCCATCCGTGGCTAATTCCCAGGCACATGTTTATAAATACGATTCATGCTGTAATTTTGACAGCTTCTATTTCCTGAGAGCTTTTCAGGTGTGAAGGACAGCTTTGACCTTAATCTGGTTCTGTCTGGAGCAGTTTGTTCTTAAACATGGTCCAGAGTTAATGAGGAAAATATTAAAATCTAGGTTCAAAACACGGAAAAGTAATTTGCTGTTGTAATTGATGGTACACTCCTGTATGTCGCTGCTGCATAGTTTCTTCCCTTGTATAACTTCTACCCTCTCAGCTTTCAGTAATACTAGAAGCAACCGCATAATCAAACCAGCCAATGGTCAGAGACAAGTTTATTACTTTCTTCACCCACGGCTAAGATGAACACAAAAGAAAAGTAATAATAATGGTAATAACACAAAACTGGCCTCTCAATCTCTACTGCCCTCCCCTGAATCCCGACAAAATGGTATTAGGGAACAATTCCAAGCTAAACTAAGAATCTTGCTTTGGGAACTGACTGCCCAGAATATTCTATTGTGTCTTCAGCCAGGACACTGGCTGCCGATATAAACAGGTCAGCAATTGTCTGGAACAGTTTTTGAATATTCCACTATCCGTTGTTGGAACATCATGGGTAGACATTTATAAGTATGCAAAGGGCTGAGTTTGTGTTAAATACTAGAGACAAAATAATAGATTGGCTGCCACCTGGCAAATAAATTCTCTTCCCAGATCTACTATTGACTCAGAATAAGTGCCTTAAGCAATCCACATCTCTATTTTCTAGGCAACGCAGTGTCAGTTAACAACACCTAGTACCCTGGAGGCGTGGTTTTGAAGAAGAACAGTGAGAGTAATAGTATTTTTTATAAAGAGGATCTTCATTTTAAAAAACAATGTATGATTACAGTTGACAAGACTTCAGTGATAACCCCAAGCCTCACATTATTCAATTATTTTACTCTCTCCATAGAAATTTAAGAGAGCTGCTAACAAGGAGCCACATGACTATTCTCTGATAACACCATTTCTAAGTGGAGAGGTGGTTTTAATTTTCATACTTTAAATAAATTGATTGACGTAATTTTTTGCCATTTCAGTTTCCAACAAAAAGGTATGTTTAACACAGTCTTCGTTAAAGTGTTGAGTACGTGAAGACAGCCTATTGATAATTTTGTATATTTGGGGATATGACTGTCTGCAAATCGACTGAATTCCCTCTAAAAGAATGCCTTCACCTTTGCATCCCAATATATCATCTGACATTTAGTAGGCACTAAATAGATGCACATGAAACTGAACACAAGGTCGTGTTAGGCAGGATCATTTTCTGAGAGCTGAGAATTATGAATCTTGAAGAAGTTGATAGACCTAACTGGTCAAGAAATGTCTGGATGGTATGTCAAGGAGAAAGCATGCATGAGGATAAGTGGATGGAAGTATTTCATGCTCTGGGGGATGTGCACCCAACCAAGACTCTGGGCATAACTGGGCCAAGAATTGACATCCCACCCAAGGTGAACAAATTAGATTTCCTTCTTAGAAATTTGGAATTAGGACTTATAGATAATAGTAATTCTATACTAATGTATATCTGTTACATTGTATCCTATTAGAATTTATAAGGCTATATATAGCACTTCAAATGACAGAGTAAGATAATGTGTAAAAATTTCCATTTGGGTAGAGTAGGCACTAGATTTTTTATTGAATTGGGGAAAAAGTATTTGGCTCAGTTGTGCCTTAATCTGTTTAATTACAAGGCAGAGTCAAAATCCATAGGGAAAGAGTAGTAATTTTTTCGCAATTTTAGTTATCTTTAAACTCGTGTGGCTTCTGTTTGGCATTTATTTGATTCTTGGACTCTCTGACTTTTAGAATCATGCATTGTTGTAGCCCCTATTTAATTTGCTTAGATGTTCTGCCCATGAATTTTCTGAGTAGGTACAACTACTTTCTTTAGTAAGTGTAACCTGGTCTTGCACATAGAAAGAGACAACGTGGAGCAGGCTGGGCCTGAGGCCAGTTTTAGATCTTCCCTGTGCTTGAGGATGGAATGACAATTTCTTAGGGACTAGCTGAACTGCTGAGAAGAAAGAAAAAGGGAGTGGGGAGAGGAAAAGGAAATAAGGAAGGAACAAGAGATTGGGGTGGCAGGCTTGAGAAATGCTGCTGGATTTTTATGATTTTATTTCATATCTTAAGGTGCAGTTTTATGCAAAATATTATTTAATAGTTTTAATGATAATTGATCTAATGATATACATAATTATTGGTTGATATAAATGTCTTGTATTATGCATGTGGTAGGAACCTAGATCGACCAACTCGAAAACTTGAACAATTAGTCTTTCTTTAAGCAGCTGCCACTGCTGAGGGCACTGCTGCAGCTACGACCTCAAAGGGCTGTTATGAGGCAGGGCGGTGGGCAGTATAGTCCTGTCTCCAAGGACAGATGTTAAGAAGAGAAGCTAGAATCCAGGATCCGAGAAGGATAGGCTTGCAAAGGGAGTGACGCCCTCCTTTGCCATTCTCTCTTTCCTACCTGTTCCCCAATCTCTGGCCTTCCCCATCTTGCAGTGGTGGGTCTAACACACTGTCACTTAAGTCAAGATACCTTTTATTAAAAATCCCCATGGTCTTGGTCTTCCTAAGAACTCACAATTCTGAAACTAGGGAGACAAGAGGCAAAAGCAGGATTGTCTAGTTTTATCACTGTTTTTAACTGTCAATTTTAGGACACTGCTAGAACCCAAAGCAAAATGTTCATGGAAATCCATCAGTGGATTCAGGCATATGCTAGTTTTAATTCTTATTTACACTGGCCTGTGATTATTTATCTGGAAAAGATGAAATGCTCCAGTTGTCAAGATCAAGAAAGAATTTTTCAAAACCAAAGAAAAAAATAAACGTGAGGCAAAGATCTTTTCAGAATTGTCTGTGCTGTGTAAATGATAGTCCAGAAGTAAAAAGGAGCCCTGAAAAATCACAGATTAGGGAAAGTTAAGGATTACTCAATAACTATATTTAATTTACTACCATTTGTGATATATAATTAGGTTTTCTGCAAATATATTTACAATATCGCTGGAGGAATACACAATAAACTGTTAGCGTTAATGTTTCCAGGAAGAGAACTGGGCAGGGGGGTGGGTAGAGATAGAAGGAAGCCTTGTTTTTTACAGTATTGTTTTGGTATTTTTTTGAATTTTGTATCATGTAATTGTATTTTTTCAATTTTTTCTCAAGAAATAACCATTTATCTAACCAGACAGTAAGTGTAAATACATTCTGATCACTGGTGTAAAGTGTTTTTAATCAATAGTGCCTCTCCATTCTATGACTTTTTGGTTAGACCTTTTAAAAACATCAATGTTTAGGGAGGTCTTAAGTGTGTTTACAATAGAGGTAATTCTGTTCTATTAGCCTTATGCTAAGGGAAGAAATAATAAGGTAGTTACTATAATAGCCTTGGCATGAATTGGCAAAACAATGGTATCAGGCTGAATTGGAACTGGCAACAGAAAAAAGGAAATAAATGAGGAAAATGAGTATTGAGGTCAGTTTTTAAATCAGCTGGCCCTTAAAACTCTGAATTCTGACATCCTTAAAGGCATTGTCATTCTCTTGTGGCCTGAAAGGGTACGTTATCTTTAGAGGTTTGAATCTCACAGAGTCACAGATACTCTAAGAAAAAGCCCCAATTGTGTGAAGAATACCCTACTAATATAACTTGCTAATGAGAATTTTCTCTCTCCTGCTGCCCTGTACAAAACTTATTTTTTAGACTGGAAAATTTCAAAGATACAAAAAGATTAGATGTATGATGAATCTCCATATACCTGTCACTCACTTTCCCTCCGCCTTGGGATTATTTTGAATAAATCCCAGGTATTGTTTCATCCTTAAATATATCCATTTGTACCACTAAATCCTACGAATTCTTTTTAAAATAAACTTAACCAGAATAAAATGGTCACACCTAAAAAATTAACAATAGTTTCTTAACATCATGAAATTTCAGTCAGCATCCAGATTTCTGGAATTGTCTTAGAATGTTTTGTTTTTTACATTACTTAGAACAATTTCTGTTAGAATGTTTTAATCAGAATCCTAATATGGTCCATACATTTCAATTGATTTAGATGTGCCTCCTCAGACTTTTTAAGTCTATGGGTTTCCCTCTCATCTCTTCCTCTTATTTTCCTTGCAAATTTTGTTGTTTTCATTGTTGAATAAACCAACAGCCTTGTTCTATAATTTCCCATCATGAATATTCTTCTAGGGGCTACAATCAAATTACCATTTTAAAGGCACTTAGAATAGTTACTTACTGTAATGCCTCTAACTTCATACAGAGTTAAGTTCATGTGTCTTTTTTTTAATTTCTATTTTTAGGAATTGTTTTTAAATTTAATTTTTTATTTTATAATTATGTAAAGTATATACATGATTTCAAAACTACACAACAAGGTATACACAAAGAAGATCAACTTCTATCCCTTTCCCCATCCTACTACTTCCCCCATTAGTAAGCATTTTGTTTAATTTCATAGTTTATCCTCCTGTTGTTGATTTTTAAAGCTGTATATATATGTGTGTCCATTCCTTAGATACATGAGAGCACACTGTACCTGATTTTACTGACCTAAATTTTTAAAAAGTACCTATATCCTGGAGATCACTCTGTAGTGGTAGAGAGAACTAGTCCTTCCTCCCTTTTAGACCTAGAATCGTCCCATTTTGTGGATGGACAATGGCTCACTAGTCCTCAGTGGTGGACACTGAGTCGCTTGCCTGCTGCCCTGTTGTGACGTGTCAACCTGCTCATGGTCATGTGCACTGCGGAGGGTGTCGGGTTCCACTGTCTTTCCACGAAGACCAGAGGTGCTGGCAGGGCTTCTGACTCCTGTCATCCCACCTTAGCTGCCCTCTATTTCTCAGCTTTCTCCTTCCTCTGTGGAAGGCTTTCTGTTCCTCTCTGTTCTCCTACCCTCTCTTATTCTGTAACTCCTCACTTCACTCTGGCGGTGGGGATGGGGTGGGAACCATTCTCTGTGATATCTTCAAGGACCTCATGTCTCCTCCTTTCTCTCTTGGTAGAAGGTTGCAGGAGCTCTTTATGTTCCTTCAGAAACATTATTATTTTGATAAAATGAGTGTGCATTCAGGCAGTGTCACCGTGGAGAAAACCTCCTCACAAAATAAAACCCTTGGTTCCAGCACTTCCTGGTTTCTGAGAACATAAATCACTAAGCATTCTCATTTCAAACTTTTCTAGCCACAGCCGTCCAACAAGTACCAAAGGTACCACCGCGCCTCAAAGGTGCCACTATGGAAAGGATGGGAGGCATTTGTGTCTGTGGGTCCTCGTCTGAAATTCACTTACAACCAGGAGGATTTCTACAACAATCCACTAACAATTAAATATGATTGTGTTTACAGAGAGATTGGCCTTGCTGAGAGCTAGAGCAGGACTCTGAGCACGGGCATTGAAGAAAACAGCATGGGTTAAGAAAACAAATGAAGAACTAAGAACCGGAAAAGGGTTAGGGTGGGAGGGAGGCTACACAAGACAAGTCATGACTACTTCAGAGTCTCTCCCTATTAACCTTGACCTCCCTGATCCCCCAAACACACATTCTAGGCAGATCTGGACCTGCCCCCTCATTCATTCATTCATTCATGCATCCCCTCCTTCTTTACACGAGTATTAGCACACCCTGCACATGGTTGTATCATTGGTTTTTTAACTCAGATTTTTTAAATATTAAAATGAAAAATGCTTTCTTATTTTTTATAGCTGCCAAGTATTCTATTGTAAGCATATATCATAATTTATTTAACTAGACCTCTATTCATTAACATTTAGGTTATTTTCAATCGTCTGCTAGCACAGACAATGACGATACCTTGAACAGGCACCATTTTGCCTGTCAAAAGTGTACCTGCCATCTAAATTCCTAAAATTGGAACTACGGGCTCAAAGGGCATATGCATTTGTCATTGTGATAGGTACTAGTCAACGGCCCTCTATGAAAGCTAGAAAATTTGCCCTCCCAACCACTGTACGGCAGGGCCTGTTTCCCCCAGGCTTGCCGGCATCTTGTGGTATCCAACATTTTTATCCTGTCCTATCTGATAGCTTGTAAAATGGTGTCTTGGTGTAATTTCCATTTTCATTTCTCTTACCGTGAGTGAGGTTAAGCATCCGTTCATGTGCTTGGTGTATTATGCAATGTTTTGTTCACATTTTTTGCCCATTTCTCTATTGGCTTCTTTATAAACTGGTTGGAACTCTTCTATTAGGGACACAGTCCTTTGTGATTTGAGTTGTAATCATTTTTCCCATATTAATCTTTTCATCCATATTTTTATCTTACTCATGGTATTTTTGTCATGCACATGTTGATTTTTTTTAAATGCAGCAAAAGGTAACAATATTTTTCTATGGCTTGTAGATTTTGTGTCTCGGTTAAGAGCTGGTGAAGAAGAAAATTGACTGTGCCTTGAAAACGCTCAGTAAGTCCTGAGGAAAAGAAATATTTAAAAGACTAAGAAACACTGGCAGATTATGGGGAGTTCCGAAAGCCCCACCTTCAAAATGTTGCCATAATAAAAGTCTAGGGGAAGGGCCACGCCTGTTCTTGTGCCAGTTTGGGGCAGGGATAGAAACTGTCAAGGAACTGAAGACTAGGGTTTTTTCCAGTTGATCTATAACACACGTAGAGTAAATTGGATAAAGTGCACCAGCCTTAAGTATACAGTTCAATAGATTCTCACACATATATTTCCTGTGTAACTACCACCCAGATCAAGATACCATGAATGCCAAGTTCTCGATCACCTGGTTACTAATGGAGGAAGAAGAGATGCTTAGTTCTGAGGGTTAGAGAAATGTGTCCTTAGCGCAACAGAGTGGGAGGAGGAAACAGAATGAAGGTCGATGGACAAGAGTCAAACAAGTATACATGGGAGTAGCCCACCTCAGTCTGATCTCAGGGCCTAAGGGTCCTCCCTGAATTCTCATCGTGTTAGAATCTATTCACCTAGAAGAAATGAAAAAGGCTATTGTGCATCCCAAAGCAGGAGAGGGTGACTGAGATGTCATCTCAGGCCCACGTCTTAGTGAACAAGATAAAGGTAGCTCAACAGAAGTAGATTGAAATGTGGCTTCCATGTTAGAGAGGATGAGGGTTGAAGATAAACATTCAGGAGAACTGACTTACGGTATTGAGCCAGCATTTGCTCCTTTCTTCTTTAACTTTGTCATCCTCGACTCTGCTCAGGTGGTCCAACCAAAATCTCCAGGGGGATGAAGGAAGGGCAAGGTAGCAACCAAAATAGGCCAAAGTGAAGGCAAGGCACAGACCAAACCCTCGTTCACCTCCCACCTTCGACTGCTACTCTTCCCGTACAATGACAAGCAAAATTCTTCTCCAGTCCACCCTACACTCAATACACATTCAACTCCCTAGAGGCAACTGTTAAGGGGGAAACCCCCTCATCCTGAAGTTTCCTTCCACATGTGCCAGTCCTGGCCTCTCTCCATTCTACCATGGAATTCATTTAAAGAATGGCTTAATCTGAGTGGGAAATTTGAGAAAGATAAACTGTGCATGCCTGGCTCAGCTCCTTCCTTTCTTTCTCCTGGGGTTGGAGCTTCAGTGGGAAAGGCATTCCCCTGCTGCTTTTCCAGGTGTGGGCCCTTCCTGCAATGTGGGAAGGGCTGCCCTGGTCCAGAACTTTTATAATTGATGGAAAAAGTTCCTCTTCCTGGAGTGCATTAAACAAGCCTTTCAGCTCTCAGAGCAAGCCGTCTACTCCAAGTTGGCCTTTACTACTAATAAGTAACCTCTGAATCTCCCACCAGCCTTACTCCTTGCCCTATTCCCCGATTCGTTCAGAAACTGGATGGGAAAGAGGGGTTCCGCCGATTGGTAGTCCAACATCACCTTCTTTTGACTGCGATTAGTTCCAAACAATATACCTACACTTCTGTTTCCTGATGTGTCAGTTTTCCAAGTAGCTGTTGATCTTATTTCATAAATAATGAGGGATCTAGCTCATAACTTAGCTCCTTTCCCTCCAAGAACTTGTTAACCTTTTTTTATGTTAACTCTACTACTGGTGATTTTTGTAACTTTAAAGAACTGTCTTCTGTTCCTTAATCCATCAACTTCAGGTCATACTGCTCAACTAATTTATAAAATGAGGAATTAACTCCCTCCATTTTGTTCCAACTCTCCTCCTCTACCACCTTCCAGCTTACCAGCTCTACCTTTAATTTTTACACTTTTTAAATTTATAATATTTTTATTTTATGTAATTTACATACATGTGCATACATGCAGTTATTATAATTAAATGTACTAAGATTTGTCTAAAGGCTGAATCTTGAAAACTGAAAAACGGAAAACTTGAATATATAAAATATTATCATAAAGGAAATGCTGTTCTCAGCATAACAAAGGGGGTCTTTGGACCCACAACAAGTGAAAAATAATCCTATGTCGATGTGCTGTGCTGCTTGAAGGACCTTTTCCAATGTCAAGGTCAAATGGCTATTCTTTTCTTACATTCCATCAGTTGCTCAATATCATGCCACATTTTTTGTTGGCTTTATTTTTAGACAGTGAGTTTTATACAGATGATTGCTTTATCCCATTGTATTAGTCCGTTTGGGCTTCCATGACAAAACACCACAGACTGGGTGGCTTAAACAATAGACACTGATTTTCTCACGGCTCTGGAGGCTGGAAATCCAAGATCAAGGTGTCATCAGGGTTGACTTCTGGTAAGATCTCTCTTCCTGGCTTGTAGACAGCCGTCTTCTCACTGTGTCCTCACATGGCCTTTCCTCTGTGCCTGGGTGGAGAGAGAAAGACCGCTGGTGAGACCCTGCTCTTCTTAGGAGGACACCAGTCCTATAGGACTAGGGCCCTACCTTTAGGACCTCATCTAACCTTAATTACCTTCTTAAAGACTCCATTTCCAAATACTCACATTGGGGGTTAGGGTTTCAACATATGAATTTTGGAAGGACACAAATTCAGCTCCCGACACCCATGTTTATTCAAAATCTATTTAGTAAATACTACAATAAGTACTCCCCTACGTCTATAAACACAGAAAAGTATCCTTTACCAAGTGTCTAGACACACCTGAGGATGCTCTAAAACTAAAACATGGGCTTATCTGCTCTAGAAAATATGCATAAAATTATAAAACTCCAAATTACGCTTGTCCTCAGAGAAAGCCCAAATTCTTATCTAAGGTCTAGAGCTGCCCAGTAGACAATCTAGGATGAGATAATTGTTCCTAAAGACACTGGGGACTATGCTCTTGCCCCAGCTTCCTCCCTCCATCACTCCCATGTCCTAGCAAAAGTGAGTAATAGGGCTTCCCTGGTGGCGCAGTGGTTGGGAGTCCGCCTGCCGATGCGGGGGACGCGGGTTCGTGCCCCGGTCTGGGAGGATCCCACATGCCACGGAGCAGCTGAACCCGTGAGCCATGGTCGCTGGGCCTGCGCGTCCGGAGCCTGTTGCTCCGCGGCGGGAGAGGCCACAGCAGTGGGAGGTCCGCGTACCCCAAAAAAAAAAAGTGAGTGATAGATACTCTGACCTACATCAAGGAATGAAGAGGTGACGGCTCAGGTGAGCACCATAGAGTGAAAGGCATCTTCAATACCCGTTTGTCCAGAGTTCCTCATTTCACAGTTGAGAAAACTAAAACCCAGAAAATTTGGATGATGTTGTAAGTCCAAATTATACAGCAAGGTATATTTTAGAGCCCAAGACTTCCGGCATTTCATTCTGTGTCCTGTCCATGAAACCACGATGCTTTTCAACTCCCCTCAAAGGGCTGACGGACTCTGGAATTCAAGGGAGATGCCTGATTGTTCTGGATAAATATCCATTCAACCCTGAGTAAGAACTCTAAATTGTGTCTCTATTCCCAAATTTGATATCTAATTACTGTCAGGAGCTGAACTGGAGAAAGCTGAGCTGCCAGGTGTTAAGGCGGTCAATTAAGACAACAAGCCAAACAGAGAGTAACAATTAAGCCTTTATTCACTTACCGCAATAGTATAATCAAAAGGCAAAACAAGAAAAAGCACTGGCTCCCAGTGTTCCATTTTCCCTCCCAAGAGCAGCTCCAGGCAAGGGTCAGATGTATTAGCACAGATTGGGGGATTGTCTCCCTGCCAGGGAAGCCCTGGGATGGGGATGGGGTTGGGGACAGGGCAAGGAGTGGAAAAGTACTGTGTCAGAGTGTAGAAAAGCGACTGGAAGGCCCCTTGATAAGGAGGCCCCTGAACGGAGGTATTTGGACTGGGAATGCAGTTGTATGTGAGCCTGGCCGCCCGGAGGGGAAGTGAGTCTGACTAGAACTACCCCCAGGCTGTGCACCAAGTGTGGCGAGCGCAGCTTTCTCACAAAAGCCTGCCAGTTAAAGCCTTTACAATTGCCTATGGTTGGGCTTGAGAGATCACACATGGGATCTTGGCCGGCAGCCAGACTCCTCAATTACATATGGTAACAGCACCTGTGCATATCCCTAGCCGTGTTTACAAATAGTCTATAACTCTCTAGACATGACTTCTGCTCAAGGCATATTTTGATTATTCCAGTTAACCATAGTCAGAATAAAGCTGATCATCACCAAATTTTCTCCAGGGTGAAGACGCCAAGGATGCTATCATTGGACATTTTGATGCATTATTATGAGTGGTTTTCTGTGTTCAAATCCAGAGCTGGGCAAATTGCAAGAACTCACTCCATAAATATAGGCTTATTTTTCTTCTTTTGTTTTGGTTATGTAAAGATTCAAATATAAATTAAAGGTCCATTACGGGGTAGGGGTTTTTTTGCCTGCATAGATGACTTTTAAATTGACTTCCTAATCTTGTTACCCTGTTCGTTGTATATGGTTTTAATTGCAATCTCCTCAGTTCTTTCTTGGTAGAAGTAATTTTGGTAGAAATAATCTTGGTAGAAATAAGGAAGATAATTTTGATAAAGATACTAAAGCTATGTCACCAGGTATGTATTGAGTAAAAAGTTGTGGCTGTTCCCTGATGAGATTTCATCCTAAAAAAAAAGATATTCCTGATAGTATATATGGACCCCCTTTCCTCTTTCTGCCACCACACCCCACCTGCTTCCCTGACCCTACACATTCCCTAAACTAGGACAGGAGGACCTGGAGAGAAAGAAAGGGAAAAGAGAAGAAATTCACGGCCTGTTTCCAATCATTTGGTAGAACTTTTCAAAGCATGCTAAAACCAATTTAGCTCTGGAAATGTGTCTTTTAAAAGGTTGGATATTGAACGTGGAAGGGAAATTGAACTGCAGAGCAAGATTGAAGCGTTGTGTGAAATTTCAGTAATTGTGCCCATTAACTGAAAAAATATTTGCTTAGGCTGTCTTTGCGGGACAGCCCCTGGGTTAGCCAACAGAGCTGGAATGTGCTGGCCAGGGCGCTCCACGGCCATTTCCCCTACCACATTTGCAAAGCTGGAACATCTCCAGCTTTGCCCTCCTATATTTAGTGTATTTACATACTGTCTTCCATTTAAATAAATAACATGCAAGCTGGTAACAGGCTGGATTAAAGTAGAAGTACACTGCAACGGAGAGAACAACCATTAAGCGTCATCTTTCTGCTTCTCCCCAGCTGTGCCTCAGGCTTGGAACAATTTTTTTCCCTAGGTTTTAAAACGAAATTATTATTTTTATTTGACATACAGTAAAATTAACTTTTTTCTTGGGGTACTGCCCTATGAGCTTTGTTTGTTGGTTTGGGTTTTTAGGAACACTTTAAATAGGCTTGGGTGGAAAAGATATTAAAACGAGTTCTTAATTTCCTAGTTTTTTTGTTGATTTAAGAAAACTCATAGGCATTATTTAAAAGTAGGGATCCAGTATTTCCTTTCCTCATATTTTTTTGATAACTAATCTGAAAGTCTTCCCCACTCATTTTTTTCTCATTTTTTCTCCGTCCACTCCCTGCACGATTTTTTCTTTCTTCAATCCAGCTCAGTCTGCTTCTGTTCGCAGGCAGCCAACAAGATACACACTGTAGAATCCATTTGGCCTGACTTGCTGTTTTCTGTCTTCATGTTTGGACATAGAGAATAAAAATCTGGAAGCACAGGTTTTCCATCTTCTGAAAGAAATAATCCATGCTGTACTGACTCTCCTAAATCTTAAAAATGTGAGTTCCGCTGGCCTATGCTATGAGGTTAATCATAGGTTCTTTCTTTTTTTGTGTGTGTGTGAGTAGGTATATTCCCAATTTTATTCATAATTAAAGAAATGGACATAAAAACAATAAAATCCCATTTTCACTTAGTGGTGAATACTGGGCGTGGGCCAAGCTGAATCACAGGTTCTTTTGATTAGAGCCAAATCCCAGCTGCCCAAATGCCTTTTAGGCTGGAAATAGGCAGTGCTGTTGCCTGGATCCTTTTGGATCCTCCTGGATTACTTTCCTGGCCCCAAGTCAGGAGATCTGACCACGCCCACTCCCAACCCTGCCCTTCTCAGCACTGGTCAGAGTACCACCCTTTCAGTGTAAGGCAGGATATAGAGCTTGAATGAAGTTAAAAGTCATGTCTCAAGGGCCTGAGACTCTCCATCAACCAGAACCACTAGTGGTCCCTGGTTTCCTTCTGGCCACTCTTTGGGACCACCATGAATACAGTGAAGGCTTCTGCCTCCTTTATTTGCGAATAGAAGTAAAATCACCCTCAGTGATATCTGGGTGAATTCTCTCTCCCCATTTACTAAGAAGGACAAAATATATACATGAAGTCATACATTTCCATCATTTACCTACAAGTATATTACTTAATATTTCAGAATATTTATATAATGTATTAGAATAAACTGTAGAATTATTCTTTTTAAAGGAAACTGCTACCAAACTTAGTCATAAGCAATGAGTCAGTCTCATCCCAGAAATCATTCAGAGGTAGCATATGAGCAAAAATAATGTGGACTTCTTTGTGGCAATATGCCAAAAACAACATAGGGAATAAGAAACCTCTCCAGACTATTTTATGTCTAAATCTAAACAATAAGAGAAATATGATAAACCACTGGCAAGAAGGGACTTGAGTGAGAGTGCTACTAAATGTTATCAATCCCAGTAAAACAACAACTTGCCAAGGCTAGAAGAGAAACTGTGCTTAACTTCTACTGCTACTCAGAACAGGGGGAAGTTTGGATTTTCACACAGGAAGAAAGTGCATCCCACATATGCATGTGATACCAATTAGCAAGGAAGACAGAGAGTGTCATCCCTATATTAAGGGTCCCAGGAAGATGAAGTTCCCAGACAGGGCCTTGGACTCTATGCTCTTTCCTAATATGGAGAATCAGGTTTCTGTTTGGATCTGCCATCAGGACACTTATTATCCCACCAGGAATAACTGCCTTAGGCACAATGAGACACTTAACACAAAGAAACAAAGGAAAGAGCATCCAGTCTCAGATTTCAAGATCAAATCAAAGTAGTGGGATGAATAGGGCAGAGATTTCTGCTTGTTTTGTTTCCTGATGTGTCCCAGTGCTTATAATGATTCTTGACATGTAGTAGGTGATCAATAAATATTTACTGAGTAAATGACTCTATACAAGAATGAATAGGCAATGATTCAACATTACTCACACCGAGGGATAAACTATTCCTTGGTGTATGTAATCATTAGACATTTTGCAGAATGTTTTAGAAGTATAGTAGCCTCCTTTATTTGCCATTTAGCTACAAATTATTGTATCTAAGATGAACGTAAAGCAAGGGCATAAGTATAGTTCATTTTGTTTTTAATTCAACAAATAAATATTGTAGACCTACTGTGTGCAGACTGTTGTAACATATAAGAGTAAGAGCTCTTTCATGGAAAGCAAATCACAATACGAGACGAAACAGGAATGAAACACACAAAAGAGGATGAGCAGTGTTTGGACAGCATGAGAAAAAAAATGACTCCTGTTTTAATCATCTGAGCCTTGATTAACAGTAACTAAAATCTCATATCAAAGATCCACCCTTTACTTTTTTTTTTTTTTTTCCTGTGCGTGGGCCTCTCACTGTTGTGGCCTCTCCCGTTGTGGACCACAGGCTCCGGACGCACAGGCTCAGCGGCCATGGCTCACGGGCCCAGCCGCTCCGCGGCATGTGGGATCTTCCCGGACTGGGGCACGAACCCGTGTCCCCTGCATCAGCAGGCAGACTCTCAACCACTGCGCCACCAGGGAAGCCCCCACCCTTTAGCTTTTGTAATTGATTATACAGATTGTATCAGGCAGAGTCTGGTCAAGAAAACAGAAACCACTATAGGTATTTCAAGCAGGAAGGGATTTAATACAGAGAATGACAGCCCTTATACAAAACCACTGTAAGGGGGAGGAGAATAAAGGTCTGGGCAGCTCCTCATAGTATTCAGAAAATCAGGAAGTTCGAGGATCAGAACAAACCTGAGCCAGTGATCTCAGCTTCCTATAGCACCAAAGTGGGTGATTTTCAAAAGAATACTGTACCTAGAAACTTCTGGCAAAACCTCATGTCTGTGCTTTGCCAAAGCTTACATGCTTGTCCACAACTGCTGAGTCAATAATAGCTTCTCTTTTTATTCTGTTCTAAATCTCAAGGGGGGCTCCCATTCCTGGAACCTAAACTAGACACCTGATGACAAAGCAGTTTGGAAAATGTAGTTTCCAGGCTTCCAGACCCTATAATAGCTGGGGGGGGGAATAGATGGCAATTGGATGGTTGCTACAATCCCAACAGAAAAGCCAGCACAAAGATTTAGTCAAATGTAAATGTTTTTCACGTAGACTGAGCTCTTCTTTCGAAGAGCTGTTGCTGTTGTCATTGTCATCTTCCTAAAAATCTCAAGTTCAAGGATCCCTCTAGATACCGTCACAGAAAGATATGTGGATGAGATAGACCTTACTGCCTATTTGTTCTGTCGCAGAAGGGACAAAGCCTGGTGAGCAGCTTGCCTGTGGACTGCTTAAGAGAATGATGTTTTAATAAAGCTTCATTTCCACCAGGTTGTGTTACTTGATGCAGTGAGAGGACATAAAAGGTAGGGAGGAAAGGGCGGATGCTTTCAAGGAAGGCTTTGCCCAGGAGGGTTGAAAATTTAGTGGCATTTCTCTCAACAGCAGAGAAAGCAGTGGGCATTCAAGGCAACAGAAACAGCTTGTGATAAGCTTCTACTAGAATTTAACAGAAGGGGGAAAATGTGACTCTCCTGACTGCGTTGCATGTTTTCTTGTATCCACTCAAGAGACTTTCATTACAAACCCTTTTTAAGTGAGTTTGTTGCTTTCATTACAAACCCTTTTTAAGTGAGTAAGCATCTGTTGAGAAAACTGGCATACTCGAGAAGTAGGGCTAAAGCGAAGATAAGAATGGAATAATATAATCATATTCCTCTTATTTAAAACAACACAAAACAGAAAATTGTTTCCATCAGCCCTCCCAGCTGGAGCCCCCAACTGAGGCCTCCTGGGTGGCATAAGGAAGAAAGAGCCCAAATTGCTCACCTGCCCTCATGCTCTGGCCACTCCCTTGCTCTCACTGCGTCTCTCCAGGAGGAAGCTTCCCTGGCCACCCAGGCTGTGAGCAATGTTCTGCTCTGGAAGGAATGCCTCTGGGACCAGGATTATGGCCTCCTAAGTGGAGAGAAACACCCTGCCCTCCCTCTTCTGAGCCTTTTCCTTGGGTTAGGGAGTGCTGAAAAATAAGACCAAGTATCAGGTTCCCATTTTGATCTGGAAACAAAGAAAAACACTCTTTTATCTTTTTCCCTCCAGTCCCTAGAGAGTTTTTCTTCTATAAGTGCAGTGGGAGTTCAGGCGCCAAAAAGCCACCTAGGAAGATGACCCACGGCCAACCCAAGATCCATACCCCTTCTCTCCTGTAACTTAGCAGTAACTGTCCCGGGACCTCAGCTAAAATCAACGTGGCACAATTTGTTCAAGGACAGAAGAGAAGGGGTGAGAAAGCATATTAAGATTTTAAAGTTACTTCTTCTTCACTGGGTTCCATTACTCAAGATGGGTAAAGATAAAGCACTCAGAGAACAAAAGTACATTGAGAACCAGCCAAAGCACTAGAATCCTTTTCACAAGGAAGGGAGAGGGAAGTGGGTGTGGGGGGGGATTTTCATTTTTCTTTAAGGGAAACTAAAATCTCTAATGTGAGAAAGATAAGATTTAGGGTTGCAAACACTTTCAAATACATTAGTAGCATATAGAAAAGACCGAAAATAAATTGATAGTATTTCTCTTTTCAGTGTGTTCACTTGTCCTCAGCTTGACGGGTGGTGGGCTTCAATTTACGCTTTTCCCCATTATATAGAATGCAATTAAGGAAGGATCACTACTAGACTAATCCTTTCCTTATATTAATCCTTTATAATAATGAATAACCAGACATAGGGAAACGGATATTAAAATTAAAAGGCTTAGTTAAACCCTAAAACTACAGGTTAACCAAACATAACTGCAGTTGTGTGACTGCAGGAAGACCTTTGCATGAAGCTTATAGATGAATGTGTTACAGACTTTCTATGCTCAATCAGCTCATCATGTGATAGTTTTAATTAAAAGTCTATCATGGGGCTTCCATGGCGCAGTGGTTGCAGTGGTTGAGAGTCCGCCTGCCGATGCAGGGGACATGGGTTCGTGCCCCGGTCCGGGAAGATCCCACATGCCGCGGAGTGGCTGGGCCCGTGAGCCATGGCCGCCGAGCCTGCGCGTCCGGAGCCTGTGCTCTGCAACGGGAGAGGCCACAACAGTGAGAGGCCCGCGTACCGCAAAAAAAAAAAAAGAAAAAGAAAAAAGTCTATCAGGCTGCATGGCTAAACATATTGGCACAAACTGAACTATCCCCAGATTAGAAAAAATATATATGAGGCCAAAAAACTATTGGATTATTTTCATTAAGAGTTAGGCTCAAAATGAAAGATGTAAGTAAAAATATTTTTTCTTTATCTCATTGACGAATATTCTCTGTCATCAGATTTTCCATCCCAGAAGCCTAGATGAAATTATAAAACCTAGAAAAATGATAAAGGTTGGTAAAATTTCCAGCAGGTATATTTTCAAAACCTGATTTTTAAGCTTCTCTCTCAAATAAATCTCTCAATGTCACCACCTTCATAAAGCATCTAACTGGAGAATTCCAAAGCAGCTGGTTTTTCCTGGGACAATGATATATAAAGATATCCAGTAAAGCCTTTCCTAATATACTAGATGCATTCCTGAATCATTGAATCATCACCATCAAAACAAAACTCAACACTCAGAGAAATATGCTTTTCTTCTATAGTCCCCCTACTCTTTCCATTTTTGATGATAACTTCACGATTCTTCCCAGCTTTAAATTTCTAGTGTTTTCCTACAGAAGCATTATTGAAATTTTATGGAGGACGATTCTTCAGTGTTCAAGACAGTCTACAACACGGTAGGAGATTGGTATTCCTCGCCTTTGCTCACTAAATTGAGTAATATCTCCCAGTTATTCTGACATCACAAATTCTCCCTCACATTTCCAAACACCAAGAACCACTATACCTCAGACATATGTTTCTATATGGACACTGCTCTGTCTCACAGCCCCCAAAGGCAATTTACTTTCTTGTGGCTAGGACGCCAGACTTCTTACTCATAAGACCAAGGTTTCTCTCCAGGGTTGTATTCATCTCTGCCGAAGGTATGGTTCCTTCTAACAGGGGTCCATTCTTATCACTGAACATGGCCGTTGTTATGGAGTGTTTTCTTATCTTATTTAGAGACACAAATAAGTATGGAAGTAGAATTTAATGTGTTCACTCCCAGGTCATCTCAGCCCAGCCCTGCCCTGCCCACACTCATTATATGTCAGTACTTCCTATCAGAAAGGACAAATGAAACTATTTTCTAGGTGTTGCTATTATACCAATTACGTTCTTTTCAAGAAAAGGCCTATTAAATTCTGGTAGGAAGAACGACTTAAATTCTAGTAGTAGGAACTATTTTATTGAGATCTTTTCCAGGCAATATATGTGGTATGCCCTTGAAAAAAGCCTCAGCCACGTGAATGAACTTCAGAAGGCCTAGGAGAGAACTTCTTAGGCTCAGGAAACTTGCCACGGATAAGAGATCAATAGCCACCCGGTAGAACACAGGGAGAAATTATGGATCAGGAAGAATGTAGGCCACTCTGATACCCCTTAGACCAGATATCATCAATCCTGCTAAGGCATTGGAGAACCTTTTCTGAACATTCATGTCCCTTCTGACGGTGGTCCTGTCAGTTCTCAGCTAAAGACTCCTCAAGAGTTTTCCATCGTTCAGATTATTCAGCATAAGAATATAAAACAAGCAAAATGTTTAAGTCCACATGAGGTTTGGAGTGAAGGAAAACTCTTTTTCTATGCACAGGTGATAATCTTGGCACGATACAATGCTTGGCATGAAGGATAAAACACATTGGAATAACACTGAAAAAAAATAAAAGAATAAAACACATTGGAATAACGTTGAAAAAATGAAAGAAATTACTCTCAGTTCCACCTAACTCCAAAAACTATTTTTTAATTTTTTTCATATACATTCCAGATCTTAGCTATAATTACAATCACAGTTTACGTATCACTAGGTATTGTGCTTTAAAAAAAAATGACAAACATCTTCTATATTCTTACCTTGCTTACATAATTATTATATCTAATGGTTGGATTGTAGGCCCTCTAGTTGATATATTGTAATTAACGACATTATCTTCTTATTGAATATTTAATGTTTTTCTTTTTCAGTGGTTTTTTTTTCATATTACAGATAGAAACATCTGTCCTACATCTGTCAAAATATTTCCTTAGGAAAAATTCTCTAGCATAGAATTACTTGGTCAAAGGACATGAATATCTTTGCAGCTTTCACTAAATGTTATCTCATCTCTTTAAAAAGGAGACATGCCAATTTGAAATGCTCTTCACTACGTGTTTTTATATAAACTTCACTCTCACCTCAGGTGACATAAAATGCTAAGTTCAAATTACATTCCTTAGGTTACCAGCAAGAGCATCTACCTTTGTTTAAGCCATGCTCGAACTCTCTCATCTCTCTTTTGCAATTCTTTCTCAAAGCTAAGAGTATAATAGCAACAGTAGCTTTTGAGTTGATTGCTGCTTTTATCCAGAGTTAAGTCAAAATGCCGAGGAAAATACTCAAGGAATCAGAGGAAACGAATACTCTCTACATTTGGACGATCATTTTTCCTGATTTCCTCCTATGATATAAAGAAAAAAAACAACCTCAAATATTTTGTGAAAAGCCTATGTAATAAGTTAATAAGCCGACATAAGAAGTTAATGCTTCTTTGGTTGCACAAAATAGAAATTTACTCTGGTTACCCAAAGGGGGAAAAGAATCTATAGGAAGTATACTAGTAAATCTAATGAAATTCAAGGAAGATCTGGGTCAGATGGTCTAACCTTAGGATACATTTTATTGCAAAGAACCAAAATCTGACTGAGTGGCTTTAGAAAAAAAGACATTTAATTCTCTGACAAAATAACATTCCAGATATTCCAGGGCTGGTTCTGCCACTTAACAATGTCATCAAGAAGCCAGATTCTTTCCATCCTTTCATTTTACCAGCCTCCGTGTGCCAGTCATTCTTGTACTTGGTTGCCTCATGGTCACAAGATAGCTGCCTTAACACCAGGCTCTTGGTTTAAAGGCAGGAAGCAGGGAGTGAGGATGGTGGCAAGGGCAGAGAGAAACTTATTATTCTTTCTCTTTTTCTCAAGTAGCAATAAGTATTTTATAGAGACCCTCAGCAGACTTCCTACTACGTCTCACTAGACAGAACTGAGTTTATGATCATCATTGGCTAGAACAGCATTAATAGGTTTACGATCATCGCTAGACTGGAATCTTATTTTTCATGAGCTCGAGGAATTATCAGCTGATACCGGAGGGAAATTGTGATGTTTGATGGTGGATAAGAATGGAAACTATGCCTCTTGATGAATGGCCGGAGTGTGTGCCTCATACAGGGACCAGGGAGTTGTGGACCTTGCTTTCTTCTGATAATGAGTTTCCATTGGCAGGAAACTCTAATGTCTTTTTCCTCCTTCTCTCAAATGCCAAAGGTCTAAGAGAAAGACTCATTGGCTCTGCTTGGCCTATCAGGGAGAATCTCACAGTGAAGGCATGGCTCTGGTGCCACCTCTGATAATTCCCAGGTGCAAAAGAGGAGAACATAAGTCCTCAAAAAAAATGGGAATTGTCTTGACCTGGAGATAAACACGATGGACCTCCCTTACATCTACGTTAAATGAAATACCATCAAAAGGTATTTACTGACCTCCTAACTTGTAGAAGGAATTGTACAGGACCCTGCAGGGATACAATCTATAAGCTTTGGTCCTTGCCCCTGAAGAGACTATAATCTATTTGAGGAGAAGCCCGTGCAAATAGCACGATGGGGAGAAGATGAGAGCTAATTGTGAGGTAGAGACATTAAATGTTTTGACCCCAGTAAGCTTTGCTGAAGATAATGGGATATAAACTACTTCACGTAGAGGAAGGAAAGGCCTGGAAATGTTTAATTCATCCAACCAAACTTCATGTAGTCAGCTCTGCCACAGCTCTTTCTTGGCCACCCCTGACCCCAGGGTCACAGCCTCTTCCGATGTTTATATCCCACCATTCTGGTGGCAAGGGCCAATCGTGTGGCCTTAGAGATTGCATCCAGAAATCCTGCTTTCCTCAGACAGCCTTCAACGCCAACTTCTCCACCTTCTCCTGCCTTCTTCAAGGTGTTCATTTTTTTTTTTTTTTGGTTTGTGCCACAAGGCATGTGGGCTTAGTTTCGAACCCGTGCCCCCTGCATTTGAAGCACAGAATCTCAACCACTGGACTGCCAGGGAAGTCCTCAGGATGTTCATTTTTAACTCCTTCATTCCTAGTCCCACACCCTCATTTTCTGAGTCGTTAGTGAACACCCTAACTATTATTAGGTGCAAAGGTTTTAAAATCTTTTTTCTAGCCACAAAATAAGCACATCATATAAGATACAGTCAGCGACTCTGCTCCTGGTCTGCTGTGTGATAAACAGCAAGTCACCTAACCTTTCTGTGTTGAAGAAATCATTTAAAGAAAAGCAATATGATTTGCCTCTTTCCCACCTTTTCAATCAAGTTCCTGGTGAAAAATCAGTGAGGCAAATATCCCCAAAACATTTGGCGATATTTTAGCAAAATATTTTATGAAAATGTGCAGTCTTTTTATAAGAAAATAACACAGTGGAATTGGATTTGTTATATATTCTCTCTTCTTGAGAGAGTTAATAGCCCTTCCGTTGGAAAATCCAATTACCAAAGTTTATACAGTTTCTTTTGGTCATTGGAGAAGTCAGTAATGCTATGAATCCAATTAAGAAAAAAAAATGTTCACACCCTTAAATGAATTACAGTCAGCACGACTGAGACCTAATTAGAAGGCTATTGCCATCTGAGATTACTTATGAGCCAAAACCGAACTGCTTAAACCAAAACAACGTGACTCCCGACGGCCCTGGAATAGTATTTGAGTTGAAAATTTGGTTAATATTTTCCCTCCAGACTTAGCACCCAGATCTGGATCTACTATTATCCCACAGAGGTTCTTTTTAAATCACTGAATGCTATTCAGGACTTTCCGCAGGAAGTAGACCCTTAGTAACAGGAAGACTTTGTGAAATTTTCTCCTTTGAGGAAAAAGAATAGAAGTCAGGAAAAGGGGGATGCACTCTGGAGAAGGAATTTACATCTACCAGACTGCATTATTTCCAGATGAGCTGAAAACCGCTTCCTGTGTAAAGCCTTCCTTGATCCCGTAAATTAGTAATTAACTTCCCTGTGATGGTGACTACCAGGGCTGATCATCTGAATCTCTTCCTAGCATTTATTTGAATGACTTATACCACCGTTAATTATTTCCCCATGAATCTTCCTCACCACAGTTCTAAGTTCTTGGGGAAACAACCAGTTCTTCCACATTTTGGACTCCTTCTCACCCCTACCAGTGTCTGGAATAGTTAATTATTATTATGTTTTTACTTTTTTATTATTTATTTACTTTTTTAAATTGAAGTATAGTTGATGTATAATACTATATGTTATAGGTGTACAATATAGTGATTCACAATTTTTAAAGGTTATACTCCATCTAAGCGTCTTATAAAATATTTGCTATATTCCCTGTGCTGTACAATACATCATTGTAGCTTATTTTATACCTAATGGTTTGTTTGTTTATGGCCTATCTTTCCCACCAGAAAGTAAGCTTCATAAGAGAAGGAACTTGGTTTACTCACTATTAGAAGAGTACACCGTAGAGAACCCACAGTGGAATAGTTAATTATTAAATAAGAACACCCACTGTGTGTCAGGCATTGTGTCAGCTACTGGAGAGAAAATGGATCGCAAAATTAGCACAGTTCTCTTCACCCATCGCTTAGAGTCTAGATGGATATGACATATGATTGAATAAGCAATAACAGCAAAATGCCATGCATCCTGTGATTGGACGTGAGGTGTCCAGAGAGGGTTCATTTCGATGCCTGCAACATGAATGCCCCAAGGGTGGTATTCCACAGGTAAAATGAAGTGTGGTTTGTTCAGTAGCATTCCATTGGAGGTTGAATATGAATTCTTGGGAAGCTGAGTAAGTCCAGATGTCAGTTCCTAGTCATTGAGAAGAATCATGTGAGTCTCGCATCCAGACTATACATGTACTAAACCGAAGGGGCCTCTGAAGACATCTCAAGGCTTTGGGGTGAGGAGGAGGGACCTCTAGCTCCCCAACTCCCCACCTTTGCTGACTGTCCCTTTTTTTTTTTGCAGTATGCGGGCCTCTCACTGTTGTGGCCTCTCCCATTGCGGAGCACAGGCTCCGGACGTGCAGGCTCAGCGGCCATGGCTCACGGGCCCAGCCGCCCTGCGCCATGTGGGATCTTCCCGGACCGGGGCACGAACCCGTGTCCCCTGCATCGGCAGGCGGACTCTCAACCACTGCGCCACCAGGGAAGCCCTGATTGTTCCTTTTAATGAATGTCTTTCTACATATTCCTAAAGTCAATTGTTTGCTTATGTGAACACGAGTATAAACTCCAACTTTCATGAGGAGCTTGATGAACCGGACCAGAAGATCTCTCTTGCATGAAGGGAAGTGCAGGAAACTATGGAAACACACAACCAAAGCATTCAACCTACTTTCAAGACACATTCAATCAAATTATGAATAAATGATTATTTTAAGAAAAATGGGGATTCAGATGAGAATCTAAGAAAATAAAAATGTCAATTGAAATTATGAATCATTCATTCAGCTGATAGCTATTGGATGACCTATTACATGTATATTATCTTATAACTATGAGATCTGTAGTTACTTCAGAGTTTGGGGACAGTTAAATCTGGTAAGTACTGAGGTTGCTGTTGCTTCCTAGAAACTTTGTCTGCAGCTTGGAGAAAGGTAAAGTTGGACAAGGCGGAAAGGCAAATTCTCACTGCTCAGCACATCCTGTAGTTTTCTAGGATATTGTGAGCACAGAGAGTATGCTGCCAATTGTACAAACCTAGGCAAGGACAAAAAAAAGGCTGCTTGGAGAAAATAATGTTTTGAGGCAAATGAAGGGACAATCTTCTGGAAATAAAGTCATAAGAATTATTAAATTCTAAGCCAATGAGAAGTAACTCTTCCCTTACTTTAATTAATGTATGTTTGCTGCATCAAACAGCTTTCTTCCCTCCATACCCCAGCCTAGCATCTTGAAGGAAGACAACAGAAGTCATAAAACACACATACACGGACCTCCAGTCTGGACCCAATGGCATAGAGTCGTTTATTTCCTGGTCAACTATACACTCTGGAAACGGCATGCAAGGCATCCAGAGGAGAACTCTGAGAAGTGGCGAGAAGAAGGCGAGCTGGTCTGGGACCCCAGGAGGAGAGGAATGGCACAGTGGTAGGGCATCTTGCACCAGCCATCTACCCAACAGAAGGTCACCAGACATGTTGTTTCCCAGCTCCCCACCTAGGAAAGGAAGGCAGCACAGGTGGGCTCACTCTTCTCCCATATTGAACAGGAGACCCTCTGACAGCATCAGGCAAACCCAACTCCACAGGCAAGGGGGATGAATTGGGAGCCCTGAGCTAGGCGACGCACTTTCCTTCCTGCAGGGCCTGAGACATCTTTTCTGCCAAGAGAAACTGAGGTGAGTGGGCAAGAAATAGGAGAAAAGACCCGGTGACAGCAAGCTGCCTGGTCCAAGAAGCCTCTTTGTTCTCATGGGCCCAAAACTCTCCTTTGCCCAGAAGCAGCCAGGGGACATTGACAGGGGCATCCTACCACACCCCTCCTCACCAAGTCTCGCCCAAGCACCCAGGCCTGGGGACCAGCCTCCACCCGCTTAGCCAGCACCAGCAGGGAGCACAGGGAGCCCCAGGCACTGATAAACCAAACCCACTAACATAACACCACAAAGGCTCTAGGAATTAAACTGCCATTGGAATCACAGCCACAAAAGTAGGTCAGGAGCTGCATGCCAAACCTGAAGAGGGTGAACGCCTGCTAAAATAAAAGCTTTAAATGGGACCCAGAGTATTGCCAACATAATTGGCAAAGTGTCCAGAATACAGTTGAGAATCACCATCATACCAAGATCGAAGAAAGTTACAACTCGAATAAGAAAAGCCAATCAGCTGATGCCAACACCAAGACAAATCAAAGGTAGGAATTATCTGACAAGGATTTTAAAACAGAGTCATAAAAGTGCTTCATCAATAACAAATTCTCTTGAAATAAATGAAAAAAAAATAGAAAACCCCAGCAAAGAAACAGAAGTTATTTTAAAAAAAAAATAGAAATTATAGAACTGAAAAATACAAATTTAAAAACCCACTGTACGTGCTCAATAGTAGAATAAAGATGACAAAGGACAGAAGCAGTGAACTTGAGACAACTGTCTGTGGGACAATAACAAAAAAAAATCAACATTCTTACTATTGTAGTTGCATAGGGACCAGAGAAAGATTGTAGAGCTGAAAGAGCATTTGAAGAAATAATGGCTGAAAAAGTCCCAAATTTGGTGAAAAATGCAAGTCTGCACAGAGGAAAATCTTCAGGATGTAGGGCTAAGCCAACAGTTCTTAGACCTGACACCCAAAGCACAATCCAATATAGAAAAAACTGGTAAGCTGGACCTCATGAAAAATTTTTTTAACATCGTTATTGGAATATATCTGCTTTACAATGTTGTGTTAATTTCTGCTGTATAACAAAGTGAATCAGCTGTATGTATACATATATCCCCATATCCCCTCCCTCTTGCATCTCCCTCCCACACTCCCTATCCCACCCCTCTAGGTGGTCACAAAGCACCAAGCTGATCTGTGCTAGGCAGCTGCTTCCCACTAGCTATCTATTTTACATTTGGTAGTGTATATATGTCAATGCTACTCTCTCACTTCGTCCCATCTTACCCTTCCCCCTCCCCGTGTCCTCGAGTCCATTCTCTACGTCTGCATCTTTATTCCTGTCCTGCTCTAGGTTCATCAGAACTTTTTTTTTTTTTTAGATTCCATATATATGTGTTAGCATACGGTATTTGTTTTTCTCTTTCTGACTTACTTCACTCTGTATGACAGACTCTAGGTCCATCCACCTCACTACAAATAACTCAATTTCATTTCTTTTTATGGTTGAGTAATATTCCATTGTATATATGTGCCACATCTTCTTTATCCATTCCTCTGTTGATGGACAATTAGGTTGCTTCCATGTCCTGGCTACTGTAAATAGAACTGCAATAAACATTGTGGTACATGACTCTTTTTGAATTATGGTTTTCTCAGGGTATATGCCCAGTAGTGGGATTGCTGGGTCGTATGGTAGTTCTATTTTTAGTTTTTTAAGGAAGCTCCATACTGTTCTCCATAGTGGCTGTATCAATTTGCATTCCCACCAACAGTGCAAGAGGGTTCCCTTTTCTCCACACCCTCTCCAGCATTTATTGTTTCTAGATTTTTTGATGATGGCCATTCTGACTGGTGTGAGGTGATACCTCATTGTAGTTTTGATTTGCATTTCTCTAATGATCAGTGATGTTGAGCATCCTTTGATGTGTTTGTTGGCGATCTGTATATCTTCTTTGCAGAAATGTCTCTTTAGGTCTTCTGCCCTTTTTTGGATTGGGTTGTTTGTTTTTGTGATATTGAGCTGCATGAGCTGCTTGTATATTTCAGAGATTAATCCTTTGTCAGTTGCTTCCTTTGCAAATATTTTCTCCCATTCTGAGCATTGTCTTTTCACCTTGTTTATGGTTTCCATTGCTGTGCAAAAGCTTTTAAGTTTCATTAGGTCCCATTTGTTTATTTTTGTTTTTATTTCCATTTCTCTAGGAGGTGGGTCAAAAAGGATCTTGCTGTGATTTATGTCATAGAGTATTCTACCTGTTTTCCTCTAAGACTTTTATATTGTCTGGCCTTACATTTAAGTCTTTAATCCATTTTGAGTTTATTTTTGTATATGGTCTTAGGGAGTGTTCTAGTTTCATTCTTTTACATGTAGCTGTCCAGTTTTCCCAGCACCACTTACTGAAGAGGCTGTCTTCTCGCCATTGTATATTTTTGCCTCCTTTATCAAATATAAGGTGACCATATGTGCATGGATTTACCTCTGGGCTTTCTATCCTGTTCCATTGACCTATATTGCTATTTTTGTGCCAGTACCATGCTGTTTCGATTACTGTAGCTTTGTAGTATAGTCTGAAGTCAGGGAGCCTGTTTCCTCCAGCTCCATTTTTCTCTCTCAAGATTGCTTTGGCTATTCGGGGTCTTTTGTGTTTCCATACAAATTGTGTAATTTTTTGTTCTAGTTCTGTAAAAAATGCCATTGGTAGTTTGAGAGGGATTGCATTGAATCTGTAGATTGCTTTGGGTAGTATAGTCATTTTCACAGTGTTATTTCTTCCAATCCAAGAACATGGTATATCTCCCCATCTGTTTGTATCGTCTTTAATTTCTTTCATCAGCGTCTTATAGTTTTCTGCATACAGGTCTTTTGTCTCCTTAGGTAGGTTTATTCCTAGGTATTTTATTCTTTTTGTTGCAATGGTAAATGGGAGTGTTTCCTTAATTTCTCTTTCAGATGTTTCATCATTAGTGTATAGGAACGCAAGAGATTTCTGTGCATTAATTTTGTATCCTGCTACTTTACCAAATTCATTGATTAGCTCTAGTAGTTTTCTGTGGACCTCATGAAATTTAAAAATTTGTTCTGTGAAAACCCATTTGAAGAAGATGAACAGACAAGTTATAGAGTTGGAAAAATATTTGCAAAGTACATGTCCAACAAAGGACTCGTATCTAGGATACATAAGGAATTCTCAAAACTCAACAGGAAAAAAACCCACCCAACTAGGAAATGGACAAAAAACAAGAACAGACATTTCACTGAAGAGGATATACAGATGGCAAATACACACATGAAAAGAGGCTCAACATCATTAGCTATTAGGGGAATATGAATTAAAACCACAATGAGCTATCACTACATAGCTACCAGAACAACTAAAATAAAAAATAGTGACAACATCAAATGCTGACAAGGATATGGAGAAACTGGATCATGCATACATTATGTAAATTTAGGGAGTATTTTTAATATGCTGATTAGAGGCCTCAGCTACAGAAAAAAGTGCTGGTTTACAAGAAGAAGCAGGAATTAATCTTCTACCATTCCTGTCAGCCAGACCAGGAGGGAATAAAGCTAAAGAATGACACCTTTCTTTAACCAAGCTGCACTGCAGTACAAAAAGCTGCTCAAGTGTTCAGGAAAACAAAGACTGACTGAAAAAAAGGTGCAGAATACAACATGTGAATTTTGAACATAACCTAAGAGTTAGCACCATACTCTCAGGCAGAGGGGGCAGGGTGTACGGCTTTGGGACAGAATGCATAGTCTAGGTCAGAGGTCAGCTGGAGACTGAGTGGCCTAGAGAGCACAAGGGATTCCTACAGTTTGAACTGGACAGTCTGCTCAGCTGCAGCCAACCTTTGGGAAACTGCAACAAACTAACAGAGGGCAGACCTAAGGAAGGCTGGTCCAAACTTTAGAAAGTAAAAGAGGCAGTGATAAAACCAAGTCTACCTATACAATCTCTATTTGTAAATGATTAGTGCTCTGTAATTTCTTGAGACCTTTAGTAACTGTACACACACACACACACACACACACACACACACACACAAAACACACAGAGAACACATACAGTGGGAGCCAAGCAAGTTGCAGGCTGACTTAGACACACCAGGCTGTGCACATGGCAATCTTTGCCTAGAATTAACTCTGCTTCTTGTCCCTCCTGCAAATAGCAACCAGACTGGGCGCAGCTCTACTGCCTGTTGATTCAGAGCCTCCCCTCACCACTCCATCTCCTGCTGCCTGATTGCAGGAAGAGTCCTGATTATGTGTGTACATGGGGCCCAGGAGAATTGGAAGAAATAGGATGGGAGGGTAATCTACACATCTTTGGATTGCTTTGCCCAAAATATAGGTGTGATCAGAACAGTTTGGGTGTTGGCTACTTCATTCAATCAGCCTGGTACAGTTTAAGAGGAAATTAGAAATCAGAGGGAATGTCTTTGGCCCACCCTAAGCCAGATCATCTGTAATAGGAATTAAGATTGGACTGTGATCTCATGGTTTTCAAGATGAGGCCATTCACAGGTGTGGTTACTGGGATGAAGATCTTAGTATATTCTTCCTCTCAATTATGTTTCTAAAAACCATCACCATAACAAAATAGAGCTCTTCATTTAGGAAAAAAAAAAAATCTAGGGATAAAGATGAACTGTTTTTTCCAAATGCCAAATTTATATTGAAAGCAAAATCATCATAACAGTTAAAGAATGTGGGCAGCCAAGATCTTTTCTCAGTTTTCCTTCCTTGTTAATAACTGCTTGGCTGAAATCTAATTACCTTTTCCAGGTTTGTTTCTCCCTAACTGACCTTGAGTTTTCTTTCCACGTTAGGCCTTCTCAGGGCTTTTCAGTGTCAGGGTGGTGGCAAAAGCCACAGCACTTTCCTCCCGACCATGGCCTCTTTCCTTTACCCTGTGATACAGGCTGGCAGGCCTGAGAAGGTGGCTGGTCTACCAGATGTTCCTTTTAACTGCTATTCTATTCATGTCTCCCTTGAGGCTTTTACATGTGGCCAGACAGAAAAAGGAAGAAACTACTTGGTAGCACAATAACCTGCATTCCAAATATTTCCTTCTGCCTTTCCCCCTAGCCCCAGTCTCCCTGACAGTGACTCTCTTCTACACCTTTCCAGCTTTATGATGTTCTAATGGAAAACAATCTGCCAAGAACCTCCTTTTCTTCTTCTCGAATTTTTAAAACATTAGCAAAGATGTTCTTATGATACGAGTCATCAGCACTTTTTCATATTGTTTTTGAAATTCTTTAAAAAACTAACTATTGCTTAATTTGCATTAGAAAAACTTCTTAACCAAACATTGAAAACTATATAAATAAGCAGAGTTTTTATTTAGAGGTGCTAGTGGTTTACACATGGAAGTATAAAATTTATAAAAAGTCTCTATTTTTTTTAAAAGATTGGATTTTTACATTTATCTCTAAATTCTCTGAAAATTATTTTGACATATGATACAATTTATTTTGATATGATGAAAGTTTAAAACCTTTGTTATATTTTTCGTTATAAAAGCAATACATCCTCGTTGCAAAATATAACATATTAAGAAGTTTACAAAGTAAAAAGAGAAGAATTCTCCTTTTCCCATCTCTCAAAACCCACAGCTAAAACAACAAATTTTAGGTTTCTTACAGAAAACTTAATCTGAAGTATATACAATTACTTTTACTATTACTTTTACCTTCAAGTCATTTTCCCATACATACACAAATGTATATAACATACATAAATGCATATCTATGTACCCATTAAACATGCAAAATATATATGTATATATAAAACATTTTAAACAAAACCACTGCGCCACCAGGGAAGCCCTATATATGTATATTTTAAATGTTGATAGATGCTTTCAAAATTGCCCTCCAAAAAGATGACTTCAATATATACTACCTGCAACTATACATGAGAATACCTGAAAAATAAGGTTTTAAATGACATGAAATAGGGGACGAATACATTAGCATAAAACAACTAAAGGCTATTATAAAGCTACTTATGAGAATATAAAATAACATAGTATAAACAAAGACAAATATGATTTAAAAGGTATAGTAAATATATATTTGAGTAAATACGAATTTCTTTAAAAAAGTAATGTAGGTACTGCAGATCTTTTTGCCAGAAAGATACAGTTTTGCACCATTATAAAAATAAATGTTATGAGTAATAAAGGATTTAGGGAGGGTACTGGTCTAAATTTTGAAAGACTGAAGACTAACCACCAACTTCAATTCATAAAACCTGTTGGATACTTTAAAAAACAGCTATAATGGGCTTCCCTGGTGGTGCAGTGGTTGAGAGTCCGCCTGCCGATGCAGGGGACACGGGTTCGTGCCCCGGTCCGGGAGGACTCCACATGCCGCGGAGCGGCTGGGCCCGTGAGCCATGGCCGCTGAGCCTGCGCGTCCGGAGCCTGTGCTCTGCAACGGGAGAGGCCACAACAGTGAGAGGCCCACGTACCGCAAAAAAAAAAAAAAAAAAAAAGCCATTTGGGGTGGCAACTGAGGAAATTTGAGAATGAACTAGATATTAGATTATATTATGGAGCTACTGTTAATTGTCTTAGGTATGATAATGATATGATGGAAGAATGTCCATGGTTCTCAGAAGGTGCATGTTGAAGAATTGTGGTCATGATGCCTGAAACTTACTTTCAAATGGTCCAGTGTGGCAAAATGTATCAATGTTTGAATCTAGAGAGAGGGTAAATAAGTGTTTGCTGTCCTATTGTTTCAACTTTTCTATGGGATTGAAAAATTCTTAAAATAGTAAATTGGAGAAGGAACTTCCCTGGTGGTGCAGTGGTTTAGAATCCACCTGCCAGTGCAGGGGACACAGGTTCAAGCCCTGGTCCGGGAAGATCCCACATGCCTTGGAGCAACTAGGCCCCTTCCCCACAACTACTGAGCCTGCCCTCTAGAGCCTGTGAGACACAACTACTGAAGCCCACATGCCACAACTACTGAGCCTGCCCGCCTAGAGCCCGTGCTCCGCAGCAGGAGAAGCCACCACAATGAGAAGACCACTCACCACAATGAAAAGTAGCCCCCGCTCACTGCAACTAGAGAAAGCCCACGCACAGCAACGAAGACCCAACACAGCCAAAAATAAATTTAAAAAATAATAAAATAAAAAAAGGAAGTTGGAGAAGGAAAATAAAACGGTGAAGTTGCAGATCTGGTGTCAACAATTTTATTTCATTACGTTAGATTCTCTGAGGAGAAAGAGAGGTGCTTTGGGGGAACCCACATTTGATTTAGATCTCTAAGGTTATATTTTTAAATTACCGTTTCTGTGTCCTCAGTATTAGGCCAGGTAGGTTTGCAAGGAACAAAACATCTCCCTGACCACTAGCTATGCCTCCCAAATACACAGCATATATCCCAAGGGGGTCGACCTAGGAATATGAGGAACTGGGGAGAGACCTCTTCACTGCTAGAAAGACACCCGAGGCTCAGGCCTCCATGTGGGCAGACCACCAGGGCTGTCATCACATAGAGGCAGGACACTGTGACTTCTGACCACTCTAAACGTCAAGCCTAACACCAGGGAGTGGTCCAAGCAGAGGAGGCTCTAGCTCATTAGCACTCAGGCCAAAATTACTTAACTTGTCCAGACTATCTTAGATAGTGAATTTGACGGGTTGATGATGCTTGCATCCAGCCCTGGCTGAGTCAACCTTTCTGGCTTTTCAGACACTTAGGGAAATAGAGTAGGAATTGGCTCTTAAAATAATTCCCATGAGCAATTTGCCACAAGATTAATAGCATTCTGTCATGAATACAGGATTTGGAGAAAACATATATATACACATATGTATTTATATATTTACATATGTATATAGTATACATATATATGCACATATACACACACATCTATATTATATTTTGCCTTTGCTAGCTTTATTTGACAATTACTTTTACTGTTTTTAAATTTTTTTATTTTCAGGTAACTAGTTCTTTCTTAATTATCTCATTAGTAAGAAGAGTCAGAAATATTGACACTGTAGAGTGATGACATTTTGCATGGCGGTCATTTTTTTTTAATTCAGAAAGAATTTTAAATTTTAATGACTTCTTTTTCTTACTTATCACTGTAATTTGAGGAAGTAATAAAAGCTTTAAGCATTATTTCTAGACTTATCTATAGCTAAGAAACTGGAAGGCTACGAAAAAGAATGATATGCCAAACAAAATTCTAGGGGCAGCTACACATCCAAAACAAACTTAAAAACTCAGATAATATTTGTCCACGTGATAAGAAATGACCGAATTTGGAGACAAAGACAAAAGAGTATCTGACTCCTATTTCATTAGCCGTCATATGTATCCACCACCATATGAGTTCTAGGCTTCATTATACATTGTGTTTTTCATCTGAAAAATGCAGCATTCTTAATTCTATTTATTATTATTTTTTAAATCTATTTATTTGGTTGCACCAGGTCTTAGTTGCAGCATGTGGGCTCCTTAGTTGTAGCATGTGAACTCTTAGTTTCAGCACGCACGTGGGATCTAGTTCCCTGACCAGGGATCGAACCTGGGCCCCCTGCATTGGAAGTGTGGAGTCTTAACCACTGGACCACCAGGGAAGTCCTTAATTCTATTTAATATTGATTTGAATTAAACTATGCAGGAACAACTCATAGATTATTTTTCTTGGGACCTGTAGTGTGTTATTTAAGGGGAACTCTCTGCTATGAGCCTGTTTCACAGAAAATGGACGATGTTAAGTATAACTAAAACAGAGACATGTTTCTAAACATTTCAGAGGTATGAGTAGTATCGTTAAGTAACACAGTCCTCTCTTCAAAACCGGTCTCACAAGCAGAAAGAGTAGCCTTTGAGTCATGAGCACCACAAGGCAAGGCCCCTTTCTATCACCATATCTCCCATTCCGTCTGTCTTTCAAAGCCCATGGCTGACAAGAGAGTAAGCTCTCACCAGGTACTTTCAGAGTGAGCTCTCATCTCGTTTATAGCCTCCAGACTCTTCATAAATATAATTAACCTCATCTACAAAAAACAGTGAAACTTTAACTATTGAAAAACAGCCTTCCAGAACCCTAAGGTTTTCAAAATGGATTTGAACCTGGAAGTAACCCTGATCCCTCCATTCTTGCATACACACAAAATAATAATAATAAAACAACAGTAGTGATAATACCTGAGCATTGAGCAAAACAAAACAAAATAAAACCCAAAAACGTCCTCAATCCATACATATCACACCTGATATTCTGATGTGCTGAATATGATTTATTCGTTCATTCACTTGTTGATTGATTCAACAAATACTTATTTACCAACTATAATGAGTTCCATTCAAGGCGGGCGTTGGGGGGGGGGCGTGTGGGCATGGCAGTAAATAAGACAGACAAGGTTTATTTGGATGGTTGAACAGGAAAGGCCTTCAACCTAAGTCTTGAAATGATGAGGATGCTACGATAAAAGGACCAGCACCCCAGAGAGAGACAATCGGAGAGCTAGGGGTCCGAAGTAACAGTAAACTTAGTGTGTTGATGGACAAAGGCTAAAGCATGGGAGCAAGCAAGACAGTGGTAGGAGGTTAAGATCGGAGAAGTATTTAGTAGCCATAGGAAGAAGTTTTATTTTTATTCTATGTGCAGTTGGATGTCACTGGAGGATTTTAAGCAGAAAAGTCACTAATACCTTATTTATGTTTATAAAAGATCGTTCTTGCTGCTTTTAGAAGAATGGACTGTAGGAGGCAAGATAGAAGCAGAGTAGAGCTTGGACCAAACTTTTAAGGCATAAATGATGCATTCTGATTGCCTATAATATATATAAAAGACCACTATGTCAGCACAATGGATGAAGTAAATGGGAGAACCAAGGGAAACTAGAAAAAGCAAGGAGAGAAGATGAGGGAAGAAATTGGGAAAGATCTGAACCTAGGAATGGGCACTGTGTAATGAGCAGAGACAGAAGACCCTAAATAGGACTTCCATGAGCCTGGGACACCTTGTTATAGAAAAGTAAGGAAATGCCAGAAAGTATGATGATGCTCCAAACTAATGAGGGCATGTCAAAAGGCTGTAGGAGTCTGCATGAAGGGGCAACCACTGGCAGTATTCTAGGCCATGCATTCATCAGAATGAATACTGAATGAAGTGTATATTACACGTTGAAGAAAAAGGATCCATGAAGGTCATACTGACACTGATAAAAATTCTTTACAAAGCCCAAGTGGAGGAGGAGTTATACTCTACAGAAAAAGAAGTGCCAACTAATAAATGCAAAGGCTTGATGTAAGTAGAAAATCCCCATTTTTACAATCACTGCAGTAATAACTGATTCAGCAAGAACCAAAAATGGGTGGCTAAGATCAAAAGTAGTATCTGTTCTTATCAGTTTAATATCTGATATGTCCTCTATCCAAGGACAATATATTATTAGAAAGGAATGAAGTACTGATACATGCTACATCATGAATGAACCTTGAAAACATTATGCTAAGTGAAAGAAGCCGGCCACAGACAGCCACGTACTGTATGGTTTTATTTATGTGAAATGTCCAGAAGAGGCAAATCCATTGATAGAAAGTAGGTTAGTGGTTGCTAGGGGCTGGATGGGTTAGGGGGAAATGGTGAGTGGCTGCTAAGTGGTCCAGGGTTTCTTTTTGGGACGATAAAATGTTATAAAATTGATTTTGGTGATGGTTGCACAAATCTGTGAATATACTAGAAACTAATGAACTGTATAATTTAAATGGATGAATTTTATGGTATGTGAAATATATCTCAATAAAGCTGTTTTTTAAAACAAAATAAACTAAAGTAAAAAATAAACAGAAGGAGCTAAAACTCAAAAAAAAAAAAAAAGAAAGGTGAGAGGGTTCTGCTTGTGCTTAGGATGTAAAAAGCTGCTAGACAAGGTTGCTCCCATTCTAACAACAAGAAAAAATTGTATAATCAGTAAAATTATAACTTTTCTAGAACTCACCAGAGAGATGAGGTCACAGGACAACCAAGTACACTGAATTCCACAGAGTGACAATCCCCTCTGCAGAGAAGTGGGACTTTTGCCTTTGAGAGGGCATGAGTAGAAGAGGTCATTGCCATAAAGGTGGATAAGAAGAAATCAGCTAATATTGCTTAATAAATTCTTAGAATCAGTACAGGCTGATGAATCAGTTTAGAATAACTGGGAGTCCCTGACACAAAGAGAATCTGCACTCACTTGCAAGTTCTTTTCTGCAGGCTTCTACTAGGTCAAAACTAAGCATAGGGCAGAAGACTCGAGAAAGTCCCTTATGATGTGCAATGGTAATTGACTGATGCAGGAGGAAAAATGCATAAAAGACTGCCTGCTTCCCTAGATCCTTCTTTCTTTGGAGCAAAAGCTTTTTACCACTTGTTAGGGGCAGCAAAACGTTATGAAAGATCTACTGCTTGAAGGAAGGGTAGAAATAAAAGTCCTCTGCGTCTGGGGAAAGCACAGGAATACCTCTTGGGCTCAGATTCCTGTACTGATATCAATTAGAGGTCTGCTACCACTGGAGAAGGGGTAAGACCACCATAAATACAATGCAGAGTTTGGCTACCATGGGGGAATATGGGCAGAATTGCAGAGAAAGTTCCACCCTCTGAGTTCCAGGGTCACAGGCTTGCCTAAGACTACGGCTGGATCAGGATAACTGATAACCCCCTTCGTCCCCACCACTACTACCAGGAGCCTACCATTAGTAACTATCAACAACAGTCTTGCACTGAAAAAAAAGAGACTTCCTCTTCAGTGCAAATGTTAAGGGACTACTGGAAGCTATGGGTAGAGCAGGAACACTGCCAGGTCACATGCTAAGCACCAGGTAACCATAACCCACTGCTGGTTGAATTTCAATCTTGTATCGCACTGAAGATAACAACAACAAAATCCAAGTTTAGTTCAACCTGTGACTAGATGGACCCAGTGCCCCACACTAATGGCCTGACTGACGAAGCAGCATGCCTATTTCCAGACATAAGGACTATACATGTCTCAGTGTCTACAGTTCTTCAATACATAATGTCTGACATTCAATCAAATATTTGAGTCACACAGAAAGACAAGGGAAGAACCTACCCATTGTCAAGAGATTAGGGAATCAACAGAAGCAGACTCAGAGATGACCCAGATGTTGGAGCCCTTAGTCAGGGATGTCAAAATAACTAGAATTAATATGTTAAAGGACTGAGTGGAAAAGGTCTATAACATGCATGAATATATGGGGGAATTTTAGCAGAGAAGTAGAAAATATAGAGTCCAGTGGAAATGCTAGAAATTTTAAAAAGTAATAGAGATGAAAAAATCTTTTGATTGACTTGTTAGCAGAATCAATACAACTAAAGAAAGATTTAGCAAACATAAAGATAGGCCAACAGAAATTATACAAACTGAAACACAAATAGAAAAAAAAGAGTGAAAAAAATATAATAGAGCCTCCAAGAGCTGTGGGACAGAATCAGTCTAACATATATGTAACTAGTCTCAGAAGGAAGAGAAAAGGAATTCTCCGGTGGTCCAGTGGTTAGGACTGCATGCTTCCACCACAGGGGGCACAGGTTTCATCCCTGGTTGGGGAACTAAGATCCCACAAGCCACATGATGTGGCCAAAAAAAATAAAAAAGAAGAAGGAAGAGAACAGAGTAATGAAGTTCCAAGAAGATAATATTCTTTAGAAAACAAAATGGATAGATTTTAACATGTAATCAAAAAGAGAATTAGTGAACAGGAATAGATTGGAAAAATTATTCAGGAGTCATCATAAAGAAACAGGATAACTGTGAAAGTGAATTTATGAGAAGTTATAAGAATAGAGTGAGAAAGACTAACATAAATCTAAGTTGATTTCCAGAAAGAGATAAGAGAGAGAATTTGGCAGAGAAAATATTTGATGACAGAACAGTTAAAATTTTCTTAAACTACAGCACTCAGAGATTCAAGAAGTCTTACAAATCCAAGCAGCATAAATCAAAAGAAATCTACAACCCAATTCTTCATAGTAAAACTGCAGAAGACCAAAGTCAGAGAGGATTTTAATAGTGGTCAGAGGATTGAAAAATTAGACAGACACGTGACTGTTCATCTTTCAGAAAAAAGCCAGGGGCTTCCCTGGTGGCGCAGTGGTTAAGAATCCGTCTGTCAATGCAGATACGGGTTTGAGCCCTGCTCCAGGAAGATCCCACATGCCGTGGAGCAGCCAAGCCCGAGCGCCACAACTACTAAGCCTGCGCTCTGGAGCCCGCGAGTCATGACTACTGAGCCCAAGTGCCACAGCTACTGAAGCCCGCGCTTGTGCTCTGCAGCAAGAGAAGCCACCGCAACGAGGAGCCTGCGCACCGCAACGGAGAGTAGCCCCTGCTCGCTACAACTAAAGAAAAGCCCACGCATGGCAACAAAGACCCAACACAGCCAGAAATAAAAATAAGTAAATAAATTTATTTTTTAAAAACAGCCAGATGACAGTGAAATAGTAGTCAAAGTAATGAAGAAACAATGTCTCCAAAAATTCTTTGCTTAATGTATTTAACAGTGAAATGTTGTAAATATTTTCTTTCAGATTGGGAATTGAGATAAGGGTGCTCATCACCACCACTTGTGTTCAACATTATGCTGAAAATTCTAGTCAGTGCAGTAATTCAAGAGGAAAAGTAAAAGCATGGAGTTTCAAAGGGAGAAACAAAACTATCATTAGTACAGATGGCATGGATGTACACACAGAAAATGCAAAAGAATCTATGGGTAAATAATTAAAATTAACGAGAGCTTAGCAGTGCAGCTGTATACAGTTAACATACAAAAATGAGTTGCATTTTCATAAACCTGCAACAAACAGATAAAATGAACTTTTAAAAATGTCATGTCCAGTAATATTTTGAAAATGTACCTAAGATAAATCTAACAGAAGATGTGGAAAGCGTTTATGGAGAAAGCCATAAACATTTTACTACATATTAAAGATGGCCTAAATAAATTGACATGTACATCATATTCCTGAATTAGAGGACTTATTATTGTGAAGGTGTCAATTCTTGAGAAAGAAGAAGGTAGGGAATTGCCCTACCAAGTATCAAGTTTACTGTAAAGTTACTGTAATTAAGACAATGTGGTCTGGGCACAGGAATAGACAAACCGTGGAAGAGAATGGAGACACAGACAATCATTTGATAAATGACAGAGTCGCTATTGCAGTTTAGTGCAGAGTGGTTGTGCCGTTCAATGTACCACTGAGCCAGTTTCAAGTGGAGAACAGATCTAAATGTGAAAGGCAAAAAATAAAGCTTTAAGAATATCACAAAGGAGAATATCTCTGTGACCTTGAGGGTATTAAAGGATTTTTTAAAAGATTTTCTTTAATGGACAATTTTAAAGGAAAAGTTAATAAATCCAGTTGCATTGAAATTAAGAATTCCTCAAACGCTATCATGAAAGGGAGTAAAAAAAGCAAACTGTAAAGAGGTATTTGCAACACATATTAGCACAAAAGACTAGCGTTCAGAATATACTAAGAACACTACTGAATTGATAAATAAAATGAGAAAAAAACAAGATAAAGCTGAGCAAAGATAGATAGGTAGATAGATAGATGATAGATATTACTAAAGAAGAAACTCAAATGACAAAAACATTAAAAGTAATTAACTTCGGGCTTCCCTGGTGGCACAGTGGTTGAGAGTCCGCCTGCCGATGCAGGGGACACGGGTTCATGCCCCGGTCCGGGAAGATCCCACATGCCGCGGAGCGGCTGGGCCCATGAGCCATGGCCGCTGAGCCTGTGCTCTGCAACGGGAGAGGCCACAACAGTGGGAGGCCCGCGTACCGCAAAAAAAAAAAAAATCAACTTCATTAGTAATTAGAGAAATGCAAATGCAAATCATAATAAGATACCATTAAACACCCACCTGTTTTGCAAAATTTAAGAACTGTGGCAATATAAAGTGTATAAGTGAATCAGTGAGAATTCTTATATACTTTGTTGGGGGTACAAATGGGAATGACTGCTTTGGAAAACAATGTTTCATCACTATTAAACTTGTACATACACTGCAATTTCAGTAATTACTCTCCAACATATATATCCTCGATCAACTCATGTTCCTGAGCACCTGGGTACAAATATAAGAATAATCAAAGCAGATTGTTCTCACTAGCTCCAAACTTTTATAACCCAAAAGTATATAAACCACAGATCGGTAAATAAAACATGAATACAACCAATGAAAATGAAGGAACTACATCTACACGAGTGAATAGCAAAATTATAATGTAGAATAAAAGAAGCAAGTCATAGAAGTATACATACACTATGGTTTCATTGATAGAAAATACAAAAACAGGCAAGACTAAAAAATATTATTTAAGCATGCACACATGGGTGGCAAAGATATTTTTTAAAAAGTGAATAATAGACATAAAATTCAGAGGAATTTTTTTCTTTAGGGAGAAAAGAAGGGAACAGAATTGGGGAGAGGCCTAGAGAAAAATTCTAATATGCTCTTAATGTTCTAATTTATAACTTGGTTGACATGTGAAAGGGTGTTTTATTATTAAAAATGTACATATGTATTTTAAATGCTCTTAGGTTCATATGGAAGATTTCAAAAGAAAGAAGGAAAAACAAATTTTAAAAAATAATGAATCCTTACTTCCAGCCAAGATGGAGTAACAGAGACAAGACACTCTACTGCCTGAAACAATGGACCAAAAAATGGACAAAATATATGAAACAATGGTTTCAAAACACTGAACACCAGGCATTGAAGGAAAGTGATCCCTGAGAGGAGAGCCCTACAACTGGCCCAGCTTACTGCTTTGAGAGAATTTCTAGCTGGAGAAATAGAGGGGGGACTCAAGCAGAGCCCAGGAGACTCCCCGAGTTGAGATGTAAGAAAGTCCTGAGAGACAAAAGTGGCCAGGGTTCACAGGACCAAATACCAGAGAGAGGACAGCTGCGTGGAGAGAGAACTCCAGAGATCTGCAGAGTCCCCTTTGAGAATTCAGTAGAATTCTGATGAATGCATGCAAGTGAGGAAACCACCCAAGTATGGGCAAAGTACCACCTAAAAGGATCAAACGGTGTAACACCGAGTGTGGGAAAATTTACACCCCGTACGATATTTATTGAGGCTCCTCTACGCTAGGCAAGTTACCAAGTATATCTTAGCTTCACAAAAACCTGTGAGATAGATAATACACTCATTTTACAGAAAAGGAAGCTGAGGTTCCAGAAGGGAATAGCTTTTGCAGGATTACAGAACTGGTAAATGTCAGTGCCTTGATCCAAGATTAAGTCTTCTGACCAAAAAACACATGTCTTTTTGCAGTTTGCTGTGCTCTCTCTCCTTGCACCATGGTCTGTGGTTGACAAAATTCAGATTTATCTTTCCTTTATCTTACTTACTGGAAATCTCTCTTCCTTCAGTAATTATTTGAAACTGGCACTCAACTCTAACAATGCACGTACTCAACATTTTTCATAAATGCTGCAGTTTTTCTTCATCCTTTCAAGATCAACTTTCTTTAGAGAAGGGTTATAGTTTTATTCAAATTATTTTAAAAATGAATTGAGTACCTTCAGGGCACCAGAACAAACTTCGTAAAAACATTTACACAGAGTCTTAAATATTGGGGTTTGGGGAAATGATTTTTTCCCACAAAACCCTTTCTGTCTTTAAGAAGGTTAGTTAAATCCAGAGGCTTTACTTAAGTCATCCCTAAAGTCAGCGTCACATCACATCTTGCAAGGTTTGGTGGAATGGATGAATGAAATCCCTAATTGAAGAATCATGGAGTTGGGGATAGTGTGGGCCATCTCAAATGGAGCAATACTGTGAATACAAAATGTCACCTGCCACATCAGTAAACAAAGGCTGTTGCAGCCATCAAGCCATCACATTACAGCTGCCCAGATGATGAGTCCTGAGGGAACTCAGGATGAAAGAACATAGGATACTGGCCCCAGATAGGCGAGGTGCATATCAAAGGAATGATGGCAGTGAGCCCAAGTTTTGCATCTTCCCATAAAAAGAAAAGCACTAAATTCCCTAACTTGATATATCTGGTTTTCTTTAATCGACAGTAATCTTTTGATTCCAACTACCTGGTCTTTTGCTGCAAAAACTCTTATATATCCTGGCTCCCCCCTTGCCTCTTTGGAACAGTCTCTCAGAATTACCTGAGATGCTGTGTCCCAGGCTTAAGTCCTGAGTTTTGTCTGCCAAGTAAAACATGACTCTCAACTTTTAGGTCGTGCATTTTTTTTTCAGTCAACAATACCTAAGGGGTATCCTTAATCTGGATCACTGAATCCTGAAACTAGACCCCAAATTTCACATTTTTGTTTGTGCAGTTTTCCAGGGGGACGCTAACAGCTTTCTTCAGATTCCCAGTGGAGTCTATGATCCAGTTAAGATAAACTTTTACTCAATACTAGTCGTTCTCAAAGTGTGGTCCCTGGACCAGCAGCAACAGCATCACCTGGGATCTTGTTAAAACTGCAAGTGCTCGAGCTTCACCTGGACCTGCTGAATCAGAAACTCCAAGGGTGGGGCCCAGTGATGCATGTTTTCAGGATCCCTCCAGGCAACGCTGATGCGTGCTCAAGTTCAAGTTTAAGAACACAACTCTCTACTTCCCTTGGATTGGCCTCTGTTCTCATCCAGCTGAAAAGGCTTCCCTTATCTCCTCAGAGACCTCCCTTTTTTTTGACCTTGTTCAAGCTCATCTCTAATTCTACTGAATGGCGGAAGTTTTCCAAGCCTGGAGGAACTAAATTCAATTTCTCCCATCATCTGGAAAAAGTCACCTCCCCCAACTCCCACCCTAACACAGGATATTCACATTGTTTCTTAAAAGAAAAATAAATAAATACAGAAACCCAGAATCAAAACTTCAAACCAACCACAAAAAGTACTTGGTGTGTGTCTGGATAATATGTGCATAAATATGTGACATGTTTATTGTTGTAGAGCTTAAACTTCTGGACTAAAGGAACTATCACTTATATATACTCTTGGGCAACAGAGGAGCTAAAGCATTTTTTAAACACTGGGAAATAGCAAAAATATCCCCAAATCATGATTCTGCCTGATAATCTGCTATAAACTCACAGGGCTAGGTTTAATCGGTATCCCTGGAATTGCCTGCATTTAAAATGTTCATCAAAGGTTGTGTCCCCGTGGTGCTCTAGCTACTGCATGGAATATATGACAACTCTGACCCCTCTTCCCATGGTCGCCTCCCTGTGGCATTCTGTGCATCTGGCTTAGCTTTCCTGGGAAGAAAAACTGAAAACTTTCTTGGTCCTGAGCCATGCTCTCATCTGGGATAAAGATTAAGAAAGAGGAAGGGAGCTTTTGCTCAGATTATAAATGCCAGATGCTGCCAAATTAATGGTCCAACACAGCCACATGGAGCTTACTTCAAACTTTTGGTTCTCAAACCTCCTCTCTAAAGAATGTGCTGGAAACTGTCAGGAATCACGGAGGAGTGACCCCCTGCATTCATGAACACTCACTCTAAGATTGCCACCGACAGAATAAAGGGAAATCCTCAGACCTTATTGTGGTTTATCAGCTTTTATGTAGCTCAGAGTTTCCCAGATTGGACTTCCATACCTCAGGGAACCATGAGAATTGTTAAAGAGGTCACCATGGTGGCTTCAAGCCAAGGGGACATATACCACCATCGACGAAAGGCATTTTACCTTAGACTTAGTATTGACTGATAGGAAACCACTCAGTTATTATAAATGAAAGAGCTCTTTGATCGTTTTCCTTGCAAAAACTGAGGAAGAGTAAATGGGTCAAAGTTAATGTGTATAAAGAAAGTAGCAAAAAGAAATGTGAGTGATAACAAAATAAAAAGGAGAGAAAAAACAGTCCGAGAAGAGAATGTAGAGAGAGAGAGATTAAGCAGTGAAGAAAGGAAAACAGTGCAACAGAACCAACTGTTTCTAAGCGACTATTTTTAATTACAGTAATAACTTTGAGCACAGCCTCCAGGGGAGAAATAGTTATGAAGGGGCCTAAATAAGATTTATTGGATCAGTAGTACTGAATTTTTCTTTTGCCTTAAGCTCAAATATGTTTTGGCCAGCACGGTTCCTGAGCCCGTCTTTAGGTAAAATTTTTTTTTTTTTTTTTTTTTTTTTTCCTGTACGCGGGCCTCTCACTGTTGTGGCCTCTCCCGTTGCGGAGCACAGGCTCCGGACGCGCAGGCTCAACGGCCATGGCTCACGGCCCCAGCCGCTCCGCGACATATGGGATCTTCCCGGACCGGGGCACGAACCCGCGTCCCCTGCATCAGCAGGCAGACTCTCAACCACTGCGCCGCCAGGGAAGCCCTAGGTAAAATTTTGAAATTTTGTTCAGTTGGATTTTGTTCAAATGGATTTTAATTTTTTTAAAATACTGCATTAAAATATCATTTACCTTGATGACTAAATTTTTTTGGCACCCCTTAAATTTTGCCCCCAAGGCGAGTGCCCTATTTGTCTTACCCTAATGCTGGCCCCATAGGGCATACCATTCTTCAGATTTTGAATGGGTACTGTCAGAAGAGATGGAGAAACAAAGGTACTTCTTTCAAATGGAAAGTCTACTTAAGTGTCTGGGTTCAGCCGAATGTAGACTTTGAGGCTGGAAGTTCTCTTGGGAAGATATTTTCCCAAATTATGGGGTTGGAGAAATGCTTGTACCTTGAATTAGATGTGAAGACTTATTCTGAATAAAGTTTCTTCCATTTACATCATCTAGCAAAAGCCAGGCAAACACTCTTCTCATGGTTATCTCTTGCTCTGTCACAAACATAAGGCACTAAAGTGAAACCACACACTTGTCCTGCCAAGTCTGATGAGAAAGGCAAACCAGAAACATAGCCACTCCCAGGTTTAAACTGCAGTGTGAACCTGACAAGATTCTCCCTGGAGTAATTTAAGAAGGTTCAAGAAACACATGCTTTGAATGTTTATCTGTTCATGTGGGAAAGGATATATAGATCTGGGTTCATACGTATTAAATCTGGATCTGTAGACTCCATCAGGAGACCACAGAAACGCATTTGGATGAAGAAAATCCTTGTAGAATAAAAGTAAAGTAACTGACTTGAGAAAATCGGATCTCATGCTACCTTTAAAGAAAACTACAATGGTATGTTCATATTGCAAAGGTGGGTGACTGTGAATTTTGGTACATGCAGTTAACAATAATAGTTTTTATTATCTTGTTATCATTTGTGAAGGGAGAGCAGAGTATTAGGCATTTTACTTATGTTGTTATTTTTATACTCATAATAACCACGAATGGGAGACTGTACTATCTGCATTTTCCATGTCAGGAAACTGAAGCTTAGAAAAGTGATCTGCCCACAGCCAAACCAAGCCGTTTGTGAGTTGTGGGTGGAGCCAGATTTTTAACCTGAGTATCTAATTCCAAAGTCACCGCGTTTCCCTCTAAACCAGGGGTATACAGACTACAGACCACATGCCAAATCTGCTGTGCCACCTCAGTCTGCAAACTAAGAATGGTGTTTATATCTTTAAGTGGTTGACAAAAATCAAAAGAAGAAGGTTATTTTGCAAAATGCGAAAATTACATGAAATTCAAATTTCAGTATCCATAAGTAAGATTTTATTGGAACACTGCCACACCCATTCATCTCCTTGCTATCTGTGCTGCATTCACACTACAACGGCAGAGTTAAGTAGTTGCTACAGAACCTGTACAGCCTACAGCCTAAAATATTTACTATCGGGTCCTTTAAGACGACGTTATCCTAAGTTGGTAGTAACATTTTTTATAAAGGTCATTTTTTTAAAATCCCAGCAAAAAATTAAATAACCCAATCGAAAAATGGGCAGAAGAACTAAATAGACATTTCTTCAAAGAAGACATACAGACAGCCAACAGGCACATGAAAAGGTGCTCAACATCGCTAGTTATTGGAGAAATGAAAATCGAAACTACAATGAGATACCACCTTGCACCCGTTGGAATGATCATCATTTAAAAGTCTACAAATAACAAATGCTGGAGAGGGTGTGGAGAAAAGGGAACCCTCCTACACTGTTGGTGATGTAAGTTGGTACAGCCACTATGGAAAACAGTATGGAGGTTCCTCAAAAAAATAAAAATAGAATTACCATACGACCCAGCAATCCCATTCCTGGGCATATATCTGGACAGGACACTAATTCAAAAAGATACATGCAACCCTATGTTCATAGCAGCACTATTCTCAATAGCCAAGACATGGAAACAACCTAAATGTCCATCAGCAGATGAACGGATAAAGAAGATGTGGTGTCCTTACACACACACACACACACACACACAATGGAATACTACTCAGCCATAAAAAAAGAATGAAATAATGCCATTTGCAGCAACATGGATACAACTAGAGATTATCATACTTAGTGAAGTAAGTCAGAAAGAGAAAGACAAACACCATGAGATATCACATAGGTGGAATCTAAAATATAACACAAATGAACTTAGCTACGAAACAGAAACAGACTCACAGACATAGAGAACAGACTTGTGGTTGTCAAGGGGGAGGGGGGTGGGAGAAGGATGGAGTGGGAGTTTGGGATTAGCAGATGCAAACTATTATATATACGATGGATAAACAACAGGTCCTACTGCATAGCACAGGGAACTATATTCAATATCCTGTGATAAACCATAATGGAAAAGAATATTTTTTAAAAAGTATGTATATATATGTGTGTGTGCGTGTAACTGAATCACTTTTCTGTACAGCAGAAATTAACACAACATTTAAATCAACTGTACTTCAATAAAAAAAAAAAAATCCCAGCATTAGCAGGTTTTTTCCCCACTATAGATATAACCAGTACTCCTGAACCACATCTCTGCTCTGCAGATGTGAGTTAAACCTCCCTGCTCACACCTCCAGCCTACAAGGGAAAGCTCGTTCCTACCTTAACATTCTACCAATCAGATCAAGTTACTTTCTTCTTTAATTTAATTCCCATCCACACGGAATAGAACGATCTAAACAAGCACATAGATGTGACTGCTGGTTTCTTGATAAGTCATGAATTTTTGCCAATCCCGTGGCTGATTACAGGAATTACAACGAAGCCAAGAGAGATCACATTTAAGTAGCAGCAAGAGAATATTTTTTCAAGCTGTATAATTCCACGAATAAAGAATAACAAAATTATGGCAAGGTAAACACCACCACACCACAATGCAAACACGACGAAGATACTACAGCAAAATTCTCTGTCTATACATCTAGTTTTTAAGGCCTTTTTCCAAAGGATTCCTGCTGCCTACATTTCCTCTGACATCACTCTGCTGACTTGGCATCCCAGACATCATTGTGCAAAATGTTCTGGGAATCCAACAGTCAGTTCTCAGCATCTTAGATCTAGCCCCTGAGCGTTATTCATAATGCTAGTGTCATCGCCAGGAGCCAATTGTACGCCCATAATCCCCTTCAAACAGTGGGAGGAAGAAAAGTAAAGAAATGTCAGTCCCAGGCACATCAAAGGTAAAGCTAAGAGGGATGCTGTAGTTCACAACAGTGATGGGTAGGGAGCCTGTTTCTCTAGCTCTTGTCCTGACTCAGAGAAGCTTCCGTGGGTTCTCCATGAGTGCTTTCCAGTGGTGCCCTCCAGCTCACAATTTTTTTTTAATGACTCTTGCCATACACTAAAGGAATTCATTGAACAGTAATGAAGTATTATTAACAGGGCTGGTAGAATGCTCTTCCTTGGGTAATGAAATACAGGTTTGTAGGCCAATATAAATTTTCTTAGGTACAAATTCTATTTCTTTGCCTGATCGTCAGTGGTTTACGTTTTCCCCCCTCATCTTCAGCCTTCGTTAAATCATCTTTTCATAGGGAAAATATTCTCAGCGACCTAAGCACACAACCAACTTTCCATGAAAATGAAGTCCATTTCTCCATTCCCCCCACTCCCAGATTTCTGACACGTTTAATATTTTCTAGAGTCTGCCAAAGTCCAGGGAGTGCCAAAAATACCTCATGCACCAATCTGGTTTTCAGAACGACCTGATATGACGCAGTTGAATTTTGACAGGCTAGCAGAAAGGAAATGACTTAAATCAGAAGCAGGCTTGGTTTAAAACTGTCTTGTCTGGTTGTTTTCTTTTTTTCCTAGATGGTTCCAGAAAAAATAAATATGATTCTTGTGAGCGCCTACTTTGGAAATTGTTTTTCCCTTCTTTGTCATTCTTTGTGTGAATCTCAATGGACCGCTGAAGAGAATTTTCCAGGAGCAAAGGAAAGAGAAGAGCCAATGAAAAGACTCAGTTTGCTCTTACTAACCTAACTCTTTTTCACTTGTGGGTGAGCTGTTGAGTCAGCCAGTAATAGGATCATTGTTAAAGACTTACCGGGTTCCTAGACCTCAGGAAAATAATCTCCTTTAGTCTAGAACAAAGACCAGTTTGCAAAGTTCTCTTTAGGACTCTTGAGAACTAAGCCAAAAATAACTTAGATAACTAAGTGGTTCTGGACCAAACCTTTAAAGTACTTAGGAAGGGCTTCCCTGGCGGCGCAGTGGTTAAGAACCCGCCTGCCAATGCAGGGGACACGGGTTTGAGCCCTGGTCCGGGAAGATCCCACATGCTGCGGAGCAACTAAGCCCATGCACCACGATTACTGAGCCTGCACTCTAGAGCCCTCGAGCCACAACTACTGAGCCCACGTGCCACAACTACTGAAGCCCGCTCACGAAGAACCTGTGCTCGGCAACAAGAGAAGCCACAGCAACGAGAAGACTGCGCACCACAACGAAGAGTAGCCCCTGCTCGTGGCAACTAGAAAAAGCCCGTGCGCAGCAACGAAGACCCAACGCAGCCAAAAATAAATAATTTATTAATTTAAAAAAATAAAGTACTTAGGAAGAAAAACAAGCTTTAAAAAAAAGACAAATCCCAAGGAGAGCAAAGATAACCCTTTAAAATGTGGGAAGGAGCTGAGTCAGACCCTGTCAGCAAGCTTCACTGAGGCCTGGGGACTTGTAGCAACACGATTTTTTTTTTTTTAAAACTTACACAGCAACTTTGATCCAAGGATCTCAAAGTCTTCTACAAAAGTCAAATCTCCTAATGTTCCATTCAAGGAGGGGGGGTGATTCGAGGGGGTTGTTTCTCTAAAGCGGGGTTTCTCCTCCTTGGCACTACTGACATTTTGAACTGGATAATTCTTTGTTGTGGGCCCACCCTGTGCTATCTGGGACGTTTAGCAGCCTCCCTGACCTCTACCCACTAGATGCCAGTAGCACCACCATCCCTTCCCCTGCTGGTGACAACCAAATATGTCTCCGGTCCTTGCCATGTGGTCCTTTGGGGGACAAAATGGCCCCCAGTTGAGAAGCACTGTTCTAAATGGAAAAATCAAGGCACGGAGCAGTCAATGAACTTAAGTAATAGCGTCCAGCCAAAAAGCAGTCGCTTAACTGGAAAAAGAAGACGATGACTCCCAAGTCCCAAGCATAAGACCTGGACAGCCACTTTACCCCACCCCACAGGAAACTCACTGAGACCCTAATTTATTCCTTGAGTTGGTTAGTTCTGAAAACACATCCGCTAAGACTGAGCTGTCAGTATAAATTTGCCCTCTTGCTGCACTGAATCCTTGGCTGGGTTGAATATGTCTGACTGGTGTTCTCCTCCTGGGGAGTCACTAAGTCAGTTCTGAGACTAACTGCACTCTCAAGGAGAGCAAGTCCGTATAGCATGAAATGGACCAGAAGCAACCCTGTAACTGTACGTGTGGAATCATTTATAGCTTAAAGCCTTTACTAAGAGCAGAGCTGCTTGTGTGCAGGATCGGGTGGGATGAGACCACAGGATGACTGAGCCAAGCAGACGAATGCTTTCAGATGTTGTTATCTGATAAGTCCCTCAGCTACATTAATTTTCGTCAGTGTTGCTTGGAAATGATTGCAACATGGACTTCCGTTAATTGATTTACTTAAACAGAACATGTCATTTGCATACACGTTTTTTTGATATGTCAGTGCCCGTCTCTTGTTAAGTTATAAGAAGCCTGTCCCCTCCCTCCTCTTCATTCACATCGGTGTATGAACTTGTTGCTCTCCCCAGGTGAGTCAGCGAAGTCAGGTACAGATTAATTTGAACAATAAACCACCTCAAGCATTTTGGGACGAGAGACAGGTGTAAGAAATTATTTTTAAAACAAACTCTGCAAGACACAAAAGAGAAACGGGCTGGCATGCTGGTGTAACTATTACACAAAGCTGGGTATAAGTCTCCACCACTCAGCTCTATATCATTCAATGAGTTTATGTTGAGAGCCCACTGGCCCCAAGGCCCTGTGCTGATGCTATGGAGAATACAAGAACGCCCACAGTCAGGCTCTGATTTGATTTTTTTTTTTTTTTTTGCATAGGCTAACAGATAAACTGTTGCATATGCATAAGTAATTATCCTGTGAGGCAGAAGGTAATCAGTGCCTTAAAGAGGAACAGGCAAAGTGTCTGTTTTTGGCATTCACAATTTTGGGTCTCATTATACCACAGAGAATTAAGTTTTCATCATGAGAGGGCAGCTGGGATAGAGTAAAAGGAGCCCTAAATTTAGGGTCCCAAAACATCTGGGCTGAATCCTGGTTTTTTCATTCTCTAGAAGCACACCTCTGAGCGTGTCATGTACATCACCTCTCCGTGTCTCCATTCCTTGTCTATAAAAAGAGAACAAGAGTGTCTCAAAGGGTTACTGTGAAGAGCACAACTTTTGTTAAACTTTCAGATGAATATTATAATTTCTAGGGCTAGGATTTAATCACAGCTATTATTTGTTTACTACTTACTTTGTGCAAAGTGCCTTCATATATTATCTTTACCCTAGGCAACAGTCCTATGAGATAGCATCATTCATTTTCCTTTTATAGATAAGGAAATTGAAGGTCAGAGAGGTTAAGTGATTTCTCTGAAGTCACACAGCTGGCATCCAACAGACTCTTGAGTCAATTGAACCTAGGTCTATTGAACTTGAGAGCCTGTATAATTTCCACATCACCATGCTGCCATTTCACCATAGTCCCTATTTTGCATGAAACAGCAGAAAGTATAAATAAATGAGTTAATATGGCACTTGATAAAATACGGGGATTGATAAAATAACCATCAAGGAAAATCTTGATTTACCATATTTCAAGAAAACAAACAAACAAATACAAGTTACCCTCAACAAGATTCTTAAGAAAATGAGACAAAACACATGTGCTTTCCCTGTTTCAATGCAGGAGCAGAATGAGGGCCTGAAAACGTCAGGAGATTTTCTGGGTTCATGACTGAACTCAGAACCTAGCATGCCTCTCTCACCCAAAAAGAAAGAAAGGACCAGCCTGTCACTGTGTTCTCCTCAAGAAACAAAGACATTTTCTGCTTGGCAGATTGCAGTAGGACATATCAGGTAGAAATCATCTATTCTTATGCTTTTCAGATTGAGAATGGTGCTTTTCTGGGAGAAAACAGGGAGACACAGAAACATGAAAAATAATGAAGGCCAACAGGATTTAGAGAGACTCCTCCAGTAGAAAGTATTCTATTATGGGCTGTCTACATAGAGCCATCTCATTTAATCCTTAGGACCACGAGATGTGAGGCACAGGCTATATCACTATTTTGCAGACGAGAAAACTGAGGTGTAATGACCCTTGTGTTTTGCCCAAGGTGTTTCTGGAGTAATCGTTGGTGTTGCTTTATGAGAACCGGCCGCCATCAACACGGAAGTGTGTCCTCTCTGCCCAACCCCTGCCCCCAACCCGGGCCCGCCTTATTCCCCGAGCACAGGCTCACTTCCCAATCCCCTGCTCTGCTCACCCTCCATCAGGCACACGGGGGTCACCAGCTGGAATGTAAACCAGCACAGACAGTATTTCCAATGACCTATGACCTTTGAACTGACCATAATTTGACAGCCAACTCTCAGTTATCTGCAAAAGGTTTGCATGTCTCCTTGGCAAACTCCAGCCACAAATGTGTTCCCCCAATACAAGGGAATCATTCCCACCATGGAAGGGAATCTTCATCTCCACTTAAGCAAAGAATTAGGAAGATAAATCTTTAAGAAAAAAGGAATCACATGATGCCTCCCAAGCCAAAGAGAAAGCCATTCTTTTTGGATGATCTATTGCCCTCCTCCATTAAGGCAGATCAATGCGGTTACCTAGAATCTCTAACCTTACACCAGTACTGAAGACTAGGTATTAGTCTACTTTTACAAATGATGAAAATAAGTCTCAGAGGTTAAGCAACTTGCCTCAGGCCATCCAGCACTGAGGCTCTTCAACCTCGCTTACCTTTGTAAGGCACTCTCCTCCCAATAAAACAAACAGCAGAGTGAAATGAAGGGGAAATACTCCTTCTCTTTAAAAGCATGATTAAAAACAGTTAAAACTTTTGGCTCCATTATCCAGCCTTACACCTTGCTGACTACCTACAGTGACTGTTACATTTTATTCTGGCCTGGTTATCTAGCAACTTTCAGGCCCCTGTCAAATGTCTTGGCTCATTAACTAAAGAATACTATTAATATTACCTCCAATATTCAAGAAGCAGATTGGTTCAAAATCCTGATTCTTCAGACAGATAGTTACTGCTGCTGCTGCAGGTCCAAAAGGACAGAGTCATCTGTGCCCACATACTTTGTTACCTGCTGAAGTTCTTCCCTACTCTGCAGAGCTGGGCAGGCATAGCCCCTCTAGCTGTGCCCAGTTAAGTAATTAAGACTTACCCTAGAAATAGGTTTTCTGAGGCCAGCGGTCTCCACTTTTAATCTACAATAGCAAAACCCGGAGGGCTTGTTAAGACATGGGTTACTAGGCTCTGCGCACTGAGATGTTGAGTCAATACATCTGGTGTGGGGCCTGAGAACTGGCATTTCTTTCAAGTTCTCTGGTGATACTGATGCAGATGGTCTGGGGACCACATTTTTCTTAATTAATTAATTAATTAATTTTGGCTGCACTGGGTTTTCATTGCTGTGCGCGGGCTTTCTCTAGTTGCAGCGAGCGGGGGCTACTCTTCGTTGGGTGAGCGGGCTTCTCATTGCATTGGCTTCTCTTGTTGTGGAGCATGGGCTCTAGGCACGCGGGCTTCAGTAATTGTGGCACGTGGGCTCAGTAGTTGTGGCTCGTGGGCTCTAGAGCGCAGGCTCAGTAGTTGTGGCACAAGGGCTTAGTTGCTCCTTGGCATGTGGGATCTTCCCGGACCAGGGCTCGAACCCACGTCCCCTGCATTGACAGGCGGATTCTCAACCGCTGCGCCACCAGGGAAGTCCCTGGGGACCACATTTTGAGAATCACTATTATAGGCCCCCACTCAGACCGTGTCCCCAGGGTTCTCTGTCTCCAGATGCAGGAGGACACGAGACAAATTCAAGGCGAGAGCGGAGCGTGCTTCTGCACCAGGGCAAGAACTGCTCGTCGGTCTCCCTTTCCCAGAGCCCTACTCAGTTCCTTCTAGGACTTCCAAAGGCCCAAGGGGCCCTTCTGATTGACAAGTACTTCAGTCCCACCTCTTTGAACCAGCCTGGTAAGAAAAAAAAAAAGGAAAGAAAAACAAAATTGAAAGGACGATCTGAAGAGCAAAATAAGTCCCCCTCCCCTCCCAAAGGGGACTCTAAGCAGTAGCAAAAATGTTAGCCTCCTTGTCCCTCCCCCAGAAACTCTACTCCTTAGTACCATGGCCCAATGATTGACCTTCCTCTCTGTGTGGGGAGCCAGATTAAGCTTAGATGTGTCACTCTCAAGGTTTACAGTCTCCTGCTGTGTCAGACAAACTACATTTCGCAAATTACCATAAAATAAAGGAATTGATATATCTACTAAAAATACTCTTCCAGAAGTTTTATTTGACCCTCCCAAAGAAACATGCACAAAAATGAATCAACACATCTGCACACGGCAACTCCCCAGTTATTTTTTCTCTTTAGAGAAAGAAAACCTATAGTTTCCAAAAGTGCTTTTAGTCGTGCAAATTAGAGAGGTTGGAGTTAATTCTATAACATATTAGATGGTTGCTTGGATAACGATTGATTTTTTTTTCACCTCAAATGACATTCAATTAAAGAACATGTATAAGTCATCAGCTGTTCCCAGCTTGAATGGTAATTTATAAAGTTTTAGGGGTGAGAACATATAAAATATTTTGCGCTTGGAAGATGTGTTACAGGCTGAAATGTTTGTAGGAAATATCCTCTCCATGAAGAATTCCTGCTCCAAAATGCCTTGATTAATTACCATAAACAGCTTTGAGGAAAAAGGGCGCAGCATCTCACATCTGGTAGGACACTGGCAGGGTTCGTTGGAAACTCCAACGCAAGCCAAACCCAGAGAAGCCAGGCCCCTTCCATTCAGGGCTGCTCCAGCTCAGGGAAACACCTTGGGCTGGGGACAGCTCTGGAAAGGCTCTGCTCTAGTTGGCACTGAACCGAAGTCCGTTTCTTCTTCTGTTCCCAGATCCCCCGAGAGAATGAGTCAGCTTCAGGGCCCTGAAGGTGTGGGCCGTAGCTGAGACCTGGAGGACCCTATCAAGAATAACCCCAGTGCCCTGCCAGCTCTTCACTGTGAGACTGCCCTTCCAGAATTCCAAAATGGAACGAAGCATTACAGAAAAGAAATAATAGTATTTACTGAAGGTATCCTGCTGAGATTTTTTTTTAACATACATTATTTTATTTAGTTCTCACATTAAACCTGTGAGACAGGGATTATCGCCTCTTTTGTTACACATGGGGAAAAAAGCGTGCTCAGGGAGGTTAAGCCATATGCCCAGTATCACACAGCACATTTGTGCCAGAACTAGGATAAGGACAAGAGCCTGTCTTGTCTACCAGATCCCTCTCATTATCCACAGGAAGAGGAAAAATTCAAAACAGGTCTATAATACTTACTTAAAGCCATTCAGACATTGAGTGGGAAATAAGCAGTTAGCAGGTTTTCTTTAATGTCAAGGAGTGATTCCTACAACCAGGTCCTTGGGCAACATTTTGAAGTAGGTAATGTTGGGTTTACAACATTCCCATTCCCCAGACTCCCTCTCCTACCACCCAGGGCCTGAATTACCCCTGCTATTAGAGTCCTTCCAGCTCCTGGAGTTTTCCAGAACCCTGTATGTATGTGGTCTCTCATTCGGTGTTATAAAGACCATGTAATAGTACTAGTGTCTCCTCTACAAGAAAAACAAAACAAAACAAAACAAAACCATCTATAACAGACAGGCAAACATCTCTTGCTTAAAGATGAACCTTTCCCTTGCCACCACCAACCTCTTGTCAATATTTCCAAATGCTTCCATACATCCGGGCTCAACTTGTGAAATGAGAGTAAAATGTATCTGAGTAAAGTAATTTGTATCACTCAAATGAGAAATGGGTTCAACTCTTCCAAGAGAGATCTGTATTTTAGAACTTCCAGTGAATTTCTAATGCTACGTGGGGAATTTTATGAGCTGGGAGGTTTTTCTAGATGTTTTCCTTCCCGATTCACTCACTTTTCACTTTCATTCCCCAAGCGGTGAGAGGACTGCTTACACAGGTATCACCCATACGAAAGTTTGTCAAATCAGGTTTAACATAACCAGGTTTTGACTTGGTGAGCCTTCCTGCTGCTGCGGTTTCTCCCAAATAAGGAGACTGAATCTTTCGATGAACAATATTCTACCTAGAAATGGAATCATGCCAAGAACACCCACTGGAGTCAAGGCAGCCATGGGACTTCCCCAAATTCCAGAAGAATTGAATGGTGTAGTTTCCTCCCTCAAATACTTCTTTAAATACTCATGTCACCAAAATATTACATCACCAAACTTTAAAATTTTTTATGCAGAGTAGTCAAAATATTCTTCGTTCAGACATGCTACTTGCTTAGGATTCTTGAATAGCTGGTGAGACCTGTCTTGCTTACTAGCATCAGAGCACACACAGCTAGAGCCAGAGAAACTCTGAGAAACTGTAATGTTAAACTGGATATTTACTTTTGAAGCCAGTGTTACATAACGTTTTCTCTCACTCATTACTGTTTTATCTAACATCTTTATTGGAGTATAAATGCTTTACAATGTTGTGTTAGTTTCTGCTGTGTAACAAAGTGAATCAGCTATACATATACATGTACTCCCATATCCCCTCCCTCTTATGTCTCCCTCCCACCCTCCCTATCCCACCCCTCTAGGTGGTCACAAAGCACCGAGCTGATCTCCCTGTGCTATGGGGCTGCTTTCCACTAGCTATCTATTTTACATTTGGTAGTGTATATATGTCACTACCACTCTCTCACTTCATCCCACCTTACCCTTCCCCCTCCCCGTGTCAAGTCCATTCTCTACATCTGCATCTTTATTCCTGTCCTGCCCCTGGGTTCATCAGAACCTTTCTTGTTTTTTTTTTTAGATTCCATATATATGTGTTACCATATGGTATTTGTTTTTCTCTTTCTGACTTACTTCACTCTGTATGACAGACTCTAGGTCCATCCACCTCACTACAAATAACTCAATTTCATTTCTTTTTATGGCTGACTAATATTCCATTGTATATACGTGCCTCATCTTCTTTATCCATTCCTCTGTTGATGGACACTTAGGTTGCTTCCATGTCCTGGCGATTGTAAATAGAGCTGCAATGAACATTGTGGTGCTTGACTCTTTTTGAATTATGGTTTTCTCAGGGTATATGCCCAGTAGTGAGATTGCTAGGTCATATGGTAGTTCTATTTGCAGTTTTTTAAGGAAGCTCCATACTGTTCTCCATAGTGGCTGTACCAAGTTACATTCCCACCAACAGTGCAAGAGGGTTCCCTTTTCTCCACACCCTCTCCAGCATTTATTGTTTGTAGATTTTTTTCCCAGGTTTTTTTTTTTTTTTTTTTGCGGTACGCGGGCCTCTCACTGTTTTGCCCCCTCCCCCCCCCCCATTGCAGAGCACAGGCTCCAGACACGCAGGCTCAGCAGCCACCGCCCACGGGCCCAGCCGCTCCGCGGCACGTGGGATCCTCCCGGACCGGGGCACGAACCCGTGTCCCCTGCATCAGCAGGCAAACTCTCAACCACTGTGCCACCAGGGAAGCCCCTGTTTGTAGATTTTTTGATGATGGCCATTCTGACTGGTGTGAGGTTTATCTAATGGTGTGCATTTATCTAATGATTAGTGATGTTGAGCATCCTTTCCTGTGTTTGTTGGCCATCTGTATGCCTTCTTTGGAGAAATGTCTATTTAGGTCTTCTGCCCATTTTTGGATTGGGCTGTTTGTTTTTTGATATTGAGCTGCATGAGCTGCTTGTATATTTTGGAAATTAATCCTTTGCCAGTTGTTTTGTTTGCAAATATTTTCTCCCATTCTGAGGGTTGTCTTTTCCTCTTCTTCATGGTTTCCTTTGCTGTGCAAAAGCTCTTCAGTTTCATTAGGTCCCATTTGTTTATTTTTGTTTTTATTTCCATTTCTCTATGAGGTGGGTCAAAAAGGATCTTGCTGTGATTTATGTCATAGAGTGTTCTGCCTATGTTTTCCTCTAAGACTTTTATAGTGCCTGGCCTTACATTGAGGTCTTTAATCCATTTTGAGTTTATTTTTGTATATGGTGTTAGGGAGTATTCTAATTTCATTCTTTTACATGTAGCTGTCCAGTTTTCCCAGCACCACTTATGGAAGAGGCTGTCTTTTCTCCATTGTATATTCTTGCCTCCTTTATCAAAGATAAGGTGACCAGGGCTTCCCTGGTGGCACAGTGGTTGAGAGTCCGCCTGCCGATGCAGTGGACACGGGTTCGTGTCCCAGTCTGGGAAGATCCCACATGCCGCGGAGCGGCTGGGCCCATGAGCCGTGGCTGCTGAGCCTGCGCGTCCGGAGACTGTGCTCCACAACGGGAGAGGCCACAACAGTGAGAGGCCTGTGTACCGCAAAAAAAAAAAAAAAAAAAAAAAAAAGAATCCACCTGCCAAGGCAGGGGACATGGGTTCAAGCCCTGGTCTGGGAAGATCCCACAGGCCATGGAACAACTAGGCCCGTGCGCCACAACTACTGAGACTGTGCTCTAGAGCCCACGAGCCACAACTACTGCCCGCGTGCCACGCTACTCAAGCCCATGTGCCTAGAGCCCATGCTCCGCAACAAGAGAAGCCACCGCAGTGAGAAGCCCACGGACCACACGAAGAGTAGCCCCTGCTCGCCAGTAGAGAAAGCCCACACACAGCAATGAAGACCCAACGCAGCCAAAAATAAATAATAAATAAATTTATAAAATAAAATACAAAGTCCACATGAAGCAGAATGTAGACAGCTAGTGGGCAATTCTCAGCAGCAGCAATTCCATTTCCAGTTTTGCCTAAGTATAAATTTGGCTCAGGGCAATTCTGGAGCGAGAGAGGAAGTAATTCTTTTTCATAATTTTTTTCTGTATCAAGGGAATATAATGACACATTGCAGAACTTACTTAAAAGGGAGACTTGCATTTTTAATCCAATAAACACCTTGGACTTTTTAAAAGAGCACTGTGAAAATAGAAAGGAACTTTATTAGTGTAAGTTCGTGTCAGGAAACTAGAATTTCTGAGTATGTAACGGAGTATTAGGCACGAATAGAAGGGATGTTATGCAGATTAGATATAATTAGACATAATCGTTACCATCAAGGCGCTTCTAGTGTCAAGAGCAGAGATTCTTAACCTGAGGGTTATGGATGAACCGTGGAGGACCCATAAAGCTCCTGAAATTGTATACACAAATGTGTGTGTATTTGCTGGCAACTTCTGGTCAGAAGGCCCAGAGCTTTCTTTAGATTCTCAAAGGGATCCACAAGAAAAAAAAAAAAAAAAAAAAAGGTTAAGAACCACAGATCAAGACTAAAGAATCCTTTAATTGTAGTAATTTTTCCTATGGAATGCCCCCAAAATAGACTATTCACAGTCATCTAATTCTGGGTTTCTCACACTGGTGTACATAAAGGACAAGCTTAATTCTTGGCTTGCTGAATTTAAAGATAGCCCAAGTCTTTCAGTCCTCTGTAAACATGTGATTTTTCAATACATTTGGATTTCTCAGAAATCGTGCACAAAACATGTGCCAAGATCTATGGCCCCGTTGGTATTCCATTTGGGCTGCCTTGAGCTGCATGATAATTTATGACCAGCCCGCTGTGTTGAGCCCTCCTCCCTGGATGACTAACAGGAAGAGAACTTTGGCAGCAAGGCAACCTTAATGAATGAAAAATGCAAACCTTGCAAATCTCTCTGCATTGAAATCCCCCAGAGTCTGGAAGCAGACACAGTTCCAAAAAGCTTGCATTTCCAAGATGCAATTTACTGCCCTTAGAGGTTTGTTGTGGGCCACCCAAAGTACATAGGCCTGATTCAAACAGATTTTATTGGCCAAGCACATATGGGGATTTTTTTTTTTAACATCTTTATTGGAGTATAATTGCTTTACAATGGTGTGTTAGTTTCTGCTTTATAACAAAGTGAATCAGTTATACATATACATATATCCCCATATCTCCTCCCTCTTGCATCTCCCTCCCACCCTCCCTATCCCACCCCTCTAAGTGGTCAGAAAGCACTGAGCCGATCTCCCTGTGCTATGCGGCTGCTTCCCACTAGCTATCTATTTTACATTTGGTAGTGTATATATTTCCATGCCACTCTCTCACTCTGTCCCAGCTTACCCTTCCCCCCTCCCCGTGACCTCAAGTCCATTCTCTATGTCTGCATCTTTATTCCTGTTCTGTCCCTAGGTTCTTCATAACCACTTTTTTTATTAGATTGCATATATATGTGTTAGCATACGGTATTTATTTTTCTCTTTCTGACTTACTTCACTCTCTAAGATAAGATCAAATGGGGAAATATGTTGATATGAAAATCTTCATGATAAGTCACATATTATCACTGCATACTTCAGTTTGATTTGCACACAGGGTCAGGAGAGAGAGCTGATCTCTGCTTCCACATTGCTCTGCTGAATTCCTCCACCGTATCTTGAAGAAGGAAGGAGACTCTTAGCTAGTGATACCTTTGTATGGGGTGTTCCTCATAAAAACAAATGTATATTGAGGAAGAAGCTACCACTGAATTCTCACGGGTAGTAGCCAGGAATTTCATTCATAGACTTGAGCTCAGTGAGGTGAAGACTCTGGAGAGGTGCTGCATACAGAAAGGCTGCCTCTTTGTCAGCATATGAAAAACAGGCTTTCCCGGGGCGAGGGGGTACTAGTCACCCTAGAAATGGGATTTTATTTCCCCATGCAGGATACAAATTATAGTGCAGGTCTGGAATCCATTATTCAAAACCCTTGAGGCCAGATGTGTTTCAGGATTTGGAATCTTTCGGATTTTTAAAAAGTTAATATGGGGCATATACATAGAATGGATAAACAAGGTCCTACTGTATAGCACAGGGGACTATAGTCAATATCCTGTGATAAACTATCATGGAAAAGAATGTGAAAAAGAATGTATATATATGTATAACTGAATCACTTTGCTATACAGCAGAAATTAATACAACATTGTAAATCAACCATACTTCAATAAAATTTTTAAAAACTTAATAGGGGGCATATAGTCTACACCTCAGAGGATGGGACAGCACCCCATCATCAGATAGACTCCATTTTTTCCTTCTGCCCCCATTAAAGTATTGATCATGCCTCCCCTCGTGCTGCCAAGATGGGTACAACAACTACAAGAATATTATTCTCATACAGGGAAAAGCAAGAGCAGGGAGAGAAGGACATGGATTTCTCCTCATGTCTCTCTTTCTTATCATGGAGAAAAAGTCTCTCTTAGTAGCCCTGAGGAGACTTGCTCCAGACACTATTGCGCAGAACTGGGTCTGAGATATCATCTAGTACAAATTCCAGGAAAAATTTACTCCCTGCACTTGGGAGGGTTATATCCTCCCTAAGCACGCAGCTGCCACAGCTGAACAAAAGTCAGGATTCTTACACTGACTCGGGGACTATGGAAGGAATAGCATTGGATAAGGCAACTAATGGCAACTACGACCCACACTGTAATATAAGAGTCAAGGTAGGGTCCTACTTCCTAGAAAAGGAACAGTAGAAATTGCCTAAATGGCATCGGATTCAATTATTAACCATCTCTGACCCTAATCTATGCGTGTCCTCTAAGAAACCCCTGTGGCCACTGAACCTTAAGACTTGTTACTCAAGTATACACAGACTCGTTTTTATTGATATAACCAGTGTTAGTTAGGGTCCTATCTTAGGACTTGATATTAAGGCATGGTGCTTCACTCAAACAACAATATAAGGGAAGAGGATGAAAGTAGAGGAAATGGGAGTAAGAGAGTGGGAAATAAAGCTACAGACCAGACCAGGGCATCAGCAAACTATGGCTCTTGGGTCAAATCCAGCCTGTTGCCTGCTTTTACAGATAAAGATTTATTGGTACACATTCATACCCATTGGTGTACACATTGTCTATCTGTTACAATAGTAGAGTTGAGTGACTGCAACAGAGACCACACAGCCTGCAACGCCTAAACATTTGCTATGTAGTCTTTCACAGAAAAAGTTTGCTAATCCTTGAGCTGGACCAATTCCCAAAGCCAGGGGATAAGAGAACAAATATAAGAAGATGATGCTCTCCATTCTCAGACCAAGGAAGAGTCCTGGAGAAACTGACAGGGATCCCAATAGATGGGGTAGCATGGCAACAGGGAATCTAGGTTAAGTGTCCTAAAATCTAGTCACAAGGCATCTGGGAACTCACATGGCTGTGGTCATTAGGAAGAAGGGAATAGCCAGGGAAAAGCTGGATCCCAGAGCTCACTGGCAGGACTAAAGGATTAAACAGATGACTTGGATAGGAACTCACAATGAAAGCCAAAGTAGATGCATGGTTCTTCCAAATGGGTTTACGAACGAGGGAGGAGTGGGGAAGCGTGTGCGTGCATGGTTGTGTGTGTGTCTGTGCGTGCGCGTGCATGTGTGTGTGAAAATAAATTCAAAAGTCTGAAGGCAACAACTCCGTAATTAGGGTGAGAGTCCCACAGATGAGCAACTGCAAACCAGGAAAATTAGGTCAGCACAGATTTGTAGCACAGAGTCAGAGCTTGGGTATTCTATTTGCGATAAACCTGCAAGAGAGCTGAATACTAATCCTTCACTGGTTAGAGGGGAACCTGGGACTGTTAAATGATTCCTGCCTCAAGTCAGAACTGTTCTGGGAAGTATCTGGAACTGAGCCCCATGGGGAGAGATCAGTAGCTCGGCTGAGAGTCACTGGGAGCAGCAGAGGCAGGGAGACTGGGCAGATGAATAAACCTAACTACATCCACTGGGGGCAATTACTTGGTATTGTTGATCTAGAATCACCACCCTCTACCTTGGATAGCATTAAAGAAAAACCAATTATTTTTCAACTCTCTTTTTTTCAAGATTCCCTTCTATTTGTGTAAGTACAGATCCATCAGCTACATCTTTCTTCCCCAGTCTGTACTTTAATGATGTTGTTGTACCATCAGGCAAGACTATATTTTAGGTTAATGTTTCCTGGTGGCAGCTGGAAAGGCGCCTTAACATCAATATTAAAAAATACTTGGGGATTGCTGGGGAAGATGGCGGAAGAGTAAGACGCGGAGATCACCTTCCTCCCCACAGATACACCAGAAATACATCTACACGTGGAACAGCTCCTACAGAACACCTACTGAACGCTGGCAGAAGACTTCAGACCTCCCAAAAGGCAAGAACCCCCCACCCCACGTACCTGGGTAAGGAAAAAGGAAAAAGAATAAACAGAGACAAAAGGATAGGGACGGGACCTGCACCAGTGGGAGGGAGCTGTGAAGGAGGAAAGGTTTCCAGACACTAGGAAGCCCCTTCGCGAGCGGAGACTGCGGGGGGTGAAGGCGAAAAGCTTCGGAGCCGCGGAGGAGAGCACAGCAACAGGGGTGCGGAGGGCAAAGCAGAGAGATTCCCACACAGAGGATCGGTGCCGACCCACACTCACCAGGCCGAGAGGCTTGTCTGCTCACCCGCCGGGGCGGGCGGGGCTGGGAGCTGAGGCTCGGGCTTCGGTCGGAGCGCCGGGAGAGGACTGGGGTTGGCGGCGTGAACACAGCCTGCAGGGGGTTGGAGCGCCGCGGCTAGCTGGGAGGGAGTCCGGGGAAAAGTCTGGAGCTGCCGAAGAAGCAAGAGACTTTTTCTTCCCTCTTTGTTTCCTGGTGCGCGAGGAGAGGGGATTAAGAGCGCCGCTTAAAGGAGCTCCAGAGACGGGCGCGAGCCGCGGCTAAAAGCGCGGACCCCAGAGACTGCCCTAAGACGCTAAGGCCGCTGCTGCCGCCACCCAGAAGCCTGTGTGCGAGCACAGGTCGCTATCCACAGCCCCCTTCCGGGGAACCTGTGCGGCCCGCCACTGCCAGGGTCCCGGGATCCAAGGACAACTCCCCCAGAAGAACGCACGGTGCGCCTCAGGCTGGTTCAACGTCATGGCGGCCTCTGCCACCGCAGGCCCGCCCCACACTCCGTGCCCCTCCCATCCCCCCCACCCCCACCCCGCCACCGCCCCCGGCCTGAGTGAGCCAGAGCCCCCGAAACAGCTGCTCCTTTAACCCTGTCCTACCTGAGCGAAGAACAGACGCCCTCCGGCCGACATACACGCACAGGCAGGGCCAAATCCAAAGCTCAGCCCCTGGGAGCTGTGAGAACAAAGAGGAGAAAGGGAACTCTCTCCCAGCAGCCTCAGAAGCAGCGGATTAAAGCTCCACAATCAACTTGATGTACCCTGCATCTGTGGAATACATGAATAGACAACCAATCATCCCAAATTAAGGAGGTGGACTCTGAGAGGAAGACTGATGATTTTTTTCCCCATTTCCTCTTTTTGTGAGTGTGTATGTGTATGCTTCTGTGTGAGATTTTGTCTGTATAGCTCTGCTTCCACCATTTGTCCTAGGGTTCTATCCGTCCGTTTTTCTTTTTTTTTAATTTTTTTCTTTTTTTCTCTTAAAAATTATTTTTTATTTTAATAACTTTACTATATTTTATCCTACTTTATTTTATTTCACTTTATCTTCTTTTTTTTTCTTCCTTCCTTCCTTCCTTCCCTCCTCCCTCCCTCCCTCCCTCCCTCCCTCCCTCCTTTCTTTCTTTCTTTCTACTTCTACTAATTCTTTCTTTCTACTTTATCTCCCTTTTATTCTGAGCCGTGTGGATGAAAGGCTCTTGGTGCTGTAGCCAGGAGTCAGTGCTGTGCCTCTGAGGTGGGAGAGCCAACTTCAGGACACTGGTCCACAAGAGACCTCCCAGCTCCACATAATACCAAATGGCGAAAATCTCCCAGAGATCTCCATCTCAACACCAGCACCCAGCTTCACTCAACGACCAGCAAGCTACAGTGCTGGACAACCTATGCCAAACAACTAGCAAGACAGGAACACAACCCCACGCATTAGCACAAAGGCTGCCTAAAATCATAATAAGTCCACAGACACCCCAAAACACACCACCAGACGTGGACCTGCCCAGCAGAAAGACAAGATCCAGCCTCATCCACCAGAACACAGGCACTAGTCCCCTCCACCAGGAAGCCTACACAACCCACTGAACCAACCTTAGCCACTGGGGAAAGACACCAAAAACAACGGGAACTACGAACCTGCAGCCTGCAAAAAGGAGACCCCAAACACAGTAAGATAAGCAAAATGAAAAGACAGAAAAACACACAGCAGATGAAGGAGCAAGATAAAAACCGACCAGGCCTAACAAATGAAGAGGAAATAGGCAGTATATCTGAAAAAGAATTCAGAATAATGACAGTAAAGATGATCCAGAATCTTGGAAATAGAATAGACAAAATGCAAGAAAATTTAACAAGGACCTAGAAGAACTAAAGATGAAACAGACAATGATGAACAACACAATAGATGAAATTAAAAATACTCTAGATGGGATCAATAGCAGAATAACTGAGGCAAAAGAACGGATAAGTGACCTGGAAGATAAAATAGTGGAAATAACAACTGCAGAGCAGAATAAAGAAAAAAGAATGAAAAGAACTGAGGACAGTCTCAGAGACCTCTGGGACAACATTAAATGCACCAACATTCGAATTATAGGGGTTCCAGAAGAAGAAGAGAAAAACAAAGGGACTGAGAAAATATTTCAAGAGATTATAGTTGAAAACTTCCCTAATATGGGAAAGGAAATAGTTAATCAAGTCCAGGAAGCACAGAGAGTCCCATACAGGATAAATCCAAGGAGAAATATGCCAAGACACATATTAATCAAACTGTCAAAAATTAAATACAAAGAAAACATATTATAAGCAGCAAGGGAAAAACAACAAATAACACACGAGGGAATCCCCATAAGGTTAACAGCTGATCTTTCAGCAGAAACTCTGCAAGCCAGAAGGGAGTGGCAGGACATATTTAAAGTGATGAAGGAGAAAAGCCTGCAACCAAGATTACTCTACCCAGCAAGGATCTCATTCAGATTTGATGGAGAAATTGAAACGTTTACAGACAAGCAAAAGCTGAGAGAGTTCAGCACCACCAAACCAGCTTTACAACAACTGCTAAAGGAACTTCTCTAGGCAAGAAACACAAGAGAAGGAAAAAACCTACAATAACGAACCCAAAACAATTAAGAAAATGGGAATAGGAACATACATATCGATAATTACCTTAAATGTAAATGGACTAAATGCTCCCACCAAAAGACACAGATTGGCTGAATGGATACAAAAACAAGACCCATATATTTGCTGTCTACAAGAGACCCACTTCAGACCTAGAGACACATACAGACTGAAAGTAAGGGGGTGGAAAAAGATATTTCATGCAAATGGAAACCAAAAGAAAGCTGGAGTAGCAATTCTCACGTCAGACAAAATAGACTTTAAAATAAAGACTATTAAAAGAGATAAAGAAGGACACTACATAATGATCAAGGGATCGATCCAAGAAGAAGATATAACAATTGTAAATATTTATGCAACCAACATAGAAGCACCTCAATACATAAGGCAAATACTAACAGCCATACAAGGGGAAATCGACCGTAACACATTCATAGTAGGAGACTTTAACACCCCACTTTCACTAATGGACAGATCATCCACAATGAAAATAAATAAGGAAACACAAGCTTTAAATGATACATTAAACAAGATGGACTTAATTGATATTTATAGGACATTCCATCCAAAAACAACAGAATACACATTCTTCTCAAGTGCTCATGGAACATTCTCCAGGATAGATCATATCTTGGGTCACAAATCAAGCCTTGGTAAATTTAAGAGAATTGAAATTGTATCAAGTATCTTTTCCGACCACAACGCTATGAGACTAGATATCAATTACAGGAAAAGATCTGTAAAAAATGCAAACACATGGAGGCTAAACAATACACTACTTAATAATGAAGTGATCACTTAAGAAATCAAAGAGGAAATTAAAAAATACCTAGAAGCAAATGACAATGGAGACATGACCATCCAAAATCTATGGGATGCAGTAAAAGCAGTTCTAACAGGGAAGTTTATAGCAATACAATCCTACCTTAAGAAACAGGAAACATCTCGAATAAACAACCTAACCTTGCACCTAAAGCAATTAGAGAAAGAAGAACAAAAAAAACCCCAAAGTTAGCAGAAGGAAAGAAATAATAAAAATCAGATCACAAATAAATGAAAAAGAAATGAAGGAAACGATAGCAAAGATCAATAAAACTAAAAGCTGGTTCTTTGAGCTGATAAACAAAATTGATAAACCGTTAGCCAGACTCATCAAGAAAAAAAGGGAGACTCAAATCAATAGAATTAGAAATAAGAAAGGAGAAGTAACAACGGACACTGCAGAAATACAAAAGATCATGAGAGATTACTACAAGCAACTCTATGCCAATAAAATGGACAACCTGGAAGAAATGGACAAATTCTTAGAAATGTACAACCTGCCAAGACTGAATCAGGAAGAAATAGAAAATATGAACAGACCAATCACAAGCACTGTAATTGAAACTGTGATTAAAAATCTTCCAACAAAAGCCCAGGCCCAGATGGCTTCACAGGCGAATTCTATCAAACATTTAGAGAAGAGCTAACACCTATCCTTCTCAAACTCTTCCAGAATATAGCAGAGGGAGGAACACTCCCAAACTCATTCTACGAGGCCACCATCACCCTGATACCAAAACCAGACAAGGATGTCACAAAGTAAGAAAACTATAGGCCAATATCACTGATGAATGTAGATGCAAAAATCTTTAACAAAATACTAGCAAACAGAGTCCAACAGCACATTAAAAGGATCATACAACATGATCAAGTGGGGTTTATTCCAGGAATGCAAGGATTCTTCAATATACGCAAATCAATCAACGTGATACACCATATTAACAAATTGAAGGAGAAAACCCATGTGATCATCTCAATAGATGCATAGAAAGCTTTCGACAAAATTCATCACCGATTTATGATAAAAACCCTGCAGAAAGTAGGCATAGAGGGAACTTTCCTCAACATAATAAAGGCCATATATGACAAACCCACAGCCAACATCGTCCTCAGTGGTGAAAAACTGAAAGCATTTCCACTAAGATCAGGAACAAGACAAGGTTGCCCACTCTCACCACTCTCATTCAACATAGTTTTGGAAGTTTTAGCCACAGCAATCAGAGAAGAAAAGGAAATTAAAGGAGTCCAAATCGGAAAAGAAGAAGTAAAGCTGTCACTGTTTGCAGATGACATGATACTATACATAGAGAATCCTAAAGATGCTACCAGAAAACTACTAGAGCTAATCAATGAATTTGGTAAAGTAGCAGGATACAAAATTAATGCACAGAAATCTCTGGCATTCCTATACACTAATGATGAAAAATCTGAAAGTGAAATCAAGAAAACACTCCCATTTACCATTGCAACAAAAAGAATAAAATATCTAGGAATAAACCTACCTAAGGAGACAAACGACCTGTATGCAGAAAATTATAAGACACTGATGAAAGAAATTAAAGATGATACAAATAGATGGAGAGATATACCATGTTCTTGGATTGGAAGAATGAACATCATTGTGAAAATGACTCTACTACCCAAAGCAATCTACAGGTTCAATGCAATCCCTATCAAACTACCACTGGCATTTTTTACAGAACTAGAACAAAAAATTTCACAATTTGTATGGAAACACAAAAGGCCCCGAATAGCCAAAGCAATCTTGAGAACGAAAAACGGAGCTGGAGGAATCAGGCTCCCTGACTTCAGACTATTCTACAAAGCTACAGTAATCGAGACAGTATGGTACTGCCACAAAAACAGGAAGATAGATCAATGGAACAGGATAGAAAGCCCAGAGATAAACCCACGCACATATGGTCACCTTATCTTTGATAAAGGAGGCAGGAATGTACAGTGGAGAAAGGACAGCCTCTTCAATAAGTGGTGCTGGGAAAACTGGACAGGTACATATAAAAGTATGAAATTAGAACACTCCCTAACACCATACACAAAAATAAGCTCAAAATGGATTAAAGACCTAAATGTAAGGCCAGAAACTATCAAACTCTTAGAGGGAAACATAGGCAGAACACTCTGACATAAATCACAGCAAGATCCTTTTTGACCCACCTCCTAGGGAAATGGAAATAAAAACAAAAATAAACAAATGGGACCTAATGAAACTTCAAAGCTTTTGCACAGCAAAGGAAACCATAAACAAGACAACCCTCAGAATGGGAGAAAATATTTGCAAATGAAGCAACTGACAAAGGATTAATCTGCAAAATTTATAAGCAGCTCATGCAGCTCAATAACAAAAAACCAAACAACCCAATCCAGAAATGGGCAGAAGACCTAAATAGACATTTCTCCAAAGAAGATATACAGACTGCCAACAAACACATGAAAGAATGCTCAACATCATTAATCATTAGAGAAATGCAAATCAAAACTACAATGAGATATCATCTCACACCAGTCAGAATGGCGATCATCAAAAAATCTAGAAACAATAAATGCTGGAGAGGGTGTGGAAAAAAGGGAACCCTCTTGCACTGTTGGTGGGAATGTAAATTGATACAGCCACTGTGGAGAACAGTATGGAGGTTCCTTAAAAAACTACAAATAGAACTACCATATGACCCAGCAATCCCACTACTGGGCATATACCCTGAGAAAACCATAATTCAAAAAGAGTCATGTACCAAAATGTTCATTGCAGCTCTATTTACAATAGCCCAGAGATGGAAACAACCTAAGTGTCCATCATCGGATGAATGGATAAAGAAGATGTGGCACATATATACAATGGAATATTACTCAGCTATAAAAAGAAATGAAATTGAGCTATTTGTAATGAGGTGGATAGACCTAGAGTCTGTCATACAGAGTGAAGTAAGTCAGAAAGGGAAAGACAAATACCATATGCTAACACATATGTATGGAATTTAAGGGGAAAAAATGTCATGAAGAACCTAGGGGTAAGCCAGGAATAAAGACACAGACCTACTAGAGGGTGGACTTGAGGATATGGGGAGGGGGAAGCGTAAGTTGTGACAAAGCGAGAGAGAGGCATGGACATATATACACTACCAAACGTAAGGTAGATAGCTAGTGGGAAGCAGCCGCATAGCACAGGGAGATCATCTTGGTGCTTTGTGACCGCCTGGAGGGGTGGGATAGGGAGGGTGGGAGGGAGGAAGACGTAAGAGGGAAGAGATATGGGAACATATGTATATGTATAACTGATTCACTTTGTTATAAAGCAGAAACTAACACACCATTGTAAAGCAATTATACCCCAATAAAGATGTAAAAAAAAAAAAAAAAAAACTTGGAAACTGCATTGTGAGATGGGCTTCCTGCAGACAGAGAATCCACCCCATGGTGTGAGGACTCTTAAGGCTCCATCAGAGAGAGTGTCCCCTTCTGGGAGTCCCCTTGACTCTACCTGTTCTTCTGCAGCGCAGCAGATCTCATAGGAAAGCTTCCCTAACCCTTGGAGATTCCTGAACTCCCAGAGTTATAGCTTGTGTGAGTCCGGGGCTTCTGAACGTTTTCCCAAGAATTCCTGGCCTTTTAACCTTCTGGTTCCTTCTATCTTCGCTCCTACATCTATTTCTCTAATCTGAGTTTCATCCTGTTATGGGCTGAATTATGTCTCCCAAGAAAACATGTTATAGTTCTAACCCTCAGTACCTCAGAATGTGACCTTATTTGGATGGAGGGTCTTTGCAGATGCAGTCAAGTTAAGATGAAATCATAAAGGTGGGCATTAATCCAATATGACTGGTGTCCTTCTAAAAAGGGGAAATTTGGTTACAGGAGCAGACCCTCACAGAGGGCTAATGAAGTGAAGAGATACAAGGAGAAGGTGTTCATGTATGAGACAAGGAATACCTAAGGCTACCAGAAGCTAGGAGACAGCTTTCCCCAGCACCTTCAGAAGGAGAATAGCCCTGCTGACCGTTAATCTCAGACTCCTGGCCTCCGTAACTGTGAGACAATGCGATTCTGCTGTTTTAAGCTATGTAGTTTGTGGTACCATTTTACAGAAGCCCTAAGAAACTCATACATATGCTCTACGGGCCTGCGATCAGAGCTCTGCCCCTTGCCTTAAAGTACCAGCAAATCTGCTCAGGCTGGGCCTCTCCTGGGTTTACCACTTAGGTTCCCCAGAGCAGTGGCTGCACAGCCTCCACACTGCAGCCTGTCCGTCACACTCTACCTTCAGAGATACCTCACACCACAGGAAGCTACCTCAGAAGTGTAGGCTGGGCCCCTGACCAGGCCCATCTGTCATCTCCAAAGCTCTTGGGGTTCTAGAAAAGAAAACCTCTCCCTTTCATTTCACTATCATGAAGTTTAACGCTGGGGTTTAGGTTGCTGCTTAGATTTGCACCTACAGGCCTTTGTCACTATCAACACAACGGAGCAACAAGAAGATCTAGGTGTTACAGTGAAGAGGTGGAAAGAGAAGAGAGTTTGGGGCCTTTCCTTTAACTCCGCCTTGGCTTGACCAGATGGAGGGGCTGGTCCTCAGCAATAAACTCTCAGCGTGGTCAGGAGGGCATAATCTTGAAACGGAATGGCTAATCCAAGGGGCCTGCTTAATCTGTATGAAATATAATTGTCAAACATGCTGAAACACTCAGGTCATCTCTAAAGAAAAGTTCTCTTTTTTTTCCTCTTCTAAATAAAATGTGTTGAGATAGGGAGAACCGTGTTATGATCTAGGTTAGTGACAAACATCAAACCAGGATCATTGCAGGTAGCACACCCTGGTTGTAGAGATCAAAAGCGTGAGCTCTAGGGGCAGACAGAACTGGGTGTGAATTACGGTTCTGCCTCTTCTTGGCTCTATAACCTTGGGCAAGTTCTACAATCTCGGTTTCTTCATCTGTAAAATGAAAATAATAATAATGATCACGGGATTATTATAAGAATTACGTGAGCTAATCGTGCCAAGGGTTTAGCACAGTGCCTGCCTAATCCTTCCAGAGGTTGTCTATTCCACATTTTAAAAGGCCACCTCTCTAAGCTAAGTGGATGGGGGTTAGTGGGAGGCCCCTAGCTGTTATTGGGTATTGTGTGTGGTTGTTGATAACAGGAACTTGAAATAATGGTTTAAACGAAGTAGAAGATATTCATTCTCTCAATCTCTCTCTCTCTCTCTCTCTCCATCTCTCCCTCTCTCCTCTCTTTCTCTCCCTTCCCCTCCCCCTCTCGCTCTCATCTCTCTCTCAGAGAAACAGTGGGCAGCCCAGGGCAAGTATGGTGGCTCACAGTCACCAGGGACTCGTCATCCTTATCTCTCCTCTTTGCTCAGGCCTCCTTATGTTGTTTCCTTCCTCAAGTTCACTTCATAAGACAAGACGGAACCCAACCATTACATCTGCATCACAGACAGCTGTCTGTCTCCTTGAAGGAACCTTTTCAGAGTCTCAACAAACAACTTCTGTTCACACTTCATTAACCAGACCGTAGTCACATGGTCACACCCAGGTGCAGAGTGGGCTGCGAAAGGTAGGTTTTTAGCGGGGGGCACTTTGCTTTTCCAAATAAAATCAGAATTCTCTTACTGAGGAAGAAGAGGAGAATGGATTTTGATAAGCAGCTCTGGTCTCTGGAAAAAGAGCCTTCGTTCTTCTCTAATTTAATCTTCACACAGGCTTGGAGCAGGAAAGGACCCGTGGCTCTGATGTCCAGAGAGAAAGAATGGTCACCCAAAGAGGCCAAGAGAGTGCTGAATCTAGGAGATTAGCCAGGATCTCCTTGATCTAACAACAATGTTATTTCTAGAGACAGAAGAGGAAAAGCTCCAGGAAGAAATGAAGGCCCTGACTTCATAGGGCTTCTCAACATTTTATTTTTATTTATTTATTTTTTTCTTTCTTTCTTTTTTTTTTTTTTTTGGATGCAGCGTCAGGTCTTAGCTGCGGCACGCAGGCTTCTCTCTAGTTGTGGCATGCAGGTTTTTCTCTCTCTACTTGTTGTGCTCGGGCTCCAGAGAGCGTGGGCTCTGTAGTTTGCGGCACGTGGGCTCTCTGGTTGAGACACGAGAGCTCAGCAGTTGTGGCACGGGGGCTTAGTTGCTCCATGGCATGTGGGATCTTAGTTCCCCTACCAGGCATCGAACCCACGTCCCCCTCATTGGAAGGTGGATTCTTTACCACTGGACCACCAGGGAAGTCCCTCTCATCAGTTTAGAGAACAGAACTTGAACAAGTCTCCATATCACTGCCCACTGTGGTCTGGTGCTTTTTTAATGCCTGAAAAGCAAATGATGTAAAAATAAATCCTGGACACAGAAACCTGAGTCTGAGAACTGAGTCTACTGCTCCCTCAGTGTGGGGCTTTGAACAAGTTACTCTCCTTCTGGAGACAGAGGCAGGAAAAGGAGTAACATTTATGGAGTGCCTGTTTTAAAGAAACTTAATATACTTCATACCATTTTATCCTAACAATGGTGAGGCAGATACACTTAATTCAGGGTATAGATGATTAAACTGAGGATCAGAGAAGGTCTAAAATCCATAAGGTAGTCTAGTCCCTTCGGGAGACCTCTGGCCGAAAACCCTTGATAATGCTACACTCCAACCATATGGAAATCTTTCCAGTTCTTCAAACGTTCTACCCCATCTTTCCTCCCCACCTTTGCGTACACCATTTCCCCTGCTCGGCACACTCTTCCACCTCTTCATCTGGTGAACCCCAACTCACCCTTCAAGTCTCAGCTGAAAATTCCTTTTGCTCAACAAGGCCATCGCCCAAACCAGAAACCGGGTTCTGTTTCCTGTCTATACTTCTTCTTCCCTTGTACTTCCCCCGTCAGAGCGCTCATCACTGGGAATGTCTTGTTTAATGACTACCTCCCTCACTGGAACAAGACCCACTGCTGTTTACTACTGTGGTCCTCACCTCCAACAAAAAGCCCAGCGTGGGATTCCCTGGTGATGCAGTGGTTAAGAATCTGCCTGCCAATGCAGGGGACACGGGTTCAAGGCCTGCTCGGGGAAGATCCCACATGCCGTGGAGCAACTAAGCCTGTGCACCACAACTACTGAGCCTGCGCTCTAGAGCCCGCGAGCCACAACTACTGAGCCCACGTGCCACAACTACTGAAGCCTGCACGCCTAGAGCCCATGCTCTGCAACAAGAGAAGCCGCCCAATGAGAAGCCCACGCACCGCAACAAAGAGGGGCCCCTGCTTGCCGCAACTAGAGAAAAGCCCGCACGCAGCAACAAAGACCCAAGACAGCCAAAAATAAATAAATAAATTTATTAAAAAAAAAAAATGCCCAGCGTATCCCAGGCACTTAGGAAACATGCAAGAATTCACGAGTTGTTTAATTTAATCTGACGGTAGAAATACATGCTTATTTATTTACATGAACCGAACCCATTTTAGAAAATACTGTTCCACATATTAAAACTGTTCTCCTTACCTGGGATCCAAGGCTCTTCAGAATCTTTCCAGCCTTCCTTATCAGTGGTCTCTGTTCTCACCTTCCTATATCGGGGCCTTGAGGATAATTATTCTGTCCATCTGGAATGTAAGATTCTGGTCTCTTATCTGCCCTGAAACATAACCACCCAGCAAAGCACAGCTTAGATTCAACCTCCTCCATGGAGCCTACTCTGCCTCTGCAATTAACACTAATTTCTCCCTTCCCTGAATACTTCTTAGAGCACTAAAATCCCGTCCCGGTCATTCTGCCTCTGGTGTTCATGGCCTTCTTGTTGTACAGTTGTATTTTTCAAACATTAACCACTATTTTCTCCCTGGGTCTTCCTACTTCCTTCCTTTCCCTACCTCATTTAAGGACACGGTCAGACCTGGCCACAGGGAAGGAAGCAGGGAAAAAAGAAATTTCTGGGTTTGTGTCCCACTGATGAAATTTCCAGAGTGATTTTAAAAATGAGATCAAAGTGAGGAAAGACTAACAAAGGGTCCCCCCTTGGGGCTGGGTGGAGAGAGGAGTAGGAAGGAGCCGTCCTGAGCCAAGAGATATCAGTGGAGCCGAACAGCATGTTTCTCCACCCGTTTTAGGGCAGAAGCCTGGGGAGGGAGCGAGATCCCTGAGAGGTGTGGGGTCTGAACCGGCATCTGCCTGATGTTGACTGCACAGAGCTCCAGGGAGACGTAAGACCCCAGAGGAGCTCTCTGAAGATAGGTCTGAGCAGAGAAGCACCGGAACATCACAAATACTCTTAATCTCAGGTTGGCAAGAAGGAAGCCGAATAACTCCTAGGCCTCCCGCGCACAGCATGGGAGTATTCGAGAAATTTACAGGACCTAAAGGGACCATGCAGACCCTTTAGAAATGAAGGACATTTTAGCGGCAATCTCTACACAAAAGCAACTAGAGCGGTGGATGCTGCATGGACAAATCATTCTAGGAACAGGTGGACCCTCTCCCAACACCTGGCCACTATTTATACCCTCTAAAGCTTAGACAACTTGAAGATTAACCCTACTGGACTATAAGCTTCTGGATGGCAGAGATGCCAAAAAACTTCATATTGACTAAATCGTGTTTCCTAGAAGGAAATTCCTGTTCTTAAACTGGAGTCTCCTAGAGGTATATTCCTCTAAGCCAACCCACTGATACCTTGAAGCCTGGGTTACTACACATGGAGCTCTGGGGGGGAAAAAAACTACTTTATCCCACTGTAGAGAGAAAAGGCCCCCTGGTGGCTCTATGGAACAGGGGCTGCTGAAGGGGTATCTGGGAGCCACGTCTCACTTCATCATGATTGTGCTTTCAGTATGGACAGTAGGCCATGGAGCTCTTTGCAATGATGACCATCTCAACTAGGCCTCAGATCTCCTACTTCTGCAACGGTGGAAGTGGACTAAGGGTCTTCGTTGAATGTTCTCTACCTTTCTATACTGTTGTTAATGTATGTGTTTCTATCAATTTACTGAAATTTTATATTTAGGTACCTAAGTGCAGGGCTAAAAGGGAAAAAAGAAGGCTCTTTGTTGGAATACATTAGTGCTTACATTTATATGACCTTAAATGACCATGAAAAAATGTGTAAAAGAAATCCTGCGAAAGTATGCACAGGTTATAATAGTTTCATACTCCACTACAAAACTGCATATGCAATAATTGCATGAAAAGTCTTAAGGTATGAAATAAGAGGATAAAACATTGACTAGAAAGCAGTGCCATTTTTGGAAATTGCCAAGTAGTGTACAGATTTTAAACATCCTAACTTTGTTTTTATTGACTCAGAATGGCTCACAATTATAATAAGATAGTAACTATGGTTTTTGTTTCAGCCTTTGCTCATTGCCAACTTTTTGTCATGCAATTAACAATCTGAAGATCATTAATCCCTTATCCAGGAATTCAAAGATGTAACTGTTTCCAGATAAATATATCATTATTTTTCACTGAGGAAATCTCTGGACTTAACATTCTCATGAAAAAAGAAAGAAAAGAGAACCACAATAAAACATATGGCTAAACCATTAGCTATAATTTGTGCAAAATAATTTTGACAATGAACGTAGATAGACATTGGGTTCTGGAAATCACACTTTTTACATCAGGGGGTTTGGAAGTCTGAGGTGAAAGGCCTGACATTCACAAGCATCCCAATGGCAACAAAACACTGTCAGCGTCTCCGTGGGCACTTTCCAGCCTTGCACCTTGGATTCTAGTTGCTATTTAGATTTGGCATCTCCTTTTCTCTCATGCTTCCCGAGCTCGGCTGTTCGTAGATTTATAGATCTAGCAATACCGAGGTCTTTAGTGGTTTTGTCTTTGGTGCTGTCTGGATCAGCATTTTTATCAAGCAGTTTGGAAGAAGGTGGAGGTGAGGGAGAAGGTTGCTCCCCGGTGACCAGGTGAGGCCAATGAGGCAACCAAGGTCATTCACTCATGTAGACAAGAGTACTTCTAGGCTGAGTCCTCTATCAGGATGACCAGATTCTCCCAACTTCCTTTCTGTCTTACTGAAATTTGTATCTGTAGTTGCCCCCAGTTCTAGTTATTCCATTTGGTTTGCAATTCAGATTTGTCCCGGGCTACAGATTTCTGACACCCCCATCTCGGTACCTTTTACAAAAATATCAGTGGCCAACTCAGCTGTCTGACCACAGTCCAGCCTTCTAGATATTGTGCAACATCTGATACCCAATTGAGACCCCAGTCACTGACTGAGTATGCCCCCAGATTGAGTTTCAGACAAGCCTAATCATGCTAGGGTACAAGAGAGCAAAGTCTTCACGTCTGTGGATGACACGAAGCTGGGAGAGACGGCAAATATGATGGAGACTTTTAAAAGCTCTTGAGTGTTTTGGAAGCCTGGTTCAAGAGCAACAAAATGAGATTTAACAGCTGTGAGTTTGAATTCCAAATAACATCTCATAAATAGAGATGATGGAAAAAATGGCTTGACTGTTTTATATGAAAAGACCGGGCTGTTTTTGTTGATCGTAAGTTCAGTGTGATGTGACTTAGCTGCTCTAAAAGCTAATCCTCTCGTGGGCTGCATTAATAGGATTACGTCCAAATCACGCAAGGCAATAATCTCTGTAGGCGCACCTTCAACTGGTCAGGCAACAGCTGACTACTCTGTTGTGACCGTCGTTCTACAAGGGGGTCATTAACAACCACAGACAATTCTGGGGAAGCAGACCGGGATGCAGAGGTCTGCGCTCTCCACGGCACAGAAAATTGTTGGACCAACTGTTTAGCCTTAGCAGCGGCTCTCTATCTGTTGAAACTCTTGGTTCCACAGAAAACTCAGAAGGCTTAGGCAAGAGGGGGTCATGAATCCTAATGATATAGACAGAGCTGCCACTCAGATCAGGTACATAGGTATGGCTGAACTAGTTTTTTATCTCTGGCATCTGCTCTGATTCATTGGTTCCCATAGAGTACTGGCTTTAAATATTTTGAATATCACCCCTGGAAACAGGAGTGCCTCAGAGAATCCAGGGCTAGAATACAGCTGAGCTTTAGGAAGGGCTAGAGCCAGGAAATGGAATGTCACTGGAAGGCTGGCAGTATTGGCTCTCTTCTCCTCCCGTCTGCTTCATTCGTCTTTGTGTGTATGAGACAGCTTTCTCTAATCCCTAGTCCACTTGCCAGAAACTGGCTTTCTCTCGATTCCAGCTCCAAGTTCCCAAAAGAACTTGGGTTAGCATGGGATGCCTACCCCATCCCTATCAACTGTGGCCAAGTGCATGGAGTACATTAGACAAACATGGCTGCAAGAAACCCACCCCTATGGGGAATTCCCTGGCGGTCCAGTGGTTAGGACTCCATGCTTTCCCTGCCGGGGCCTGGGTTTGATTCCTGGTCGGGGAATTGGGAACCCCCAAGCCCTGAGGCGTGGCCAAAAAAAACAACAACAAAAAACCGTCCCCTATGATTGAGATGGTGATGATTAAGCAGGTCATTCTGTGGCGGGAAAATACCCAAAAAGTTTTGTATCACTTTCTTAACTTTCTTTGATGTCATAAGCCCCTTTGAAAAGTTGGGGAAACATGTTTTCCTCTATACAAAAATACACACAAATTTTGTTTAGGCTTTCAAGAGATTCCTAGAACCTTGGAATATATCCGTGAACCCCACAGTAAGATACCCTGACCTAGAGATGAAATACTTAGGGAAGAGAATATGAATGTCTTCCTTCAAATAGCTGAAGAATTGCTGGAGAAGAAGATTAAAATTATGTAAACGCATGCATAGGAAAAAGATTAGAATGCTATATAAAACTGAAAACGGGGCTTCCCTGGTGGCGCAGTGGTTGAGAATCTGCCTGCTAATGCAGGGGACACGGGTTCGAGCCCTGGTCTAGGAGGATCCCACATGCCGCGGAGCAACTAGGCCCATGAGCCACAACGACTGAGCCTGCGCGTCTGGAGCCTGTGCTCCGCAACAAGAGAGGCCGTGATAGTGAGAGGCCCGTGCACCACGATGAAGAGTGGCCCCCGCTTGCCACAACTAGAGAAAGCCCTCGCACAGAAACGAAGACCCGACACAGCAAAAATAAATTAATTAATTAATAAACTCCTACCCCCAACATCTTCTAAAAATAAAAAAAAAAAAACTGAAAACGTGGTTCCCTTTGGAGATAGTGTAATGGTTGATTCTTTTTTATGTGTTTCCCAATTATCCTGCCAGGGATATCTATGGTTAGTTTTATAATCACGTAAAGCATATTTTTTAAAATAAATTTATTTATTTGTTTGTTTTTATTTTTGGCTGTGCTGGGTTTTCATTGCTGCGCGTGGGCTTTCTCTAGTTGTGGTGTGCGGGCTTCTCATTGCGGTGGCTCCTCTTGTTGCGGAGCATGGGCTCTAGGCGTGTGGGCTTCAGTAGTTGTGGCGCGCAGGTTCAGTAGTTGTGGCACATGGGTTTAGTTGCTCCACGGCATGTGGGATCTTCCCGGACCAGGGCTCGAACCCGTGTCCCCTGCATTGGCAGGCAGATTCTTAACCACTGTGCCACCAGGGAAGCCCCATGTAAAGCATTTGTTAAAAAGAAACGTAATCAAATTTTCAAATGCTTCAGAGTTTAGAAGAGTGGGTAAAACTGATAAGAACGGAGATTTTGACTCAATGGTACTGGTGGCCTTAGGAGTAATCACAATGTCCCTGAATCGATCCTTGCCCTCCTGTAATCTGTTCTCAGAGCAGAAGCCACTTGTGTTAAAACATAAGTCAGGGGGCTTCCCTGGTGGCGCAGTGGTTGAGAGTCCGCCTGCCGATGCAGGGGACGCGGGTTCGTGCCCCGGTGTGGGAAGATCCCACATGTCGCGGAGCGGCTGGGCCCGTGAGCCATGGCCGCTGAGCCTGCGCGTCTGGAGCCTGTGCTCCGCAACGGGAGAGGCCACAGCAGTGGGAGGCCCGCGTACCGCAAAAAACAAACAAACAAATAAAACAAAACAAAAACCATAAGTCAGAGTATTTCTCTCTGCTCAGAACCCAGCAAGGGCTCCCCGATTCACTCAGAGCAAGAGCCAAAATAAGGCTATAAGGCTCCATGTGACCGGCCCCCTGTTGTGCCCCCATCTCATCTCCGACAGCTGTCCTCCAGCTCATTCTGATTCCTCCTTCCCCAAATTTCGTCACTTCCTGAAGTCTCTGCACATGTCATGTTCCCAGTGAGGCCCACTGAGTTTTAAACTGCATACCTCACCACTGCTGTCACTCTCCATGGCTCTTGCCCTACTCTCTTTCTTCCTTTATTTTTTTAAAAAAGAATTAATTAGGGACTTCCCTGGCGGTCCAGTGGTTAAAACTCCCGTGCTTCCACTGCACGGGGCATGGGTTCCATCCCTGGGCAGGGAACTAAGATCCCGCATGCTGCATGGCCAAAAAAAATTTTTTTAATTGATTAATTTTTAATTGAAGTACAGTTGATCTACAATGCTGTGTCAGTTTCAGGTATACAGCAAAGTGATTCAGTTACATATCTATCTATCTATCTACATCTATGTATATCTTTCTCAGATTCTCTTCCATTATAGGTTATTCCAAGATATCAAAGATGTGGTATATGTGTACAATGGACCTACTTGCTTTCTTTTTCTCATAGGACTTATCACCTTCTAAAATACTAAGTAAAATTTTTATCATCTGTTTCTCCTCACTGGAATGTAAGCTCCATGAAGAAAGCTTCTTTCTTTCTTTCTTTCTTTTTTTCTGGTTTGCTTAATCCCAAGCACCCAGTGCCTGGCTAAGAGTGGACACTCAACAGACATTTGCTGGAGGAAGGGAGGGAGGGAAAAAAAGACTTGCAGTGGTCAAGCAGAGACAGAATTGTTCTCTCATAGAAGGAATTCCTGATATGGGGGAGAAGCCTGGACAACTTTGAAGTTTCATTGCAAATGTGAGATTCTACATGATAGGACTGTTCCCTTCCACCACCATAACCCAGATTTTTACTTACTTAGATTACTTGCTGATTGTCTTAGACAGGAATCATTTGGATGCAAGGAAGAGAAACCACTCGGGTTACATTAAATAAAAAGCAAAGTTTTAATTTAACGCATGGAATCTCATGGATTCCAAGGGCAAGAACTCCAGGGTGGCCCCTTGAGGAGCTGAAACCAGGATTGTCTCTGCCTTTCTGGTACTTCATGAGATTTAATCTCTCCCTCAGCAGACATCTCATTTCTCCTTCCTGGAGAGCTACAAGACCTCCCAGCTCCAGGGCCCATCGCTAACTAATTAAAGTCTGTCTCAAATCCAAATTCTTCAAGAGTGAATCTGATTGGCTTATCAATTGTTTTCCCATTCATCAAGTGGTACTTGATGTCAACGGGGGCAAGAGCATCAGAGAGTGCAACCATGACCAAAGAATCCACCCTGGTGGGCTTGGGAAGGGAAGCAGTTCTCAGAGAAGCAGCACATGAGCTGAACAGGCAAATTGGCTAGCACTCTAAGGCACCACCCCACTGGAATCTAACTGCACTAACATTCTCAACAATCTAATTTCATTTCCCCAGCAATTTCCTGTCTGGAAGAGGTTGCTGATTTCTTTGAAGCTAAAATCGGCACATCCCTCACTTATGAAAATAATAAACAGCTTTCTGAGAAACTTCTGAGGAAATTTTTCTACCACCTGGAAAAGCACAGTGAGAGGATTCATCTCCTAGAATAAGAGTTGCAGGGACTTTACCCTGAAACAGAGCTGCAAAATGTCACAAAGTTCTGCACCATGAACACAGATGTATATAAAATTGCTTTTTATAACAAGATTTTTTTAAAAATTGAAGCATAACACAAATACACAAATGTGCACAAATCATAAGTGTTCAGCCAGATGAATTTCCAAAGTAAACACACCCTTGTAGCCAGCACCCAAATCAAGAAATCAGCATCATCGTCCTACTTCCCACCTCCCCTCTGTCCGCCCCCCCCCCCAAACACACACTATCTCCTGACTTCCATAGATTAGTTTTGCCTAAGTTTAAAATCTTTGGCCCTTTTTTTCCTACTGGGTTGGCCATCTGGTTTTGTTTTATTTTTAAGGCAACTTTATTGAGGTATGATTGACATGCAATAAAGTATACACATTTAAAGTGCACAGTTTGATACATTTAGGTATATGTACATATCATGAAACCATCACCACCATCAAGCCCTCCCAGCCCCAGACAACCACTGATCCATCATTGGTTGGATCAAGGATATCATTATCAATTGTTTATATTTCTAGAATTTTATATAAATGGAATCACATAGTACATTTTTGTCTGGCTTCTTTCACTCAAAATAATTATTTTGAGATTCATCCATGTCAGTACATGTATTACTAGTTCATTTCTTTTTATTGCTAAGTAGTAACCCGTCGTATGGATATACTACACTTGGTTTATCCGTTAACCTGTTGATGGGCATTTGAGTTGTTTCCAGTTTGGGGCTATTTAAAATAAAGGGGTTAAGAACATTTGTGCACAAGTCTTTGAGTGAACATATGATTTCATTTATCCCAGGTACTTAGGAGTGGAATGTCTGGGTTATATGTTATGTGTATGTTTAACTTTATAAGAAAACGGCCAAAATGTCTTCCATCTTACATTCTCACAAGTGGTGTATGAGAGTTTCAGCTGCTCAATCTTGAACCCTTGGCATAATCAACCTTTTCAATTTTATGCATTCTAATAGGTGTGTGGTGGTATCTCATTGTGATTTTAATCTGTGTTTCCCTAATGACTAACGATTTTGAGCACATACATGTTTTGCTATGGCTTATTTGCCATCTGTATGTCTTTTTCAGTTGTGTCCATAAAAATCTTCTGCCCATGTTTTAATTAGGTTGTTTGTTTTCTTACTATTGTTTTTTTTAAAGAATTAACTTTTTAAAATAGATTTTATTTATTTATTTACTTTTGGCTGTGTTGGGTCTTCATTGCTGCACGTAGGCTTTCTCTAGTTGCGGCGAGCAGGGGCTATTCTTCGTTGCGGTGCGCAGGCTTCTCATTGCGGTGGCTTCTCTTGTTGCGGAGCATGGGCTCTAGGCGCACCGGCTTCAGTAGTTGTGGCATGTGGGCTCAGTAGTTGTGGCTCACGGGCTCTAGAGTGCAGGCTCAGTAGTTGTGGCACATGGGCTTAGTTGCTCCACGGCATGTGGGATCTTCCTGCACCACGGCTCAAACCCATGTCCCCTGCTTTGACAGGCAGATTCTTAACCACTGTGCCACCAGGGAAGCCCTTATTATTAAATTTTGATAGTGCTTTATTTATTCTGGGGACAAATCCTTTATCAAATATGTGATTTGCAAATATTTTCTCCCTCATTTTGTGGCTTGTCTTTTCATTCTCTCAATGGTGTCTTTCAAAGAGCAGAGGTTCTTAATTTTGATAAAAGTCCAATTTATCATTTTTTTCTTTCATGGATCATGCTTTGAGCATCATATTTAAGAGATCTTTGCATAACTCAGTCACGCAGATTTTCTCCTATGCTTTCTTCCAGAAGTTTTCTTTTTATCAGGTTTTACTTTTCTATTTATAATCTATTGTGAGTACCCTTGTGCATGTGCCAGAGGTATGGACTGAATTTATTGTTGTTGTTTTTGCATTTTTTTGTGTGTGTGTGTTTTTTTTGTGTTTTTTTTTTTTTGTTTTTGCATTTTGATATCCAGTTGCTTCAGCATCAATTATTGAAAAGACTATCCTTTCTTCTTTGAATTGCCTGGGCACCTTTGTCAAAAATCAATTGACGATATATGTGTGAGTCTATTTCTGGACTCTCTATTCTGTTCCATTAATCCATTTGTCTACTTTTTTTTCTTTTCCATTATAATTTATTATAAGATATTGAATATAGCTCCCTGTGCTACACAGTAGGACCTTGTTTATCTGTTTTATATATAGTAGTTTGTATCTGCTAGTCCCAAACTCCTAACTTATCCCTTTCTCCTTCTTCCCCTTTGGTAACCATAAATTTGTGTTCTGTGTCTCTGAGTTTGTTTTTCTGTTTTGTAAATAAGTTCATTTGTTTCATTTTTTTAGATTCCACATGTAAGTGGTATCATATGATATTTGTCTTTCTCTGTCTGACTCACTTCACTTAGTATGATAATCTCTAGTTGCATCCATGTTGCTGCAAGTGGCAATATTTCATTCCTTTTTATGGCTGAGTAATATTCCATTGTGTGTGTGTGTATGTATATATATATATATATATCACATCTTCTTTATCCATTCATCTGTCGATGGACATTTAGGTTGTTTCCATGTCTTGGCCATTGTAAATAGTGCTGCTATGAATATTGGGGTGCATATCTTTTCGAATTAGAGTTTCCGTCTTTTCTGGATATATGCCCAGTGGTGGGATTACTGGATCATATGGTAACTCTATTTTTAGTTTTTTAACATTTGTCTCTCTTGATGCCAATACTACACTGTCTTTATTACAGTGGGTTTATATGTCTTGAAGTCAAGTAGTATAAGTTCTCTAACTTTGTTCTTTTTCAAAGTTGTTTTAGCTATTCTAGGTACTTTGCATTTCCATATGAATTTTAGAATCAGCTTATCAGTTTTGCAAAGAAAAAGATACCCAGCTTGCTGAGGTATTGATTGGTATTGTGTTAAATTTACAGATCATTCTGGGAGAAAACTGATAACTTAATAATATTGTCTTCCCACTCATGAACTCAGTATATCTTACTTAGGTCTTTTTAAATTTCTCTGAGCGATACTGTGTCTTGAATCTATGGATTTACAGTTGCAACAAATTTGAATATTTTTTGGCCATTATCTTTTCAAATATTTTTCTGTGCTCCCCACTTTGGAGACTCCAATTACATGCCTATAAGCCATTAGAACTGGTCCCATTTTCACTGATGCTCTGTGCATTTTTTCAATCTTTTTTTTTCCCTCTCTCTGTTTCATATTTCTATGTGTTTAAATTCACTAAACTTTTCTTCTGTGATGTCTAATCTGCCATTAATTGCTCGTAGTACATTTTTCATGTCAGTCATTATAATTTTCATCTCTAGAAGTTTGATTTAGGTCTTTATAATATCTTCCATGTCTCTACTTAACATGTTAAGTCATTCCTCTAGCTTATTGAACATATGAGATATAGCTATAACAACTATTCTGTTTGCCAAATAATTTTACCATCTATATCATTTCTGAGTTGGCTTCAGTTGATTTTTCTCCTCATTGTGAGTCATACTTACCTGCTTCTTTGTAATTTTTGATCAATGTCAAATCAAGAATTTTTGATTATTAAATCAGATTTTATAAACAGTGGAAGAAGCATGGACTTAAAACAAGGCTGCTAATTAGGTTTTGTCAAATTTTACAAAAATACGTGATATATATTTATACTAAAACTATATAATCTTCAGATTTAGGAGAGCAGTCAGTTAATATTTTTAGCAGATTAAAAGAGTATTAAATACTGGTACAAGTTGGAAATTGAGAAAACTGTGGGTAGAATTATAGAAAATGAGTTGGTGTTAGACATTTTTTTTTTCCTGTGAATATATTGAGCTCTGATTTAGGACATAGTTAAGTTTCTTGGGAGAAGTTTGAACCTATGGGATCTTGTTATTAAGTTTTCTTAGGCAGAGTCACAGCAGCATTTAGTCTAGGGCTAATTTTTAATTTTGCCCACTACTAAGACAAAATCCTACAGTGCTTTGTGAATTATGATGTTTTTCGCTCTGGAACAGGAGCTATTTCCACCCTGAATGATTCCCTGGTGATTTTTTTATTTTTAGTTTTTTTTTAATAACTTCAAAAATATATATTTATTTACTTATTTGGTTACACCAGGTATTAGTTGCAGCACATGGGCTCCTTAGTTGAGGCCAGCGGGCTTCTTAGTTGCAGCACGCATGTGGGATCTAGTTCCCTGACCAGGGATCAAACCTGGGCCTGCTGCATTTGGGAGTACAGAGTCTTATCCACTGCACCACCAGGGAAGTCCCTTCCCTGGTGATTTTTCCCTGTAGTTCTTTCCAGTGATTCTTGTCCTAGTGTCAGGAAGTTTCTTCACCTTCATCTGCTGATTCAGCTGAAGACATGAGGGGACCACCTGAGTGGGGATGGCCAGCGCTCTCTCTCAGTGTAGCTCTTTCCTGTCTGGTCTAGTGTCCTGCGACCTCTAACTGCGTTAGCCTCCCTGAATTCCCAGATCCATCTCCTCAATTCAGAGAGGACTGCAGGCACGCTGTGCTGTGACCCAGAAAGTAAGGCAGTAAACAAGCAGTGCTCTCCTTGTTTGTTTTACCTTGGGTGTTTCATATATTTTGTCCTTTTCAAAAAAGTTGTTTCAGTAAGGTGGGCAAATCTATTCTCTCTCACTCCATCTTGGTTGAAAGCTGAAGTCTTGGATTGCCTATCATCTTCTTATTGATTCTAGGAGTATCTACACATTCCAACTACAAGCCCTTTGACAAATATAGGAATTAAAATATCTTCTTCAACTCTATCTTCTTCCACTCTTGTTTTTATATTCTCTTGAACATGATTTTTGATGAAGAGACGTTGTCAATTTTAATGTTGCCCTATATATTGCTTTTTAAACTTTAGGGTTAATGCTTTCTGTGTCTGTTTACCTTTCCCAAAGTTAAGAAGACACTTCTCTGTGTTTTTGTTTGGAAATGTTCTGGGGTTTTTACTTTAACTTTAAAATCTATAATCCATTTGGCATTGATTTTTGCATATGTTGTGAGCTAGAAATCAAGATTCTTTTTTTTTTTTCATATGAGTATCCAATTGACCCAGCACCACTTACTGAAAAGTCTATCATTTTCCCACCGTACTGCAGTGTCAACTTTGTCATCCATTTCATGAGCATGCATGAGTGGGTCTATTTCTTGGTTCTCCGTACATATGGTTTCAACCTCTGTCGGTAAACAGCATTGATCTGAAGCAGTCATTTCATAATTTTCAGTTTAAAAGAAAACTGAGTTCATTTTTCTTTCCTTTTTTTTTAAATAAATTTTATTCTGTTTATTTATTTATTCTTGGCGCCTGGACAGGGACTTGAACCCTGGGCCCTCAGATTAAAAGTCTGATGCTCTCCCAGCTGAGCTACCCAGGCACTCCCTAGCTTTTCTTACTTTAACTTAAGTATACATAAGTTTTAACTTAGTAGACTATTGTTTTTCATCCAAAATACAGTTTGAACACAAGAACTGTGTAAATGTAATTATATTAAATAACTCTAATACTATTATATATAATGTTTCAATGTCACAATTACTAAGGGATTTTGGTTTACATTTTACAAAATAAAAACTCTCTTACCCAATGAGTAACCTAAATTTTGAAATATCAGGTTTGAAACAAAATTATGCAATTCAGGCAGTGTTAGCATAATCTGTTTAAAGTTATCATAGCCCCTAATAAATTATAACTGAAATATTCTAAAAACAAACAGTATTTTATTCCTTTGCAAAAGACCACCTTCTCACTATATCTATATAAACCTTATTCCAAGGATATTTTTGTTTTTTAGAAAATATACTGAATTTTATTAACATGCTATAGACAGCCTGAAGTGTTAATCTCCACCTCTACCTTTAAGACTTTCATTATGATGTACAAGGTGTATTTACCCTCTAGCCAAATAATTTTTGAGCAACTTGGTGGAGCCTCCAGTTTACATACCTTACAAAATATTTTCATTGCAGTTGCAAAATCTTATACTTTGCATTGATGGCAACTTTTAATGATATATATGTGGGGTTATAGATTTTATTTATTTATTTTTTATTGGCATATAGTTGCTTTACACTGCTGTGTCAGTTTCTGCTGTACAGCAAAGTGAATCAGCCGTCCGTATACATACATCCCCTCTTTTTTGGATTTCCTTCCCACTTAGGTCACCACAGAGCACCGAGTAGAGTTTCCTGTGCTGTACAGTAGGTTCTCATTAATTATCTATTTTATATATACATAGTAGTGCATATATGTCAATCTCAATCTCCCAATTCATCCCACCACCCCCTTCCCCCTTGGCATCCAAACGTTTGTTCTCTATGTCTGTTTCTATTTCTGCTTTGCAAATAAGATCATCTATACCATTTTTCTAGATTCCACATATATGCGTTAATATATGATATTTGTTTTTCCCTTTCTGACTTACTTCACTCTGTATGACAGTCTCTAGGTCCATCCGTGTCCCTACAAATTACCCAATTTCGTTCCTTTTTATGGCTGAGTAATATTCCATTGTATATATGTACCACATCTTCTTTATCCATTCCTCTGTTGATGGACATTTAGGTTGCTTCTATGTCCTAGCTATTGTAAATAGTGCTGCAATGAACATTGGGGTGCATGTATCTTTTTGAGTTATGGTTTCCTCTGGGTATATGCCCAGGAGTGGGATTGCTGGGTCGTATGGTAGTTCTGTTTTTAGTTTTTTAAGGAACCTCCATATTGTTCTCCATAGTGGCTGTATCAATTTATATTCTCACCAACAGTGTAAGAGGTTTCCCTTTTCTCCACACCCTCTCCAGCATTTGTTGTTTGTAGATTTTTTGATGATGGCCATTCTGACCGGTGTGAGGTGATACCTCATTGTAGTTTTGATCTGCATTTCTCTAATAATTAGTGATATTGAGCATCTTTTCGTGTGTTTGTTGGCCATCTGTACGTTTCAAGGATATTTTCATTCCAAATTATTTAAACACAACTTCCTTAGAAATATTTAGATGTGTGAAAATTTCAATGTATAAAGTTTAGGTTTAAGTTACTTATTAATTTGAAAATATTACATCACTTCTGTTTTTTAAAACTTGGAATTTCCTATTACTAAAGGAATACATTTTTGTTATAGGAAAATCATCAAATATACATAAGTGGAAAATTTTAAAAAGAAAAACAATCTCACCTTTAGGTATCAATAATAATATAAAGCACAGTTTGTCACTTTTTGGAGTCTGGTTATTCAGGGGACAATTCCTACCTGTCTTAGTCCATTTGGGCTGCTATAACAAAAAAACCATAAACTGGGTAGCTTATAAATAACAGAAATTTATTTCTCACAGTTCTGGAGGCTAGGAAGGCCATTATCAAGGTGCCTGCAGATTCGGCGTCAGGAAAGGGCCCAATTTCTGGTTCATAGTTGGCACCTTCTTGCTGTGCCCTCACTTAGTGGAAGGGGGGAAGGGAGCTAGCTCTGCCTCTTTTACAGAGTCATTAACCTCACTCACTAGGGCTCTGTCCTTACGACCTAATCACCTCCCTGAAGCCCCACCTGGGGGTAAGGATTCTAAGGGGACAGAAACATTCAGACTGTAGCAATACCCAAACACCTCGACTCCAGCACCATCTCCTGTTACCATGTCAGGAGCGAGCAAACATCTGGGTCATCAGCCACCTGAGGAAAGCCCTTCACTCATTCATTCACTCATTCATTCCACAAATATGCATTAAGAACTGATTACATGCCAGGTACCCTGGTAGGTGTTAGGGGTACAAATAAAGCGAATAAACAAAACAGACAGGGCCCTTTCCCTCCACAGAGTCCACTACCTAGTGAGAGCAGTCAACATCAATAAAACAATCTCACAAATGATGTAAAACGACAACTATGATATCTATTTCTTACAACAGGACAGTAAGAGGGTAGAGTAGGGAATATGACTCAACCAAGGTCTGAGGAAACTTTTCCAGAGGGAGAGATGGGTGACCCGACATCTGAAGGGTGGGCAGGAATGAACCAGCCCCAATAAAACAAAAGGAAAGTCACACGAGGGAGATAGCAGCATTCCAGGTGCAGGAACAGAGAGAACATAGAGGCGCTGGAGGGGAAAGGAAAAAGAGTGTGTTTGAGGAACCGGAAGAAGGCCTGAGTGATTGAGCACAGAAGGAGATGGGTAAGTGGTCCAGATGAGGCTGGATGGACACCTGTGGAGGGGAGAGGCCACTCACATCTGGTTGGCCACGTCAAGGATGTTGGTTTTTACCCTATGCTCAATGGGCAGCCATTGAAGTGATTATATTTGTGCTTTACGATGATTTCTCTGGCTGAAAAGTGGAGAATCTATGGGGCAGGGGAAAAAGGAAGCAGATACATTAAGCATATGACCAAAAATCCAAGAGAGAGAGGAAGTAGCTTGAAAAGAAGTGGTAGTACAGAAATGGATGGAATGGAAAAATAATCCATAGACAAGCTCATCTACATTTGGTAGTGGGTTGGTAATGGAAGACAATAAAGGAAGATGTAAAGAGTGACTCCAAGAGAAATAAAAAGAAACTGGAGTTGATTTGGTGAGAGTTGAGGATGAGATCATGATTCTGATTTGGTTGATTTTTGTAGAGCAAAGTGGCATGTAAAGAAGGCAGTTATATTTACAGGTTGGCGGTTCAGAAGAGAGAACTGGGCTGGGGATGAAAATTTGTGAAGTGTCAAATACCACCCACGTGAGAAAGTATAGGATGAGAAGAGTGGTGGGCTAGACTTTAGAATGCCAAGGGCCAGTAAAAGAAGAGCCTGCAAAGAAATCTGAGTGGAGCAGGGAGATAGGAAGGTTCAAACATGTGATGTCTCAGAGGCCAAGGTTCTGAGAGTTTTAGGAAGGCGTGAAAATTCTCGTCTGATTTAGTGATGTGGGGGTCATGACCTTGGAAAATATAAGAGAGAAAGTGGGATGGAAGCCAAGGTGAAGCAGATTGAAGAGAAAGGGAGGATGAACAAGAGATAGAAACTATAGCAACACTCAACAGACGTCTGGCTGTGAAAGAGGAGAGAAAAGCTGGTAGAGAAAAAGGTAGCTAAAAAGCAATATATGGGGGGCGGGTAGTGGTGGGAGATTGGGATTGACATATATACACTAATATGCATAAAACAGATAACTAATAAGAACTTGCTGTATAAAAAATAAAATAAAGTTCAAAACAAAACAAAACTAAATGTGCAAGGACTAAAATACCTACAGAGGGATTCCCTGGTGATGCAGTAGTTAAGACTCCACGCTCTCAAAGCAAGGGGCCTGGGTTCGATCCCTGGTCTGGGAACTGGATCCCACACACATGCTGCAACTAACAGTTCACATGCCACAATTAGGGAGCCCGCCTGCCGCAACTAAGACCCGATGCAACCAAATAAATAAACATATATTTTTAAAGGCAATATACGTTGTAGAGGATTTTTTACATTGTTTTGTCTTAAGAGATGTGAGTATATTTAAAATGGAGTGGATAATTTAACTCAGTTTCCAGTTAAAACTGAAGAGAACTGTAGTCTGTTGCCTACAATCCTTTTGTCAAATACAGGGCAGCCAACTTTCATTTTAATGTTATGGTAGTTTATTCAGAGGAACAGTGCTAACATTCAGGGAGAATTAAATAATCTGAACCTGCATGTTATCAGCAATTTCATATAAGATTCCTCTCACAATAGCTGTTTGAAAAGGCATCATAGTAATGGCTCCTTTCCGTTTAAAAAAGAGTTGGGTATGTATGCGTGTGAGTGTATGTGAACGTACACCCTATCAGAACATGGTGGTATCAAACAAAATTTGGCAAATTACAGCCCTTTGGCTAAATCTGGCTCACTACTTGTTTTTTTTTTTATTTTTTAATTTATTTTTGGCTGCATTGGGTCTTCATTGCTGTGCACGGGCTTTCTCTAGTTGTGGCAAGTGGGGGTTACTCTTTGCTGTGGTGCACAGGCTTCTCATTGCAGTGGCTTCTCTTGGTGCAGGGCACGGGTTCTAGGTGCACAGGCTTCAGTAGTTGTGGCACGTGGGCTCAGTAGTTGTGGCTTGCAGGCTCTAGAGCGCAGGCTCAGTAGTTGTGGCACACGGGCTTAGTTGCTCCACGGAATGTGGGCTCTTCCCAGCCCAGGGCTCAAACCCTTGTCTCCTGCATTGGCAGGAGGATTCCCAATCACTGAACCACCAGGGACGTCCCACTATTTGTTTTTTTAAATAAAGTTTTATTGCAACACACACCAGTGATACAATTACACAGAGAGTATTTAGATATAGAGAGATCATTTATAGGGTGATGTTCTTGAAAAGATGCAATGGCATGAAATCCAAAGCATAAGTGGAGGGACTGACCTCTCATAACAGGAAAGCAATGTCTTTCATTTGCCGTGGGAAGGGGGAGTAGCAGGACTGAAGATGGTATGTAGGTTTGCACATGTGATGGCTAGTGGCTGAAGGAGTTTCCATCTGAGCACTTTGGTTTTCTGATGAAACTATAAGATCTTTGGTTGATGGAGGGTTTGGACATTTGAGATATCTGAAGCTGGTTTAAGAACTATTGCAAGCATCATTCATAATAGCCAAAAAGTAGAAACAATCCAAATGTCCATCATCTGATAAATGAATAAGAAAAATGTGAAATATCCATATAATGCAATAGTATTTAACATTTAATGTTTAACATTATAAAGGAATGAAGTACTGATGCATGCTACAACAATGGAAAAACCTTGACGACATTATGCTGAGAGGAACCAGTCACAGAAGGTCACATGTTGCCTGATTCCATTCATATGAAACGTCCAAAGGAGGCAAATCCATAGAAACAGAGAGATTACTGGTTGTCAGGGATGCAGGGGGAGGAGGAATGGGGTTTCTTTTCAGGGTGATGAAATATTCTGAAATTAGATAGTGGTGAGGTTGAAGAATTTTGTGAATATACTAAAATCACTGAATTGTATAATTTAAAAAAGTGACTTTTATGGTAGGTGAATTACATCTCAATAAAGCTGTTGTTTAACAAAAAGAAGACAGGGGTTTCTCTGGTGGCACAGTGGTTGAGAGTCCGCCTGCCGATGCAGGGGACACAGGTTCGTGCCCCAGTCCGGGAAGATCCCGCATGCCGCGGAGCGGCTGTGTCTGTGAGCCATGGCCGCTGAGCCTGCGCATCTGGAGCCTGTGCTCCGCAACGGGAGAGGCCACATCAGTGAGAGTCCCACGTACCGCAAAAAAAAAAAAAAAAAAGACAGACAGAAAGAAAACTTTTTGCAGAGAATATAATGCACTGTCCAGATAAAGGAAGTGGGATTGCCAGGTACCAGAGACATCCATAAAGCTAATGAAGGTGGCTGCACAGGTCCCCAGGAGAGTAGGGAACTGCTGGGAGAGGTTGGGTGTCCTAGTTGGGAGGGGAAGTTAGGATGCACTCAGAAAGCATATCCGTGCAAGGATTCTGGCAAATTATCATAGAGGTCTCAAAAGAAAGGCATCTGTATCTCAAAGGTGCCAGTAATTTGTTCCTTATTCATTTCCTCATTCTAGGTTCATATTCGTCGTAATTTTTAATTTGTAATTGTATATTCCTTTCCTTTAAAATGACTCCCCAAACTATATATGATTCAGGTTCCAGAAGACCAAGATCCGCCCCTGCAGAGAGCTGAGGATCTATGTATTTGAGGTCACTGAACATGAATTTACAGCGACATCACTGATTCTGTTGTGTAACTTTCTCCAAAAGTGCTTGGCTGTTTGGGTGCAGAAGCAAGTGCAGTCAGGTTCACCCAGTGTTGGGGTTTTGTGAGTGGGAAGCATGTTATTAAAAATGTGGACCGCAAAATCCGAACTGGATAAGGGGGGGAAGTGAAGACGGAGAGGTCTGATGGGATATGCGAAAGCAGAGGTGTCAACAGGCTAGAAAGCTGTTGGAGAAGAAAGAAGATTACAGAGGAAGAACTTGAAAGATCAAGTTGGAAGATGCGTAGCTGGAGTGGGCTACTGGAGGTGAATGACAAAGTCCACGGAGGGGTGATGGTCTGAGGCGATTTGAAGGCCATGGGAGGTGACAATTGGCACTTGCTTTGAGGAAAAGTCTAAACTCTAAGAAGATCTCCAGACCTCAGCACAACCTGTCCCTTGTCTGCTTCTGTCACCTTACCCAGTCCAATGTCCCTCTCACTCGTCTCCCTGCTGCCTTCATTCAGGTCCTCCGGAGTTTCTTCCAGCCTGAGGATTTAGACACCTCGTAGTTTCTCTGTTGTCTGGAATACTCTTCCCTGCTGCTTGGCCAGGCCATTTCTCCTCATCCTGAGGGTCTCAGTTTAAAGTCAGTTCCTCAGGGAAGTCTTTCCCCACATACCCACCCTTCTCCCAGGGGGTAGAGCCTCCAGCTGTATGCCCAGGTAAGACTCTTTGTTTTTCCTTCACAGCATTTATCAACTGTATTGTAGAAGTTAAGGGGCTAATGACTAGTAAAATGTTCTTCTCTAGAATAAAGGAGTGAGGTAATAGGTCTGGCTCACCTCCCTATTATATCCTGGGTCCTCAAGAACTTGTATATACAAAGACATTCCATAAATATTTGTTGTATGAATGAAATTTAAGATACTGATGTGTAGTAGTGTTTTCTAGCATACCTTTTAACATATAAGGATACAAAATGTAATTTTACAGATCATCTAAAAATGGCATATAATGTAAAGATAAAGCCAATTTCCTTTCTAACATACATACATGAAGACATATCTATCTTCAACCTCTCCTCACTTATTTGATCTCTAGAAATATAAATCTCAAACAACATAGTCGAAGGTAAGGGAAAATACTTAATGATTTCTTATGTGGAAATGAGATCATTGAATCCCTTATTTGAAATAATGAAAAAGATTACTGGGTATACAGTTGGTCCTTCCATATCCTTGGGTTCCTCATCCGAGGAGCCAACCAACCTCAGATGGGAAATACTCGGAAAAAATCCAGAAAGTTCCAAAAAGCAAAACTTGAATTTGCTGCATGCTAGCAACAATTTACATAGCATTTACATTGTATTAGGTATTATAAGTAATTAGAGATGATTTATAGTATAAAGATGTGAATACTACACCATCTTATACAAGGAAATTGAGCAGCAAAGGATTTTGGTATGGGGAGGGATCCTGAAACCCATTCCCCAGGGATAAGGAGGGCTGACTGTATTACAGTCTTTCATTAAAAAGAATCTGAAAAAGCATATATGTATATATATATATATATACACATATATACACACACACACATACATAAACACACATGTGTATCACTGAATCACTATACCGTACACCTGAAACTAAAACAACAATTGTAAATAAACTATACTTCAATTTAAAAAAGAAAGAACTTTAGGGATTTCCCTGTCTGTCCAGTAGTCAAGAATTCCTCTTCCACTGCAGGGGGCATGGGTTCCAGCCCTGGTTGGGGAACTAAGATCCTGCATGCCACATGGGTGTGGCCAAAAAAAAAGAAAAAGAGACAGAGAGATTTAAAAAAAGGACTTTATAACAGGAGTGGAGGAAGTGGTAAATTATCTAGCCAACAGTTAACTATGAAAGAGTGGACTAGTCTTAGAAATGTTAATTATAAATACTTTGACTCAGTGTACAGACACACTGCCTGTGGGAGAAGTGGAAAACAAATTCAGTGATTTATTTTCATTTGCACGCTTGTGGTAAAACCTGAGTTCACGTAAAAATTGCTTTGGTTTATGAGCTGCCATAAAAATTACACTCACTTGTATTCTAAAAAGCCTTAAGGGCTTCCCTGGTGGCGCAGTGGTTGAGAGTCCGCCTGTGATGCAGGGGACACGGGTTCGTGCCCCGGTCCGGGAAGATCCCACATGCCGCAGAGCAGCTGGGCCCGTGAGCCATGGCAGCTGAGCCTGTGCGTCCAGAGCCTGTGCTCCGCAACAGGAGAGGCCACAACAGTGAGAGGCCCGCGTACCACAAAAAAAAAAAAAAAAAAAAAAAAAAGAATAAAAAGCCTTAAAATGTAAGAAAAACAATGAACCCCCTTTGCTTGTTTTTTCTCTCTCAATTCTCCTTACGGTTATCCCTTTGATCCTTCACAAAACAAGTCTGATTCTCTTCTTCACAACATCTTTCAAATCTCTGGCTAGCTGCCTCTTTAAGGAAGACTTGTCTCACCCTATCTGACCTGGTCCCACCCTGGTTATTCTTCTAATTTACTGTGTTTATTTCCCCCAGGGCACAACATTTATCACAATCTGTACTTGTGTTGACCCCTGTTTACTATCCAACGCAGCCACAGAAATGTCACTTCCATGAGTGCAGAGACCTCCAGTTCTCACCACCCCAGCACCTAATTTCCTACAACTGTACAAGCTTTTCAAACTCAGAGAACTCCTGAAAGTGAATGTTATATTAACAAGAAAATGCCTGAGGTTATTTTTTCCAGAAACGTTCACTTATCTCCTACTATTTTTAGCACTTTTATCTGATTATTTATATTATCTTCCAAAATTTGTGTGAGGGCTTTGTTTTCCATAAATAAACTGGAAAAGATATTTCTATTACAGGATCGTGTTAAACTCAGGACCACGTATCATAATTGTAAAGCACACGCAAGAAAGCAAATAGCGCTAAGACATCCAGTAAGTTTCCCTTTTCTGGTCCAACACCCCAAAGATAGATTTTAAACAAATGCCAAGTCAAGTGGAAGAAACCGGCAACAAATGGAGGGAGTGTGAGACTTCAAAATGTCCCAGAGATCGATTCAACCAAATCCTTTGGCCCCGCTAAGCGTTCCCACACCACTCAGGCAAGGCTGCTCCGGGGACCAGCCCACACCAGCCCGGAAGGGTCCCCCTCTGCCCTCCGCTCCAGGCTGGTCGCCTTAGCGCGTTCCCCCGGGTCCTCGCCCTCCTGGTCCCTGCCCTTCAGACTCGCGGGCAGGGATCCGGGGGTCGCAGACTCTCCAGGGCGCGCGGTCTCCCTCCGGGCTGTTTTGCTTTGCGCGCTGTCAAGTACAAACACCCCAGCCCCTCCCCCTCCAACTCCTGATCTCGTACACAGTACTAACTCCGAACTGACACTCGGCTGAGCCAAGATGGCAATCTCCAGACTTGAACATTCGAAGGTTCCTCGCTCCGCCCGGAGCCCAAGCCCTGGCGGCACCGCCCTCGCCGAGGCCTCGCCGCCTTCCCCGGCGAGCAGGCCGCCGGGGTCTCCAGTCTCCACGGCCGCCGGGCGGCCGAGGACCCCTCTCCAGCTTTCCGAACTACAGATCCCAGGGTGCCTCTCGGAATCCCGCTCCCTCCCTCTCTCGCTCCCTCCCTCCGTGCGTCTCCTCCTCCCTGGCCCTTGTTTTGGCTGGAAGCGCTCCGGCGGAGTTAGAGAAAGTCTGGGCAGAAACCGCAGCCGGCCTGAACGTGGGAAGGGGAGGAGGAAAGGAAGAGGGAGCCGGGAGGCCGGGAGAGGGAGGGATCGGGGCCGGGGGCCAGGCCGCTCAGAACCTGCCGCGCGCCCGGGGGTGGGGGAGGCGGCGCGGGAGGAGCGCGAGGGGACTGGACGGTGGGCTCTGTCCCCGCAGCCGAGCAGCCGAGAGCCTCGTTCCTTCGCCGCCCTCCGCCCTCTCTCTCCCGCGGCGGCGGCGAGCGCGGACCCACCCTCCGGCGGGACCTCTGCCCTGCCCAGCGACGCCGAGCCGGCGGCTCCCTCCGTGGCCCTGGACAAGCCCTGCGCCCGCTGTCCACGGGACCCTCGCGGCTTCCCCTTTCCTCCCGGCTGCCCGGGCGCCGCGGGGAAGTGACCCACCCTCCCGCGAGGAGGGGGAAGGAGAGGATCGCGCAGGGCGCACCGAAACCGAGAGCGGGCGAGCCGGAGTGGGCACCGCGCAGGGCATTGTGTGTGTGTGTGTGTGAGTGTGGGTGTGCGCGCGTGCAGCGTCGTGTCTGTCTAGAGAGCGCTCTGGGAGGTCCCGTCCCGAGGGGGCGGAGCGCAGGGGGCCGAGGCTTGGGCTCCGCGCCGGGGCAGAGTCCCGTTGAGCCCCAGCGCGAAGGAGGCAGCCGGCGGGACGGCGCGCCTGGCGGCTGGGCGGGCGCACTGAAGGGAGGCCGGGACGCCCTCGGCCCGGCCGCGGACCCTGCCCCGAGGTATCGGCCTCGGCGGTGCGGCCCGCTTCTACTCAAGTCCGCGGACCTGCTTGCTGGGGAAGAAGCTCGGAGGCCGAGAGCCGGCGCGCCACGGAGCCCGTCCGCCCGGGGTGCGCCGCGGGAGAGCTAGGTCCCCGCCGCTGCGCGGCTGTCCGGCGTCGGCGGTGTCGGGAACGCGCCCGGCCCGGAGCCGGAGAGGCGCGCACCATGAGCGGCGGCGAAGTGGTCTGCTCCGGATGGCTCCGCAAGTCACCTCCGGAGAAAAAGTTGAAGCGTTATGTAAGTAGAGCTCGGCCGCCGTTCCCCTTCCCGGGAGGCTCGCGCGCGGGCTGCTGCTTCTCCTTGGTCCCCATCCTTTTCCCGTGGGCCCTTTCCCCGGCAGGCTGGGGACCCAGGCTGGACACTCACGCCCGGGCCTCCTCTTGGCCGGGCACCTTTCTTCCTCCAGATTCTAGACATCGGCCCGTAGGAGGGCCCGGCATGGCCAGCTGAGCGCCGGCTGCATGTTTTTATTGTTCCTTTTAGCAGGGGCGAGGGGGAGAGCATTCTCCTTTCGTTATATCTGCAGGGAATCCTTAGGGACTGCTGTATAGTAAATTTCCCGCAGTGGGAAACCCACGGAGGTGTTGGAACTCATCAGCCCTCTATTTGGTCCGCGCTCCCTCCCGCCTTCCCCTCGGGGTGGTTGCCGGAAGCGGGCGGGGGACCTGGGAAGTTGGCCTTAGAGCCGAGCATCTCCCGTCCGCGCACACGGGAAAGAAAAGTTATTACGCGCCCTACCGTTTGCTTAGCACGGTTCACATTTTCGCGGTTTTGAAGCGAGGGACCTTGGAGTTTGGCCCGAGAGCCTTGGCAGTTTGCTGCGAAAGGAGGGCGCTGTGGGGAGCTTGGTGGCTGGTGTTCGGGCGCCGTGGACACGCTGTCAAACCCCGCAGGAGAGGACAGCTGGGGCCAGTAAGGATTTCTGTGTGTTACGGTACTTTCCCAGGCCACCCGAATTGCTTCTGCTGATTATGTGTTAAACCGTTTTAGCTGTTAAGGAAGCTATTCCTTGAAAGAACCGACCTTGCTTAGGTGGAAATCTGTGTCCTCTTCGGGGGGGGGGGGTCTGCGATCTTATCCGTTCTCCCCCATTGGCTATTTGTTGCTGCCCCCTGCAAAAGACAGAAATGACACCTTCGCCCTGGCATATGACGCAAATATTTTTCTAGTAAAGTATGTCTCGAAAACAAAATGTATGCCCCTTTAAATATAAATTTACTACCAGGGGGCCGACACTAATAATGGAACCTGTTTCTTGTGGAAGGGTATCTACATCCAGAGTGAGAGCTCGAGGTAATCCTATTAGTCACTGTTTGCTTGCATAGAACGGAGTGAAGTGCAATATTTAACTAAACCGACAACTCACCGGTGAGTTTCTGGTTTACTTTCTGCCAGAATTTGTTATAGGCAAGTAATTCTTATTTAAGGATTGATGCCACAAATCCTAAGAAAGTTCTCCAGAGATTTTTTTGAATCCTTCCAAATCCTGTCTCTCCACCTATCACACTTTGACTGAATATTCTGGTAAATATGCTGACTTTAATACAAAAATTGGGGAGAGGCAGTGTTGTTTTCAGCTTTGAGTTCTGAAGAGAAGGTTGTATGTGTGTGGGAAGAGGGAGTGGATTGATAGATGTATTTGTTTTGAGAAGGCGCTGCTTAGGAAATGATTGGGTCCTTGGGGGAACTGAAGAACACTACATTAGCTGAAATAGGTAGTGGTAATAGAGGTTTAATGCTTTCTTTCACATGATTGGTTTATGGCTCTCTCAAAAGATGCCCTGCACTGGACTAGGGACCATAAGATTAAAAAATACAGTAGGAAAAAAGACTTGCCTCTTGGGCTTGCAATTTAATGTAATACAAACCAGGAAGAAAATCAGCCCCAAAGATTATGTCTTAACAAGGACCAAGAAAATGGAAAATCTGAATTTAAAAAAAATTATTATTTCATTTGATCATTACAACAGTTTTATGAGGCGGGTATTATCTATCTGTTTAACAGATGAGAACACAGTCTACATAACCAGAGTGTGCCAGAGGCAGGGTTTGAACCCAGATCTGCCTGCCTGACTGGCCTTTAAAAGGTTAATGAGTCATCTAGTTGATTTCAAGCGGCACTCAGGGGGTCAGCTGTAAACAGCCTTTCAAGTTGTAACTTTCTCTGAGTCTATGGATATTGGTTGAGCATGCAAGGAAGGGGCGGGCTGCGCATCAGAGGTGCAGTGCTGAAGAAACACAAGACAAGCATGTGTGCACAAAAGGTAGCTAGCAACGCCACATGGTTTCTGATTGTGTGCCCAAGTGGATCACTGTGGGTATTGCATAGATGTTTTGAGGAACAAGCTTCTTGTAGACTGAAACCACAGGAATACTTCAGGGAGACAATGGGCTCCCTAAATTGTTGTCAGCTGAGGGGAGAATATGCCTAACAGCGGAGGGAGGCGGGCTTTTCTTTGTCTGGCTGGGCACTGGGGTTTTCTTTCCACACCAGTGAAGTACATAGAGACAGCCCAGGAAGAAAGTGGGCAGGGTGGCCACCAGAATTGAGGGGTCCAAGAGGGTGACTGGAGACTTACAAGTTAAAATGAGTCTTGTCTTATATTTGCACTGTCAAGTCGGTTGCCCAGATTTTGACATTCCCAGATGATTGCTCTTTGGCTTGGTATCCAATTCAGACAGTTTTGGCTAAAGCAGCTTTGCCCCTCAAAGACATTGGCATATATACATGCATCTCCTGTGCTGGTTTGGTTTTCATGTAGAATCTTTATTTTCTGGATGAAAGGAAACATTGTTGGCCACCCAGTAGGCAAAATGTTGCTTGATAATGGTTTTGAATGAACAGATTCACTGTGATAAGATATCTTGGATGCCTGGTACTGTAATTGTTAAATGAAACTTCAGGGAGTTTGAACATTGATTTTGTTGGGGAACATTTGGCCAGAGAACTTTGACAGTTGTCTTGCTGTTTACAATATTTATAGGGTAGTCCAAGCATTGATTAAGATGATCCATCAGGGCTTTTAAGTGACAAAAAATTGTTTTAGTTTTATCTTCAAAGTCATCTCAAGGTATGGCCCCCATGCATTCCATTTGCAACTCCATTTTATGTTTGCTTTTTTATAGTCAACAACATTGTTTTTTTATATTAGTATGTTCCTCAGATATGGAAGCTTTTCTTGAATTTCCTAAAGAGAGTGGAAGTGGCATAAAAGACAGTTAAGACAAAGACTAGCGAGCGGATTCTCCAGCCTTTTTGCCTCTTTTTAATTTTTTCTATATTTATTTGCAAAAGGGTAAGAACCTCTTGTATGTGTTCCAATGTTCCATCCTCTGAGAATTTTTAGAAGTCCACTTAATATGGAGGTGAAGATTTTTCTGCTTTCTCTCAGTTTTGCTACTACTGTGTTGCTGTTTTCATCCTGTGTTATATATTAAACAGCTGATTTTTCACTCTGCTAAGGACCTGAGTAGAATCACAAACAGATCAATGTCACTAGGGTTATAGAAACCAAGTAGACTCTTGGTAGTATGCACTCAACGGCAGCGCTCAGATGTTTAAAGGGCTGTTTAAAGACAAATCAGCCATTTGAAATAATGGTAGAATTTTCATCAGGATTTGATATTTTAGCTGAGATAAAAGGTAAGTCTTGAAAACAAAGGATTGCTCCAAGCCAGCTGGCTGTCTCCCTATCTCTGCAGGGGGGAGCTTCCCTATGGCCTGCCTCAAGCCAAGACACCAAGTTTGGGCTCCTCCGTGGCCCAGATGTCTGCCTTGGGCCGGTGTGCGATCTCAGCAGGAGAACCTGCTTCTGGACCAGGGCAGGGTGGCCTGCTAGCTGCCAGCCAGCTGGGGAGCAAAACCTCAGCCAGTTCTTGGTTGTGTAATCTGCACCCAGCTTGGGCTCTGCTCTTCAGCTGTCAGCTTATAGGATGTTTTTTGTCTGAACTTGTGGTTCTGGGAATGGACTTAGAAACAGAAATAGCATCTTCCTCTGGGTGGGCACCTGACATCTTACATGGAGGAGAGAGGCATGGGGAAGGCAAAATAACAGCATCTCCTTGGTTCAAGGACAACCCAGGAGCTGGGCTAAGTCCCTGTTCCATAGTGTCACTACAACAAAGAGGGCTGGGATGTTTGGAAGCTTTTCCTGCCCTTTTTTGGCAATTCCCAGTAGCAGATTCTGCTACTGGGACTTGCCAGTAGCCAACAGATTCTGAAGCTTTTGCTTACAGTGACTGAAGGAGCATAATTATTCTGTTCAAGGAAATTTTTTTCCTGCAATTCTCCCATTAGTGAACATACCATTCAAATTTCGAATGTTTTCTTGTTACCTTCTCCAATGAGGCAGGAACATTGTTTCTACTAAGAAAGATCATCAACTAGCAAGTACATTGTCTTTATGAAAGTTAATGATAGTTAATTCTTTTGTTGTGCCTGGGCTTAGTGATATGAGTTGCTGAATCCCTAAATCTGATTGTTGTCTTTTGGGATTCAAAATTACTACTAAGAAGGTGTATCAGCTTGGAGGGTAGTTTTAGAATTCTGCTGTTTTTAATTTTTTTTAATTGATCATCTTTGAACAAATACAAAAACATGGCAAGAATTTATACTTGGATAATCTGGTTGACAGGTGAACTGGTTATTTCAGTGTATTTTGCCATAATGAGTCTGCTTAAAGAATATGAAAGAAATGAAGTGACAAGGCACTTTTAAGCCTAAGTAAGATTCCATAGTTTGGAGTTGACATAAAAAATACGTAGCTAAGGTCTTGATGATTTGCAGGTTGAGGACATTTAAGAGGTGATTAACTGCTGGCACTGCTAATTTTCTTACAGAGACTAACACAAGAGAAGGAACATCGTAGCAGGTGGATTACCACTTTATTTTTGAAGTGTTTTAGGTAAATTGGGCCATGGTGGAAGGAACTGAGTGTCAGGACCCAGAATTCACCTGGGCTTTGCCACTATTCACGTGATCTTTGGAGCCTTCTGATCCTCAGTTTCCTTATCTGTAAAATGGGGACATGGTGGGCAACACATCTACATTCTAAGCTCTCTTGCCCTCTAACATTCCTCTTCTCAGACTTTTCCTTGGCAGGGAGGGGCAGATGGGGGGGAAATAAATCTTCATTTCTTGTTCATCTTAAATAGCCTAGTGAATATATTAGAACTACAGAAGCAGAATTCTTTGGGGACCCTTCGGCGCCTCCCTTAACAGAATGCAGGCTCACTGAGCCCAGGGCTGCCGAGTGCCTGTGCTGCTGTGTCTGATACAGAGTGGAAGCTCACCAGGTATCTGTTGACTGAATCGATAAACAGGTATCTCTGGAGCTTTTGTAAATGCGCCACGTGTTGAATACCGTGGAGGGAAAGGCCCACTCCCTTCCCATAAGGAGTTTCTAATCTGTTCCCCAAGACAAGCTGTAAATGCATGTTCCTTTAAATCGTTTTACAAGAGCTATGTTTATAAGGCTGTATATGATGAATTGCCAAATGGTTGATACAGACAGTAATTGCTTAAGAGCTCAGACTAGAGGGGGGGGGGCAGCCAGTGAAGACTTCACAGGTGAATTTCAGGCTCTATTCTTGGAAGAATCCAGGTGCTTCTGACAGAAATAGCAAAATCAGAAGGGCAGCCTGGTTTTCAAGGAAGAACGGGGACTTTGTGTTGAGTTCAGACATCCCCGCGAAAAGAACAGAACAGCTCCGTTTCATACATGGAATTTGGATGTCAGCTGTAACTTGCAGTTTGAGAAGTTTCAGTTTCTGCCATGACCTAATGCTCTTGATGGGATCCTGACCACAAGTGAATTTTCTGTCCCAGGCTAGACAACAAACCAAACAACCCCACTTGTCCGGTCACCTGAACTTATTAAAATTCCAAGGGACATGTGTTATTTAAGATTTCTTTATGTCTGTTTGGAACTAAATAATTCATTCTGGCAAGCATTTAGTTGACAACAGAGAGGGAGCATGTTCTGGTAGGAGGGAGAATAAAAGAGCCTTTGATTCATTTGCTTCTGAGCTCCAGCAGGAGGGCAGGGGCTGCCTTGGGCTAGCGTCTTATTTTGGACTTTGGAAGCCATCTTAGCCCAGCTGTGTGAGTGCCAGCCAGTGCTGGAGGAAAGAGAATAACACCAATGGATCACATTAAACCCCTCCTGACTGTTGATGGAAGGGTTTCTCCCATTTCACATTCCTTGCATTAACATGGTGGCTCACTTCCCCCCAAGTTAGAGTTCCATCTGAATTTGCCACTTGAACTTGGATTGAAGGCACAGCACTTCTGTGACTCTTTATCTCAGTCGACTAAGTACAGGAAACTTAGCAAGACCCAGGTCCCTGTCTGCTCCCTCTCTTCAGCTACAGGACCAAATAAAATCAGCATTCTTTTCTTCTTTAGATGACTCCTGGGTGAAAGTGGCTCATTGTACCATGGATTTCCACGGTCCTTAAATATGTAGCCTCTTCATTTGCCAACTCAATGGCTGGGGGAGCCTTAATGAATTGGAGATGGCGATGCAGCCCTGTGGAATTACTGGGAAAAGTCATTTTAGGAACTTGGAAGCTTCGACCATTCCAGGCTTGTCTGTGTGAGCACCTCAAATCCTACAAGAATGCCTTAACTGGAAAAGAATCTTTTATATTTTAAGCAATTCTTTTATTCGTAGGAGCAAAATGCTCCCTAACTGAAGAGAAAAATGCTCATTGCTGAATGTGTATAAAGTAGAACCCAGCAGCTTCTGACCCTCCCACAGCCTGCTTTATAAAAAGAAAAAATAGTTAAGACTCTGCACAGAAATGCATGCTTGGTCGTTATCTGGGTTACATTAGCCCTTGAAGCATTCTGATTACAGCTTATAGCTGCCAAGCCCTGTCCTGCAGTGTTATCTGGAACAAAAATTTTCCATGTGGTTGTTTTTAGCAGAGCTACTATATGCAAACTGCATGTGAAGATGTAAGTCGCAAAGAAATAGAGCTTCTAGAAGGGGAAATGTGAGTGATCTTAATTTTTTTTCCTACTATTTAACTGTTCTTTCCTTTCTGTGTATTTCAGAAATTTTTTTCATATTTCTAAACTGAGTTTTCTTTTACTTTTATACACTGGAAAGAATCCCAAATTTACCACAAGTTTTTCATATGGTGGTGGTGTTTTTTTCTCCCAGCTTTTTTCTTTGAATTCATACTTGGCCTAGGTAATTCCCCATGTGTTCAAAAAAAAAACCAACAACAACAACAGCAGTGTCCTAAAAGGAAAAAAACAAATGGCTACATTGTTCCATGAATTAAAAACAATATACCAAGAGTCCAAACATTTCTTTTCAATGTAGAAATCTTAGGTCATTTTTTTTTTAAAGGAAGAAAAATACCAAACTTTGCTTTAACTATCCTGCTCATTGTTTTTCTTTTCCCTTTTTTATTTATTTTCCTTTGTTTTAACTCGTGTCATTTAATTTTTTTTGAAAAGTTTTACATATGGTTCTTCTTTAAGAATATCACACATGGAAAAAGAAAACATTAAAATTTCATTTTACTTTTCATCCTCTGGTCTGAAGAGGGGAAAAAATGTTAATTAACAGTAAGGGTTTGTAACTGACTTCCTGTTGCTTGGTTGAATTGAATATTTGTCATTATTGCCTAGAGATATTTAGCAGTTTTATGTGAAATAAGCAGGTAAATATTTTAGTTAAGAGGCTTTTTTGCTTTTATGAAATAAAATATGCAGGACGGTAGCATCAGGAGATTGAGAACTCAATCCATTTTTGTCGTTTTTACTGTAATTAATATTTGGTAATTGACATTTTGTATTAAATATTTATTGTATTTAATACATCAGTTAGCCAGTTGCTATAAAATTTTATCTGCTAACTTTTTTAAGTGGGAGAGAGGTAAAAAGCACTCTTTCCCCCCAGGAATCCCTACCCACTTGCCCTTTTCCCCTTGTTTTCCACTTCTTCCTCTGTAGTAGAAGCCTCACTACCAACATCACAAAGTATTCATGTCAAAATCCTTACACACACAGTCTTTCACCTTTTCCATAAAAAAGGGGGAGTTATTTATGTTCTGTTATGTAGTAATCAAGACTAGGAATCATAATGTTCTACCCAGCAGGTAGATTGTTTTTCTCTCCTGAAATGCAGTTTTTAGTTACTACTGTATTGGGAAATGCGGTCAGGCCACTTTCTGACTAGCAGGACTCCTCCCTGAAATGACTACCTGGTTAAAGAATTAAGTACCTGGTGTGCTTTGTCAACTCCAGTCCATCACACATTCCCATCGGTGCCTTGGCTAGGGTCATCGTAGCCAAGAGGAAGGTGCTTCTGATTGGAGGGATGACCACTTGATTTGCAGGAAAGAAGTGCTTTCATCTTTGTCACTTGGAAGAGAAACACTTGGTGAAATGCTCCTCCAGTGCTGCGAATTCCAGTGGCGTTAAGTAGAACTTGGTGAGGAAGGCTCACCCCACCGGGTTAGGGAAGCATTGTATGAAGCCCCTACCCTCTGGCAAAGTTATAATTGACCCCAGAGTTGTGTAGGAGGATTGGATTTTACAAGTTCTCCCCGACAGTTTCAGATTTAAATGTTTGAAGTGTTGGAAAAAGGTAAAAGGAAATACTGAGCTAGGAAGAATGCGAAATATTTGGGCAGTTAATTTGTTCCTGGTGGTGCTGTTACATAAAACCAAAGCCTTCTGAGTAATCTTCACAGGGTATCTAGGTCATTTATCTCTGAAGAAAAGTGCACAAAATTAAACTGATGCTGTAGTTCTTTTTTCTTTCTCTTCATTTAAGCAGTGGAAGAGTCAAAACAGGAAAAGCATGCCTGGTATATTTTTCGTTTTAACATATCTTTCTAGATGATTTTCCTAATGACCCACAGTATACACAGTAGAAAGCGTGTACACATGATCTATTTACAAAGAAAATTATGGCTTCATTTATCATTCTTTGGTGTTTGTAATAGGTTATTAATTTCCAGAGGACAAAGACTGCATTTGTTCTCTGCGTCTGAAATGCAGAGTGGTACCGGGCACAATCTCTTGAGTAGCGTGACCAAATACTTGTTGAATTTTAAGCCTAAAATGATAAATCATCTAGTTCAATGTTTCTCAACCTCTTCTAACCCATTTCTCTATCACGTATTGTTTGAGTTTCCCATGGCTTTTCATCCAGTTTTATTTTCTATGATTTGCATTACAAAAACAATAGCTATATCAAATATCTCTCCCAATTATACTTATCTCCTTCTTCCCCAGTAGAGAGTCCAACCTCCTCTTTTTACAGGGAATGAAAATAAATAGCCTCCGAGAGACTTAATTGATTTGTCCGAGGTCATACAAGTTAACCAGCTGTTCTGGCAGGGCCAGATCTCTTACTTCTCAGGTCAGACCCTGCAGTCCTTGAGGGGGTGCCCGCTGAGAACAAGGCATTGCAAAGAATTCAGAAGAGGCCCAAGAGGGCACTGCGTCTACCTTTCAGGAGTTTATATGCTGCTAGGGACATAGGAGGCACTCAGTACTGCAAATTGTGTCGCGGATCAGTGATGTGTGAGGCCAGGCTTTAGAAGAATTCAGCCGAGGGAGGTGAATTCAGGGATCCCGGGAAGGTTTCATGAAGAGAGATTTCACCAGGACCTTAAAAGATGGATTCAGAGCTTCCCTGGTGGCGCAGTGGTTGAGAGTCCGCCTGCCGATGCAGGGGACACGGGTTCGTGCCCCGGTCCGGGAAGGTCCCACATGCCGCGCAGCGGCTGGGCCTGTGAGCCATGGCCGCTGAGCCTGCGCATCCGGAGCCTGTGCTCCGCTACGAGAGAGGCTACAACAGTGAGAGGCCCGCGTACCGCAAAAAAAAAAAAAAAAAAAAAAAAAAAAAAAAAAAGATGGATTCAATTTTCAAAGACGGGGCTGGAGCGAGACTCTTTGTATTGCTCCCTTTTCCAGCCAGACTCGTGGGTGGGTTGTGTCCACCTGGTGGCCCCCTCTTCCTCACCTGCTGCTCATCTCAGAGTGGAATACAGCCCGGGTCCTCTTCCATCATCCTTACCTAACCCGGCTCCCACTAAGATCCCAGATGGTTGCCCAATCTAGCAGAACTAGATCTGAACTTCTTAGTTTTTATTTTTCATGAAACTCTTGACTACATCGTTGGAGATAACCAGTCCATTTTCTCAAAATATGTTCTTCCCTGTGCCTTCCGGATACCAGGCTCTGGTTTCTGGAAGTGTTGGAGTTCCTAAGTGTTCTAGTGCTGGCTAGCCCTGGATGCTCTCGACTCCCACGTCACACCGTTAGTAGTTCTTCATCCATTGGGCGTTCATGAACTTTTTTGAAAATTTGATAAAAGCTCCATGTTCTCCATTTCCATAGAATTCTTTTTTTTTTTTCCCCCTGCTTGGCCAGTGCCCATATCATGCTGGTTGTTAGTTGATTTACAGTTTTGTTAGTTTCAGGTGTACAGCAGAGTGATTCAGTTATATATTCTTTTTCAGATTCTCTTCCATTGTAGGTTATTACAAGATATTGAGTATAGTTCCCTCTGCTATACAGTAGGTCCTTGCTGGTTATCTATTTTATATATAGTAGTGTCCACAGAATTCTTACAAACTTACACACAAACCTTATTATCCCCTTGCACGCTTCCTAACTTTTAAAGCCCATCTGTGGATCATAAAGCCCAGTGAAATGCCCCTGAATTATATGCTGATGATCTGAAGACACCATTTCAGCCCATTTGTCACTCCACATCTTTGGCTCTAACTGGTTAGTAGATCTCTAACTGCTTAGATCCCCACAGCAAGGGAGAGTCCGCATGCCCACAGCAGGGCTTACCATCCTCTCCCTAAACCCCCATCCTCTCACTGTTCCCTCTCTCAGTCAGTCACGCCACCATCCCTTTCCCAGTGGCTTAAGCCAGAGGGTTTTCTTTGTTCTCTTCTCCTTCTCCACATCCAGTGACCAAATCCTGTCAGCTTTACCTTCCAGAGATCTCTTGACTTCCTGACCGCTGTGTTGCCTAAGCTGCCTTTGCCTTTCTGCCGGATTTCTGCAATCGCTAGTTCATCTCCCTGTCTCCATCCTTGCGTACCTCCAAACCAGCTTCATCAAGGCAGCCAGCATGGCCTTTCTGAAACCCAGATCTGATCGTCCCAGGCTCCAGTTTGAGGCTGTTCCGCAGGGTTCCTTTGCTCTGAGGAATGCCCAAACCCCTTCTCTTGGCTTGCAGGGTTCCCTGTGATGTGGCCCGTGCATGTACCTCCTTCTCACTCACGCACTCTGCTTCAGCTGTACTGAGCTTTCAGGTCCCGAATTGGCTTTGTGATCCCTCACTCTGGCCTTGGCCTGTGCGCTTCTCTCCTCCAGGGATTCCTGGCCCTCCTCTCTCTGCCTCCACACCAAGGCTACCCCAGGAGCCTCCCTGGAGCTCCTGCCACCACTATCACTCACCCATGCAGACCCAGCGGGCCAAGAGCATCTGTTTTGTTCCCCTTCGATGCTCGGTCATTCCCCCAGGACAGTGCCCATTGCACCGGATTGCACTTGTTTGTTTAATTTCTTGTTCCCCCTTTTGATGCTGGGGCTCATTGTGATTTTTCACGAGCCCCCAGTACTTTTGCCTTCAAGGGCTCCCTTCCTCTAACAAAAAAAAGAATAAAAATTATATTTTGCAACTGTGTCCAGATAGATGAATATATTCCAAGCTGGATTTATTATTAGATAGTTATTATCCTTATTATGTTCATGTTTTATTCTGATTTTAAATGAAATTCATATGAAGACACTTTTTGTGGGCTCCTGAAAGTTTTACGGGCTCTAGCACTTGGTGGCCTGTACCTGATGGACACCTTGGCTGTGTCAAGTGGACATGAATCCTTCGGCGGTAAAGTTGACAGCTTATTGATTGTGACTCAGAAAGGCAAGGAGCCCACTAGTTATTTCCTTATGTGGCACGTTTGTAGTGGCTTGAATAGCTCCCTGAAACCATATTAAGATTGTGTATTGTAGTCCCTGGTATCGGAAAAATATATTTTAAAAAGTAGGATCACAGACTTAAGAGACGTATATATATGTATATTTAAAAGCAAAAATCATGAGATCTTTATGATGTCAAAAATATGTTCCTCGAGCTAATTCACTAATACGAACGTTTCTTCGTGATGTGTCCGTGTACAGCAGTGGTTTTTAGTGGAAGTGGGAAGGTGATTTTGCCCCTGCCAGAGACATTTAACAATGTCTGGAGATGTTTTGTGGTTGTTGCCACTGGGGGTGCTACTGGCAGCTGGTGGGTGGAGGCAGGGATGCTGCTAAACATCCTACAATGCACGGGACAGCCTTTGCAACCAAGAATGACCCAGCCCCAAATATCAATAGGGCAGAAGTTGGGAAACCCTCAGGTAGAGGAATCCTTCATAAGGCTTGGTTCCTACAGCTGTATTATTCATTTGGTTTATTTCCCTGTGTTTCCTTTAAAAGCCATAATTCAGGTACTGGACTGTGTTGCAGCCTTGGACCCAGGCATTTCCTTTTCTGGCTTCAATAAGGTTGAGAAAAAGTCATTTAGATGCCTGAGCTTTTGAACCCCAGAGGTTGGGGCCATGCACCCCTGTCACAAGGGTTTCTGCAAGAGACAGAAATCTCTCTCCAGTGGTAAATGGTCTGTTATCATTTAAATCATTGCCCCAAATACTCTCTTTTTTTTTTTTTTTTCCTCCATGCTAATCCTAGCTCCAGTACAACCAATTGTTGTCTGGGTGGGGAGGGGGATGCTGAGTCATTTATTCATGCTTTTTATTACCTCTTGGCTTGAATATCACCATTCATTGTTCACAAGCTGCTCAGCTTGTTTACTTTTTATAAATTACATGTAATCAGTAATCTTGCAGGTCTGGCTACTGTAATTGGCAGCAGCCATGGAGCAGGGCTGAGTCTGCATTTGTGCTGGTGTCTCACAGTCAGCTCAGTCTCCAAACTTTGTTAGCTCCTCTATCTGTATTTCAAAAGGAAGGTGAACAGAACTGCCATGCTGCCCTCTCTTCTCAGATGCTCTGATGGCACTTGTCCATGTAATAGTTCGGTGGAGTCCCTGTGTCCTTTGGTGAAGGAAGAGTCAAGGGTTTGGGGCAGTGGACCTCAAACTTCAATGTGCATCCAAATCACCTGGGTAACTTCTGAAATGAACATTCTGGAGCCTTTGCCCTTTCTGAAATTTTTAGTAAATCTTGGTAGAGGTCCAGAAAACTGCATTTTCTAACTCTCAAATCCCTGGTGATTCTGATGTAGGTGGTCCTTACCTTACACTTGGATAAGTGCTGAGTTAGCATGGAGGAAACATGGGAAAAGGAAGAAAATCCAGTAGAAGTAAATGTGTATAGAGAGTGGGATAGGAAGGCAAGAACCAAAACTCAGAAAGTAACTTCAGCCTCTTTTCTGTGAGATAAGGGAAATATGCAGTGATCCTTTAAAAAATACGTGATTTAGATCAAAGTTTCCCCTAAAGGGGACATATTTAGAGGATGACAAAAGTGAAAGGGAATTTTTAGAAAGGTAAGAACATGAGAAAGTACCTAACCATCGCCAAGAAGCTCAAAGATGTGATGAAATCAAGGAAGGTACTGTGCAGGTATAGATTTGAAAAAGAATGCGCATTCGTGAATCGAGAGCTTTATGAATGGCTTAAAGATGAAGAGGATTGGGTTTCCCTGGTGGCGCAGTGGTTGAGAGTCCGCCTGCCGATGCAGGGGACACGGGTTCGTGCCCCGGTCCGGGAAGATCCCACATGCCGCGGAGCGGCTGGGGCCGTGAGCCGTGGCCGCTGAGCCTGCACGTCCGGAGGCTGTGCTCTGCAACGGGAGAGGCCACAGCAGTGAGAGGCCCGCGTGCCGTAACCAGAAGTTCTGGTTATTCTGGTTATGGGATCTGAAAGCCTATTATTAAAATACAGTCCAGGTTTCCTGGAATAGTTCTAATTTCAGATATTTTTTTCCCACTGTCTTTATAGTACATGTCTAGTTTGCCCTAAGTTTTGGTTAGTTGAGATGTGGTTGGTTTATAACAGAGCACCAAAATAGTTCTACATGACTAAAGAAGTTCTGTTTTCAAATTTCTGTCTGCCTGTCTGTCTGTCTCTCTTTCTCTCCCTGTGTGTAATGTATATATTCTAATCTGTTTCTTTGAACCTAAACTTTGATTTTAAAGTCCGTTTTAAAGAACGAGAGCAAGAGAGAGAGAGATAAGACAGACTCTCTTAGAAAATTGGCCAAGAAGTGGCCCAGGTGGGAATGGTTATTTAATCCTAGCAGAGGAATAAAGAATTTATTTCCAACTACCTACTGAGTTCACTCTGTTTTTAGAAAGCTATCAGATAGTATTTTCTTAGGGGAACTTTATGATTCTATTTATACCTTGCAGAAAGAGATTGACACCCTCCTCCCAAAATGAAAGGCATTGGGGGAGTTACTTATAAAATGATGGCTATCATCAGCTTTTGTTAATTCCTTCCTTACCCTGCTCTAACCATCTCTTCATCAGAGTGTGCGTCTTTCAATTTACTCTACCCTAACCGTCTCGGTGTCAAGAGTGTTCATTTCTCCATGCTGGGAACCCAGATTGTACTGTCGACTTTTCACCACTGTGGTGTCATACTGATGAACTGGCTGACCTTTCCTCCCTCCCTTCCATTTCTCCATCCTTCACTCTCTCTCCCTTCCCCTCCATTTCCTTACTCAGGGAGATACTCTGCCCATCTGCCTGCAAGATCTTAGAGAATCTTCCCATCTGCTTTGTAAGTGTTGAGTAGCATTATTGCTGTTACACGGTATCACTATTGTTATTATACGAAGTGTCTGCCACACCCTCTCACTGCACCGAGAGTTCAAGTACGTTCAGTTAGTAGATCACTTTGCTCCCGAAATGAATAGAAGGGCTGTTGCTGGCTGGTGGTGGAGACCCAGAACCAGCTTCTATCAAGAAAGGCTAGACTCCTGTAACTTCTGTCCTGCACGTAGGATTATACGGTATCACTATTGTTATTATACGAAGTGTCTACCACACCCTCTCACTGCACCCAGAGTTCAAGTACGTTCAGTTAGTAGATCGCTTTGCTCCTGAAGTGAATAGAAGGGCTGTTGCTGGCTGGCGGTGGAGACCCAGAGCCAGCTTCTATCAAGAAAGGCTAGACTCCTGTGACGTCTGTCCCGCACGAAGGCTGGGCTCACGCCTTGCTCTTTTCATCAGGTGACTTTATTGCCTTGCTTTCCTGTATTTTTAAAACCATATACTTGGTAGACCTGTTTTCTTAGGAGTCTCTTGATAGTTCTAGTTATTTTTTCAGATTTTTTTCTATAATTTATTCTAACCCATATGTTGTTTAACACAGTGATAGATGTTTCCAATGAATATTTAAATTTGCTGTAAACAAGTGTAAATGCTCCTGGGGAGAACCGCAACATGCAGCATAAAAAAATATATAGCTTATCAGTTTTCAGTGGGAGTATTTTAACTTTAAAATTTCTGGCTTTCTTTAACATATAGGAAAAAAAAGTTATAAAATGTTAGTTAAGCAGAAGTTGTAAAATATTAGGTAAGCAGGTGTATTGCCCTTTGCATGTTACTAAAATGTCTCTTTCATAATTAAATAAGACATCATTAAACTGAATATACATATTTTAACTTCTAATGACTTTATATTTACTTATATTTAAATAGAAAATGCATAGATTGACTTAAAATTCATAGGATGTTGGTACTTCGATTATTTCTGTTTTAAGATATAATTTTTAATACTCAGATATATTTAAAAGTTTAGTATCTCCCTACTGATTTCAGTGATGCTTAAACAGCTAAAACATACTCTTTTATGGTAGGTTTTATGCATACTAAATATTTTAGCAAATGCGATATTTATTCCCAAGCTGGAGAAACAGTTATATGTTGAGAAACCCATGTTCTTATTAACTGAGGGATATTGGAACATGGATATTGAAGTATTTTTAATGTTTCAGATAAGGTTCTCGTGTTGAAAACATTCATGTTTGTTTTTCAAAGAGAATCTGTTGTTTCTAAACTGTGTATTTCCAAAGCAGAATAACTTTTCATAACTTTGAGATTTTTATTGAAATACTTAAGGAGAAGAAATACTTTTCTTAAAGTAGTGAAAGGAGGAAAACTTAATTACTGATCCTATTCGCAGTGAGAAAATGAGGACCTAGGGAATTGAAGCCAAGGAAATACCCTGAGTTCAAGGCCAGTTGGTTTTAGCAGGCAGAGGTAGTGATGCAAGCTTCCTGACACCCAGCCCGGTGCCATTCCCAATCTGCCACATCTATCCCCATCTTCAGTGGGTTGTTGTACTTTCCAAAATTCAAATGCTTTGACATTTTAAGAGCATTTTAGCTGCCCCTCAGAGCAGTGACAATGTGGTAAGTTCACCCCAGTCTCTCACTCTTTAAAATTTTTCTTTTTTTTTCTTTTCTTTTTTTTTTTTTTTGCGGTATGTGGGCCTCTCACTGCTGTGGTCTCTCCCACTGTGGAGCACAGGACGAGCAGCTCTGCGGCATGTGGGATCTTCCCAGACCGGGGCATGAACCCGCGTCCCCTGCATCGGCAGGCAAACTCCCAACCACTGAGCCACCAGGGAAGCCCTAAAATTTTAATTTTTTTAAAAAAACACATAACATAAAATTCACCCTCTTACCTGTTTTAAAGTGCACAGTTCAGTAATGTTAAGTGTATTGACACGGTTGTGCCACCCCAGTCTCTTTTGCTTCTCCATCTAATCTCTGGAGCCTTGGAAACATCTGAAGGGGCTTTAGACTGGCACCTTTTGGGAAGGCATGCAGCTCACCTGTGTTTGCTCCTTTCTTGTATTGTTAGTAGGAAGTTAATTATGTGGGATTTGCTCACCTAATCCACACAGAAGATCCTACCTTAGTGCTCATTTGGAAATGCCACACCCCTTTCTGCCCCTGAGAAAAAATTCTTTCCTGATTGTAGATTCGTGCTCAGTTTGATCTTGATCATATGAGCATGAGTCACCCTGGGTAAGTATGTAATCCCATTTATACCTTCCTTCCAACCTCCCTTTAATTTTTAAACTTAAAATACTGGATCCTGTCTTCCTGTATAAGGTCTGGTGATTTGGGGCTAATTTAGGGACCAGGCGATGCTGAGATTTTTTTGGAACTGGCAGTTTCTATTCTCCTGACAGTGAAGCTGCATGGCCTATTTTAAAATTCAGACTATGTGTGGAATGTCTGTGTGGATGAAGAAACAAGTTAAAGCTTTTTTGGGGGGAGGCAGGGAGAAAGAGGAATGAAAACTTTTAGGTAGTCTGATTTTGTGGGGGAAATTTTGAGATTTTTTAGAATACATACAAACCAAAGATGAGGCTTTGTGATTTCTTTGGGTTCACAGAGGACATACTTAATGTTGGGCTAAAGAGATACTGTTGAATAAATTCCTTAACCGATAAATTAACAAATTAGTAAACCTGCCGGTGATTTCCAGTTATCATTATCTTTCCCAGTGTGTAACCACTAATTCCATGTCTTCGTTTGCAGAATGAAACATGTCACTGGGAAGTTCTTTTTAAAAAGAATACTTGTCAAGTACCTTGGAATCCTTAAGATACTTTGACTATGGCACTGAAAGAATGTAAATCACTGATGCTTATATTTTTACACCCATAGAGGATTACTGGAGTGGGAGTGGGTTGAACGTCGAAATATTCCTTTCAAAAGACAACATACATTTGAGCAAAGCCAGTCTCCCTAAATGCTTATTTTAAATTGGCAGTCACTTAGCTAACAGTCAGTAACCTCACTTAGCAAGTGTCTGGCACACCTGTTTTAACCTGCACAGGTTCAGTTCACACAAAGAAAGGGAGGGTGGGGTGACGTGGTGGGAGCACCCTGTTAGCCTCATTAACATATTTGGAATAACTGTATTTGAATGTTTGCCAGCTGAACTAGGCCATCTGGACGCCTGCCAAGTGAGCGATGGGAATTTCTGGGAGGAGTGTGGAGATTGGAGCCTGTGAAGTGTTGACGTTTTCTTCTTGAAGGGGAAACCTTTTAGAAGATGGTATTTAGGATACGTCCCTTACCCTCTGAACAAAATTAATTTTTCGTTTTCTCCGTTCAAATTCTGCAGAAATTTCAGATCTTCTCTTTCCACCACTTTTTTGTGGTTTTTTTTTAGAATAGCACCTTAGGACTTGTCTCCCAAAAAGCTTTTGGTAATCTCTCCGGGATGAGTTTGAGTTCTTGCTCTGCCTGGTTTTTGTCTCTGCAGAATTAGTCCTGAAGCTCTTTCCGTGAGCCTCGCTGGAGCAACTCTTCTGCAAGCTTATCATGTGAACACAAATATGGGAACAGGACAGACAGGATAAACTAGGGCACCTGTGGAGTCACCTCCTACCCAGTGGTTGCTCAGATCATAAAGATGGCAGCCTGGCTCAGCTCTGAGGCGTAGAGAAATGGTCTTTACAAGGTTCTCTTTTGGGGGCCTGTATCACAGTTGATGCGTTGACACCTGTCTGGCTGCAGCCACAACTTTGGGCTCTAAAACTAGCCAGTGGAGTAGTCAGTTGAAACCAGGGGTTCTCAGGTATTTGGATATAGTGCATTTAAGGGTGAGATGAGGCAATGCCTATCTTGAGTTCTCATTTTGGGGGGCAGTACACAGATGCTCAGGAGTATACTCAGGAGAGTATAAAAATCACCAGGGGGCTTCCCTGGTGGCGCAGTGGTTGGGAGTCCGCCTGCCGATGGTGGGGGCGCGGGTTCATGCCCCGGTCCGGGAAGATCCCACATGCCGCAGAGTGGCTGGGCCCGTGAGCCGTGGCCGCTGGGCATGCGCGTCCGGAGCCTGTGCTCCACGGCGGGAGAGGCCACAGCAGTGAGGGGCCCGCATACTGCAAAAAAAAAAAAAAAAAAAAAAATCACCAGGGAGCTTTTTCAAAAACCATGCACTTTGATTTTTTTTTTTCCCCGTTTCCTATTGCAGCAAAGGGTAGGTAGGGATAACAAAGGAATGAGGTGAATCTAGTATCTGTTGAAGCTGTGGGTGCCTGCCACAGTGTGGCATTTTGCATAGTTTAGGCCTGTTTGCTCTCCTGTCTTCACGCTTACTCTCAGGAATGGAAAGATACCCCCTGATGACAGTAACATTCACTCCTCCTGCGAAAGATTTTGAAATAATATGTTAAATGTACATTTAATAAGATTGTCAGAAAAGGGTTTATTTTTCCCCTGATAGGAGCTTTTTTTCCTTATCTCTTCAAAAGTGGCCATAAGACTGATATTTTAAAATCACAAATATGGAGTATCAAAAACAGGAAAGAACAAATTTGATCATAGCTATTAAAACTTAAAAAAAATGAGAACCTAAAAAAGAAAGGGCTGGTACATTACACCGAGCCTAAATTTTTAACAAATATTATAATGAGCATATATATTTACATTTTATATGCCAATCGTGTGTGTGTATAAACATATATATGCTTTTAAGTGTCTAGACCAAAGTTATTAAATTGCAGCCAGCTTTTGTTGAACTTCACTGATTTCTTTGTAATTTTTTCAGTGTTCTATATGATTCTTATATTTACAAAATCACCATCTACTCTTTTTTGTTTTTTTAAATATTTATTTATTTATTTGGCTGTGCCGGGTCTTAGTTGCAGCACAAGGGATCTTTAGTTGCAGCATGTGGGATCTAGTTCCCTGACCTGGGATCGAACCTGGGCCCCCTGCATGGGGAACGTGGAGTCTTTTTTTTTTTTTAATTGGAGTATAATTGCTTTACAATGTTGTGTTAGTTTCTGCTGTACAACAAAGTGAATCAGCTATATATATACATATATTCCCGCCCTCTTGGACCTCCCTCCCAAACGCCCCCCCACGTCATTCCACCCCTCTAGGTCATCACAGAGCCCTGAGCTGAGCTCCCTGTGCTATACTGCAGGTTCCCACTAGCTATCTGTTTTACACACAGTAGTGTATTTATGTCAAACCTAACTTTCTAATTCATCCCACCCTCCCCTTCCCCTCCACCCCATGTCCACATGTCTGTTCTTTATGTCTACGTCTCTATTCCTGCCCTGGGACTAAGTTCATCTGTACCATTCTTCTAGATTCCACATACATGCGTTAATATATGATATTCGGTTTTCTCTTTCTGGCTCACATCACTCTGTATTACAGACTCTAGGTCCATCCGTATCTCTACAAATGACCCAATTTCGTTCCTTTTTATGGCTGAGTAATATTCCATTGTATATATGTACCACATCTTCTTTACCCATTCATCTGTCAGTGGACACTTAGGTTGCTTCCATGTCCTGGCTGTTGTAAATAGTGCTACAATGAACATTGGGGTGCATGTATCTTTTTGAGTTATGGTTTCCTCTGGATATATGCCCAGGAGTGGGATTGCTGGGTCATATGGTAGTTCTATTTTTAGTTTTTTAAGGAACCTCCATACTGTTCTCCATAGTGGCTGTATCAATTTACATTCCCACCAACAGTGCAAGAGGGTTCCCTTTTCTCCACAACCTCTCCAGCATTTTGTGTTTTCATACAAATTGTAGATTTTTTGATGATGGCCATTCTGACCAGTGTGAGGTGATACCTCATTGTAGTTTTGATTTGCATTTCTCTGATAGTGATATTGAGCAGCTTTTCATGTGCCTCTTGCCCATCTGTATGTCTTCTTTGCAGAAATGTCTATTTAGGTCTTTCACCCATTTTTGGATTGGGTTGTTTGTTTTTTTGATATTGAGCTGCATGAGCTATTTGTATATTTTGGAGATTAATCCTTTGTCCATTGCTTTGTTTGCAAATGTTTTCTCCCATTCTGAGGGTTGTCTTTTCATATTGTTTATGGTTTCCTTTGCTGTGCAAAAGCTTTTAATTTTCATTAGGTCCCATTTGTTTATTTTTGTTTTTATTTTCAATACTCTAGGAAGTGGGTCAAAAAAGATATTGCTGTGATTTATGTCAAAGAGAGTTTTTCCTATGGTTTTCTCTAAAAGTTTTATAGTGTCGGGTCTTACTTTTAGGTCTTTAATGCATTTTGAGTTTATTTTTGTGTATGGTGTTCGGGAGTGTTCTAATTTCATTCTGTTACATGTAGCTGTCCAGTTTTCCCAGCACCACTTATGTAAGAGACTGTCTTTTCTCCATTGTGTGTTTTTGCCTCCTTTGTCATAGATTAGTTGACCATGGGTGCGGGGGTTTATCTCTGGGTTTTCTATCCTGTACCATTGGTCTATATTTCTGTTTTTGTGCCAATACCATACTATCTTGATTACTGTAGCTTTGTAGTATAGTCTGAAGTCAGGGAGCCTGATTCCTCCAACTCTTTTTTCTTTCTCAAGATTGCTTTAGCTATTCACAGGGTCTTTTGTGTTTTCATACAAATTGTAAAATTTTTGATCTAATTCTATGAAAAATGCCATTGGTAATTTGATAGGGATTTCATTGAATCTGTAGATTGCTTTGGGTAGCATAGTCATTTTAACAGTATTGATTCTAACCGTCCTTGAATGTGGTATATCTCTCCATTTGTGTCATTTTTTATTTCTTTCATCAGTGTTTTATAGTTTTCGGAGTACAGGTCTTTTGCCTCCTTAGGCAGATTCATTCCTACGTATTTTATTCTTTTTTTTGAGATGGTAAATGGGATTATTTCCTTAATTTCTCTTTCTGATCTTTTGTTGTTAGTGTATAGGAATGCAAGAGATTTCTGTGCATTAATTTTGTATCCTGCAATTTTTCCAAATTCATTGACTAGCTCTAGTAGTTTTCTGGTAGCATCTTTAGGATTCTTTGTGTATAGTATCATGTCATCTGCAAACGGTGACGGTTTTACTTCTTCTTTTCCAGTTTGGATTCCTTTTATTTTTTTTCTTCTGTGATTGCTGTGGCTAGGACTTCCAAAACTATGTTGAATAGTAGGGTGAGTGTGGGCATCCTTGCCTTGTTCCTGATCTTAGAGGAAATGCTTTCAGGTTTTCTCCATTGAGAAGGATGTTGACTTTGGGTTTGTTGTATATGGCCTTTATTATGTTGAGGTAAGTTCCCTCTGTGCCCACTTTCTGGAGAGCTTTTATCATAAATGGGTGTTGAATTTTGTCAGAAGTTTTTTCTGCATCTATTGAGATGATTATATGGTTTTTATTCTTTAATTTGTTAATATGATGTATCGCATTGATTGATTTGCATATATTAAAGAATTCTTGCATCCCTGGGTTAAATCCCACTTGATCGTGGTGCATGATCTTTTTAATGTGTTGTTGGATTCTGTTTGCTAGTATTCTGTTGAGGATTTTTGCATCTATGTTCATCACTGCTATTGGTCTGTAATTTTCTTTTGTTGTGGTATCTTTGGTTTTGGTATCGGGGTGATGGTGGCCTCATAGAACAAGTTTGGGTATGTTCCTCCCTCTGCAATTTTTTGGAAGCGTTTGAGAAGGATAGGCGTTAGCTCTTCTCTCACTGTTAGATAGAATTCACCTGTGAAGCCATCTGGTCCTGGACTTCTGTTTGTTGGAAGATTTTTAATTACAGTTTCAATTTCATTACTTGTGATTGATCTGTTTATATTTTCTAATTCTTCCTGGTTCAGTCTTAGAAAGTTACCTTTCCAAGAATTTGTCCATTTCTTCCAGGTTGTCCATATTGTCATATAGCTGTTTGTAGTAGTCTCTTATGAGCCTTTGCATTTCTGTGGTGTCAGTTGTAATTTCTTCTTTTTCATTTCTAATTCTATTGATTTGAGTCCTCTCTCGTTTTTTCTTGATGAGTCTGGCTAAAGGTTTATCAATTTTGTTTATCTTCTGAATGAATCAGCTTTTAGTTTTATCGATCTTTGCTATTTTCTTCATTTCTATTTCATTTATTTCTGCTCTGATCTTTATGATTTCTTTTCTTTTGCTAACTTTGGGGTTCTTTTTGTTCTTCTTTCTCTAGTTACTTTAGGTGTAAGGTTAGACTGTGAGTTTTTTTTTGTTTTTTTTTTTGGCGGTACACGGGCCTCTCACTGTTGTGGCCTCTCCCGTTGTGGAGCACAGGCTCCGGACGCACAGGCTCAGCGGCCATGGCTTACGGGCCCAGCCGCTCCGCGGCATGTGGGATCTTCCCGGACCGGGGCACGAACCCGCATCTTCTGCATTGGCAGGCGGACTCTCAACCACTGCGCCACCAGGGAAGCCCTCAGACTGTGAGTTTTTTAACCATTGGACCACCAGGGAAGTCCCAGTCACCATCTACTCTTAACTAATTATATAAATACAACTTTGAGTCTTTTTCTTTTTAATAGAATTTTTTTTTTGGCCATGCCACGTGACTTGCGGAATCTTAATTCCCCGACCAGGGATCGAACCTGGTCCCTCAGCAGGGAGAGTGCGGAGTCCTAACCACTGGACCACCAGGGAATTCCCAACTTTGATTCTTCATAGGTTTTTTTTTTCCGGTTGATTCCTAACAGCCTGTTTAAAATTGAAAAAATGTTTAAGTGATTGTAATCATGTAATTCATGAAGCAGTGTAGGATTAGTATGAAAAATAGCAGTTCAGTGTTTTCCTTTTTTATTATAAAATGTTAAGTATTATATTCTTGGGGCTTCTCTGTCGGTTTCTTGAATTATAGAATTAATACAGTATGCAATGTTACCAGTTTCACTCTTTAGTACATCTTGAACATCTCTGAGGGTGGTAGATATAGCATCTATTTCTTAAACAAGTACATGCATGAAACTATAAAAGTTTATTGGCGTCATAGAACAGCACTGGTGAAACTTGAGTTCAGGCTCTTTTCCCACATTTAAACTGGCAGCACATGTGTGTGGGAAGAAGCTATTAATTACTGATAACCCCTTTAGAATGTGTTAATATTGTTAGGTCCAAATATGAGTTATTCAGTAGGTGCACCAGATTAAAAAAAACTAGACGAAATGTAAATATTGACTTTCATGTCCCTTTTAATTCACTTTAGTGACTTACTGGTCGGTATTTGTGGGGACACATCTAATAACTTTTTTGGGTCGGTTTTTGTCTTCTCCTTATTTTAACTCTAAAGTTCTAGGAGGGAGCAGGGAAAAGGCTGCCTTCAGGTGTACTGAGGTTGAACCGGTTTAACCATAGTTGCAGCTCGTCTGCTGTCAGCTCCCTCCTCAGCGCCCAGACTGGTTTGTCCTGTTTGGTAGGTTTGTTATAAACTGCAGAGCTAAGTAAACGTGCGAGAACATTTTTAATGGCATTAAAAATTAACCAGTACTTGAGGAGGGATGTAGCAGAGGGACCCAGCTGTCAGGTGGCCCAGGGTCAGCCTCCTGGGGAAAGAGGGGGGCATTTCTGTTTCCTCTGAGGAACAGGAAGTCGACGTGAAACTATAGCCACTCCTGGCCAGAGGACCACTCCTCAGTGCAGATGACAACCAGCCTGCCATGTCTGATACCAGAAACATCTGATCCTAAAAGCAGATGTTAACTTTGTCCGTTAATGAACTGTGTACACAAGCAGAAACGGACAAACCAAACCAGTGGGACCATTTTCATCCGTCTGTGCCCAATACAGAAACAATGAAGGAGAAAGTGACTCGGTGAGTCTTGTCCCCCTCCTAGCTCAGTGCACAATGAGAGAACACATCCACATGCTTTGTGATGAGCGTTTCTGATGCCTGGTCACTGTGGGGTTACGCTGACCTATGGTGCTTAATTCACCCACAGTTATAGGATTATTGGGTTTCCTAAGGCATCCTCTGTCCTTGTCAGTTGAACTTTCTGACAGGTGTGCATCCTCTCGTGTGTGATTCCCCTAAACCCTCTGTAGGACTGTGTGTCCCATTCCATATTGACCGTGTCCTTCCCATATTCGTTTATCATCAGGCCCCTACCTAGAAATTGGGATCTCCTGGTGGATATTTTGGAGTCTTCCCTGGAATGCCTCTCCCCTCCATATAGGGCCTCTCTGAGGTTTGCAGGGGTTCCCAGGGCCAGAGGGTGTTGGTCAACCTAGAGTGATGGTGATGACCTCCTCCACCATATAACAGTCTCTCCCTCTAACCTGTGCCCATCGCGGGGCTTCTCTTTGAGCAAAAAACCGGGGAACCCTAACGTAGAAGATCTCAGTTTAACAGCAACCCGCTTTCCCCCATGAGTCACTCTTAGTTCGAAATATCCTAAAAGAAGTTCTTATTTCTGAAGGTCAGGCAGGTTGCAGCCTGCTTGATTTTTCAGGATCTCTGGTTAATAAGGATTTTAGAGAGTAGAAGAGAAAACAGATCTTTTATGAATGTGGCATAAAACTATACGGCCTTGTGCAAATGATCTAACTATATGAATCCTGGCTTAGACAGAAGCTTCCTTTGTATGACTAGATTCACCACTCTATCCTTCTCTGAAATACTGAGAGAGACAAAAATCCCATATATATCACATAATTTTTTAAAAAATCAGAATTCAGAACTGGAAGAATTTACAAACAGTTCACATTCTTCTGATTCTGATTTTTTTAAAACATTTTTGCTGTTTTAAATTTGCTTTTATTGTTTGAGATCGAAAATACATTTTTCTATTCTGTTTATTTTTTGAACTGAAACCTACATCCATGGAATTACCATCTTTTCAGTGGTTGACTTGGAGTTTATAATCAGAAGATTGTGAGACCTTTGGAGGATAAAATAGAAAATAAAGTTAGGTTTAGGACAAGGAATTCTTCTTGGACATTGCAAAAATAGCAAAAAAAAAAAAAAAAAAGTGTGCGTGGCAAGAGAAACTTTTTCCTGTAAGTTCCTTTTTCCCAAACCCTTGCCGTCATACTAAAAAAAGTTTTTTTGTGCGTTGCTTTTTCCCAGAATCCTTCTGCTTATTGTTAGTAAGAATTTCATGTGCCAAAGTTTTGTTTTTCATGTGATTTCTACACATGAAATCACATGGGTCTTATTGAAAATATGTTTTTTTTTTAAGTACAGTGGTAAACGTTGCTGATAATAAGCCAAAAGAAAAATTTAATATGAACTTCTATACAATTTAGTTATAGTGACTAGGAAATTCAAAAATGCATTATCCAAGGTGAATGAAGTTAGATGATTGTAGGGGAAATATCAATTCTAATTAAAGATAAAGTATATGAGTGCTCTTTTCTAGTTTCAAAATTTACACTTTTCATTTCCTACCTGGTCTTTTCCCCAAGGATGTGTGTTTTTAAGATTTTTCTGTCAGGCTAGTATAAGGTGATGCTCCAGACTGAGCTCGCTTAATGAAATGGCATCACAGTTTCTTTGGGAATAATCAAGCAGGGAGGTAAAAATTCAAGTCTGTGGAGGGAGTCATTGGAATTCTTGAGCAATAGGATACCTTAGAGCATGTGAGAAAGAAACTGAATGCTTCTGAGGGGATGGCCAGTGTTCTGCATCTCTCAACCTGATAGTATCTAAAATATGACTGATTTTTTCGTACTATTAAAACAGTGTGGTGACGCATTCATCCTGTCATGCCTTTTAAGAGATGATTTCAGAAATGCTCAGTAACATCTTGTTCAGCTGCTCACTCTGACTCCCTGACTTACCGGTAGGATCTCACCGTAATTGTTTACTCTGTAAATCTTACAGTGGCCTTTGACCAAAAGTAATAAAATGTCACGTGACTTGGTGTAGCCATCTGGATTCTCAGATGTAAGCAACAGAAACCTCTGGCTAATTTCATCAGGAAAGGAGTTTCTGAAGGCAGTTAGGTAGCTCACAGTTTCCCTGGGAAAGCTGAGAACCTAGCTCAGAACCTCATCAACCAGGAACAACGCCACTGAACTGGTCCAGGGAACATCACTACTGCCTCCTGCGCTGTGACTTTAGACCCGACATCTTGCACCAGCAACATCACTGACACCACACCCCAGACACTGCCACTACTGCCTCTGGAAGCTGCTCACGCTGCCCCAACCCCAGATCCAGGTTTCTGTACAGTACTTGTTTCTTGAGATTTCTTGGGATTCAAAATCTGGGGTGAATGTGTTTGGCGGAGCCAGCGGACCTGATTATGTGCCTGCTCTGTATTGCATGGGGGAGTGGGGTCAGGGAGAGGGCTAAGAAAACTGTCATCTGGAATTTTCTGCTTTTGTAATATTAGGGTTAATGATTTTACAAACATAGGAAGGGGAGTTTAGATGCTGGACAACCCAACAGAGTCAGGTAACTCTACCATACCCAGCATATTGGTGGTAGAGGTAGAAGGATTAAAAATAAGGACAGGGGCTTCCCTGGTGGCACAGTGGCTGAGGGTCCACCTGCCGATGCAGGGGACACGGGTTCGTGCCCCGGTCCGGGAAGATCCCACATGCCGCGGAGCGGCTGGGCCCGTGAGCCGTGGCCGCTGAGCCTGCACGTCCAGAGCCTGTGCTCCGCAACGGGAGAGGCCACAACAGTGAGAGGCCCGTGTACCGCAACAACAAAAAAATAAGGACAACAGTGACCCTCCCACAGAACTTCAAAAATAAAATCTCTGCTACCAGTATGAGGAAACGAAGTCATCACAAAACCAATAATTTCTTAGCAGACAGTCCCCGACTTACGATGGTTCGACTTAGGATTTTTGTGACTTTACAGTGGTGTAAAAGAGATACGCATTCAGTAGAAAATGTACTTTGAATTTTGCATTTTGATCCTTTGTGGTACAGTCCTCTCTCATGATGCTGGGCAGAGGCCGTGGCAGCTCCCGGACAGCCATCTACAATCACAAAGGTAAACAACCGAAAGAATCACAGTCATTCTGTTTTTCACTTTCAGTACAGTGTGCAATGCATTACGTAAGATATTCAACACTTTACTATAAAATAGGCTTTGTGTTAGATGATTTTGCCCAGCTGTAGGCTCATGGACGTGTTTCAAGCACATTTAAGGTGGCTAAGCTATGATGTTTGGCAGGTTAGGTGTATTAAATGCTTTCTCAGTTTACAATATTTTCAACTTACAGTGGGTTTATCAAGATGTAACCCCATCGTAAGTCGAGGAAGTTGTGTATTCGCATAACAGCAACTTCCACAGACATAGGAGCAAGCACTCTTGTTTCGTGAACAACTGTTACGTGCTGGGTGGTGGGTTTTTTTGTTGTTTGGGGTTTTTTTGTTTTTAAATTTTATCTCTAATCTGCTCAACAACCTTGGAAAGTACACATTATTGCCACCACTTTTACAGGTAAAGAAGCTGATGCTCAGGGTAACTTAGCAAAGTTACTCAGCTGGTATATGGCAATGCTGAGATTCAAACCCATTTGTGACTGTTTCCAAACCTCTGTTCTTTCTGTTGTACCAGGTTTCCTCCTCACAGAAATTCTGTGGAAGAGCACAGATGCCCTCCCTGGTTTAAACCAAAAAACTGTATGTTTGCTTCTGCATTGTTTCCCTTAATAATCCACGACTTACCATTAACGTGAGTTGGGAGATGCTCCTAGGCTCAGGCAGGTGACTGGGGCTGGAGCTACAGATTCAGGAACCACAAGAATGTAAGTGTCCCTTGATGCTCTGGGCATCAATGTGGTTGTCTGGGAAGAGTTTGTGGAGTGAGAGGACAAATGGTGAGACCTTACAGAACACTAGTTTGGGGAGTGAATCAGAAGGAGGGGAACCAGCAAAAGAGACAGATTGATTTTCTCTTAGTAGGAGGAGATCCTGTTAGGTGAGCCAGAGATCACAGTGTAAGAAGGAAGGTGTGCTTGGGAGCTAGGTGCTTCAGGAATCAAAACTGGGTGGAAAATAGGCTACTGGGGTAGACCAGTCAAGCCGGAAGTTAGGGTGGCCTTTTGTAATTTGAAGTAATGTTCTCTGAATCTTACCCTTCTCTGTAAATCTGATAGAAACACCACCCTGTATTTTAGGTTCACACACCCAGCGGGCCCGTGCAATTTTGTGTTTAAAATTTTAATTCCTTTTTTTAATGATGCTTTAGTTTTGGTGGTCTTTGGGCCACACCCATAGAGTGACCAGCCATTGGACTAGTGTTTCCTACATCCCATTCTGGAGTCATATTTGTTTATTTAGAGGCCATCATCCCTGAAGAACGACTTAGATTGATTCCCCCTCAGTCTGTTATTTTATGTCTGCCCACGTGGAAGCTAATCTGCCTCCTTCCTTCCAACCCACGGGGCCTGGTGAAATCTTCCAACCACTTAACCTATTTGTTTGTCTTTTTGCAAATCAAAAGAGCCTAATGTCATCCTAAAGCATCCTTGTGATTAAGCTTCGGAAAGGATGAATGATTAAAAATTAACTATTTTCAGTTTATCTGATTCCTCCTTCTTCAGAGAACCTCGTTAGAATATACAGGCATAGGAGTGGAAGTATTCCTGAGTGAGTTATAGAAAATGATGGGGAAAATTGAGAGGTGTTGGGATGGATTTTAATGTCTGTGAGGTTATATGTCCAGAGCAGAGTCTGTCTTGGGTGGGCCCTGAGCGGGAGGGCGTTTTTCTCATTTAGGTGCAGCCTTGTCTTGTCCATTCTTGATCACAGTGTGATTTCTCCTTTGTTCTGGGGTGGTGAGATTTCCTTCCTCTGGGTCCTGTGGTCCCTGCTGTAGCCCTAGTGTCTGCTGGTCCACTCCCCCCAGCCAACATCAGTGCCAGTCATCACTGCCTGTGCTTGTTGGCACTGAGATTTATAAAAAAGGGTGAAAACAGGGGAGATGAAAATGAAAGTTCTCCCTGCATCTGCTTTTTAGTTGTTCGTTTCTGTCCCTCACCTTCTCTCCCTCCAATGAGGAAAGGAATGCAGATGGGAGAACAAAGAGGAAATGATACCTTACATTTCTAAATACTCTTCCTTTTCCGCTCATCAGACCTCTCCCCTCTCCCCGCTCACCCTCACGCCATTCTCCTTTCTGACCCTTCAGTGTTTGTCTTCCCTGTTAGACTGTAAGCTCCGGAAGGATAAAAACCACGTGGGTTTTGGTCTCTTCTGTGCCTCCCAGGGCCTAGCATAGTGCCTGACATAGAGAGAAGATGCTCCAAATACGCACATTTAGTGGATGAGTGAGGAACCGACAGCGAGTTTGGTGTGGAAGGGGGAGTAAGCCATGATTTCTATTGTTGCTGACAACCTTGCCCTGGTCCCATTTCTTGGTCATCCCCCACCTCTGATCTTCAAGGAGGCCACCTCCTGGCAGCAGCAAGGTGGTTCCCACAGAGGGGTGCTGGACACATTTTCCCATGGCACGTTTTTCTGCATGGTCCTTAGTCTGTTGGAACTATATACTTAAGGGAGTTTTAATGGGCTGGCCAGAGAAGGGAGCCATTATGTACCACATTGTTTCTATGGGAAAATGCATTCTGAGTTCAAGTGAATCTACTTACTTAGAAACTTTTGGATTACATCCTTTCCATTAGTAGAGGACTGCCATTGCATGATCTCCCATTCAGGCTTTTATTCATTACTGATATGTAAATGAACAGTAAGCCATTTCTTTGTAGAAGGAGCAGAGCCAGAAGTCTTTCCTTCTGAGATGATAAACTGTTACATTAAAATGAATTTCCTGGACTTCCCTGGTGGCGCAGTGGTTGAGAGCCTGCCTGCCGATGCAGGGGACGCGGGTTCGTGCCCTGGTCCGGGAAGATCCCACATGCCGTGGAGCGGCTGGGCCCGAGAGCCATGGCCGCTGAGCCTGTGCGTCCGGAGCCTGTGCCCCGCGGCGGGAGAGGCCACAACAGTGAGAGGCCCGCGTACCGCAAAAAAACAAAAAATGAATTTCCTTCATCTGACAAACATGGTGGTTCATTTCAAATGTATTCATAGAGTGCCTGTTACATGCTGGGCTTTGTGGGAAGGATTCACACGTGAATAAAATAGGGACTCTGTCCTGGCAAGGGCACAGGCAGGTTTCCATTTAGAAAGGAATTGCACTCCTATAGCACACAAGGTCGCTTCCAGCCCAGTAATTCTGTGGTTTTGAATTGCTCTATTCATTTGCCCATTTTCCTTATCACATGTGGTTCTGTTATGAAATGTATTTTTAGATAATGATGGAGAAAGCATATTGACATTCATGAGTAACAATTAATATCAATAACCCCACCTTTACAGCTTTTCAGTCATTCCGAATTTGTCTGTATTATTGAGAATGAGGAATCCAGGAGCAAACCATTTATTTTTATTCCAACTTTTTATCACGAAAAGAATGAAGCCGGACCCATCATGAAATTGACATAAAAATAGTGCCATGGCACTTTGTTTTGAAAGCATATTCCTCAGGGATAATATGTATGGGTGTTGGCGTTAACAGATAGTTTTAAAATGCTCTCCTGTAATTTTCAGACTTCTTACAGCAAGTATGTGTTTCTCCTCCATTGTCACCGTCACACACATACACACATAACACATGCGTACAACACAGCATCTCTTCGTGTAAGTAAAAATATTTCAGTGAGATGTCCTTCTTTCCCCAAATTGTTTACCCATGCATCTTAATAAATACTTGATGAACAGAATCTAGTTTCTGGGAACTGGAATGTGGGAAATGTGGATGTTTATATAAAAAATTCTACAGGTATTTATAAAATATACTTGGAACTCCCTGTAAAAAAATAATGGGTTTTTTTTTTGGAAAATAGTTGTGTTTGTGTGGAAATAGTCTTATTAGTCTGCCTTGAAACTTGGAAAAGTTACCTGGTAGTTTATTTCAAATCTGATTTGAGCCACAAACTTCTTTGTTGCTGGATCTCTTTTATTTTTAATTAACATCTATAATTCAAGTAGTATATTGACTGTTTCTGGCAAGTGAATTAATGACTGGTTCCTCCCAGGATCTGGAGAGAAACGGGTACTATATCTAGCTTCTGGAATTCCATTTAGTGATCAGGGTAACAGGATAATTCCTGAACTCGTGCTTAAACTTGAATTTGCAAATACGTTTTGGAGTGTTATTTTTCCTCTCTACAATAGCTACTAATAAACTACATGTTTTCTTGCCTTGTTGGTTTCTTATTTAGCAGTTTCTTTTAATGTAAAAAATCAATCTTTAGCTAGAATCTGGTCCCTGTAGTTATGAGAAGTTGAAAACCCACATTTGAGGAGTAGTTCGGTTTTAATGATAGAACAGTTCATAAGTTATTCAGCAGTTTGCTTCTGTGAGCAAAATACTTTCAGTGTTCTTTGCTGTTCTGTTTAATACAGAATGATAGTTCATGCAGGTATATATCACAGTGTTCGTACTGTCAAAAAGATCATTATTTAAAGTTGGCAAGAACCTTGAATTATTAAACTGTATGCATATTAACTTGGTTTAATCAATACTTGGAAGATTGTTTTTAACTAAAGTTTCCTTATAGGAGAAAATCAAATTATTGCAGCATAATGAACCACGTTTGAAATGAGGGAAATGCTTTTCTTGATAACTGGCACATAATAGGAACCCAATAAGTAATCCTTTCACTTGTGCTAAAGAACATAAACATTCAGACTCAGAAGTTCAGACCATCTCACAATGCACAGGTCTGCACATTGTGAGACATTTTCCTTCTGTTTATGCCTTAAGTATGTGCACATGGTATAAAATTGGTAAACTTTTTATCATTTTATGTGCATCTGTATTATCTTTTCCCCTTTCATTTCCTTTTACTCATAAAATGAACATTTAGCTAGATTTTTGCTTCTGATGAGTCGTTTTGCTACTACTTGAGTTTCTTCTAAGTTCATTGTGTACAAAGCAAAGCACAAAATCAGAAATTTATGGTAAATTTGACCCAGAAGAGGAAACTGTGAGCTTTCTAAAGTCTTTGAGTCTTTCTCAGAGGAAGACAGAATAAATTAAATACTAATATCAGGCCACTTTCTGTAATTAAGAACAAATAAATGAACCATCAACATGCACAAAAACGTGGCATCTGAAAATTTATGATTGGTCTTTTTTATATGGTCTTGGAGAACATATACAATGGAATGCAGCCCCCTGAGCGTCAATAAAAATGCCATTCGAAAATTAAACCTGATGCTATATAAAGGACACTAATCTCTTAAACTACTTTGAGTTCCAGTGTTAAAAAGCTTCATGTAACTTATTTATCATCTATTTTTTAATACTTGAAATGTACTTTGCAGGGTTTGGAGGGTCAGGAAGACAGCAGGTTCATTTCTTCTAGGAAAGTTCTAAGGCAATGAACCTTAAACTTAAAAATTTCAACCTGCTGTTATGTTTTATGTCCTGTACATATGTGATATTCTCTATACATAGTTAATATATATGTCAAAGTGAAAAAGATGTATAGGGCACTAGCCTAGGTATTCAAATTCTACATAAATATTAAATGGATTAATTTTATTTTCTATAACAGCTCGATTGAGATATAAATCACATACTATAAAGTTCACCTGTTTATATAAGTGTGTACAGTTCATGGGGTTTTAGTAGACTCACGGGACTATGCATTCATCACCACTATCTGATTCCAGAACATTCTCATCACCCTAAAAAAAGAAACCCCATTACATTATCAGTAACTCCAATCTCCCTGCAATGCCCCCCCCACCAGCTTTAGGCAACCGCTAATCTACTTTCTGTCTATATGGATTTGCCTATTCTGGCTCTTTCATATAATGGAATTATATGTGGCCTCGTGTCTGGCTTCTTTTACTTGACCTAGTTGTTTTTTTGTTTTTTTTTTTTTTGGCTGTATTGGGTCTTCGTTGTGGCGTGCAGGCTTCTCATTGTGGTGGCTTCTCTTGTTGCGGAGCACAGGCTCTAGGCGCGCGGGCTTCAGTAGTTGTGGCACGTGGGCTCAGTAGTTGTGGCTCGCGGGCTCTAGAGCACAGGCTCAGTAGTTGTGGTGCACGGGCTTAGTTGCTCCACGGCATATGGAATCATCCCGGCCCAGGGCTCGAACCTGTGTCCCCTGTATTGGCAGGTGGATTCTTAACCACTGTGCCACCAGGGAAAAGCCCCTGGCCTAATGTTTTTAAAGTTCATCCATGTTGTGGCATGTATCAGAATGCCATGCCTTGTGATTGCCGAATAATCTTCCATTCTATGGATATATCACAATTTGTTTATCCAAAGTGGATTAAATTTTTTTTTTTTTTTTTTAATTTATTTTTATTTTTGGCTGTGTTGGGTCTTCGTTTCTGTGCGAGGGCTTTCTCTAGTTGCAGCAAGCGGGGGCCACTCTTCATCGCCGTGTGCGGGCCTTTCACTGTCACCGTTTCTCTTGTTGCGGGGCACAGGCTCCAGACACGCAGGCTCGGTAGTTGTGGCTCACGGGCCTAGTTGCTCCGCGGCATGTGGGATCTTCCCAGACCAGGGTTCGAACCCGTGTCCCCTGCATTGGCAGGCAGATTCTCAACCACTGCGCCACCAGGGAAGCCCTAAATTTATTTTTTAATTGAAAATTTTATGATCCTCAAGACCCTCTGTAATTTTTCCAGGCAGCTTTCTCTTCCCTCTCCCTCTGTTCACATTCCATACCTTTCATGGCTGGGTTTTCACTGTACTGTTTCCTTGTTTGAAGACTGTCTCAAATGCTACTTCCTTTTTGAATTTTTTTCTTTGGTCCCTTGAGTGATCTCTCTTCCTTCAGATTGTCACAGTCCTTTGTTGTGCCACAGTTTCAACTTGTGCTTTTGGTTATTTATATAGTTGTCCCTCATTTCAGATTTTAATGCACGAGACAGGGACATTTCTGTTGCTACCAGAAATAGCCTTGCAAACAGCCAAAAATCAGTAAGTAGTTTTTAAATTAGTGAATGAAATCATTGGAGATCACCTGGGTGTCGTAAGACTAAAGCCATAATTGATAGTTACTGTGTCTAGTCAGGATGCCAGAAAACTGAACCAGGAATTAAGGGAGATAACTACATTTTTGGAAAAACTTATCTTCCCATTATTCAGTGTCTGGCACATAACTGGAACTCAGTACATGTTTGTTGAACTGGATCCAGGATCTGGTAGCACGACTAGGGAAATCTTCAATGTCTCTAGAAAGGAAATTCTGTATTTATATATATACTTAGTCACCCCTAGTTGAAATGGGAGAGAGCAAGAGTGAGAATGTATGTTGGTCCAATGAGGAAAATGTTTGGTGAGTATCTCTTTGCAGGAGAGCCCCAGAGCAGTTGCTTTTCACTTTTATATTAGATATGTCATGTTTGGATATGTCATTAAATGTTTGTTGTTTGCTTTCCCCTTCCAGAGGCGTAAGTTCTAGTAGCCAGTTACCACTGAAGCCTCAGTAAAACACGCTGTCGTGAGTTCCCTTCTACGTACAAGGGCTTGAGGGTACATCTTTCAGCTTTTTTGAAGCTGTGTTTGAACCATCCTTAAGTCAGGGGTCGAGCTGCAAATTCCGATGAGGATCTAAGTTCTGATGATGGGGCCATCCACAAGGGCTCCCCTCTGGTGTGACAGGGGAGGGACTTTGCTTCTAGGCTAGTGTTTTCAGCCCCATCCACGGGGCTTTCATCCAAGGAAGAAAGATGTTATTGGTGGGTCCTGTTTTTGAAGGAAAAAAAGAGTAAACAGGGGTTCCTGCCAGTGTAGTGAAGAGTTTCTTACATACTGGTACTAATTACGTGGTCAAAGCTCAGAGAAAGGGGGCCCCAGGCAGTATAGGACAGCAGCCCAGTGTTGAAAGAAGTAAGCACCTAAACTCTTAGGATTCGCTTAGTTTCTGTTTTTTTCCCTAACGGTGGTCCGCCCCAAATAGGACTGCGCTGTTTTTGGAGTAGGTGATGCTACCCCATCATCCTGTGATTGTCTAAAACTTAGATATTTAAACAGTTTGAAAACTTGTTGCGAATATCATTATAAATTGAAATAATAGAAGTTTTATGGCTTTCATTTTTATCTTCTCCGTTTCTACCCACCTAAGCTGTTACAGAAACCGAATTTCTATAAGTATATACAATTAAAAATAATTATGATAGGGCTTCCCTGGTGGCGCAGTGGTTGGGAGTCCGCCTGCTGATGCAGGGGACGCGGGTTCGTGCCCCGGTCCGGGAAGATCCCACATGCCGCGGAGCAGCTGGGCCCGTGGGCCGTGGCCGCTGGGCCTGCGCGTCTGGAGCCTGTGCTCCGCAATGGGAGAGGCCACGGCAGTGGGAGGCCCGTGTACCACAAAAAAAATAAATAAAGAAATAAAAAATTAAGATATACAAGTAGTTGTTCTTGGCAGTACATTCCTATGGAGGTTTTTCTGCGTATTTTGGGCAGTTCTCAAGGTTTAGTTCCTCTTCATTTAATAACTTAAAAAGTTGTCTTTATTTTCCTTTGTCTAAATTCATCTGGTTTTATGTGTACTTTTCCCACTTGATGTTTTGTTTGCTTAATGCTTGCTGTGACACTAGGCCATGTAAAGAAAAACGATTCTTACCAGACATTTTCATTCATTTTATACCACTCTGTTGGCAGTGAGAAAAGAGTATTTCCCCACTGGATACATTCTTTATAAGATCAAAATCAATGCAGAGTGAAATTATCCTTTTGCTCACGTTCCTGCAAAAAGGCAGCCTCCATAACAAGAGATGAAAAGGAGAAGTTTAGTGGTGTTTGTGCTTTCACAAAGTTGTTTTTGGAGAAAGAACGTTAATATATACATGATTTCCTGTTAACCGTTGTTGGTGTCCAGGTTTGATACTGTTGTGTGACAACCTAACATTGCTTCCCTTTTCTGAAGAATTGATCGAATGTGAAGCCCAAATGCTTGCTAAAGTAGGAAACTGCTGTTCCGGAATGCACAGGAAATCGAGCTGTTTAAGCATTTCTGCTGAGACACAAGGCAGGCTGTAAACTGTCAGGCTGCATTGCCTTCCCACTGTCGTGACTGGTTTTGAAAGCTGGCTTCAAATAAGTGAAAGGCCTGGTGTTATCATAGCAGCGCTAAAACTAATGAATAAGAATTATGGAGTTGGCTGAATAGAAAGGAGGCACGTCTAACAATTAGAGCTGTGCACCAGAGCTCTCCAGAACCTGCTGTGCTCCCTCCCTGTCCCTGGGAGCTTTCAAACAGACACCGGTGAGTCCCCGCTTAGCTGGTGCGTGGATCGGGGCCTGGTGGGAAGCAGGTGGCAACACTCCAGTTGGATAATTTGAGGAACATTGAATAAAAAAAATGCTTACCCAAATCTAGAGTATAGTGAGAATCCAAGGACAAGTAAGAGGGGAGGGCGAGGGCCAGTACCTACACCTGAAGAGGAAAGTGGAAGGAATATTCCCAGACCCCAGGAGGGATGGCTGTGTAGAGATGGATGCCTTTCAGGGATGCATAGTCTCCTGCCCTCAGGCTCCTCTCTCTCTTATCCCCATTGACCAAACCCATCCCAGAGCCAGAGAACCAGACATGATGCAGTCCTTAAGTTAGCCTCCCTCAGCTCAGCAGGACAGGACCAGGTGGAGACTGGATCTGGAGGGGTAGCTGGAAACTGTCCATCACAGATGTTGTAAAAGCAGTTCCTATGTTGAAGGGGACATCCCTGTTATCCCCATGAATACTGTGGAACTTGTTTCTATGAAGAATCATTGAATCTCAGAAATACTTGAGGTTACCCAGTTCAGGCATCCAGAAAGTGCAGACTTCCTATTCATCCAACATCTAGTTTAATATTTTCAGTTGTAGAGAACAAAATTTTACTTGAGGGAGCAGCTTGTTCTGTTGTGGAACAGCTCTAATTATTAGGGAGGTTTTTCTTGCATTGAAAGTGCCTTCCTGTAACTCAAGAGTGGTTTCTTGTTCCCTCTTGGAGCTACACAGAACAAGGCTACTGTCTCTCTCTCTCTCTCTTTTTTTTTTAATAAATTTATTATTTATTTTTGGCTGTGTTGGGTTTTCATTGCCGCGCACAGGCTTCCTCTAGTTGTGGCGAGCGGGGGCTACTGTTCGCTGCGGTGTACGGGCTTCTCATTGTGGTGGCTTCTCTTGTTGTGGAGCACGGGCTCTAGGCACACGGGCTTCAGTAGTTGTGGCGTGTGGGCTCAGTAGTTGTGGCTCGTGGGCTCTAGAGCACAGGCTCAGTAGTTGTGGCGTACAGGCTTAGTTGCTCTGCGGCATGTGGGATCTTCCTGGACCAGGGCTCGAACCCATGTCCCTTGCATTGGCAGGCGGATTCTTAACCACTGTGCCACCAGGAAAGTCCCAAGGCTACTGTCTTACCCTGTATCTTTTGTCCCCATTATAGCCTTTTTGTTGGTTGTTGTTTTAACCGTCATTCATTTATTCAACATGTGCTAATTGAATGCTAGGGGCCAGGACTTGTTCTAGGTGTGGGATATTCAGCTGTGAACAGGGCAAAACTCCTCCTGCATTCATGAAACTCATATTCTAGTGGATAGAGGTGGACGTTGAACACAGAAGTGTATAATGTGATGACCGGCCAGTGTTGATAACTGCTGAGGCTATCAACTGTTTATCTTGTTCACAAGAGAAACTTAAATTTGTTGTGAGTCAGCTGTGTAATGCAGTTGCCAAAAAGCCTCATTCCGTCTTAGGCTATGTAAACAGAATGCCCAACACTAGAGAGGTTATGTTTCCTCCGCCTTCTGACTGTCCAGCTGGACCTGAAGTGTTGCATCTACATTCTAGAAGGACATTGGAAAACTAGAACTTGATCAGCGGATGTCCCCAGTGTAGCCTTTTTTTAAAAAAATTTTGTTTTGTTCAAGTATAGCTGATTTACAGTGTTGTGTTAATTTCTGCTGTATAGCAAAGTGACTCAGTTATACATATACATGTTCTTTTTCATGTTTACCTCCATTCTCTAGATGTGGTTTCAACTTGGGTAATGCTTGGTAGACTGTCTCTTCCCTTGATCCAGTCATTTAATTTTAGTAATACAGCCATGGATTGAATTTCCTTTTCTTTTTAAACAACTGTCTTACTTCTGACTCTCAATGTTAAAGTACTGTTGAGCCAGGTCTCCAGCATTTCTTTTTGTACAATTTACGTTTATACTTAAATGTGGGGCTCAGTATCTATCTCTATTAAAATGTCATCTCACGCAGCCTTCTGCATTCAGATTCTTCTGAATATTATCTTTCATCTGACTTCATGCCATCTACAAAATTAATAAGCGTATTCTCAAACATCATCTATGTGATTAATATAATCACTCAATTAAAACAGAATAATGATACTAGGGTATTCCTTCAGGTTATGACAGCTTAATAATTAGTATTATTCGTGGATGGCATTTCAAATAACTGTGACTACCCTTAACTATGTCATCCAGCCCACACTTCTTCATTTTATCCAGACCTTTTTGGAAAATGAAGAGACATTCTCTTTGTGGCATTTCTCTCTGATACCAGGGTTACCAGAAAACATGTTAGGATAATTTGACATGACACTGGAAATACAGTAAGCCACTGCTGCTCTGTCCTACCCCTGAGTCTTTAAAATCTATTTACTGAATTGTGTTTGAATTGATACCAGGCTTGCCTGTGGTTTACCGTTGTTGTATGTGCCCTTTTCTTCTTTTCTGGAACCTCTGCCTTCATGTGTGGAGAGCTTGCCATTAGTGACTCCCTTGGTATCTAAGGATGAGATGAGGCTAAAATTGAAAAGTGACCTCTGTTCCCTTTTTTCAGGATGGGCCACCGTTGCCCGTTTTAAGTCTCTTCCTTGATCAAATATAGAACATTGAGGTGAAATAGAAGTTGAATAATTGGGCCTTCTGACTTTGGTGAAGGTTGTACCATCTTTCCCAGGATTTTTTTCTTTATTTTTTTGTGGTACGCGGGCCTCTCACTGCCGTGGCCTCTCCCGTTGCGGAGCACAGGCTCCAGACGCACATGCTCAGCGGCCTTGGCTCACGGGACCAGCCGCTCCGCGGCATGTGGGATCTTCCCGGGCCGGGACACGAACCCATGTCCCCTACATCGGCAGGCAGACTCTCAACCACTGCGCCACCAGGGAAGCCCAGGATTTTTTTTTTTTTTAATATTTTATTTATTTATTTGGTTGCACCGGGTCTTGGTTGAGGCAGGTGTGCTCCTTAGTTGCGGCCGGCAGGCTCCTTAGTTGCGGCTTACTGGCTCCTTAGTTGTGGCATGCGAACTCTTAGCTGCGGCGTGCGTGTGGGATCTAGTTCCCTGACCAGGGATCGAACCCAAGCCCCCTTCATTGGGAACACGGCGTCTTAACCACTGCGCCACCAGGGAAGTCCCTTTTCCAGGATTTTTTTATCTTGCTTCTGATAAAACTTAAAAGGAAGTGGGAGGGGATGCGGTGTCAAGGTTGCTGCTGCTGCTGGCAGCCCCTGAGGTCTCCTGGGCTCGCTTTTGCCTTCCTCACATGCTTGCAGGGGGTCGGGGCTCGCATGCAGTCTTACTTCGTGCGCCCAAAGCACTAGGACATGTTTTTGGTTTGGTTTTTGATTTGCAAGCTCCCTGTAAGATTATAATGTTTTCTTAAGAGGCTACCTTGTTTATGGGTAAGAAAAAAGACGAAATTAACCTTACTGATCCTGGGAATATTTTTGTTTTCCAAAGCAGTGGGTATCCTGTTTTCTGTTCCACTCAAATGCCCAGGAACCCATCCACCTTGCTGGTCATGTGACTTTAGGGGAGGGTTACTGAGGCTGTCCGTTGCCTAGTACAGAAGTTTCCATTGGGACCAGAATGTGATTAAACACACCAGACCTGCCAAGACATGACTTTTAGCAGAGGGCTTGCCTTGACTCCAAGTACCAGAAATTCGCTTGGGCTGACTGAAGGGTCAGTGTATTAGGGGGATCAGTATATTAGCTAAGTTGATACACCGGAAGCTGTTTCACAGTTTTTCTTGCTTTTCACATGCCACAGAGAAAAGACTACATCCCATCTGGAGCACACTGTTGTGGGAATCTTGTACTTTAGATTCATAAACAGAGTATGTTTGGGTTTTCCAGATTTGCCTGTGTTGACTGCATTCCTGAGTATCACTTTTCTTTCCTTTTGACTATCACTGATTTTTAGTTGACTAAGAAAGTGGAAGTCATACTTTTGTTTAGTGCCCACGGCTATTCCGAGGTTCCTGTGGGCATCGTCTTCCATCAGGCATTCAGAAGGGCTGCCACAGCATAGCAGTCAGAGCTGTGGTGAACATTGGTCCTGGTTTATCCTGTTGTCCTGGCATAACTCACTCTCAGAAGTTTCTTGGTTTGGAAGAAAAATTGTATGGTTCCCTTGGGTACATCCCAGAGTATCCTAGAAAGCAGTGGTTCCCACGGTGCAGTCACTGCTCTGACCTCTGGGCCTTCCTTACTCACCTTGTCCTACAAAAAGACTCCAGAATGACTTGCAGGACCTGAACACCTAACAATCCTTGGAGTACTGTTAGTTTTCCTGGACGCACGTGATCGTATACTGCTTTAGAAGGATAAAGATACTATTCATGGCTGAGGAAGAACTTTCATCATTTTGGTAGATTGAAAAAACATCTTCTTAATGAAAACACATCGTCTACTTTTCTAGCTGCACTGATCTATTTAAAAATTTGTCAATGAAGGTTCTTTAGTAATATCTGCTCATTAAATGAAGATTTGATACCTAATGGGTCTTGAAAGAACCTGTGGGCTTTTGCAAGCCACATCACATCTTGCTACATCCAAAGCACTGACCACTGTTGATTTTCTGTCTCCTTCACTAGATGGTAGCACTGGGAAGGCAGGGACCATGGCTTATCCAACCTGCCTCCATCATTGATCATTCTGTGGGTTTGGGTGAAAAAAGGAGGGAAATAGAGGAAGAACGGGAGCTGTGAATAAGCCCTTTTGCTTTCTGTTTCCCTTTTAGGAGTTGAAGCACCCTAGCTGCCTGTCTAGGAATATGAAAGGTAGTAAATATTTTAGGAAGTGGCTTCCACAACTTTCTGAATCTGACAAGTCATTTAATTTCCCAGGTTTGTTACCCTACAACTTCCAGCACTATTGACATTGCGGGCCTGGATGATTCTTGGTTTTAGGGCTACCTGCCGGTGGTAGGATGTTTAGTTAGCAGCATCCTTGGTCTCTACCCACTCGATACCAGTAGCACACCCCTCCCTCAGCTGTGACAACCAGAAATGTCTGCAGACATTGCCGAATATCCGGGGGGACAAAATAGTACCCCCTCTGCCCCCCCCCAAGAACCACTGCTCTATGGGAGCTCATGTCTGGGATAAATGCAGACCAGAGAAACCAGCAAATAATAGAACTCTGGAGTTGGCAGGGAACTTAGAAATCATCAAGCACGTTTTTGCCCCTGGTACTACCCACCCCCTCTCCAACACACACCACCATTTTATACCTGAAGAAACTGTGGCCCAGGGCAATTAATGACGAGAAAAAAGAAAAAATGCAAGTATTGGAGGTAATACTGATTTTGGACTGTAGGCTTATTTAAGATGATTTACAGGTCATGAAAGTGTATCTACTTTCAGACAACTCAATATGGAAATAGATAAGAAAGATGAACAAGGATTCACATCACAGGAAAATCAAAGGCTAGCACCACTAAAAAGAAAATTTAAGATATTTATTGAATATTTTTTGCATTAAAAAAAGAAGAGAGCAAACTCACTAGAATATGACTGGCTTTCTGGCACAGCCCCGTGGAGCTGTATGGGCTTCATGTTAGACTATTTTAAGTGTATATATATATATATAGAGAGAGAGAGAGAGAGAGAGAGAGAGGGAGAGAGAGAGAGAGAAACAGAGAAGAGGATTTAAAGTAACAATAATTGGGCTTTTTCAAACAATGATTTGCTTTTTAGATCTAGATAATCTAGACAGTGACCCCCCCCCATGAGATATTTCCACTGTAGGTTGTTATGTTTTATTAAGGGCATTTTGTATCTTACTAAGAATTCTCACAGAAAGCCAAGAACACCAAATTAAATATTAGCCGCTTGTGGTTATTTTAAGACTCGTCTCAATAACCAAGAGAATTTGGGTCTCACACTTTGTACCTTTTGATTACAAACAGCTCTAAAGAAGTTTATGTTGTACTTCATCAAAAATTATAGAGGATCGGCCGGCTGAGACGCTTGGGGACTGAAATTAGGCAATTCAGAGTTTTTCATGCGTGTTAGCTGCCTTTTGTTTTGATCCCTGTCATTTTTAGTCTGTCTTTTTCAAGATTCTTCGGGAAAGACTGTCCTGAGTGAGGACAGAAGAGAAAAATGGCAGGATCCTGAGCCACCGGTCCACACAATCCCTCCTATCTGAGGTAGGGTAAAAGGCGACTGACAGATTTCTGTCTGAACTTTCGGTTGAGAGTATTATATTTAGATTCCATCTGATTGTTCTTTCTTGTGGTTTCAGTTAGGTTTGGTTTAAGCATAACCCAGTCACGTCTGAACTCACACAACAGGAAGGTTTCTGGAAAATGGTGTATAAATCCATTATTAACGAATCAAAAAGCATCAGGAGAGCTTGCTAATGGAATTTATCCCAACGTTCTGGTCACCTGTTTCCTTGAGTAGACACAGTGGTCCCAACCCTGCTCTGATTTATCTTTTAATATACGCTGTATTTTTTTTTTTTAATCGTAAACCTGGCACCTCAATTCTTTTTTTTTTTTTTTTTTTTTTTGCGATACGCGGGCCTCTCACTGCTGTGGCCTCTCCCGTTGCGGAGCACAGGCTCCAGACGCGCAGGCTCGGCGGCCATGGCTCACGGGCCCAGCCGCTCCGCGGCATGTGGGATCCTCCCGGACCGGGGCACGAACCTGTGTCCCCTGCATTGGCAGGCGGACTCTCAACCATTGCGCCACCAGGGAAGCCCTAGCACCTCATTCTTGATGAGAGAACTTTCAACCATGTATGTTGGGTAATTTGTTGAAAATTCATCACTGAAAAGCTGCCCTTCTGCTTTTAGCATTTGAAATCCCTTGGCAGGGAGACATTTTTCTCGGAACAAATCTTTTGAAGGGCCATAAAACAATTCTCCTGGCAAGAAGTCCTTTTTAAGCTTTTTAGATCGTTACAATATGACGCTGATTTATCAAAAACATGGATTCTGACTTGAATAGCTGTAGACTTCTGGCAGACATAGGCATGTCAGATGTCTTGGCACAGTTTTAGGGTGGAAGGGGACTTTCCCACTTGTTTATGTAATCCACACTCATCACATGTGGGAATTTGACGCAGTTTCTTCTGTTATATAGAAATGCTTAGCTTTTCATACCGGACATGCTGCTCCGTGAAAACAGGCTCTGGGTATGTCTGTATATATTTAAATGAAATGAAAAAGAAAAGCAAAATCCAAGAAATGCCTTCAGCTTGCAGTGGTGATTATTTTTAGGCCGTGTACATATGCACCAAAAGCTCTCTTTTAAGTCAGCTGACTGGAACTTGGAACAGAGCTTCCCATAGAGACAATAGTATAGTATGTGTGGTGCTAAAGTTTCCAGACTAGCCCTCAAAGCTTAGTTAACCCATCATAGGCTAACGTGCTTTGCAGCAAAGGGACAGTGCTGTGTAGCATATCAAAACACTGTTCAGATATAGAGAACAGACTTGTGGTTGCTGAGGGGGAGGGGAGGTGGGGAAGGGATGGATTGGGAGTTTGGGGTTAGCAGATGCAATATTATACATAGAATGGATAAAAAAGAAGGTCCTACTGTGTAGCATAGGGAACTATATTCAATATCCTGTGATGAACCATAACGGAAAGGAATATGAAAAGAATATATACGTGGGTGTATAACTGAATCACTTTGCTGTACAGCAGAAATTAACACATTGTAAATCAGCTATACTTCAATAAAATAAAAAACAAACACTGTTTAATGATATTCAACGTGCAGCTTGTTTCAGTGCTAGACCTTAAAATTGAAAAACAATGTATTGTATAGGGATACATTTAATTTCTCTTAAAAGGTAGGTTTTGAGGAAAAGTAGTTCTAAAGAGACTTGGCATGGTGGAAGAGCCCCAGGCGGACCTGAAGACCTGCTACGTAGCAATTTGGGCATCTGAGGCCAGTAAATCAACCTCTTGATCCTCAGTTTGTTCAGTGTCATGAAGTAATGGTGAGGGTCAGAGCAGAAAGTGCACGGGAAGCTGATTTGTAAACTGTGAAGTTCTATACAGAGGCCCAGGGTAAGTTCTGATTCTTTCCTTAATTATGAAAGTCCTGTGCCTGGGCGTTTCTTTTTCCTGACACATGTGTACTAGTAGCAACACTGCTTAACAATTAAGATTGATCCCATTTAGCTCACAGACACAATAAATGCATGTTATTTTGACTCATTTGCGAGACAGTAACATTTGCTTTATTTTTATTTATTTTTTTTGCGATACGCGGGCCTCTCACTGTTGTGGCCTCTCCCGTTGCGGAGCACAGGCTCCAGACGCGCAGGCTCAGCGGCCGTGGCTCATGGGCCCAGCTGCTCCGCGGCATGTGGGATCCTCCCGGACTGGGGCACAAACCCGTGTCCCCTGCATCGGCAGGCGGACTCTCAACCACTGCGCCACCAGGGAAGCCCCACATTTGCTTTTTTGAGACGGTTGGTTGGAATTTCCAAAGCAATCTCTCTGTCATGCTCTCATGTTTCTAGTCTTCAAACCTCTCCTGTTCTTTCCTTTGTGTGAGTATCTCTTTCTTAATCACCTTCTCAAGTTTCAGGTTACAGAGCAGGACTCCCCCTCCAGCCTGGCCTCCCAGCGGCCCTGGCCTCTCTGTGACCCATGCCTCTGGCCTCAGACCAGCTCTGCACTGTCGGCACCTCCTGCAGTTGACCAGCTCTGACGAGGGGCCCCTTGTGCTCAAAGCCTCGCTGGACACCAAGCAGAGGCAGCCTGTCTGGAGGGACCACAGCCTTGGAACAGTATTTTTGATGGGACAAGCCTGGCCCTAGACCCTGATGCTAAGTGTAACACTCGAAGTGCTATGGGCCTCATCGCCCAACCCAGGAGCTTTTCTGGTGCAAGTGGTGTTAGGAAAGAAAATGGGGGCTCAGTGGCCATTGCAGAGCAAAGTGTTCCCATTCCCCGCCCCATTCACTGGGGCAGGTTGGGGTGAGACTACTTGTATACATGTAAGATTCATGGTAAACCCACCAAAGAGGTGCACTGAAAGGGACTTATTAAAGTATTGCTTTTTGTGTCAAAGTTACAAATTTTGGGTCTAAACAGAATAATAATATTTAATATTGGAAGCAGCCATTAGAGGTCAGGAAGTACAGCTTATTCCTTTTGTAACGGAGAAATCTTTTTTTTTTTTTTATAACTTTTTAAAAATTAAGGGCTTCCCTGGTGGCGCAGTGGTTGAGAGTCTGCCTGCCGATGCAGGGGACACGGGTTCGTGCCCCGGTCCGGCAGGATCCCACATGCCGCGGAACGACTAGGCCCGTGAGCCATGGCCGCTGAGCCTGTGCGTCTGGAGCCTGTGCTCCGCAGTGGGAGAGGCCACAGCGGTGAGAGGCCCGCATACCGCCAAAAAAAATTAATTAAAAAAAATTTTTGCCTGCACCTCGGCTTGCGGGATCTTAGTTCCCCAACCAGGGATTGAACCCAGGCCCTCTGCAGTGAAAGAACAGAGTCCTGACCACTGGACCGCCAGAGAATTCCCTGGAGGGGAGAAATATTGAGCTGGACAAGTCAACTCATTTGCAAGTGTCTCGTGCCTTCAAATCTTGAGCTCTTTCATAGGATGTCCTTAAGGTGCTACATCTGCTCGCTATCCACTCTGTTCTCTGGGTAAGGTTGGCACTGATGGGCACAGCTGTTCGCTGAGATCCTAGGATCTGCCTAACAGTCTACAAAGACCAGACGTGAAGTAGGGGGTAGCCTACTCTACTACCTCTGATTCCCGTCTCCCACCATAGAGAGAATTAGTATTATTTATTAAGCAAGGCAATTTGTAGGAGCTACAGAAACAAGACATACGACAGTTTCTGCTCTTTTAGAGCTTACAGTGCTGTATTGTCTCACATAATTAGAGGGAACCAATTCTGGACCACACAGCACGTACTGAATTGGGTATTAGTGTTTCTCCTACTGACTCTAAGATTTAGAAGAGATCAATTTACTTCTTGGGCCTTAGTTTTCTTAACCATAAAGGGAGGAGATTGAAGTCTGAAGCCTTCATATCTGTACGTTTTGTGAGTCACAGTCTCCTGATACTTCTTCATTTTAATCATCAATCTTTTGATTCCATTTATTCTTTTTATTTCAAGGAATTCTTAGCTAAGATGTAGCTGCTAATTAATTTACATGCTGATGTGTGGTAGGCAACTTAGCCCTTTATGGAACCTCAGGCTGGAAAAAGTGGGGAATTGTATAATGGTCCATTTCTTCAATTTTAAGGCAGAATAGATCCCAAACCTATGTAAAATAATTTGGATTTTTATACAGCTCATTAGGAAACTAGAATATGCCTGCTTTTGAATATTCAAAGACTTAGAGGATGTGAAAGGGCTTTTGACTTTACAAAGGGATTTGACCACAGAATTCTTTTCCATGGTGAGTTAGTTCCTCCAGTGCATTTAAAATGTAATATGTTATTTTCTTTTCCTTTTTTTAAATTAAACTATAGCTGGTCAAGGAGTCTTTCATTATTATGGAGACAGTTCTAATTCTCAAAGTAGATGAGGGCTCAGAAGGTTTTAGCAGGAGTTTCCCACTATAAATTTTGAAACCAAATTATTTTGCCACTTCAAAATAATTTGCATCATCAAGGCAGTCAACTGCCCATGACTAAATTTTCCTTTCAAATAAAGAATCTGATCTACTGAGACAACTTCAAAAAAAAAAAAAGAAATGTAATATGATTTGCAGAGCTTATGTGCACCAGAAATATCCAGTTCTGGATATTTACAATTCATAGTTCTGCAGCAGTGCTGAGCGTGTACGCACAAAATATGCTTTCTGTTACCTAACTGGAATTTTCTATGGTGTAAGAGGGTTTTTTGGCTGTTGCGTTGGAATTTTCCTGACCTTTCTTCCCTCTCTGTTCCTCCCAATCGTCCAGGCGGCATTCCTTTGTGAAACAATTAGTTAAAATATGGGAGTTCATCTGTGGCTGTTAGATGTGTCCCCCAGTTAGGGGATGAATTTGTGACTGAGGTGGGAGATGCTTTCTGTAGTGGCCAGAACACAGACCAGGTACAGACAGATTTAGGTCCTGATGCCAACACTGCCTCTCACTAGCCTTATGCAAGGTATTGACACTTAACCTCAGGACCTGTTTTTCATCTAGAAAACGGATATTACAATAATAATGCTGAGATCGCAGGATAGAAGAGAGCATTTCTCTTTTCTGAAGGGGCTGACATAAAATAGGCCTTCCATGAAAGGTAGCTCTCTGCCTTTCCCCTCCAACCCACGGAGCAGCCAGAAAGCAGCAACAAAACTTCAGTCTGTGGAGTGGCAGGGTCTGAGAACTCCGTGGGGTTAAGGCATATGGAGGGCAGAAGGCACGAGCAGGATTCAGCACAGGGTAGCCTGGTGTCGTGGTTAAGCCATTGGCCACCAGAGCCTGAGAGCCTGGGTTCAACTGTCCTAGCTCTGTGATTTTGGTAAAGCCACTGATCAGTTGAGTGCCTCAGTTTCCCGATCTGTAAACCAAGGCTAGTAGCACTTACGTCATCAGGTTGTTGGAGATCCCATGTGTTAATTTGCGTGTAGCGCGCAGAATGGTCCCTGGCACATAACAAGTCTGTGTTTACTGCAGTCTGTTACCATGAAAATCATTTTTTGTTGTTAGTGTCATGCAAACATTAAAACCATTACATGAAATAACTGTAGTCTTCACAAAGAGAACAGATCTTTTCCATCAAGGAGGAACAGGGCTTGGCCAGCATCTTTTAACAGGAGATAGATTTGCTCTTAGAAGTCTGCTCCAGTCTTTCATCTTGCTCCCTGCCTGTCCACTCTGTACAGCTTTTGTTATTAATGTGGAGCAGTTGAAGTCACTGACTTGGGTGCCGGCCAGGCCAGCGTTTCTGCGGGTGCATATTACTTTCCTAGGCTGGTCCTGAACAGGATGATGGAAATCAGAGGTACGGGGAAGCTGTCCTTCTAGGCAGCCTGCACATAAGGTGTGTTTGCCGTCTTCCTCGTGTTGGTGCTGATGGATCAGAATCTTACTTAGTATCCTAGTAATTTTTTTTTTCTCTTACCCTACAACCTTTATCTCTTCCTTTAGCTGTCGTTTTGCTTGTTCTCGGGTTAGACAGACTAACGCTGATTTATTATTTGTCTTTCTCCATTGTTGTTTTATTGTTGAAAATCTTCAGTTCACTAAATATTTATTGAAGGCAGGTGAAATTTCTCCATAAAGCTGTATATTTCTGTACTGTGTGTGTCTATATAAAGAGATGTGACATTTGGGGACTATTCAATCTATATTGTTTTTTTTTTCTTTCTCTGTAAGTAAAATAACCCTGTGGGGAAAATATTTGTCGAAATAGCAAGTGAAAGTGTGTTTCCTTCAGGAACTGTGTCGCTTGAGAACCCACTTTTATTTTCTGCTCTGCTTTTGTATTGGGGGCTTGCGAAACTATGTTTTTGTTGTTTTGGAAAAGCCATGGAATTTTATCAGACATTTTCCTGAACCTCCCTACCTTCACCTTTTCCTGAAATATTTCTTTCAAAGTCCTGTTTTCCTCTGTTAGAGGATTGATCCATCATTTTAAAAATATAGGAGCTTGCTTGGCTTAGGCCTTTTTGGTGATCCTTTGGCTTTATATAAAAAAGAGACGTTTGTCTGAGAAACAGCACTTGGGAGATCATATGACCATTAGTGTGAAACCTGGGGCAGCGATCTGTTAGCTTGAGCCATTACAAATTTTTTTTTCTTTTCATATCTGCAAACAAATGTGTGTCCCCGGACCCTGCTGGGCATTGTGATTGGTAGTGGGAGATACATTCTCCAGTTTTAGACTTGATTCTAACTCCTGTTCCCTAATTGTGGGGCTTTCTGTGGTTTTAGTAACTCCCATTGTGAAATAGAAACTGATTTCTAGTTAATCTTACCAACTGCTCAATTGTGACGTGCATGTATTTCTTTTCAGTTTCACGGTTGTTTTCTGCTGTTTTCTGAATCTGTAAGCAGTACTTGGGAATTCAAATAACGGGAAATATTTTTCTTCCATAATGGTGTGTCACAGGTGTTTGAGTGCTACACGTACTCCCTACTCCATTTTTAATGTCAATTTAGTGGAGATAAAACATGGATAATAGCTGTGGGTGTAATGAATCTGGACCCTCTCCCCAGTGGCTCCGTATCTCGTATCTCCATATGTTATGGTGCCCCTCTGATCTTTCTGAAATGTGCACTGTCAGGGCACGGAGACTTGGTGTTTAATATAGGCATTTCTGAGATTTTTCTCTATGGTTTGGATATAAAATAGCTTGCACAAACCACATTCTGCATCCATTTACAGAATGCAGTGAAAGGAGAAAGCTTTTAGTGTTATCATACTCTTTATATAGTCTAGCTCTTTTAAAAATATATGTTTTTTTGCTATGTTAGAAAATTTTGAAAATGCCGAGAAGACAATAAAAATTACTTGTAACTACCACTCAGAGAAAAACTGACTAATTTTCCGGACTAATTTTCTATGCTTATTTATTTGGATATGTAGTTATTCTTTTACAAGAATGTCTATAAACCTTTTTGAAACCTGCCTTTTAAAAAGCATAATAATAGATATGAGAACCTTGCTCACATCCCAAAACTATTCTTTGAAAATATGATTTTAAATAGCTGCAGCTTGGCATCCATTGTAATATGGCTCTGGAAATACTTATTAAAGATGTGCCAAAGAAAAAAGTGCATCTTGGGGATGAGGTCTTTCTTCCTAATTTTAAAAATAATTGGGTTAAAAAAGTAATTAAGAACATGTTAATTGTGTGCTTCACTCAAGATAAATTTATTTAATGTTTACTACATTTCTATAATAAAACACGTACTTTATATAATTCTTGGTGTAGCAACAACTAATTATAAGTAATTAATGTTTAATTAGCCATTCACAGCTGATTAAACAAGTGATGTTTTCAAAAATGAACTTATCCTATTAAAAAAATCAAACTAGGGTCTTCCCTGGCGGTCCAGTGCTTGAGACTCTGTGCTTCCACGGCAAGGGGCACGGGTTCAATCCCTGGTCGGGAAACTAAAGATCCACATGCCTCATGATACAGCCAAAAAAAAAAAAAAAAAGACTTAAAGAAAAATCAAACTAATTTTGAAATAGTTTTCTTTTTTTTTTCTTTTTTTGGCTGCATCAGGTCTTGTTGCCGCACGCAGGTTTTCTCTAGTTGAGGTGAGCGGGGGCTACTCTTCGTTGTGGTGCGCAGGCTTCTCATTGAGGTGGCTTCTCTTGTTGCAGAGTACGGGCTCTAGGTGCGCGGGCTTCAGTAGTTGTGGCTCACGGGCTCTAGAGCGCAGGCTCAGTAGCAGTGGTGCATGGGCTTAGTTGCTCCGCGGCATGTTCGAGCTCCGGACCAGGGCTCGAACCCGTGTCCCCTGTATTAGCAGGCGGATTCCTAACCACTGCACCACCAGGGAAGCCCCTGAAATAGTTCTTTCTTTTAAACTTGAAATAAGATGAAAATCTTTTGCACCTGAATTTTGGGTTCACCTACCACGGTCAGTTGGTGCCATCAGCTGGGCTGTAATTTGGAGGTGAACTTGACTTTCCTTGGGCCTCCAGGCTGTACAGGACAGGAAAGGCCGTGCAGTCAGGGAAACAGAGGCAGATGGTCCCCATGATGGGTGCCAAGACCCCAGCAGAGACGGCTGCTACACCTGACAGCCTAGGGTCAACAGTAAATGTCGGTGGCCTTGCTCACCCTTTCCTGGAGAGAAAAGAAGCTCTCCCCCTCTGCTGGCATGTTTTGAAACTGCTTTGCAGCCTCTGTTCAGCCTGAGGTAGCAGGTGTCAAGGCAGTTAACTTCTAATGGGCAGTGAAAGAGGAGGTAGTGGCAAAGCTGGGGCCGAGTTGGCAGCCCCTGTGGCTGTCTCATGCAATCTACATTCTGGCGTTCTCAGAGTCTTTCAAAGGAATAAGTCATTTAACCTTGTGTCATTCTGGCGTACTTGGCTCCTCACGGGGAGTAGTGATGAAACCAAATGGAGCCGTCAGTCAGTGAATCTTAGTGACGCTTTTCAGTTTGAAAACTAAGCCTGCAGTCACAGAACCATCTCTGAAAATCACCCTAGAATTGACTACTGTGGCTTGTCCTCGACACAAGGGAGCTGATGTGGGCAAAAGAACGTGTGTCCCCGAGTTTATATATCTGTGCAGCTACTTTGGAGTAGTATGACTTTGGGCATATTTCTTAATCTTTCTGAACGTCATCTGTAAAAAATGATGGGAATAAGAATTGCTTTCAAGATAAGTGAGAGCTTGTATTTTATAAGTGCATAGCACAGAGTAAGCTTTTGCTCAGTATTAGTTCCCATGATGCTGATAGATTCGTGCTGTGATGATGATAGATGTGTGCTGAGTCATCCGACCACCCTGTGGGTGCTGGATTGATCATTGATTATGCGGTGGCTCTGCAACAAAGTCGTTTCCCCTTCTGAATACAGCCTCCTCGTGCACTGAGCTAAACTCGAAAACGCAAAGCTTTATAAAGAGATGCCCCAAAATACACTGACTTAAGTTAAAAGGTCTGGGGGGCTTTTTCCTTTTTCTTAGAACAGTCCAGATGGTCAGTACTCCGGGACTAGTAGGAAGCCTCAAATTCCTTCCATCTTGTTTCTCTGCTATCCCGTGAGTGCTGCCCCCATCTTCACAGTCAAGGTGACTCACCATGACCTCTTTTCAGCCAAGAGAAGGGAAATGATCTAGATGTTGTACGGATCATTTTCACTCAGAGGCACTCACACGACCACAACTAGCTGTAAGGGAGGCTGGAAAATGTCATCTTTAACAAGCCAGACACCCTGCGAAGGCTTCTGGTACTGTAGAACGGGAGCTGGCAAACAGTGGTCTGAGCATCCAATGAGCCAGCTACCTGTCATTGTAAATAAAATTGGATAGGCTTATGGTTACCAAAGGGGATGGTAGGGGGTAGGGAGGAAAATTAGGAGTTTGGGATTAACATATTCACAGTACTATATACGAAATAGGTAAACAACAAGGTCCTACTGTATAGTACAGGGAACAGTATTCAATATCTTATTGAATGGAAAAGAATCTGAAAAAGAATATATATATACACACACACACATATATATGTGTATATATATATCCGAATCACTTTGCTGTACACCTGAAACTAACACGACATTGTAAATTAACCTATAGCTCAGTAAAAATACACAGAATTTTAGAAACAAACTATATAGGAACACAGCCAGACCCATTCGTTTATGAATTGTCCGCAGCAGCTATCACTTTACCATGGAAGAGGTGAGGGGTTGTGACGACCTTACTGCCTGCAAAGCCTGAAGTATTGACTACCTGGCGCTTTACAGAGGTTTGCTGACCTGTACTATAGAAAAGGGGGAAATGACTATTAAGGGAGCAGTTGATAGTCTCTGGTAAGCATGTGAGTCACTGCCTTGGAAATTCAGTTAGGAGTTGGGTCTTATGAAGACCAATGAGCCCGGGAGAGTGAGTTTGTGTGTGGGTGGTCGTTGAAGAAGCATTGGGAAAGCACTGGGAAAGATGTAAGGAGCCAGGCCTGAAGGAGCCTGGTGGAGGTGAAGGGGGCAGCTACAGAAGGCTGCTTCCTGAAGTGAGCTTCCATCTTTAAAGTGGAGCCTCATGACGCAAGTACCGCTCCCTGCCGCCCCATTCCCTGCAGCCCTCTCCTCTGTCTTGCACTGGATGCTTGCTGCGTTCCCACTGCCGCTACCGTGGGTCAGATCTTCTTTTCCCGTTGCGTCCTCACTGGTCTCCCTGCACAGAACCTCAGCCTCCAAACCATCCAAGGTAACCTCCTTTCAGTGTGGCTTTTTTTTTTTTTTTTTTTTTTTTGATGTAGACCATTTTTAAAGTCTTCATTGAATTTGTTACAACATGGCTTCTGTTTTTTATGTTTTGACTTTTGGGCTGCAAGGCATGTGGGATTCCCAGCTCCCCGACCAGGGATCGAACCCACACCCCCTACGTTGGAAGGCCAAGTCTCATCCACTGGACCACCAGGGAATTCCGTCAGTATGCCTCTTCGGTTACTCCCCTTTGAAGGACTTCCAGTGGGTCCCGTTATCTACTCAATACAGGCCCAGCTCCTTGGCTGGTCACTCCAGATCTTTCCACCCTTTGATTTCCTATCCTGTTTTCCTTATAGCCTTACACACACTCCAGTCCCCAGGAAACTGGGGACTGGAGTGTGTGTAAACATACTGCAGTTTCCTCACAGAAACATCTCTTGCCCAGTCTGCACTTGGCTGTCTCCACGGATCTGCTCCTATCACCGCCTTAGCCTCGCTCTATCGAAAGGCTTTGGGGACCTAGGCCACGGTGGGTGCAGGGTAGGCACATTCACAGCCGGGCAGATGCGGGTGCTGACTTCCTTTTGGTGCCTCCCACATTTGGATTTCCCTTTCCAGCTGGGCCCTGTCTCCCAACCTAAGGGTAAGCGCTCCCTCCTCAAACGCTTCTAGTGCTTTGTTGGCATCTTACGGCACTCGCTACTTTCTGTGCGGGAGGGGGGCGGGGGGACTGGTTAGTCATCCTGTGTCTGTTTCTAGTCTCCCAGGGGCTGTAAGGCCTCTGAGGCTGAGTCCAGGTCCACCTGAGCCCTGCCCTCTTCACTTTTATCTAGTAGGTGCCGGTCAGTGGTAGAGTGATGCTGTCTACAAATTAATGCCTGTCATGAAATTGACTTACCTGGAGGAATTTAGGTGCAAATGAAAATAGGGCTCTGATTAATTATGTGGAAAATGAGTGCCGCTTAAGATCTTCAAAACTCAGTGCAGTATTTTAGTGAGTTTTTAGAAGATGAACACTACGTTGTAAAAGTGTTTTCTTCAGACCCGGAGACATAGTAAAAGTGTTTACTTCAGACTGGAAGCAGTATTGAATGCATTCTTTTTTTTTTTTGGCCGCGCCAAGAGGCTTGCAGGATCTTAGTTCCTTTACCAGGGATCAAACCTGGGCCCTCGGCAGTGAAAGCACGGAGTCCTAACCACTGGACTGCCAGGGAATTCCGTGTGTGTGTGTGTGTGTGTGTGTGTGTGTGTGTGTGTGTGTGTGTATATATATATATATATATATAAAAATGCATTTGGAAGTTTCAAGCAGTTCCTTGGAAGCCAAGGCTGAGCCAGAAACCAGACGGCCCTTGTGTGAGGCCTGAGGGGGAACATGTGGACACAGACCCCGAGTACAGGAGATGGGCCACCTGCAGAAAAGCCTCTTAATCCACTCCCAGGGTGGGATAGGAGCCCTTTCTAACCAGTGCTGCCAGAGACATACCTCATCATGTAGACGATCCATCTAAAATCTCTCCTATCATAATCACAGAAGGTAGCATTTTCACAGCTTCATGTTTCCACAGTCGCTCATCAAATGTCAGAGGAACTTTTATGTTTATAGAAATGATGTACCCTATGGAGTGCCAACTGCTTTTGCTCCCTCTGTCTTTTTAACCAAGCCTAGAACGAGGGGACCCATCTAAATCATGAGATACTTGCTTACGCTGGGAAAGAATTCATGCTGTCCACTTATCCATCTCCTGTTAATTAAGACCTAGTGACGGGACTTCCCTGGTTGCTCAGTGGTTAAGAATCCGCCTGCCAATGCAGGGGATATGGGTTCTATCCCCGGCCCAGGAAGATCCCACATGCCATGGGGCAACTAAGCCCATGCGCCGCAACTACTGAGCCCACGTGCCACAACAGCTGAAGCCCGCGCGCCTAGAGCCCATGCTGCACAACAAGAGAAGCCACCGCAATGAGAAGCCCCTGTGCACCGCGATGAAGAGTAGCCCCCGCTCACCGCAACTAGAGAAAGCCCACGCGCAGCAACGAAGACCCAGTGCAACCATAAATAAATAAATAAATTTAATTAAAAAAACAAAAACTTAGTGAAGTTGGCAATGATGGCAGGAAGCAGATGGATAAGCATGAATTTTAAATGTGTGTTCAGACTTTCTGAAAGAGTCGGAAGGAACGATACTACCTAGACAAAATGGTACAGCTCCACCTGGGAGTTCAAGAGCTGATGCTTGAAGCACACCTAGAAATAGTGCTTACAGCCCCTTTTGTCAGAAAGGAGGGAAGGGGAACTTCCCTGGTGGCGCAGTGGTTGAGAGTCCGCCTGCCAATGCAGGGGACACAGATTCGTGTCCCGGTCCGGGAAGATCCCACATGCCACGGAGCGGCTGGGCCCATGAGCCATGGCCGCTGAGCCTGCGCGTCCGGAACCTGTGCTCCGCAACGGGAGAGGCCACAACAGTGAGGGGCCCGCGTACAGCAAAAAAAAAGAAAAAAAAAAAAAAAAAAGGAGGGAAGGGGCTTCTTTTCTTACAGTCTGTGCAATTATTAAAGAATTAATTTATTCTGGAATTTTTACTCAAGCTTAAGTTACGCTAAAAATCTACCTTCTGTCTCTTAACTCATCCTGTACTTACTCTTCTGTGTCTAGTGCCTGGCACAGTAATCAACAGACAGTAAGTGTTCAATACATATGTGTTGAAGGAGTAAATAAATGGCTCTTAATAAAGGAAGGAATAAATAAAGCTCTTACTTATAAGAGCTTTCTGGAAGATTACATGGACTCTTCAGCAAAATGATTTTTTTTTTTCCAGAGGTGAAATATAAAGACAAAAGAAGCTGATCTTTCTAATGCCCCTCTTGCCTTCACCTTACCAGTCTCCTCCAGTACACATGTTCCTGGCACCTCTCCTGGTTTTAGTTTAAAAAGTTCATGAGGAGTGAAGGTGTGTGGCCTCATATGACTGAAAGGAAAACCCCAGTGTTGGGTAAGGGGTTCCTGGCCCCTTTCATAATAAGCATGATATTAAACACAGCCAAGATGAGCTCATTTTGAATTAAGCTTGTGTTACAGCACTGATTTGAGGTACAGATCTAGGCTTTGTGTGTCACATAATAGAACTTTGGAAAGGAAGTAGAAGGTTTTTCAACGAGAAGCCTCTTTCAACTTGCTGCTGTCTGATTCCTTTGAAGCGTGGGGTTTTTTTTTTTTTTTTTTTTTTTACAAATTTTGATCTTCAACGAACAGTAGGTTAGCGATGTTTATGAGCAACCAAATATAATTTATGCCTCTTCATTTTGAGCTCGTAATATTTCTCCTCCGGGTATGTAAGAGATAACACAGCAGAAGAATCTCAGCCGGAGGGAGATGATTTGCAAAGTGATCCGTAGGGGACACTGCAGTGTAGTGGATGGGCGTTTGAATTTTGCATCGAACAGACCTGCAGTTTTGATCATTGCAACGTCCTTTTGTCCTTGGAAAAAGTCACTCAATCCTCCAAGTCTATGTTTCTTCATCTGGAAACTGGGAACAGTAACAGTACTTTGCTCAGAGGTTCATTAATGAGATAATTCATGGAAGGCTCTCAGAACAGTGCTACGTACGGTGCTTGCATCGACTGTGATAAAACCAATGCTGTTGGAACAAAGGGATCCCAAAATACAGTGAATTAAAGAAGATACAACTTTAGTTAGTGCATCCAGGCTTGCAAGGCAAGGCAGTCATACTCCTTGCAGAAATCCAGGGACTCAGGTTTTCTACTTTGTTACTCCATCCTCCCGACATCGCAGAGTCCATCTGCATGGTCAGAGTGAGGTCATGGGCACTTCTGTGTCCAGGCTTGAGGGGAGAGGGAAGAGTGTGGAGGTGTCATGCTCAGTGTCTTCAGGCCCAGACCCAGAAAATGTACACACCCCTGCACTCACCTGACCACATCTGGCTGCCAGAGAGGCTGGAAGTAGAATTTCTAGATTCTGGGCACTGGACAGCATGTACCCAGTTACAAGGCATTCACGGTGGAAAGATGGAAAAACAGACTTGGGGGAGCAGGACTTAATCAATGCAACCATTATTTTTTTTATTAAAAAATAACATCTCAAGTGAGGGTTTCAATATCCCGGCTCTGGGGGAAGAGGAATGAAAGAGCTGTTGCAGCACAGAATTTGTGTCTCCCCTAAGAGGTTAGTTGTTTTCTGAGGGAGGGGGTCCTTTAAGTGTTAAATGGCAAACCCAGGTAAACCTTGAGGCAGAGTAGGAAGGGTGGGTAGAAAGCTGTAGAAGGGGTGGGAATGTGATAAATGGAGTGAAGGCTGATTAGCTGTGCTCTTCTTGAAAGGCCTGCTCTGTAAGTAAAACTTAACCCCTCATGTGACCCGGCAAGGACAAAGGACAGTGGCTTCTAGAGAAACTTTTTCTAGGCGTGAGGAAGTTATTTCAAAGCACAGAAAAGAAAGGCAGAGAAGTGGAGACTTGCACAGAGAAGTCTTATTCATCTTTTTCTCTTTCAAAGATATACTTTGTGCTATGCAAAGGAAAAAATTACATAAATATTCACTGAGTTATCTCTGACTTGTCACTGTTGCCAAAGAAAAGACAAATACACGAGTTTCTGCATTTAAAGGCAAGTACTTCAGGTAAAAAGATGAACTATTAAATAAGCAACTTTTCTCAACAGAAGAAATGCACAGATTCTTAAGGACAGCCAAGTTGGGGGTAAAGATCTGGTATTAGAGCAGAATATTTTCAAATACTAATAAAAATGATCTCCAAATTATTTTATTCTTGTGCATTTAGCAGTTGCTAAGAAACAATTAGAAGGAATGAAATGATGTCCTGAGTCGCTCCATAATATTTTTTTAAATCTCCTACAATTTTAGACTTGGCAAGTAACTTACACTAGACTCTTCTGTATGCAAGTAATGCTCATACATGAGCAGGCATTGGTTTTTGTTTCTGAAAGTAACCCTTTGCCTAACCACTGAAAATAGCTGGAGCTATTTTAAACAGATGGTCCAAAGTTCATAGGAAAGAAAGGAGAAGTGAGACTGTTTCTCAATTTTTATTTTTCCCCCACCAAGATGACAAAAATAAATAATAGCACATACTCTGAACCAGATTTCATGGAAGTGTTTACCTCCAAGGAAGTTAAGTTTCCTAAGAGGTGGGATTTTGTAGATTGACCTGTATGACCTGACTTGTACAGTCAAAATATAGTGCGTAAATTCCTAGTTTCTGATTGCTTTTATCAAAATGATTGCTATGCTGTTGAAATGGAGTTTTTGTTTTTTAAAGGAAAATTAAGTTGTGGTGAAATATATGGAGCCTACGAAAACTTATTTCAAAAATTCTGAAATCTTAGAGGGTGGTAAGTGGTGATGACGTGTTGATAATTTATGTTCCTGTTGCCGGAGACTCAGCAAGAATTCCAGTGGATGAAGTTCAGATTCTTACGATTTCCAAATTCTTCAGGGTTCTCGGGCTAGGAGTTAATTAGCTACTCTTCTTTAGTTTCTGATGTATTTTGATAATTCAATAATGAATTAGTATGAAGGACTTGGAAAAAGAAGGCATTTCTTTAATATTGCAGATGCTGTTGTTAGATGTCAGGGAGCAGATTACAATAGTAGTTTTGTCCAACAGATAAAGGAAGGAATATCCAGAGTTTTCTGCTTGTGAAATATATACTAGGTTGCTGAGGCTTACTTAGATTTTTGTTTTTTATGAATTCCCATTAGTGATAACTGTACCTGGTTCATGTCTATAAGCTCCGTGTCCTTCTGTGTGTTCACAAACCCCCTACAATTCTTTGATTCTGATGCTTGCATTTTCTTTTTAATTAATTGATTTTTAAAATAAACTTATTTATTTATTTATCTATTTTTGACTGTGTTGGGTCTTCGTTGCTGCACGCGGGCTTTCTCTAGTTGCGGCGAACGGGGGGCTACTCATCGTTGCGGTGCACGGGCTTCTCATTGCGGTGGCCTCTCATCGCAGAGCACGGGCTCTAGGCACGCAGGCTTCAGTAGTTGTGGCTCATGGGCTTAGTGGCTCTGCGGCATGTGGAATCTTCTGGGACCAGGGCTCAAACCCATGTCCCCTGCCTTGGCAGGTGGATTCTCAACCACTACTCCACCAAGTAAGTCCCTTCTTTTTTTAAAATTGAGGTCTAGTTGCTGCACAATAGTAAATAAGTTACGGGTGTACAATATAGTGATTCACAAGTTTTAAAGGTTATGCTCCATTTATAGTTACTATAAAATATTGGCTGTATTCCTTGTTTTGTTCAGTATATCTTTGTAGCTTATTTTATACCCATAGTTTGTACTTCTTAATCCTCTACCCCTGTATTGCCACTTCTCCTTCCCTCTCCCCACTGGTAACCAATAGTTTGTTCTCTGTTGAGAAGTGAGTTTGCTTCTTCTTTGGTATATTCACTAGTTCATTGTATTTTTTAGATTCCATGTATAAGTTATATCATACAGTATTTGTCTTTCTCTGTCTGACTTATTTCACTTAGCATGATACCCTCCAAGTCCATCTGTGGTGCTGCAAATGGCAAAATTCCATTCCTTTTTAAGGCTGAGTAGTAGTCCATTGTGTACATATATATATATATATATATATATGTACCACATCTTCTTTATCCATTCACCTGCTGACGGACACTTAGGTAGCTTCCAGGATGTTTGCATTTTCTTTGCCTTTACTGTTGCAGTGGCAACCTATGATTGGTAGCTCTTGGGCATTCATTGGCTATGGGTTGTAAACTACCCATCTGGAATCTTTCACCTTTGCTTCTGTCTGAAATTGTCTAAGTAAAAAGTAGTAGAGTGGTGCATATGAATTAATAAAATCATAGCCCAGGGGCCAGCAAACTACAGCCTTGTAGGTCTGATTATATCTAAGAAGGCTCGTTATATTTTTAAAAGATTGTAAAAAAAATAAAAGAAGAATATGAGACAGAGACCATGTGTAGCCTGCATTGCCTGAAATATTTGCTATCTGAGCCATTACAAAAAAGTTTCCTGGGCTTCCCTGGTGGCGCAGTGGTTGAGAGTCCGCCTGCCGATGCAGGGGATGCAGGTTTGTGCCCCGGTCCGGGAAGATGCCACATGCCGCGGAGCGGCTGGGCCCGTGAGCCATGGCCACTGAGCCTGCACGTCCGGAGCCTGTGCTCTGCAACAGGAGAGGCCACAACAGTGAGAGGCCCGCATACTGCAAAAAAAAAAAAAAGTTTGCTGCCCCCTGTCATACACAGATAGTATAATGTTAAGTGGTTAAGGTACAGACTCTGGGGCTGCGGGACATTGGTTCAAATCCTGGCTTTACCACTTGCAGCAAGTTACTTGATTTCTCAGTGACTCGTATTCTCCTCCATAAATGGGAATGAGTACACTGCCTACCTCATAGGGCTGTGGTGAGAACTGTGTTAATGTATAAAGTGCTTAGAACAATGCCTGGTACTTAGTACTCAGTAAATGTCAGTGATTATTATTACTGTTGTGGGGAACAGCCTTTAGAGATCATCTAAACTAGCCTATGCTTTCAATTGGTGAATGAGCAAATTATCAGACGCCACTTTCTGTTTAAGGCCATTTTCTTTCTAATAGTGCCTACTTTACTGAAGAAAGACATTGAGACAGACCCATACTCAGATGTTAAAAAAAAAATGCTCAAAAGCATAAAAGGAAATAATAAAGATACCTGCTTTTTAGGTTCAGAAAAGAATATTAAACGTGACACTTGAATACAAAGCAGATGGACATTCTTTGATGTTACTTATGACAAGCATAAGAAGAAATAAAGTGGAAATGAGAGTGATTGGAGAAAGGATAATTGTCAGAGAGGGAAAGAAGAGGAAACAAGAACACGAAAGGCTGTCAGCAGAAGAGGAGAAAGGTTAGATCAAAAGGGAGGCTGGTGGTTTCAGCAGGATGTCCAGTGTTAACATCCCTTCTTCCCTTGGGAGCCCACCTTAATCATTCTGTGTGTCCAATTTAACTGCTCCCATTTGAAGGAAAGCCTGTCACCTTTTGTTTATTTTTTCTCTGCAGAAATACATTTTCAGCGTCAAGTCAAGGAGTGTTTACTGAACACACATTATATGTAGGGTGTGTTCCCTCAGAAAACCTGTCACATATGTGTGTGTGTGTGTGTGTGTGTACACAAAATCATCATATCTTGTATATTTATTTGTGAAGCCAAGTAATTTTATTACCTTTAGCCACTTGTCTTCATCATCATCGTTCTCATCATGAAAACATCTGTCAGATTCCTGAATACCTTTCTTCATTTTCTCTAGTACCCCTTGATTTGCCATAAGTAGGGGAAGAACAAACTTAGTTATTTACAAAATATAGAAAATGTTACAGGAGACACACAAGAAATTAGTTAAGTAAAGTTCATTCTTTTTCCTTCTATTTTTCTCTAGTCGTTTATTCTGTTTGTGGATATCGGACCCGAGAGATGAATGGTCCAGGATTGGTATTTGATGATGTCAGGGGACTGAAGTAATGGCCTCGCACGAAGATTACACAGTGAAGGCACACATTGATTATTACCTCATCTTATTAGCTGATGGAGACCTTTGAGGAGACAAGACTGCAGAGCTTTCAAGCCTGCAGCTCCCAGGATGTGACTCTGAGAGCTTGATAATTGTTACTGCCCAGTGGGACCGTGTGAGGGATAGTGGTGGCTTCGTGTACTAAAATACGTTTTATTGGAGTGCTCTAACAGTTCCCCCCATCCTTTGGATTGTTCAGATAAGGTTAGCACTTTCAAATTGACTTTAGTTTTCCTTTGTAGCAGTTCCAGAACTAAAATCAATCCTGCTCATTTACTTGGGTTTGCCGTCCTCCACTAGAATTTACGTTTGCTGAGGCAGGCGAGTTCTTGTTTCTTAAACTATGTCCTTCTAGCAGCCAGAACAGCGGCACATGGAGGTGCCCAATAAATACTTTTGGATGAGTGAATGAATGAATAAATTAAATATAGTTGTTGATTTCCACTGAAATATCCTCCCCAGATGCATATAGGTTGCCAGTTGGTGTCATTCTAGATGTTTTTGTGCTAAGAAGAATATCTTAAGAATACTTTGAATTTTGAATGAATTCTGTTTAAACCCATGAACAGTTGAGCACATAAAAGGGAAATTGAAAATGAAATCCATGTTTTCATAGGTTAATACTGTTGTAACTTAAATGGTGAGCAGTAAGATTGTTGGATACCCACGGCTCAGGCAGTTAAAGCCTTTAGTTGTGCTAAAAATGTTTGAGAGGGCTTGTAAAATACAGTTGTCCCTTTTGGTATCTGACAGGGAGTGGTTCCAGGACTCCCTCGGATACCACAGTCCACGGGTGCTCAGTTTCATTCTATAAAATGGCTCAGTGCACATCCTCCTATAGACTTTCGATCATCTCTAGATTACTTGTGATACCTAATACAACGTAAATGCTGTGTAAATAGTTGCTGGCACGGTAAATTGAAGTTTTGCTCTTTGGAACTTTCTGGAATTTTTTATTTCCCGAATTTTTTTTTCTTTTTTTTTTGCGGTACGCGGGCCTCTCCCTGCTGTGGCCTCTCCCGTGGTGGAGCACAGGCTCCGGACGCGCAGGCTCAGTGGCCATGGCTCACGGGCCCAGCCGCTCTGCGGCATGTGGGATCTTCCCGGACCGGGGCACGAACCCGTGTCCCCTGCATCGGCAGGCGGACTCTCAACCACTGCGCCACCAGGGAAGCCCCCGAATATTTTTGATCCAAGATTGGTTGAAATTGTGGATGCACAACCTGCAGATATGGAGGGCAGACTGACTGTATTGTTGTTCCCTTTATTCCAAGAGAATAGGGTAATAAGTACTGATGTTTAAAGCAGTGTTCTTTCAAATAACAGTGGATTGTAAAACGTTATTTAACCACTATACTCTGCTGCCGCCTTTTATTTTTAATTAATTAATTATTTAATTTTATTGTTTAATTAAATGCAAATTTAATTAATTAAATTTTTAATTTTCTTCACTTTTTTTTTTTACATCTTTATTGGAGTATAATCGCTTTACAATGATGTGTTAGTTTCTGCTGTATAACAAAGTGAGTCAGCTATATATATACGTATCTCCCCATATCCCCTCCCTCTTGTGTCTCCCTCCCACCCCTCTAGATGGTCACAAAGCACGGAGCTGATCTCCCTGTGCTATGTGGCTGCTTCCCACTAGCTATCTATTTTACGTTGGATAGTGTATATATGTCATTTTTTCAACTGAAGTATAGCTGATTTACAGTGTTGTGCTAGTTTCAGGTATACAGCAAAATGATTCAGTTATGCATATATATATGTATATTCTTTTTCAGATTCTTTTCCATAATAGGTTATTGTAAGATATTGAATATAGTTCCCTGTGCTATACAGTAGGTCCTTTTTTATCTATTTTATATACAGTAGTGTGAATCTGTTAATCCCAATGTCCCAATCCATCCCTCTTCCACTTCCCCTCCCCCTTGGCAACCACAAGTCTGCTCTCTATGTTTGTGAGTCTGTTTCTGTTGCAGATAAATTCATTTGTACCATATTTTAGATTCCACATATAAGTGATATCATATGGTGTTTGTACTTCTCTTTCTGACTTACTTCACTTAGTATGATAATTTCTAGGTCTACCCATGTTGCTGCAAATAGCATTATTTCATTCTTTTTTATGGCTGAGTAGTATTCCATTGTATATATATCAGTATATACCATATCTTCTTTATCCGTTCATCTGTTGATGGACACTTAGGTTGCTTCCATGTCTTGGGAAGAGTGCTGCTATGAAGAGTGCTGCTATGAACATTGGGTGCACGTATCATTTGTACTGCCGTCTTTTAAAGCATGCCTTCCGTATACCCTTTCTTAGGGTTTGGATGTAACAAAATGAGTAGTAAACCAAGAAGGAGGAAGGCATGGCCTGTAGGGCTTGGTGGACGCACCCTGGGAAGATAAGGTGGGAAATCACAGGAGGAAAGCCTGGTGAAACAGAAGGACAGGGCAGGGGAGGACTCCAGCGGAGTGGACCTAAGAAAGGAGAGGATTGGTAAAATGGGAATTACAATGGGAAGCTTGGGAAAAGTTGACGATCTGATAAAGGCAATTGGTGAGGTGGAAAACAGAGACTCCATTAGACCACAACCCAAGGAGCATTCTCTGTTGTGTGGCCTGGGGATAGTGACCCTGACCCTGGACAAGAAGAGAAGCCAAGGCAGTTCTAGCCCCAAGGGGCTGTAGGAAACAGCACACATCCACGGTCATGAGAGTGTAAATGCCCTTTACTGATTTTAAACTCTTAGACTCAACCTTTAGAGTTAAAAAACAGAAAATTGAGATGGTTCTAGAACAGTGTGAAAGTGTGTGTACAGCAGATGAAAATTAGGCAGTGGAAGGGCGTGAGGGAAGATGGAGGAGAGGATGAAAGCTAACTGTTCCAAGAAAGTTACACTCTGTGACTGATAAACTACAATAGCAGCTTATTATGTGGCTCAAAGTTTCTCTGATTGAGGGACTGGAATGGGGGTATCACTACTTTGGGAGGAAGAAGGGAAGAGGCAGTAGGGAGAAAGTGAGTTGTCTGTCAAGGCTGGACCTCAATAGGTAGACAGTGTCTAAAAGGGACAAGTCATATAGAAGCATAGTGTTTGGAAATAGGATATATCTTTTACTGTCCTAGTAAGAGACACAGCTCAGTTCAGATGGTTCACATGTAGACTTTAATGAAGGGACTATTTATGGCACTGTGGGTTGGGCTTAGATGAGGGTGCTTATACCCTTAGTCTGGAGGGACAGGGGAGGAAATAATAAATGCTAATTTAAAACACTGTGTATACAAGACCAGTGAGCTCTGGAACAATGAGGAGTGATCACCCAGGGACGCTGTGCTCAGGAATTAGGTAAAGCCAGGAGAAGAGAGGAGGATGAATACGCTCACCCCTTCCCCAAACAGAGAAAGGTGGAGAATGGGTGGGCATGAGAGGTTTAAACCAAGAATAACCAACCCAGGGTAAGCCACCAAGAGAAGCCAAAGCCAGGACATGCTTCTCTTTGGAGTCCAGCTGGGGGTGAGGATGCCTGTAGTGGGGATTTTTGTTATTGTGTTGCCTGATAAGCTCTTCTGTACAATTTGATGTTTTAACCTCCTGCAGGTATGAATTTAATAGAACATTTTAATATACATACTTTTATTCAGCACCTATTATTTCATCTAATGTGCTAGGAGCGACTCAGTCTGTTCTTAAGTTGCTTATCGTCTCCTTGGAGAGAAAAGATGCTAAACAAACCAGCAAAGTAATAAATATTACAAATTGTGATTAATGCTATAAATTTAATTTCATAGCACACAAAAAGTTAGTGCTACTCGTATAAACGTAAGTCTTTAATAATGATACTGCACTAATTTTTTTCTTTTCTTTTCTTTTTTTCTTTGCGGTACGCGGGCCTCCCACCGCTGCGGCCCCTCCCGTTGCAGAGCACAGGCTCCAGACGCGCAGGCTCAGCAGCCGTGGCTCACGGGCCCAGCCGCTCCGCGGCATGCGGGACCCTCCCGGACCGGGGCACGAACCCGCGTCCCCTGCATCGGCAGGTGGACTCCCAACCACTGCTCCACCAGGGAAGCCCCTGCACTAATTTTTAAAATATAATTATTTGGGAGTGGGGACAGTTCTTCTCTTGAGTAGCTTGTTTTGCTCTAACCATAATACACGACATGCTGCAAATCAGAACAGCTGCCTCTTTGTTGTTTTGTTCCCTTGTTACTCATTTTAACGAATAATTTGAACTGACTCCAAAACATTATATTAGATATATAAGCATGCTTTAAGAATTAAATCATAATGTTAGTGTATTTAAAACTTAGTAGTGATATCATTATCTAAATATAGTAAGTTTTAAGAAAGTCAATTATTTTAGCTGCTTTGTCCTCTATAAATATTGTAATTTGGTAGTGAAACAGACAGCAGATAAAAATTAACCCGAGGAGCCATAATATCCAAGTATAGAGAGCTGGGAAAACTCCCCCCACCTTCCTTCTTCCTGACATAGGAGCCTCGATGATTGGAGTAAATCTTTTGGGGGGGTCTTTGGTGGAAATTTGCCTTTCCTTCTTTCCTAGTAGAGATTTTTTTTTTTTTTTTTTTTGGTACGCGGGCCTCTCACTGTTGTGGCCTCTCCCGCTGAGGAGCACAGGCTTCGGACGCGCAGGCTCAGCGGCCATGGCTCACGGGCCCAGCCGCTCCGCGGCATGTGGGATCTTCCCGGACCGGGGCACGAACCCGTGTCCCCTGCATCGGCAGGCGGACTCTCAACCACTGCGCCACCAGGGAAGCCCTTTTCTAGTAGAGATCTGAGCAACAAAAGAGAAATTGGGAAAAGCATTACCAGCACAAGAGTTTTCTTCGGTCTTCTTGATACTTCCTGTTGCTGAGGGTTTGTCCAAAGGGAAAAGATAAATGATCTGAGGAAGATGGATGTCAGCTGTCTCCTCATCCCTCTCACCTTTCACAGCATGCACAACAGTATGAGAACAGAAAAAAATCTAAGTCTTGGGTTGCTATATCCTGAGTATTTGCTTGTTAAAGTAAACCTTGAATACTTCATCTCCCCTGATTCAGGCCCCTCTGTTTCCTCCATGGAAAAGCTGGTGAGAGTGTTTTAAGCTGATAACTGCGCTACATGTAAGATGTAGTCATGAATCACTGGAAGCGAACTGTTTTTAGAACCTGCCAGATTTATCATACTAAGGCACTTCTACACAGGGTGTTAAAACATGCTAATTAAGGAAACTGTTTATTTTGGTGCCTTTATTCGTCTGAATGTTTTTTGTATGGATCCTCTCATTTGAATTTTTTCATACAGTTCTGGGAAACAGAAGTCTTACCGATGCAGGGATTTTAAATGTTTAAGTACTTGCATATGGGAGAACATCTAGTATCACCTCTCTAGAGATCATTTTGTTTAAAATAGTCATGAGTTATTAAGCATTCTGATTGCTCCAGAGGTTAAGAAATAGAACCACTGGATCACTGAAGCCCAGAAACTCCTAAGACTTGTATCTCCCTTCAGGGATGATTTTCTGACGTTTTGTTCAGTGAGTGTAGTTTGTCTAACCCTGGCTGGCTGGATGGCTGCGTTGCAAATGTGTGTCACCAGTCACAAGGGGGGAGGGGGGTCACCGGACTGCTTGTTTACGTAAGTCAATAGCAGTGACTGTCATCTTCATATTTAAAGAAATGTACATGTTAATGCAAAACTCGAGTACAAAATGCAGCCCGTTTGGAGGAGAGTCGGTTGTTGCTGCTGATGAGATCATAGATAAAACCCACACCTCTTTCCAGACAGAAAGCTCCCCATGGAGATAAGCCTGCTTTCCAGAGGAGTCCCTCAGCCATGCCTGTCATCACTGTTCAGCGTCTCCGTTTCACTTTACCTGTGCCTTGATTTGAAGTACGGTGAAAATGAATCCATAGCTTTCCAGAGTCATCTTTATGGAAATGATTTTGTTTTAGCCACTCATGTCAAAGACACCTGAAAACCAGAGATTAAAGCGGGCTGACCACATGCACTGAGAAACTACCAGTTAGTAAATGGTCTTCTTAAATATCCTGAAACCCAGGATACCTACCTAGATGCAATCTACAGATGCCGACTTTTCCTGAAAAGGTAATAATCAAAAGTCCAAAGGTGCACAAGGGAATAGTGAACCTACCTAAGTTGATACAGGAGTTTTGTCTTTGGGGCAAAAGCGTTGAAAAGGAATTTCATAAGTTAACTTTCTGCTCTTGAGTAGCTGATTTGTAGAAGTCCAGAGTAATCCCTTTGTGCTTTGTGCTTTGTTTTGTTCGGTTCTGTTGTGTTCTGTTTTGGTTTTTCCTGATTTCTGTAGTGCCTGCCTTTCTTACGTTTTTCTCTGCTCATAAGGACTCCACTAGGGGGCAGACGACAGAATGGAGAAGAAAGGAAACCTATTCAATGCATTGCATTTGCTATAATTTTATGCCCTGTGTTTGCTGCTCCTTCTGAATACCTTGGGGGAAGGTTTTTCTATTTAGTATCTTTCATTTAGTAGCATTTATATTATGCTTATTTCTATATTTAAGGTGTAAATGTGTTTTGTTTTGTTTTGTTTTGTTTTTGCGGTATGTGGGCCTCTCACTGTTGTGGCCTTTCCCATTGCGGAGCACAGGCTCCAGACGCGCAGGCTCAGCGGCCATAGCTCACGGGCCCAGCCGCTCCACGGCATGTGGGATCTTCCCGGACCGGGGCATGAACCTGTGTCCCCTGCATCAGCAAGCGGACTCTCAACCACTGCGCCACCAGGGAAGCCCTAAAGTGTAAATGTTTATTTAGTCTTACTGGTAATTTTTCAATTAATTCATTGTCACAGTATACTTCTTTTGCTTTCCTAGCAGGTTTCCATTTCCACCATCAAATCTCAAACCACGTAATTATTATTTATGGACGACTGTAACGGTGATCATTGTAAGGTTCATCTTATTCGTGAAGACTTTCGTTCATTCATTCACTCAGTCACCACTAGTTGGGTCCCTACTTTTGTCAAGCATTGTGTGTGTTAGGTTTTGAGAACAGAGCAGTGAAGAGAGAGTTCTAGGAGTCTGCGTATAAATAAATGGTTACTTACGGTTGCCCTCTAAGCCATTTGGTGAAAGGACTAAGCTGAGAGGAACCATAAGGGATTCTTTTTTTTCTTTAAATTCTTTTTTCTTTTATAATTTTTTATGCAATTTTTAAAGGTTATACTTCATTTACAGTTATTACAAACTATTGGCTATATTCCCTGTATTATACAATACATCCTTGTAGCCTGTCTTACAGCCAATAGTTTGTACCTCCCACTCCCCCCCTATATTGCGCCCCCCAAGGAATTCTTGATAGCTACAGTGCTGAATAGTTTTTATTTCTGATTATTCTTTTCCAACTGCTCCTAAAGATTAGAAAGCCATATGGGGTTGGCGTGGGGACTTCAGTGCCATGTCTAGGAGGCTAGCTAAAGGTCTTGTGTTTTTTATTCTTTGTCTTTGCTCCACCAAGAATTAGATCTAGTTACCCAAAACTCATTGACCTCAGCCAGCCTAGGGTTACATAATCTTAATCTTTAAATGAAAATCTCATTACTTTGCCTTTTCATGGTCAATTACTCAACAAAATACAGCGCAGGTACTTTTGTTTTTATTTTTTTTTAAAGCTAGTCAAATTTTAACTAGAGATATTTTGTTTCTCCGTAACTTCTCCTCTGTTTTTGGACCAAACTATCCTTTGTTCATAGTAGATAATCTATAACTAGATTGCCTCATCTTTTAATTTTTAAGGTATAAACATTTAAATGGCCGAGAAGTCGAGATGTTTATTCTGAGAATGTCTTCAGGTTAACAATGCCTAACATAAGTTGAAGTATCAAAAGATCTTTTTTCCTGGAATAAATTCTTCATCTGTTAGATTTAATAAATTGGTCTATACAGTATGAGATGGCCATTATTGATAAACAAGGTGATAGCATTTCTTTGGAGAAGATATGTTTGTTTTCATCATTGTTTGCTTAGAGCATCAACTACATGCTGTAGCAAATTGGACAAGGCCCAGCAGGACATCATTTGAGTTATAATTAAATATCTTAATTGCTAGAGTGTATCTGGGATGCTGTGCTAAGAAAACCCATGGTAAATAAATGTCTTGTGTTTTTACAGTTGTTAAGTGTGTTTTCTTTATCGGGTTTCAGAAAGCATTCAGTGAGGGCTTCACCTTTATTTCCATAATTCTAGCATAATAAGCAAGACCTGGAAAAATTAATCAATACTAGTGAATATTAGTGAAATATTAATGAATTAAAATTTTATACCTGAGAATTTTAAGCTCCTGAAAGTTAGAAGTGTGGCTCAGGAAACCAAAAACACAGTCATCTTTATTTAAACAGTATACTTGAACAAAAATTAGATGAAAATATGGAAAAATATATACTTTTGATGGTGGTAGGTTATATATAATTCCCCCTAATTTTTCAGTTGAATTTCTTATTGCTCGTAGTTTATTACAAATAAATTTGTTAAGAAAATGCCCATACGACTGACACAATTTTATTTTGGAGAGTATTTCACTTGGATGTTGCATAAGCTCCAGAAATATAGATTCTACCACAGGACTTTAAGAGGCACAGACATTTGAAGTTTATAACATACTAGTACGGAGCTAAGTCTGTTGCTGTAGGTTTTTCTTTCTCTTATTTTTTTTAATAGCTGCTAAATTTTAAAGATTTAGTAGAATTAAATTCAGAGGATAAAATCTAAACAAATTCTAACCAGAAATTAATATCAAAAAGTAATTTTACATAACTTAAGAGACCAAATAGACATGTTTTTCTGCACTAATAAAATACTCCTTTAACTCTTTCATAGTCTTAGTATACCACTTTCCCCCTCAGCAATCCCAGTTGATATGAGCATTGTGGGTTTTAGTTGGAATTTTCCCGTGTTTGATTTAGAATGATTTCACTTTTCAGGAACTGGACACGAATTAGAATTGTTGCCTTTGGGAATTCCCTGGTGGTCCAGTGGTTAGGACTCTGAGCTTTCACTGCCAAGGCAATGGGTTCAGTCCCTGGTCAGGGAACAAAGATCCTAGAAGCTGCGTGGCGTGGCCAAAAAAAAAAAAGAATTGCTGCCTTCAGCACGCCTATACTCGTGGACCAGTTGGGAGGCAGGGACTTTTACACATGTGTACATGTTACATCTGACCTTCTGTCTCTATCTACTGCAGTAGCACCTACAGTCTTAGGAAGGGGGCAGGGACTGGATTGGAGAGTGGATATAAAGAGTGGAAAAATATAGGCCAGATCTCCCTTTTCAGAATTTTATGACGGTCTGATCCCACCACAAAGAATTGGGGGTTTGTGGTCATCTGAAGCCCTCTAATTAAATGGGGGAAGAGATACCATCTTTTTCTGCACATCCTCTCCCTTCCAGATCCACCCCACCTTCTCTCTAGTTAAATACTACCAATTATATATTTAAAGTAAAATAGTGAAATGTGAATTTCTGTGCCAAAGTGTGGGATGTCCCAATGACGTCTCTGAAAACCCAAAGCCAATCCCTGTGCTACAAACTCAAGGTTTATATTTAGAAAACAGTGTGGATCCTGTATTTTCAAAATGCCTGTAAACATGTTTGTGGGGCTATTTTTAGCTTTTATAGACTTTAGTGAACTTCCAAGTTGGCAAGTCAGACACAGTCAGTTGTTGTCTGTTACCTCGGATGCCAGCACTTTGTGAATGACTGACTGTCTCACAGGGTTTCTAACATGCTTAAAGCAGATGAGTGTATAAGTCGTGTCCGCTGCATCTGGTATATCTATATATGTACTACTGTACATACTGTCCTTTTTTTTTTTTTTTTTAGCTTTTATGAGCTGTATAACTGGGATAACAGTTTTGTATGGAATTCAAGATGAATTGGGTCCTGCCAAATGGCACTGGCAGAAATAGCTAGTCCTTTTCTCTTTCCCCCAGCCCTTCTCCTCCAGTCCTCAAGCATTAAATCGTGCATTCACAAATCCTTCCAGTCGCTGTTATTTTCAGTCCATTGTATCTACTTCCTGTTGGTCAAAGGTCAGGAGGCTTGGGTGGTGTAGAGGGAGATGGAAAGTTGACAGGAAAAAGAAAGCTGGGCTCATTTTAGGGCCAACACATCATAGAATGGGCAAGATAGCACAGATTTGTTGAAAACAAAGAGAAGTAAATGATCAACAGTTTTTCTTGTACGATGAGATCATTATCTGGATGTTACATGAATGAAAAAGTGTTTTCCCCCAAAGAATCACGTCTTCAAAGGGTGACACTCCCCTCTGTGATTGGGGGTGGGGAGAACATCATTATCCGCACTTGGGCTAAGTCTTCCACATTCGCGTCAGAGGTCCTCTTGATTTCAGTATCTGTGGAGTAATTTTTGTATCATGTTCAGCTTTGTGCTTAGTTCTCCTCTCTGGGTGAGATTATTCTTCCCTGCATCTTGAACTTAATGTGGTTTTTTGGGGTTTTTTTTTTTTTGCGGTACGCGGGCCTCTCACTGTTGTGGCCTCTACCGTTGCGGAGCACAGGCTCCGGACTCGCAGGCTCAGCGGCCATGGCTCACGGGCCCAGCCGCTCCGCGGCATGTGGGATCTTCCCAGACCAGGGCACGAACCCGTGTCCCCTGCATCGGCAGGTGGACTCTCAACCACTGCGCCACCAGGGAAGCTTGAACTTAATGTGTGATCGATGTAGCCATTTACATTATTGCAGAAAGTTCTCTTGGACAGTACTGCTCTAAAACTGCAATTAGAATTTGTATCTGTGGTGGAAAATCTTGTGACTTTAAGATGTGATATCAATTTCCTACCACTTAACAAAGTTTAAGTAACGTTCTCACATCTTCTTCACTTAAACATGTGCATTGACACTATACTTCATAGTACATGGCATTTTGTCTTTATTCTCCCTAATAACATTACATTCGGCCCTCAGAGACTGGGATGTCATTACACACACACACACACACACACACACACACACACACCAATGTTGAATATATGAAGAGAGAATAATTATATATATAAATAAATATACTAACATAAATATGTAGACTTTCCAGAATACTGTAGGCACTGTCTGAAGCTGTAGTTTCTGAATTTTAGCATATTGGCATGGTTTCATATTGATTTGTTTCTTGATTAAGTTAGTTTCCCTTTTTGTTGGCTGAACCTTCTGGAGGAGGAGATTTGATAGGATTAATGGCCAAACTCCTAGCATTAAGAAGGCCCACTGTTGGTTTGGCGTATCATCCATTTACGTGAAGACTAAGTTAGCGAAGGACAGAGACAGCATTTTCAGGGTCACCAGGAGACATTGATTCGTTCGTTCATTTGTTCAGGTAAGTTATCACACATGCCTTTTAAGGCGCCAAGCCCTTGCCTGCTACAAACTATGCTAAGCACTTAGAGGAGGAATGGGACAAGATCTTGGGGAGGAAAGCAGCTGTACAGAGGACTGCTCGACAGTCAAGAGGAGAGTACTCAAATAGAAGTTTGCACAGGTGCTCTGAATACCCTGGAGCAGTCAGCTTTACCTGGTGCAGGTGACAGAGAGCCAGAGAAGGTAGAAAGGCAGGTGTTCCAGTTTTCCTTCACACCAGATTGCAGTTACTCCAAATGAAAAAGGTTAGTTCCTTGCCAAGCTCTCTCAACGTTTTGGAAATTTTTCAGACCATGGGGAAGGGGGATCTTAAAAAATGCCATTGAAAAGCATCTTTTACTGATTATGTCATACACCTTCATGGAGATGTATCTTAATTTATTTACTCAATTTCCTGCTGTCACCAACCTTCCTGGTTTGCTCAGGACTGAGGGGTGTCAGGACGTGGAACTTTGACTTCCAAAACAGGGACAGCCCTGGGAACACTGGGATGGTTGGTCACCCTATTGTTGGATATTTAGATCGTTTTCAAATATTTACTCATATAAACAGCACGGTGTTGAGTGTTTTGATGCCTATATATTTAGCTGCAGAATGCATTGTTTCTTTAGCTGAGATTTGTAGAGATGAAATGAATGGTTCAGTGACTTCTGGGTGTGTTTGGAGCTCACAGCCCTGCGTTGTACTTCTGCTGTTTTCAGCTAGATTGCTAAGAGTCTGCCTGGACATTTGTGCCACCTCTGCCTCCACAGGTTCTTAGGGAGATATACAGACGACACGGCCAGGTACATACTTGCTGTGTCGCTAGCTGTGGCACCCATTCTAAATCTCTAGCTGGCCAGATGGCATATGACTCCAGCTACCTTTTGTCTAGGCTGGAGGCTGATTCCAAAAGTTCAGGTGGACTCCCTGACCCCACTTTCCTATGACCACACCCTGATATGAGCTCACTGACCCTTAGTGCATGTGGTGGCAGGAAAAGGGTGAGAACAGATGAAACCCAAGGCAGGTGGTCTTTCTTACCAGTACAGGTTCAGCTATACCATCACCCCAGACCTTCATTCCCAGACACACAGGGTATTGCAAGCTTATCTTGGATCCACTGCTAGCCAGGCTCCTGCCTCTCTTCAGACTCCTCCTGGTCAGGATAAGGAAGCCTTGAAAAGCCCCAGAGTTAGTGTGGAAATATGATGAGAGATGAACTAGTATTCACAGGTAAAAATATATTCAGCCTGCCCCACAGTGCTGTATTGAGAGTTAATGCCATGAGGTGACCTACCTTCCTGTGGAACTTTAGTAACTGATATGCCTGGTTGGGGTCCAAGGTCTCATATCAAACTGTTCTTTGTAGTAAGAAGTATTAAAGGGTAGTCCTATTTCGAGCATTCTTAACATGTGCCCCAGGGGTCATGTGAACCCCTGAAACTGTGCAATATTATGTATGCGCCTTTTTCTAAGAAAAGGTTCCATTGCTTTTATTAGATTCTCAAAGCGGTCTGTGACCCCAAAAGGTATAAAAAACTAGTTTGTGTATATTAAATACTGGGGAGTTTTCATCATTGCTTTTTTGTTTGTTCATTTGATGCAGGACTTAACACCAGAGCTTTGAGGTAGGCATCAGTTTAGCAATGATTTCAACAAGTAAATGATATGCACATTTACTTTCAACAAGTAAATGATATGATACGATTATTCATTAATAATTTAAAATTCCCTGAATTTTTTTTCCCAGCTACTGTAGTGTTTGAGTTAAATTTGATTTTTTGTTGTTGTTTTGCTATTGTGAAATTGGTTCAGGTCTAGCTAATTTGTTTTTGTCCGGGCAGCATATGTAAACTCCGATTTAAAAGGTTTGTGGCGCAGTTGTGAGCCTATATCTAGGCATTGTTCTGCATTATTTTTGGTGTATTCTTTTGTTTATATTACTAAGCTAAAGTTAGCACAGATAACACTAGGCTAGAAAATGGTGACAATAGTTTGAAAACAGGAAATTTTAGGCTTGTGTGTGTTTGGAACAGATGATCATAATGACAGAGCCAGTGGAGTGGAAACTTCCACCGAGTGTGTTTTTTCCTTATTTTGCTCTATGAGAAAAGATGGTGCTTCCTGGAAAACAACTCAAGTATTTTAAAGTAAATGGTTTTCTTTTGTCCCTGCTTCATGGTTAATTTGTTTTTCTTTATTTTATTTACCCTGGTTGTATTATTATTATGGAAATTTAATATTTTTAATAGGTAAAGTAATTCCCAAAGTGCTTATTTTAGATAGTTAACTATCTAAGTATGTTAACCATTTACTGACATGGTTTTTAAAATAAAATTGTGAGAATATTATAACCACTGGACTTTGGTGGAAGAAATTTGTTTCTCTATTTTAAGTGTTCCTAACTTTACTTTTTTTTTCTTTTTAACCCTCTAAATTCCAGTCTTGAAAACAAAGTAGTTATACTTTGTCTAAGCTATTTCCTGACCAAGACTCTCTCCAGATGTATCCTGGAATTCTATATTTAAAAGAAAGGCTAAATTTATTCACTAATTGCAGAATAAGAAGAAGAGTATGCATTTCCATACAGAAATAAACTTTTCTGTGTGTGTACGTCATTCCTAGATTTTAAAATATTAATTAATAGACTTTGTTTTTCAGAGCATTTTTAACTATAAGCTTTTAAATCATTAATATTTTAAAAATTATAACAGGAGTAAATGGAAGCTCCTTGAAAAAAATCAGACTGCACAAAATCATATAAAATAAAAACATGAAACTGGTCTGACCCTCCCATCCCTATTCCTGGAATGACCACATTTAACGCTTCCGGTGTGTCTCCTTCCAGACCTGCTCTCTAAACATAGTTTACATGTACAAGCACACAATCATTTCAGACTAAATGAAATCATAAAGTTCTGTAACTCACTTTTAAAAAAAATTTAACAATTATCTTGTGGGCATTTTTCATATATAAGTGAGATCTAGCTCAGTTTTTAAAATGTTTTGCATCAACTTAACTATTGTATAGATAGCTCGTAATTTATTTAAATTTAACCATTACCCTGCTGATGAAGTTTAGATTAAAACCTATCTTATTAAAAACAGCATTTTCATTTTGTGAAACCCATGTCTTCAACCGTTAACGTTTTACAGATTTCTGAGATTCTACGTAAATTTTGAATTCACAGTCACGACCTTCTTTCCTTAAGTATCAGTCATGAAATACCTTTTAAGAGATTTCAGAATAAGAAAGTTCCACTCTACTTTCCCCCCCAGTTTCCTAGGATAATATAGGGTTAGTAAAATTAGTGGTGATGCTTCATGATGGAAAGGCACGTGGCTCAAGAATATAGCAAGTGCTGTTCTTCAGTTTATCGGGTCAAGGTAAACTCGAGGATTCAGCAACTAGAGAGACCTGAATGCAGTCATCAGAGGTCTTTCTGAACTGCTCGAACAGAATGGGCTTGGGACCCGTGTGCTGAGAGTTCAGAGAAGTTCAGAGAAGCCTTAACTCAGAGGAAGTTGAGGGAAGCTGCAAAGAAGAGGTTATTGAGCTGGCTCTTGAAGACTGAGTAGGATCATTGGGTGAGAGAGAGAGGATGCGTTAGACTCAAAACAAAACAACAAAATGCGCGCGTTGGCTGGAAAGGCCAGGCAGGTAAGTATGGTTTTGAAGAACCTTGTATGGCAACCTGTAAAGGGAGTTTGGGCTACCCTAATAACAACTATGGGCTTCTTTTTTTCTTTCCCTGAGGTCTTTTCATTTAAGTTCACTCACTCTCCGCAATCATTGTGATGAACAGAAAACTTTAAAAGCACCCTGTAGAGGCTTTGAGGGCTTCACAATGGGTGAAGCGCTGTGGCAGATATAAAAACAATTTAAGGAATGGTCTCGGCTTTCAAAGAACTCGGGGAAAATAATTCACAAGCATTTGGAACATTTGGAGATGTACATAGTAAAATAACAGATGGTTCCAAACTGTCCATAGTCATGCAGAAGACTTTCCAGGGCAGTATCTGATGGGTGGTCAAGACTCCAGAGGGAAGGTGTGGCGAGGAAAAGGGAAAGTTTGGACAGAACCTTGGAGAATAGATTACGTTTCCAACAGTAGAAAGGAGTTCAAACATATTCGCCAATAGGATAAATATTGTCCACAAAGACAAGAAGGGAGAAGAGAAACTACCTTGGCAAGAGCAGAAGCCTTGAGAAGATAAGGAATTAGATAGATGAAAGCTTTAAAAGACCTCTATGTTTGTTTCTTTAATTCTATTTTAAGAAGCAACCTAATTCTGTCTATTGATTGGACCAGTGGTTCTCAAGTCTTGGTGGCACATAGAAATCACCTGGTGAGCATTTAAAACTACCTATGCTGGTGCTAGGGCTGATGCCCCACGCTCCAGTTTAGTTGGCCTGAGGTGAGGCCCCCAGGCATCAATCTTTTTTTTTTTTAAGTAAATTTCTCTAGATATTTCTTACCTAGAGTTAGAGTTGAGAATCACAGGACCACCCTGACCTCTTCTCTTTGCCCATCCATTTATTGGCTATTTCTTCAATAATTAGCTCTTCCAGTTAGAAGTACAGGGAAGCGATTAGGGAGTCTTGGAAAGCATTGTACCAAGCCTTGTTACATCATTTATAGCAGAGAAAGCTCAGAAAACAAGTGTGTGCAGCATTCGCAATGTTTTTCTTTAAAACTGAGCCCGTTTGCCATTTAGGCAAATTAGACATATTTTGTAAGTTTGTTAATAATATTATTACAGGTCGTGGTTTGGGGCTAATCCGTATTGAAATTTTTTTCTTCCCACGAGGTAATGGGACTCCATCTGTACTTTCTTGCCAATGTGTACATACCCATAATCTGTAGGTATGTGATAAACCTGTATTAGAACCTTGCTTCCACGTGACAAGTCTGTCTTCAGTATGATGTATGCAGCTGGCTTAAATACAGAAATTATTTAAAAGAACAGTTTTCCTTTAAAATGAAGTATAAAAATTCCTCTCATATCTGTAGAGTTTTTAAAACAAACGAATTGATGGTTTATGCACCTCTACCTTGCCTGACAAATTCTTGTCAGCCAAATTGCAAATGGGCTGGGCAGATTGCAGTCATGTCAATATCCCCAGAATGCATAGAAAGTGTGAGAACTTCCATTTTTTTATCCATGGTTCCTTTGATTGGCATATTCAGCAGATGCCGACTGAGCACCTCCTTGGGACTAGGAGAAGAAAGATGAAAGGTGAAAAGACATGGCTCCAGCCCTCAAGATGCTCACTTGTAGGGATGTCAAACACGGTAACTGGGAACGAGGGGGAAATGGAGAGCTTGGAGGGGGCCACTTAGGGATGGTGCCCTGAAATCTGAGCTAAATCCAGGGGGTGGATTATGTGCCAAGGGGCAGCCTGTATCAGGGCCAGAGGCAGGACAGAAGCAGACTGTTAGGGGACCTGCAAGCATTTCCGATGTGGTTGGAAGGCAGAGAGGCAAGAAGTGAGGCTGGAGAGATAGGGAGAGGCTGGAAGAGCCCCGTGTGCCCTGCCAGAGAGTTTGGCAGGGAGAGAGTTTGGCAGGCAGTCACCAAACATAGGGAATGGGTAGATGGCAATGCAAATACTCCATTGGATATTGGATATTTAGTTTGGCAGTCTGATCTAAATGTATTTCCATTGGGATCCACGGACTCTCCGTGCTCTTCTCTTTTGATGTTAATACAGTAGCCAAAGTTAATCTTGAAACCCTGAGATGGAACACCTGTATCAGAGTATGGTGCTTTTAAAGCTGCTTCAAAATGCAGACCTGCTGGTGAAATCTTTTTACTGCATCATTTATTCAACTTCAGGTTGAAGTGACTATTGCATTGTAGGAAATGACAACAAAATAAATGTTTGCATAGTTCTTCTCAAGCACACCTGCTCATTTTCCAGTAGATAAAACGTTTTTTCACATGCATTTTGTTTAAAATTGCTTGGAGTGTTTTTGAGGGTTTCTAGAAAACGTGTCCTTTTTGTCTGTTACTGCTCTGTAGGATTGGTGAGGCAATGTACAGCTTTCTCTGGGGCTACCAAGGCAGCAAGGATAAAAATAGGGCAAACTTTAAGAATCCCAGATATTTTCAGATAACAAAGACTGATTTATGTGGACCCATTTTGTGCTCAGACAAAACATAGAGAAGCTTTTGTGCTGTGATTAGCAAGGGTGCTGATGTCAGTTCTCTTGTCGAGCATCAAGCTTTATTCTGTGGCTAAATTGTGCTTTGTACCCTAATCCAGAGAACCTTTGTATCTGCCTTATTAAAGTGTGTAGTTTATGTAATTGCTTTTGTTTTCCAGTTTAATCTGTGCCAGATTCAATGAGAGTGACTCATTTTGTGACTGAGACAAACATTCACATTTGGACCACATTAAAAATAAATAAATAAGTGGCAGGTGCTGCTTGGCTAAATTCTGTGTTTTCATGCTGTAATTTCCTGCTGCAAGGGTTCATCTCTTAGATAATGTCTTCTCGGCCTCTGTAATCGCTAGCCCAATCTGTCTAGTGCCCCGCAGTTCACTGCTGTTCATTTCTTGGCTATGTATTTTAGTTTCCAAGGGCCTATTACATTTTAACAGTATCATTTCGAGAGGGAAGCAAAGAAATGTTTGGGGGAGCCACAGTCAACTGGATGACAAAGAGTGACACATGAGCTGTAGCAAAGGGACATATTTCATTCTCTTCTCTTTTTTGTCATTTTCCCAAGGTGTTTTGTGTGTGTGTTTTGGTAAAGCTCAGTTATGTTTATTTTATGATGTAAATGTTCAGTATTTTTCTCAAGTGGAAGAGGTTTTGAAAGCACACGCCTTTCTATTCAGGGTGGCCAATATATCTAATCTAATAGTCTCAAAAATTTTACAACTTCATAGTCTTAGGGGAATTCTATTTATTGTACAAATATTTCTAGTTATTCGGCCCTTGCTCTGCATTGAGTATGTAACGGCAAATAAAGCAGACATGGTCACTGTCTTCTTGGACTTTATGGTCTGCTTGGGGAGTTAGATACTAAATAAATAAATACAAAGAAAAACTGGATTGCAAATTACAAAAATCACTACATAGGTATGTGATGGGGTCCCTAACATTATGCCCTGCTCTACAACCGGTGGTGGTTGAGCTGAGGTTGGTCAGGGAAGGGAAGGCCTAAAGGTCAAAGCCTGCCTGGCAAAGAGAGGAAAGAACATCCCGGACTTAGGAAACAGCATGTGCAAAGTCCCTGAGGCAGGAGACAGTTGGGCATCCTATAAACCAGCGGTCCCCAACCTTTTCGGCACCAGGGACCGGTTTCGTGAAAGACAGTTTTTCCACGGAGTGGGTGGGGTGGAGGGGAGATGGGGTTTGTTCTGGTGGTGATGCGAGCAATGGGGAGGGGCAGATGAAGCTTCACTCACTGCCCGCCGCTCACCTCCTGCTGTGCGGCCCGGTTCCTAACAGGCCACGGGCCAATACCGGTCCGTGGACCAGGGGTTGGGGACCCCTGCTATAAACCATATGATTAGAAGGGAGAAGTGACAACTGGTGAAAACTTAAGAGAAAAAAAAAAAAAGACCGTATTTAAATGGTTAGAGATGAACTATATACAAGCACAGCAGTATGGCACGATTTAGTATAGGGACAGATAACCCTCCGGACAGTCCTGCAGCCCGAGAGCTTCTCTGAAGTGCAGTACAGAAATTGATGCCTGCAATACTTAGTCTGTAGTCACTGGGGAATGGGTGAATTATGTTCAATGAATTATGTAGTAAGGCATTTCAGCAGGATTTCCATGAAAGACATTAAGGTTTTAAAAAGTCATTTATGTATTTAAAGACAGAACCTTCACTATCTGGAGAAATCACTTTTACAAAAAGATGTGATTCCTTGATGGCCCTGGATAAGTGACATAATACTCTGTTTTCCTTTCTCTTTACTTCTCTATTCCTTTTTTAAGCTTACTGTTTGATAGGGAGGTATCTGTGAAGGCGTCCTTTTACTAAGAGATGATATTTATTTATTTTGAAATAAGTAGATGTCATATATTAACTAAATGGATTTTTTTTTTTTTTTTTTTTTTTTTTTTTTTTTGCGGTATGTGGACCTCTCACTGTTGTGGCCTCTCCCGTTGCGGAGCACAGGCTCCGGACGCGCAGGCCCAGCCGCCATGGCTCACGGGCCCAGCCGCTCCGCGGCATGTGGGATCTTCCCGGACCGGGGCACGAACCCGTGTCCCCTGCATCGGCAGGCGGACTCTCAACCACTGCGCCACCAGGGAAGTCCATTAATCATTTTTTAAGTGTACAGTTCAGTAGCATTAAGTACTTTCACATTGTTGTGCAGCCATCACAGTCATTTATCTCCAGAACTTTTTCATCTTCTCAAACTGAAACTCTACCCATTAAACACTAACTCCCCATCCCCCTTCCTCCTAACGCCAGGCAACAACCATTTTGCTTTCTCTCCCTGTGAATTTGATTGCCGTAGGTACCTCATATAAATAGAATCCTACAATTTTTGTCCCTTTGGCTTATTTCATTTACCATAACATCTCAAGGTTTATACAGATTGTAGCATGTGTCAGAATTTTCTTTTAAGGCTGAATAATATTTCATTGTATATATTTCATTTATCTCTTCATTCATCAATGGACACTTGGGTTGCTTCCACCTTTTGACCGTTGTGAATAATGCTGCTATGAACATGGGTGTACAGATACGTCTCTGAGAGACCCTGCTTTTCATACTTTTGAGTCAGATACCCACACTGGAAGTTTTTGAAGGACCGCCATCCCATTTTCCACAGTAGTTACACCATTTTACGTTCGTACCAGCAATGCACAAAGGTTCCAGTTTCTTCATATCCTGGCTCACTCTTGTTATTTTCTGCCTTTTTGATAATAGCCATTCTAATGTGTATGAAGTGGTATCTCATGGTGCATTTCTCTACTGATAGTCGTGTTGAACATCTGTTCTTGTGCTTATTGGTCATTTGTATACCTTTCTTGGGGCGTCAAATTCTTCAAGTCCTTTGCCCATTTTTTAATTGGGTTGTATATTTTCATTGTCACTGAGTCGTAGGAGTTCTATATGTATTCTAGACATTAATTTCTTATCAGATATACGATTTGCAGATATTTCCTCCCATTCTGTGAGGTGCCTTTTGACTCTTTGAGCATGTTCTTCAAAAATATAAAAGTTTAAAATTTTGATGCAGTCCAGTTTCCCTGGCATTTCTTTTGTTTCCTGTGCTCTTACTGTCATAATCAAGACATCATTACCAAACCTAATATCATCAAGGTTTTCCGTATTTGTTTTTCTAAGAATTTTCTAGTTTTAGCTGTTACCTGTAGGTCTTTGATCCATTTTGAGTTAATTTTTATTTGATACGGTGAGAGTCTAACTTTATTCTTTTGCACTTGGATATCCAGTTTTCCCAGCACCATTTGCTTTTTATATTTAGTAAAAACTAAATCTTCCTTGGTTTGTTGACTTGATATTACCTATCAATGTAATAGCTTCTAATATCCATCGGTGTCTTCTAATGTTTTATCAGAAGATCTAATAGAAAACAATAAGTGTGTATACACACATTATTAAGTTAATTGAGGAAGCATCAGTAAACTTTGCTGGAGTGGTAGATTATTCTATGGAAACAAAACATTGTCTGTGACTTTCTCTAGTCAATGCATTTATAAAATTGGTTTGACAAATGTGCATCTTGAAAAATTTCTCTCAAGTTAACACTGGATGGATATTTTTGTTTTGTTCCTAGGCATGGAAGAGGAGATGGTTTGTGTTACGCAGTGGCCGTTTAACTGGAGATCCAGATGTCTTGGAATATTACAAAAATGATCATGCCAAGAAGCCTATCCGTATTATTGATTTAAATTTATGTCAGCAAGTTGATGCTGGATTGACATTTAACAAAAAAGAGTTTGAAAACAGCTACATTTTTGATATCAACACCATTGACCGGATTTTCTACTTGGTAGCAGACAGTGAAGAGGAGATGAATAAGTGGGTTCGTTGTATTTGTGACATCTGTGGGTTTAATCCTACAGAAGAAGGTAAGTTCAAGATTTTGTGACTCAACCTGAGTTCTCCTTTATTACTACATTTTAAAAACTGTTGTAAAATTCTTTGTTATTTCAGTTACACAATATAATTTTTTTTTTATAATAGTAACAACATTTAGAAAAAGCAAACCTTTTAATCAGTTTAAGGAGAAATTTTTATAGATTTTAGAAAGAGAGACTACCATTGTGGGGCAGTGTCTAAATAATGTCCTGAAGAAGATGACAAGAAGGCATACTTATTTAAGAGCATTTCTTGGGTTCCAAGGTAAATATTAAGCTGAACCTTAACAGTGCTGATACTTGATATTTCAACCTGTTAAAATAACATTTTCATGCGGCTCAACTTAATTCTTCAGGAGTTTTTTTTAATTGAAGTATAGTTGCTGTACAGTATTATATGTTACAGGTGTACAATATAGTGATTCACAGTTTTTAGAGGGTATGCTCCATTTATAGTTATTATAAAATATTGGCAATATTCCTTGTGTTGTATAGTATATCCTTATAGCTTGTTTTATACATGATAGTTTGTACCCCTTAATCCCCTACCTCTCTCGCCCCTCCTCCTTCCCTCTCCCCACCGGTAACCACTAATTTCATCTCTGTATGAAATTCTTTTTTGCTATACTCTTCTTTTTTGTTATACTCACTAGTTTGTTATACTCACTAGTTTGTTGTATTTTTTAGATTCCACATATAAGTGATATCATACAGTATTTTTCTTTGTCTGACTTATTTCACTTAGCATAACACCCTCCAGGTCTATCTATGTTGTTGCAAATGGCAAAATTACTTCTTTCTGATGGCTGAGTAGTATTCCACTGTGTGTGTGTGTGTGTGTGTGTGTGTGTGTGAGCGTGCGCGCACACACACATCTTCTTTATCCATTCATCTAATGATGGATACAGGAGTTATGTTTTAAACTATATTGGATTATGGGGTTATGAAATAGCCAAGGTGACTGTCAATACCTATGAAAAGCAAATGAGAATCAGTCACAAAACATGATGAAAAAGTAACAAACATATGAATTTACTTAACACAAAGGTCCTAAAAAAAAGCATGGAGGAGGAGGGGTCTCAAGTTTTGAAAAAGAGGTAGTGAAGAAAAGCTTCTTGGAGAAAGACCAATTGTGAACTGTAGGCTTTTGAAGAAAGTAGTGTTATATCTACATAAATGAAAGGAGGGATGCAGGACCTGCAGGCTTAGGGGCTAGGGAAGGGCCCAGAGATGGAGTAGACTCCTCCTTGGCTGGAGCAGAGGGCTATGAATGATAAAGGCAAGGGGAGACTTACTTGAGTATCTGAGATTTGAGTGCCTTTCCTGGGAGGAGCTGAGTGATTAAAGGCCTCAAGAAGAATTTTTTTTTTAATAAACTTTTTTTTTATTTTCGGCTGCATTGGGTCTTCATTGCTGCACGCGAGCTTTACCTACTTGCGGCAAGCGGGGGCTACTCTTCGTTGCAGTGCACGGGCTTCTCATCGCGGTGGCTTCTCGTTGTGGAGCGTGGGCTCTAGGTGCACGGGCTTCAGTAGTTGTGGCACGCGGGCTCAGTAGTTATGGTTCGCGGGTTCTAGAGTGCAGGGCTCAGTAGTTGTGGCGCACGGGCTTAGTTGCTCCGCAGCTTGTGGGATCGTCCCAGACCAGGGCTCGAACCTGTGTCCCCTGCATTGGCAAGCGGATTCTTAACCACTGCGCCACCAGGGAAGTCCCTCAAGAAGAATTTTACAAGTGGAATTCCTCTTTGGGTGCTTTTATATAGCTGTCATGACCTTTTATATTCCCTACTTCTGTACTTCTCTTCCTTTTTAAACAAACACTAAGAACCCAGGGAGGGGACTCCAATACTAATTTAGGATTGCAGAGCCAAGAATCAGAAATAAAGGCAACCTTATTAAATAGGGTCTTTGACCCTGTTGTTTTCATGGTTATACTCACATTGACAAGCATGCATTTCCAAATATCTATATTTAGGAGTGCTGGAGATTCAGTGAGGGGTGGAAAAATTGTGTTAACAATCAACTTCAAGAGTTGGATTGAAGTGAAACAGTCATCATCTAATTAGCTCAGGTCAGCATGCTGTTTCCTCTTTGGCCAGGCAGCCCCCAGGAGAAGGAGGCTTCCAGGGCTGGGATTGGCCCAGTGGGCTGGGGGAAATCCCTTGCTGAGGAAATCTAGAATGCTCCAGGGAAAACAGCGCTGAGAAAGGGAAGGAGGCGTCTGATTTAGACCCGAGGCTAATGACCTAGAGCTCTTCAACAGAGTTCTACTGATTAAAAAGCCTCAAGCAATTGTTGCACATGTTTTTGTGAAGTTACTAAATATGTTCACATTTTAAGTGGGCCTGCTGGTATTACTTCTGACTCCAGTTAAACTTTCCCTTCTTGGTTGCCTACATGATCTGTGTTTGAGTACAGCAGAGCATTTTTCAGTTGAAGTCACAAACGAGATCGCTCTCTTTTTAATGGTTAACAGCCCCTCAGTAATGATAATGATTGGATTTAGACCTCACGTTCATTTCCTTGTATGATGGATTTTCAGCTAAAATAATTTAAGTGGTTGCATCATCTTTGTGTTGATGTTGTTCTTTTTGCCCGCTACCTTTTCAATTTAGAATTTGGGGGGATATAAATGCAGATTTCTGTCTCCATGGGTTGCCTGTACAGATTCAGCAGATCTGAAAGACTACAGTAGGTGTTCTTCTCTTTTTGTTTTCTTTATAATTGTCCGATTTAGCAAAGGATATAAGATGCCCCCTTAGTGCGTTCTCCAGTTAAGGAATGTGAAATTTTTGGAAGCACTTTTGGGGGTGGTTAGAGTTGAGAACCCCCAAAATAAGAATTTGTCCTGCTCGAGTGTCCCAGATTAGCTTTGCAAGTTTTAAGGCAAGGAGTCTGGTCCATCTGTCCACCTTAGAATGATCCTTACCATCTGGGAGCCAGTCAGCTCTGGGAAGTAGATAGGTTTTGTCTGCTTTAGAACATTAATTCAGTTATCTACCCAATTATTTGAGTTTGCCAGTACTCCACTAGGCTTTGGGCATTCATTCAACCGATACATATTAGGTGGCCAGTTAGGCAGACAGATGAGAGGTATTATAGACAGGAAACTGAGCATCTAGTGAGAGAAGAGTCATACCCAAAATAATTCAGTACAGTTGATAAGTGCAAGTTAGATGTGTATGTATGTACATATATGTGTTCACATTTTTTAATATAAATCATACTTTAACATATGTTAAAGTGTTAATATATAACATTAAGATATAATTTTATATATTAAAGTATGATACTGTGGAAGTGTATAAATACAGTTTTTGCCCTCATAGAGTTTAAGTCAGTCTAGTAGGAGAGACAGGCAAATAATCTAGGAATTATAATACCAGTTGTTAGGTGCTCTGCTAAAAGAAAAAGCAAAGCATAGATAGCAGCTGATGGCATCTCAGGAGGATCAGGAAAAGCCTAGGTAGTTTTAAATGGCTCTGTGACTATAACTGATAATGTACTGAGAACTTTATTTTCGTCCTTAATGGAACATCTTCATTGGCATTAGTAGTCAGAATCAGTTACAATGCCTGTTTTCACTTCATAAACTTACTAGTATAGGAGGGGGAAAGTTTCAAAACTTGAAAGCCACCTTTCAGTGGCAAAACTCCCAAATTCTTATAAAACAGAAGTATATCTGCCCTGAGTGAAGCTCTCAATTTGTGAACCTGTAACCTTCGCAATATCCATAAAAGGGGAAGTTGTAAGAAAATTAATAATATGATTAATCAAATTTGATGTATATAAGCTGAGTTGGTTACCAAGAGGAGCTATGCTAATCACAGATCTTTTTTTTTTTTTTTGCGGTATGCGGGCCTCTCACTGTTGTGGCCTCTCCTGTTGCGGAGCACAGGCTCCGGACGCGCAGGCTCAGCGGCCATGGCTCACGAGCCCAGCCGCTCCGTGGCATGTGGGATCCTCCCGGACCGTGTCCCCTGCATTGGCAGGCGGACTCTCAACCACCAGGGAAGCCCCACAGATCATTTTTATCTGTTCATTAAAATAAGTCCCTAAGGACTTCAGTTTGCCAATACTTTTAAATTTAGTTCCTGATCTATATCTAAATTCAATTGTACGTATTTTTTCAATTCTATAATTTAGATGTTTTTACAAGTTCATCCTGGCCATCTCCCAAATAACCACAGTCAGAAATGTCTTACTAGACTGTGTTGGAGACTTGAGTTTCTTGGAATAAATCGGTGAAAGATGAGCAATCCTTCATTGTGTAGTATCAAGGAGCCACACAAATAGTTTTATTTTGCTCTATAATTTTGGTTTTTGAGGCATAGTAGCAAAACTGCAAAAAGCCCTTAAAAGCCAGCCATTGTATTTCCCTATTCATTTGTAGTAGCTGACTTTGCTAGATGCCTTCTTCAAAATTCCACATATTTAAAGTTTTGTATCAAATTCTAAACTGCAGAGAACTGCTGTTATCCTTTGTGATCACATTCATACAGTTTAATATGACAAGGGGAATATCAAAATGTCTTTGTTCTTCCATTAACTTTACTACCTGCTTTATATCCTCCTCTACTCACTGTACAATAGGGGCTTTTGTCTTTACCTAGATCTGTCCCCTGAGCCCTGTGTTCTTCCCTTTTCAGACAGCCGAATACGCTCCCACTCTTGGCGTAAAATTAATAACACAAAATGATTTTTCACTAAAACTCGTTTCAGGGTAGATGTGGGAAGAAATAGACTATGCTCGGTGTTACAGCCTGAGAACATAACTATCCCCAATCCCTAGGAGAACAACTAATTTTCTCCTGAAAACAAAAGGAAAGGGGAAAATTCTGACCTGTGTTTTGATTCCAGGAACCTCTCAAAATATCATTACCATGTTATTTCCGCTGCCCCAGGTGACCACTGCTATTATTGAATACTCCAAATGCTGGCAGGCTGAATCTGTTTTTCAGTTCTAGCTCATTGCCCTGTGTGTGGTTCCTATGAATGCTTTTATTTAGTAAACTTGAGACCAAGAAACTAATTTCTTTTGTTTTTCTTGGAAATGTGCAGATTTATTTTTGTTTCTACCCTGAGGTGGAAGCTGTACAATCTGCTAAACAAGTGCCAGGAAACTCAGCCTTAGGGCTGAATGCAACTGACTTGGTGCGGAAGTTCCTGGTCTCATTTCAGGGGCAAGTTTAGAAAGTTGCCTCTTAATCAGTTGAGTTGCTTTTCTCAAAATGCCCAGATAATACTGGCTTAAAGAAAAAAAATAGTGTGATTCTCTGATATTCTTCCTTTTAGAAAAGTAGGTAGCTAATGTGAGAATATACACACGCTGCCATTCCTGCAAAGCAGTGCTTCTTAATTAGGGAACTTAAATTTCTTTTTATTTACTCTTTCATACAGGTATAACTTATTACTGTGCAAGGCACAGATCTTAAGTTTACAGTTCAATATAGTTTTACATATCCATTCTGTATCTATACATAGAAATAGAAATCTGTGAAACCCCCACTCAAATCCGGAAATGGAACAGTTCCAGTCCCCTAGAAGGTTTTCTCACGTTTCTTCCCAGTAAAAACCCAGAAAAAAGTTCAGATGTAACCATTATTTTGCTTCTATCACCATAGATTAGTTTTCCCTATACTTGAACTTTACACAAATAAAACCATTGAGTCTGGCTTCTTTTTTCCAATAGTAAGTCTGTGAGATCCATTTATGTTGCATGTCACAGGAGTTCAGCATCCTATGTAGCATTCCACTGTGTGAATATATCATAAGTTATTGATCTATTCAAATGTTGATAGACATTTGGCTTGTTTCCAGTTTTTAGTTAATACAAATAAAGCTGCTGTGAGCATTTTTACATCTGCCCTTTGATGGACACCAACACTTTGCTCTTTGGTATACACGCCCATGAGTAGAATTGCTGCAACTCATCATAGGATATATATTTTTAGTTTTAGTAGATTTGTTAGTAGCTTTAGTTTTCCAAAGTTATTGTGCCAATTGCTTTCCTACCAGCAGCATATAAAATTTCTAGTTACTCTACATTACTAGCATTTGGTGTTGTGGGTCATTAATTTTAGCCATTCTAGTGAGTGTGTATCTCATTGTGGTCTTACTTTGCATTTTCCTGAGGACCAGTCCAACCAGAGTCTGTTCTGTCTTCTTTTATCACACATTTTCAAGCTACTGCCCCTGAGATCTTGATTCATTGAGTCTCCTGAGTGAGGCCCAGGCACCTAGATTTCTCAAATACTCAACAAGTAATTCTGCCAAGATGCCATGACACCTCTGGATAAAAATTAAATCATTTGTCAGCACTAAGGGTTTGTTTTAAAAGTCTCCAAGAATGTTTTCACATTCTATTAAGGAGATAGATGGTCATGACAGATAAGATTGGACTCTGATGAAAGGTCTTCGATTTTTGATTAAATAATTTGAAGACATTTCAGGTTGCTTCAGTGAAAATTGTGACTACCGCCCTTTCTTGTTTGTATCCATTTGATAGATTTGCCCTTATAAAATGTTCTTCCGTAAAGAAGGGTATGTTCAGAAGTGAGAAGATGGCCATTTTTTTTTAATTGCTCTTTTTACTTTATTTTTTATTTTTTGGCCACACTGCACAGCGTGTGGGATCTTATCAGTTCCCTGACCAGGAATCAAACTGGCACCCCCTGCGTTGGAAGGCCAAGTCTTTTTTTTTTCTTTTTTAACTTCTTTTTTTTTTTTTTTTTTTTGGCTGTGTTGGGTCTTTGTTGCTACGCGCTGGCTTTCTCTAGCTGTGGCGAGTGGCGGCTACTCTTCCTTGTGGTGTGCAGAGCACGGGCATTAGGCGCGCAGGCTTTAGTAGTTGCAGCACGCAGGCTCAGTAGTTGAGGCACGTGGGCCCTAGAGTGCACGAGCTTCAGTAGTTGTGGCTCGTGGGCTCTAGAGCACAGGCTCAGTAGTTGTGGCACACGGGTTTAGTTGCTCCGCAGCCTGTGAGATCTTCCCAGGCCAGGGATTGAACCCGTGTCCCCTGCATTGGCAGGTGGATTCTTAACCACTGCGCCAGCAGGGAAGTCCCGAAGGGGGAGTTTTAGCCACTGGACTACTGGGGAAGTCGAAGATGGCCATTTTAGCATTAATAGTAATGCCTACTCTTTGTGGACTCTTTATTTTCTAAGTTAATTGTATATAAATCACATAAATCTATTTGAAATGCTTCTCTTTACAGAAAAAAAAAAAATCTACAACAGACCTGGTAAATCAGGAGTCAGTAGATATAGAGCAACCTATTTACCTTTAATTGTGAACATAAAGGGAAAACTTTTGCAATAGCCACAAGCAAATGTTCTGTCAACAAATGTAGCCCATCTTGGGAGGAAAGGATCTCATCTGGTCTCCTGACAGGAAGTGAGCAATACCACAGTTTTATTACCACATGGAGCTCAGGCAGGGTATGTCAGTAGTTACAAAATCAGAGGATCTTAGCGCATCAACTTTGAAATAGTCTACCTTACCCATAATAAAGAGTAAGATTGCTTCCCTGGACTTAAGCACGTGTACCATTTGATTTAAAAAATATTATTTTGAATATTTCAAGGCATTGGCTGGGCACTCCAGCTTGTATGAGGGACACTAACTCCAGAGCGTTATGCTTCCAAATGGGATAAAACTGTGCATTAAGGTAGGGATCGTGTGAACCAATCTATTATTTGTGGCTCCCCTCACAGAACAATCTATTCCTCTTCACTGAAAACCCGTTAAGGCTTTCCTTTGCAGTACTTATTAGCTTTCTAAGTAAAATTAAATTAAGAGTTTGCTACAGCATCATATAAGGCCTTTAGTGGATGCCAGTTATCCTCTTCATGCCTTCTGAATTAAGAGAGGAAATAATTTTACACACAGAAGCACACCCTATGCTGATGTTTGGTTCTCAGAAACTTGATACCACCATTACTTAGAAAGAACAGTCAGTCAGAAACCCAAGTGAGGCAGAAAGCAATAAACATGGTCTGCTCAACTACTTGTAGGGTAGAATGGGGGCTAATCCCATGTCTTTCTAAGGTTGAAGAGAAGTTTCTTCTTTCAGACCAGTTGGTTAACTTTGGCTAGAAGTTTTATGTTAAAGAATATTTAGATACCATGCCATGCTGGCATTAAAATACACAGAGTTGAGGATATAGTCAAATTACCATGAGTAAAATCATCCCAAACACTCAAACTTTGAAGATGGTGCATTATCTGAGCCCAAGGTGGGAAAGCAGTGTCCCCTTACCTTTTAAAGTCCTTTGTGTGCCATGTTGTTTGGAACAGTTGGGCTTGCTGTTCACGGCTATTTGAAGGTCTTTTCTTCCATGAGCTTGCTAGTGAACATAATGGCGGTTTCTCTCTAGTTCTTGCCTCCGAGAAGTATACATAAGTCTTCCCATATTGTGAACAAGATTTTTTTTGCTTAAAAAGGAACCTTTGAATCCCAGTCCTTTTGTCAGAAAATGGAGAGGCTCTTGCAGCTATACAAGAGTAAAACACTTTCATCATTCACAGGTGGCAGAAATGGAAGGTTAAAAATGAGATAGTCCCATTGTGTTAATAAAACAAGGCCAAACAAAAGTGATTGCTTGGCTGGGTGACTTTTTTCCCACTTAAGATGAATCACTCAGTTCGTTTAGTATATAGCCATCCAGTTTAGAAAAAATATTAAAAGTGTATCTATGAAAACAACGACTTGGGGCTTCCCTGGTGGCGCAGTGGTTGGGGGTCCGCCTGCCGATGCAGGGGATGCGGGTTCTTGCCCCGGTCCGGGAGGATCCCACATGCCGCGGAGCGGCTGGGCCCGTGAGTCATGGCCGCTGGGCCTGCGCGTCCGGAGCCTGTGCTCCGCGACGGGAGAGGCCACAACAGAGAGAGGCCCACGTACGGCAAAAAAAAAAAAAAAAAAAAAAAAAAAAACGACTTGAAAAAAACAAAACAAAACAACTGCCTGGAAAAGTTATTTTAGGAGTTACAGTGGAAAACTAGAATTCATACTATTTTATGCGGTAAAGTTTTTCCAGTGTTTAGTTTGATTTTGTTGGGTCAGAACTAAACATTTAACTAGTATACAATTTTACCATATCTCTGTGATAGAAAAAAGAAATATATAAAATATACTTGTGAATACACCCTGTAGGCTACATAGAATACAGCAACTACTTTCTGATTCCTCTGCTTTTTTTTCTCCTCAATGTTGTGTATATTTTCCTTAAGGTCTTTAAAGGGTAAATATTTTTCATAGTTCTCTGAAGTTTAACACTCCACAAGGATTTACTCTGAGTCACTGATTAATCTAGGGCATTTCAAATCCCCTTAAAAATATCTGTTTATATTTGTTTCAAAATCAAAACAGTAAAACATTTCATAGGGTATGTTATAAACACTGTTTATAACCAGCATCAATTAGACATGATGGGGTACTTATGAGTTCCTGCGAAATTACGCCATTATCTTGTACAAATGTCAAAAAATTCATTTATCCTTTTCTCACCATCGTCTGTTCTGGCCTTTCATACATAAGAAAGAATGAATTCAAAAAAAAAAAAAAAAAAGAATGAATTCATTTCTGTCATAAAGTGTTAGCTTTTGTTAGATGAGCTTGTGTGAAGACTTGACATTGCATGCAGCATAGCAAAGATAGAACATTAGAAATTAGCTCAAGTTCTCCTTCACCCAGGCCGAAGTCTCCAACAGAAAGAAATTTTCATACTCGGTTAGCATCTAGCAGGGCTCACAGAGATTTCTGGAAGAGCAAATTCCAAACTGCACGTGCAGGTGAAGGGGTCTTGCAGATTGGGGATTGCTTTCACCTCTTCCAACCTGGTATAGAGAAAGTGCTAACAAGTGAGTTTCTGTTGGGTGAATGGAGTGTTTTTGAGCATCTGCCCCAGGAGTTCTGATCCTTTCGGTTTGCTTTGGGGACCCACAATTAAAGATAAACTAATTAAAGATAGCCATACTCACGTGTTATCATTCAAGCTTTACCACTGGGATATGAGCTTCTCTGCCTAGGAAGAAGAGTTTTGAAATAAGCTACATAAACTTGGCTGTAGTGCATATGTGGACGTTAATGTTGAATACATAAAGATCTCATCAAAAGCACATGGACTTGCTCTGTAGAATCTAGAGAAGAGAGAGCAGACCTTTCGCTCTTCCCTGGGGAATTGACAGACCAAATGACCTGCCTGTTATTCTAGTCTGTGGAACATATTAAGTCTTCTTACCACTTTTTAGCATCGTTAGGTACTGTTTTGTTGTGAAAAATCTCAGTTTCAACCCAGCCTTTTCTGTTCTAATATAAACAGACAATAAACAGATTTGTTTATTCAAATATGAGCATTTACCTTTTTTTCTGGATCTATAGCCCCGTATTCCTAACCAGACTAACAGAATTTTTCTTTTGGGCCCTCAAAAATTACCTTGGTTGTGTGAGATTTTATTTCTAGGCTTTCAACTTGTTTTCAAATTACTTCATTCTACACAATTTAGCTATGTTCATATGTCTTCTCAGAATGTAGTTAAGTGCTTAATAAATTACTTCTTTACCTGCTGACCCCTTTTGCATTAAAATACTACAGAAATCCGATAACGGCAAATGAGGCTATGAACGGAGGGAAGAGGTGATGCCTTAAAGAAAAGCTCTTTCCTTAAATGTGAATCCTGGAGTTAGACATATTTCTCCCTAGTCGGTGGCTAAGAAGTAGAAAGAAAAGGATGAACAGCAAGATAAACATGGGGTAAAGAGCTGGCCCTGGTACGCACAGCACCATGGGCCTGTAGATACCACATAATAAAATGGGTCTCCTTGGAAGGTTGGCTTGGCTTAGAAAGTGCTTTATTATCATGAAAAAAAAGTCTGCTGCTGCTTGGGCTAACATCTCCATTCCCAATAACCTCAAAACCAAAGAGTGTTCAAGGCAACATTAACCACGCCTTTTTTTTTTTTTTTTTTTTTTTTTTTTTGCATACCCTGAGGCTTGTGGGATCTTAGTTCACCCACCAGGGACTGGACCTGGGCCCTGGCAGTGAAAGCGCCAAGTCCTAACCAGTGGACCGCCAGGGAATTTCCACCCATGGCTTTTTTAGAGCCTCTGGAAGAAAGAACCCTACCCTTCAGATCTCGTTATTAACGAGAACCAGTAATTTTCTGTGTCAGCGTTGCCATTTAGGTAGCACGTATTTTAACTGACACTGTCCTGGTTTATCCTGTTTCCGTGTGTTTAAACGATTTATCTCCAAACTTTCGAGTAGCTGGTCACAGAGCACCGAGCTGATCTCCCTGTGCTATGCGGCTGCTTCCTACTAGCTATCTGTGGGATAGGGAGGGTGGGAGGGAGACGCAAGACGGAGGAGATATGGGGATACATGTATACGTCTAGCTGATTGACTTTGTTATACAGCAGAAACTAACACACCATTGTAAAGCAATTATACTCCAATGAAGATGTTAAAAAAAATGGGATGGACAGTGACGGTCACACTTGGGTGTTGCAGATCCTGTGAAGCCACCTGGCAGCTCCTTACAAGCACCGGCTGATTTACCACTGGCGATAAATACAGCACCACCATCCACCCAGGTGGATGCCTCCTCTGCCGCTCCACCTCCTCCATATCAGCTAATTAGCCTTCCACCACACCTGGAAACCCTTGGCATCCAGGAGGATCCTCAAGACTACCTCTTGCTAATCAACTGTCAGAGCAAGAAGCCTGAACCCACCAGGTAAATCACCTGTGTCTCTGTGCGTGTACGTGCATACCCTTAGGCATCTTACCTTTAAACTTTTTAAAGCCTGATTTGAAGGCTTAAAAGTAACCATCTGTAGAAGCTCATCTTTTAGGCTTATAATTCAGGTTGATGTTCCTCCACGAATGATTTCCGATATTCAGGAGATTTTATTGGAGAAGCACATTGTCTATCATTTTTGGCAAAGAACACTTGCGCCTTCATGGCTCCTTTGGAAATCTGTCTCCTGTGTCTTAGTCCTTGTTACAGGTTCACAGTGTTACTTGCTTAACAGATTTCACTGATTTATATATAAATGGTGATCTTGCTCCATTTCTTATGTGATTGTAAACCAGCCAAGGGTCATCTTTTGTTTCTGAAGAAGGAGAGGAATACCTACTGCTAGAAGATTTTGAAAGCAAAACGATTCCATTGCAGTGAGTGTGTTGTGGTTGCTTTGGATCTGTGTGAGAATCATACGGGTAAAATCCCACTATAGCAAATCCTGTGGAATACACACACCAGATGTTAGTGAAATTTGATGAGCTCAAATATACTGCTAAAAACTTTGAAACTTTCAAATCTTCGCGCGTAGCAATGAAGCAGCGCTCACCACAGGCCTTGACCTCAGATATTTAAGTAGAACGAAGTATATGGATTTCAGTACTTGACCAAAGAAGATATCGTAAAACTTCCCCGAATCCTTGGTTTCCCTGTCATCTTGATCTCTGCTCCCATACCCCTCTTTTCTTCCAAGCTATGAGATATTATCATTTAATCATTCTTCTCATTTGATGTTGAATCATTGGAAGACTGGAGGTAATGGTGAGAACTGAGCCAGAACTTGGTGATCACAAGGCCTGTCATACCGTTAATAGCTATGTGACAACTAGTGATATTGGGTATATTTATTTTCTTAATTTGCAATATTAAGGAGGGAGGGGAATTGCATTGAAATATAAAAGATTTTTTTTTTAAACAGGGATATTAGATTCAAGGATTTTTTTCATGTCAAAAGTGACTGTTACTGGGCTAAAGGATCATACAAAACCCTTGTTCAAAAATGTTTATATAGAATTTGTTAAGATCCACAAATTAGTTTCTGTGAACCGTTCCCTGAAATAGTGGAAATAGCCCACAAATCTTCCAAAGATGAGTTTCTATGTATTTGTTGTAATGGGATTTTACCTGTAAAAGTTAAAAAAAAAAAAAAAAAAAGGAGGAAAAATTATAAATCAACACTGGTTAATATCAAATTCTAACTTGATTTTTGCTTGTTTGCTGTGAGAATTTAAAATTATACACTCGCAACGTTGTTGCATATGCTACTAATAACTAAGTTTTTATTTTAGGGAGCTCCACAATTATTTTTCCATCTCAGCTTTTCAAAAGCCAACAGCTAAGTGACAGTTTTCAGTACACTTTCTTTTTATATAGTGTCTTTCGTTGATCTCATTGGTATCATAACTTTCCTACTGTAGTAGAAATTATGCTCAAAATCATTACTCAGATATATTTTGTATCTGTATTTTGCAAAAGTGACAGTTAAATAGCAAATATTTGTGAAGTACTCGCTGAGGGCCCACTGTTTCGCTAGGTGCTATGAAGGTACAAACTAAGTACATAAGATAAAGCCCCTTTAGATTCAGTCACCTTCAGAGTTTAACGGTAAAGCTTGTGAAGGAATCAAAACATGCAAGCATGAAGTGCTTATAGATGAAGGTAAGATGTGAGCATTGCCTTGCAAACTCCCGTTCTTCCTGCAACACTCAGCTCAGACATCTGCTCCTCTAAGGAGGCATTCCACTAAACTCCCAGGCTGGATTAAATGCCTCGCTGGGTTTTCAGAGAATCCTGGTTGTACCTCTATGTCTCTGTTTTATTGGGTTGGCCAAAAAGTACCTTTAGTTTTTTAAGTAAAAATAAAAAGACACATCTTTCATTTTCACCAAGAGCTTTATTGAACAACATATTCACCCTTTTGTTCCACTGTCTTCTGCCGTTTTTCAGGCAACTTCATAATTCCATCTTCCCAAAACTTTTTATCTTTTTGAGCAAAGAACTATTCCAGGTGCCTTTTACAGTCTTCCAGGGAATTGAAATTTCTTCCTTTAAGAGAATTTTGTAAACACCGAAATAAATGGAAATCCGAAGGTGCAATGTCTGGTGAACACGGCGGATGAGTCAGAACTTCCCAGCCAAGCTGTAACAGTTTTTGCCTGGTCATCAAAGAAACATGCGGTCTTGCGTTATCCTGATGGAAGATTATGCGTTCTCTGTTGACTAATTCTGGACGCTTTTCATCAAGTGCTGCTTTCAGTTGGTCTAATTGGGAGCAATACATGTTGGAATTAATCGTGTGGTTTTCCGGAAGGAGCTCATAACAGAGGACTTCCTTCCAATCCCACCATATACACAACATCACCTTCTTTGCATGAATGCTGGCCTTTGGTGTGCTTGGTGGTGGTTCATTTCGCTTGCCCCACGCTCTCTACCGTTTCACATTATTGTACAGTATCCACTTTTCATCACCCGTCACAATTGGTTTTAAAAAACGGAACGTATTCATTACGTTTTAGTAGAGAATCGCATGTGGAAATAGGTCAGGAAGGTTTTCTACACTTAATTTATGTGGAACCCAAACATCAAAGCTATTAAAATATAACCAAGCTGGTGCAAATGATTTTCAGCGCTTGATTTGGGTATTTTGAGTATGTCGGCTATCTCCCACGTGGTATAACATTGATTGTTCTCAGTTAATGTCTCAATTTGATCGCTCTCAACTTCAACTGGTCTACCTGACTGTGGAGCATCGTCCAGTGAGAAACCTCTAGCACGAAACTTCGCAAACCACTTTTGACACATTTGATCAGTCATAGCACCTCTCCATATACTACACTGACTACCTCTCCGTATACTACACCTCTCCATATACTACACCTCTCGACTACCTCTCCATATACTACACCTCTCCATATACTACACTGACTACCTCTCCATATACTACACCTCTCCATATACTACACTGACTACCTCTCCATATACTACACTGACTACCTCTCCATATACTACACCTCTCCATATACTACACTGACTACCTCTCCATATACTACAACTGAAACTGCGTTTCAGTGGCATTTTTACCTTTCTTGAAATAATAAAGCATAATATGCTGAAAATGTTGCTTTTTCCTTCCATTTTCAATATTAAAATGGCTACAGAAAAGTTCACCAATTTTGATAAGTCTTTTTTTTTTTTAAATGCACGCTGATATGACAGCTGTCACATACAATCTAACAAAACTGTTTCAAACGAAGTTAAAGACAACTAAGTGCTACTAGAACCATCTTACGGAAAAAACGGAACGAACCTTTTGGCCAGCCCAGTATCACAGAATTGGAAATCGCTTGCTAATTTTATGTATTCTCCACTACACTCTAAGCTAGTCAAAGACAGGGAACTTAGTACTCATTGTACTTCTAGCTTCTTCTTAACTTCACGTTTGAATTAAATCAAGTACAAATTTTAGAATATGTGTTAGAAATTCCTAGAAAGGTCAGTGCAAGTGTTTTTGAGAGGGAGGGTGAGATGCCTCATAGGAGGAGTAGCCTCAGTGCCAAGGGGAGTTGTTTGTGGGCTTTTTTGTAGTTCCTCCAGCCTGTAGGAACCCTTAAAGGGATTTTCTCTGAAGAGGTGAGTGACCTGAAAACCATGTTTTGGAAATACTGATCTTCTAGCAGTCCTGGTCCTATGGATGGTACGATAGATTGGAAGAGGGAGAAACTAGAAGAAAGAAGTTTGCTGAGGGAGGGTTCCATGCTGTAGATCTCAGCAGAAACACGGACCTGAACTTGGGGTGGTGACAGCGGGAACAGAGTGGGGGAATAGGCGCTTGGCTAGAAAGAAGGACTTTGTGCCCAAGTGATGGTAGTGATCAAAGAGAATGAATCAAAGTTGATTGGATTTTGAGTTTAGAGAATCTGGGATAAAGACATTTTTCATGGCAAGTCAGAAAGGACCACCAATTTGAGAAGTAGTTGAGTTTAGTTTGGTACACATGAGCAAGGGAACACTGGGATAACCAAGTAGCAATACGTTTGAACCGTTTGTAAATACAGGACTCGGAATTTGGTGAGAAGATAGCAGTTGTCAGCATTCAGTAGAAGGGGAAGTTACGGGAAAGGAGGATTTTTTAATGGTGTGTGCTGTAAAGACTTAGAGGACTGATTTCTGTTGGCCATTTCCAGGTTGGAGAGACAGGAAGAAAGAGGCAGTCAATGAAACAAGGGCATAATCAGTGAGGAAGAAGGAAAGTCAGGATATTGCAATAAAGGGCTTCTGATACTCGCGGGGGAGAGTTTCAGTGAATAAATGCAATACACAGCGCCAGATGTTACCAAGAAATCAGAGAGATATGCCCTTAAAAAAAAAACTATCTTAAGTTATTTGTTTTAAATATTGAGTTTAAATTCCTACAGGACTTTGGACAACACACATAGGTAGTTAAGGTATCTTGTTTAGCATTAAGGGAGGACCAGCGTTTGGGTATTGGTAGCTTCATTTTGACTTATTCCCAAATTTCGTGATACCACAAAATACAGAGATCAAAAATGTGCCCAAAGCATAAAATACACTCTAATGAGATTTCTCAAGGTGAATTATTGTTTGGAGTTGGCTAACTCCTTGCTTTGTATTTTGATTCTTTTCATAGTATTGGCTAAATATTTGTTAAAGAAAATAAATAGAAAAGAAGATACCCAAAACCTATCAAGTTGCCACCTCCTTGTAGATCACATTGAATTTATTCAATACCAGGTAATCATTAGACTTTTCATTTATCAGAACAACAGAGTTGCCACAGGTGGGCTAAAGAGCAATGGATCAGCTTGATAAACTGTTGGCACGAGGTTTTTGCATGCTTTTCAGAGGAAGTGCTTTTCCTGGTGTCTTGTGCCTTAATCATTTACCTTCCTCCAAGTTTTGTACCTTTCTAATTACAATGCTTCAGGGATTGTGGTTTTACGTGTGGACTTACTAGGTGGAGTTGGGGGGTGTGGACAGGTACAGAACAAGATTAGGGAGAATGCTTTTGGTTTTGTGGTGGCGGTTTTGTTATCTGGTGTATAATCATAAAAACGCAGGAACATTCGTGCTTTCAATCAGATGGGTCACACACACCAAAAACTTGAATGAAAAAAACATGGAGTTTGATTGCTAAGCTAGAAATATATTTATTAAAATGTAGTCTTCGGTCTTCACCGTGTTTTCTGTCGTTAACAATTTTTATTTAGAACGCATGCTGATTCTGCAAAATCCACCCCTTCGGAGACAGACTGCAATGATAACGTCCCTTCTCATAAAAATCCTGCTTCCTCCCAGAGCAAACATGGAGTGAATGGCTTTTTCCAGCAGCAGTTGATGTATGACTCTCCACCGTCTCGGGCTGCATCCATTTCCGTAGACTCCAGCCTTTATAACCTGCCCAGAAGTCACTCCCATGACGTCTTACCAAAGGTGTCTCCTTCAAGTACCGAAGCCGACGGAGAGCTCTATGTTTTTAATACCCCATCCGGGACCTCGAGTGTAGAGCCTCAAATGAGGCATGTATCTATTAGTTATGACATTCCTCCAACACCTGGTAATACTTATCAGATTCCACGAACATTTCCAGAAGGAACCTTGGGGCAGACGTCAAAGCTAGACACTATTCCAGATATTCCTCCACCTCGGCCACCGAAACCGCATCCGGCTCATGACCGATCTCCTGTGGACACGTGTAGCATCACACGCACAGCCTCTGACACTGACAGTAGTTACTGTATCCCGACAGCAGGGGTGCCACCGTCCCGTAGTAATACCATTTCCACTGTGGATTTGAACAAATTGCGAAAAGGTCAGCTCCAGTTGGCTTTTCCTGGCTTAGAGGTTAACGATAGAAAATCTCTTTTTCTGAGTATTTGTTCTTGGACGCTCAGTGTGACGTTAAATGGCAGTCCCTTTTTCCTTCAGCGCTGCAGTTACCCACTCGGGTAGCGAAGCTGTCAGAGCCTCAGTAGATCCCAGGAAGTGTGTTTGTGCAGGCAGCGTGTGCCTGTGTACATGTTGTGGTGGAAGGGAGAAAGACGAGGAGATTTTCATCCCTAAGAAGTATGGCCTTAGTAATACTTCCCTGCCTCAGGGAGTGTGCACCACTCTCTCTCACTTCCTCTACATCCTGGGTGAGCAGACCCGATGGGGAAGAGGCACAGGAAATGGACCAGCCGCAGAGCCTTTCCCAGTCATACCCTTTCCCGTATTTGTGTCCTATTATGGCCGCTTCTGTGTCACATCTGTTGGGCTCTGTTTCCTTCCTTCCCAGATCAACGGTTTTTACGTTATGTCTACCAGGTGATATTCAGTTGCAATCAGGTCATTCTGCTTTTTGTTTGTTTGATTTTATTTATTTTTAAAGCTCTGGATCTTCTCTCCCCTTACGCCTTAGCCACTTCACTGACTCCTGTACCATCTTCCTAGAGCCTGCCAAAAGTTATAGACTTTGAGAGGAGAAAAATTGAGTCTGGGTTAGCCTCTGAGGGTCCTAAAGTCCTGAAAATAAAAAGCCCAAGTTTAAAAGGCACCCACCCTAAAAACTACATCTGACACTTCTGGATTTTGTGGTAGAGTTATCCAGCTGTTCTAAAGAAGTTAAAGATTTGATGCCTTGTGGATGGTACTTATGTCAATACTTATTTAGCCATTCAACACCAATTTCTAACTTCTTTCTCGAAATGGCTGTAATGTATCTTGAGGTGGTTATAAGTTAGTGAGATATAAGTTATACCCAAGGGTGCAAAAGATAAGAAAACAGAAGTATTTCTTTTCTCCATCTTTAAATAACCCATCTCACTGTCACAATCAAATACTGGTACTGGGGCTTCCCTGGTGGCGCAGTGGTTGAGAGTCCGCCTGCCGATGTAGGGGACACGGGTTCGTGCCCCAGTCCGGGGGGATCCCACATGCCACGGAGCGGCTGGGCCCGTGAGTCATGGCCGCTGAGCCTGCGCGTCTGGAGCCTGTGCTCCGCAGCGGGAGAGACCACAACAGTGAGAGGCCTGTGTACCGCAAAAAAAAAAAAAAAAAAAAAAAAAAAATACTGGTACTGGTTAGCATATGAATAAATGTCTGCATTTTCTAGTGGTTTAATGTTTCAATTCAAGATGTTATTCTGTGAGCATCCTTTTTAAGATCTGTGTGTGTGCATGCATGCATATATGAAAAGAGAGAGAGAGAGAAGGTCATTCCTGATTACCCTGGGAACTGGCAAAGATGGGGAGAAATATTGATAGTTTGTTCTCTGTTTTAGATGCTAGTTCTCAAGACTGCTATGATATTCCACGAACATTTCCAACTGATAGATCTAGTTCACTCGAAGGCTTCCACAACCACTTTGTAAGTATAATTGACCTTGGCATCATCAAGTGTATTTCATTGTCAAAACCTTCGCACTTAGGACCCTGAGACTAAATGAGATCCTGAAATAAAAGTCCCTTCAGATCCACGTGAATAGGCATAAGTTACAACTGTGTTTTCCTGTTTGACAGTAGTTCTTCTTTATTAAAAGAAATGTATGTGTGTTTTAGAAAATCAAAAATGTATTGACAGTGGGGAGTGTATCAAGCGAAGAACTGGATGAAAATTATGTCCCCATGAATCCCAACTCTCCTCCACGACAACATTCCAGCAGTTTCACGGAACCAATTCAGGAAGCAAATTATGTGCCAATGACTCCGGGGACATTTGATTTTTCTTCATTTGGAATGCAAGTGCCTCCTCCCGCTCATATGGGCTTCAGGTCCAGCCCGAAGACCCCTCCTAGAAGGCCAGTTCCTGTTGCAGACTGTGAACCACCCCCCGTGGATCGGAACCTCAAGCCAGACAGAAAAGGTAAGGAGAGCGTGGCATGGTAAAAGGGCCGGGGGTTGCCAGTGGAGATCTGCATCTAACTGTCATTAAATCCAAAACAGAATCGGGACTAGAAATTCAGAAGTATTTCATAGTACCTAAGTTACCAGCTTGTTTAGGTAAAGTAGTAGTGCTGTTTATAGATTAATAATTATTATATCATATGTTGATGCCCAGGTGAGATTTTTTAAGACTCCCATCTCTGGAGCAGAGGTTACAAACTAAAATATTCACAAGGATTGGCAAGCAACAGGAGATAATTAGGAGAAACTGGAATGCCCTTGGCCCAGCCAAATGGAGTCACTAACCTACTGCCTGGCTACAATCCTTTGTGGACTTGTGAAACTAACATGGGCCCCCTAGAGGAAAATCTTCTGATTATCAAAAAAAGTCAAAAATTTGGGGGTTTATATGTATTTTCTTTTGATTTTTAAGTTCTACTAGCTAGTTTAATTATTTTAAAAAACCAAAACATTGCAGACCCCGTACCACAGACTTTTACAAGCTAGATATGGTCTTTGGCTGGTCTTTTGTAACCTCTCCTCCAGAGTATTTAATATCAAATCAGACTTGAGATTATTAGTGCACTTGCCATGATTCTTTAAGAACAGTAAGGTTGCTTGTATACTCTTTGCATTCTGTGCATATAACAACTTTTTAAAAATGATTCTGCCTTTGCTGGGGGGTAAACAAATGCTTCTAGTCTATTCTTTCATACTGGCCTTCATAAGTAACATTAAATTCTAAGGTGGCATGGTTGGTTGAGAACTCAGTATAAAAGAAACTTTTCAGCCAAACTGGTAATATGTACCCAAGTTTTTGAAATTTGGGTTCAAGTGGTTAAACCCCAGACAGCCAGCTGTGTTGCCGCAGGCTGCAAGTGTAATTGAATCTCGACAACCAAGTAAGTTAGTGTATTGGCTGTGAGATGCGTGGCACAATTTCTGGGGAATTCAGCACATTTGAAGAGTCTGGTATGCTCTATGTAGCTGTTTTTAAAAAGCATGTAATGTTTGTGTCAATTTCTCATTAACCTGGGCTTGGATCATTAATAGTCATTCTAATTAAGTTCCCAGTGTGGGGGACAGAGACTGAGACTCAGAGTATCTTAAGAAAATGAGTTTTGTTTTGTTTTGCTTTTAAGAAAGTAAATGAAAAGAGAACGTTAGCGGCAACTGAGACACTCCTAGGAGGCCGTCACTTTGTCCTGCTCTCCCTGCATTTCTGTCCTCTGGAAACTCTTTGATCCTGCTTTGCTCTCCCTCACATTCTTTCCTTCTTTCCCGTTTTCTTTTATGCTGCATCCTCTACTTTACGGCTTTCTGCTGTCAGAGAGCTTCGGCCTCTGATGCCCCTGCGTGGCCTCGATTCCGCCCCGTTCCTCCTTTTTATGGGCCCTCGCAGCTTCCACACCTGCTGCTAATTGCCTTGTTCATTATTGACTCACTCCAGATCGCTCAGCGAAAGTTTGATTGGTCTCGTTTGTCCACATCAGGCCACAAGATAGATTGTAGATTGCAGGCGAGCCTACATGCTGGCTGCTGTTGGGTCAAGGGCTCACCTTTGCTCGGACAGCTGGAAGGATGGTTGCACCCCCGGTCACCCCAGAGGCCCCAGCAGCAGAGCCATGATCAGGGCTGGCTATTTTAGAAACAGTGTGAGCATCCCAGGCTTTTTAGGTGATAACTTTTCCTTTTGTTTCTCTTGGTCCTCATTTGTTTTTAAATCTATTTAGACATCCCTCGTCATTTTCTTCTTTGCATACAACACACAAAAGTATGTTTGGACGTGTATAGATTTATAATTGAGCCCACAGAGGGTGGAAGGATTAAGATACAAGTGTCAGGAAGTCCGTGAAACATCGAAACCCTCATTTTAATGCTAAACTGGTTCTCTCCTTCTTTTCCTGTAATTAGCGCATGTTGGCAGCATATCGCTAGTTTTTGACACCAAATGTAACCGTTTTATATCTTGAGGTCCCCACATAAATATGGTCATGGTGTGCTGTGGGTGATGCATGGAGCTCTGAGTCCTTGCGGCTTTGCTCCCCTGCCTCTCCTTCCTCCCCTCAGCATCTGCTTAACACAGTTTGAAAATTCCCAGTATATTTACATGTTGGAAAGTTTTAGGATCGTAATGAAATGCTTTTAGTATCATCTAGGTCTGACAGAGTTCACGTACCCCCATATTGTAGTATATGTTATTTTACGTAGGCAGCATAATAAAATGGCATGTGTATTATACATCATATATATTGCATATATGTGTAATTAAACCTCCCTATGTAAATATATAGTGAAAGTACTATATATTCTAGTACATGAGAGACTGTCCTAGTCCTCTAAACCAACCAATGGTGACCCTACTGTAGAACAGAGCAAAGTAGGTTCCTTGGTTACTTTTGGAGATTCTGTTTAGTCTTTAAAAAATTAACTGAGCTATTGAAAGACAATCTTGAGCTCATGGGCCAGATTACTGATTTGGTATCATTGCTTAGGTACAAAATGAACTGAAAAAGCACCCAGAATAAAATTTCCACATAGTTTTTGGCAAATTCAAGGAGAATAATAGGTTTAGCAAAACAGTAAAGAAGTTACTTAAAGTCTTAGTTATAAAAAAAAAAGGGGGGGGTGGGTTGCTTTTCTTATTATTACTCTACTTTTTAAAATAAATATGATACAAGAGAAGGCATGAGAAAGTATCTAATATTGCAAGGCAAACTTTGTCAAGTCACTTTAGAAAGTTATAGCTATTCGAGAAAAACATTTTAAAACCCAAATTCAGATCTTGGAGCAAAGTTTATCCATAAAAACTTAAACCGTAAAACAGATGTCTTATTTCATCCTGAAATTCTTCTCATGGTGCATAGCATCTGATGAGTCTGTTTTCATTTCAAATTTTGTGACATCAGATACATGAGTCTGTCTATTATTCTAGTATCTCTTATTAACTAAACCTCATAATAAGCAAACCTTATTCTATAAAATATGGCTTGATTAGTTCTAAAACTCAATATAACTAACTCAACACCCAGTATAACTGGTTTCTGTGATCGTCTTCTTGGGAAGGGTCTACAATAAATGAGTGACATTCTAGTCTTGTTTATACCCCCAATTATAGATGTCAGCTGCTGTAGTTAGTAGTACGCATGAGTTTTTCAAATACTTCTGAGTAATTGAAGCTGCAGAAATACATGCACGTTTTAAACACTTACATTCAATGTATTTTCATGGACACTTTACCCAGTCACCCAACTGTGGTAGCTATATTTTCACCCATACTATTTCTGTCACAATAGTATTTGTCCTGAACCGTATCTTGTGTATATTAACAGAGGAGAAAATCATAATTTACATGTACTGTGTTAAATATTAGGAAAGCAGATGAGTCATTGGAAATGCAGGACAAATTCTGTTTTGATTACTTCAACTGAAACTTTTATATTTTAATGGAAAAGCAACTTTGTAAAGTTTGGGAAATTTCTATAAGATATTGTGATTTCTCTTAAAGTAAGTCCTTACATAAATCTACCAGATTTCATCTGTGCATTTAACTGGGCCCATTCACTCTCTTTCTAACGTGATATAGCAGCTGTTCAAGCCTCAGATATACTGTCTTTATATTTTGTTTTGTTTGGCCTTGTCCATTCATGGCTTTCTGCAGTAGATCTGACCGTTAGTTATTGTATTGGTTTTAAAAAAGCAGTGCGAGGTTACTTCTGGTGTTTTCATATGTTCATTTGGTTAAAATATCTTCAGGTCCTGCTGGATCTTCACTTTGCTGTAGGAAGGATCCAGAAGACCAATCGAGGAGCTTCCCTAGGTGGATCTTTTTGGTATCTTCGCTATAAATATTTGCTCAAGAGAGCTTCTAAAGAAGTTTTTTGAAAGCGATTAAAAATTAACATGCTTTTGGGCTTCCCTGGTGGCGCAGTGGTTGAGAGTCCGCCTGCCGATGCAGGGGACACAGGTTCATGCCCCGGTCCGGGAAGATCCCACATGCCGCGGAGCGGCTGGGCCCGTGAGCCGTGGCCACTGAGCCTGCGCGTCCGGAGCCTGTGATCCACAACGGGAGAGGCCACAACAGTGAGGCCCGCGTACCCCAAAAAAAAAAAAAAAAAAAAAAATTAACATGCTTTTGAAAAACTACTTTTATACTATAATAAATGTTTGGAAGAAATGATACCAGTAAATATAGCTAGATTTTAATAAACAAGTATTAAAGTTTGACTCTCAAGTCAGATTTTTGGGTTGGTGGTTACAGTTTAAAGGAAATGAGTACAGAGTGCATTTTTACAGCACAGCCTCTACGTGCGGGTTTTTTTACCCAAATATTCCTGACCTTCCAATATAATTATCATTATTATAGTTCCCTTTATACAATGAGACTATTCAAACAAGTGTAAAAGTTTTTCAGTGTGCTACCTTGATTACTCCTTGGAATTAGCAGAGGATAATAATGTTGTGAATTATTTTTCTTCTTTCTTGATTTCTGAGATGCCTACTGAAAATAGTAGCATCATCTGTGAAACTTCAGATAAGTGAATCATTTAGGCTAAGTTAGACCTATAATGATAGAGAAAATAAATTTTCCACTTTGAGTTGAATTTATGTAAGCAATACCTATTAAAATAATAATCGTGTATGGACTTTTCAAAAAGGACTGCATCTGCTTCTTTGAAGCATGACCTCGTATGATGCCTTGACCATATCTGGAATGATCAACTTTTGAAACAGCATTCAGTTGCTTTTTTTCTTCAAAGGCAAACACAAAGTTATGACATTGATCTGATTAAACACCACCATTGGATTAAGCTTTAAGAGAACCACAGTTCATCAAAACAGATTGAAGGGCCTCCCAGTTATAGGATGTACCCTCTGATAGGTCTGGGGTCTGGAAACCCAAGGAAGGACAGGTGGCTTCTCTAAAGAAGCTCCCATTTAGTGGGAAAGTGGAAAAGTAAACACATTATCATAATTAGCACAGAAGGGGGCTTGTGGTTGAGGTTAGCTCTTGGCCCTGCAGGCTGTCTCCTTTGAGGAGAATCTCAGAGGGTGAGTGGCAATGAAATGATGATAGAGGATCTTCTATCAGAATAAACAGCATACCCAGATCCTTTAAAAAGAGGGGACTGGCTCAGAGTCTTGGGTGGGAGGGAGGAAAGTATGAATGCAGGAACGAATGCCAAATGCCTGGCAGGTGCCAGCTCCTGGGGGTTTTATAATCCATGCTAATGAGTTTGGGCTTTATTCTGAGAACACCATTAAAGGGTTTTATGTAGGCAAGTAACGTAATCAGTTCGGCCCCTAGAAAGCTCATTCTAAGATTTAAGGATACCATAGGGGAAAAATGGTATTTTTTAATGCAAACTGTTATAAAATCACACTTTTTTTCAGCATCTTCTTTAAAAAGTGCTTTTCCCGGCGTTCCAAACCTAGGGTTCTTGACGCCTCGCTTTAGAGATGATCAGACAGGAAGGCATAACAAAAGTCCCTGTCCTGACTCGAAATAGCTGCCTCCACTTGGGGACCTAGAGTGAGTGATTTTTACAAGTTTGGAGGCCACTTGGAGTGTAAGTGGAGGTCATTTAGCCATACGGTGTGAGTTCACTTTCAGAAAAACAAACCAGGTAAGTGCAGTGCACATTAAAAAAAGGAAGCCAGGACTTCAGACTTACAGATTCTTTAATTTTCTTGGATAAATGAAAACAAACGATTGCCATTATAAATAGAAAGTAAAATTGATAAAGGGAAATCAGAGAGAACGTGGAATCTAGAGTAACTCTTAAGAGATCTGCTATGGCAACTGCAGACAGAGGAAACAAAGCAGGTGTGGTGGGTCCCAGAAGATAAATTCCATTTCGAACATGCAGTGTGAAAGCCTACAGAACCTTCATGTGGGGTGACTTTGTAGGTATGCCAATAAGGATCTTAGGGGAGATCTGAACCAGAGGTTAAGATTTACCAAGTTGTGCTCCTAATGAGGGCGCAGATCACATGATCCAGAGATTGACAGCCCCGGGTGAGATTGTTTTAACCCCTGAGGGTTAAAGCACAATGGGGTGCTCTTTGCTAAAGAAATGCGTCATGTCGCTTTCTTTGTTCAAACCTAATCTAGCTAAAGCCTCCTTGTAACTGTCTTGGATTTAAAAGCTGAGGCTCAAGTGAGTTATTTAACACTGTTGACTCTTAGAATTTGAGAATCAGTGTATCAGAGTTGGTTCATTTGCTGCCTCTGCTTTAGTCTTATCTCATACCCATTATTGTGGCACTTAAGTAATTAGAGAAACATTCCAGTATTTGCCTCTAGGCAGCAGAGGAGAAGTACATACACCTTGGACTTTTTTTCCTTTCTCTCCTCATAAGTAATACTGAGCCATCATTTGAGTATCACTTTCATTTCTGTCTGGAACATAAATGTCAAATTGAGCCAGGCAGTGAAAATAACAAAGAAATGAAGCTACCAAAATGCCTGAGCGGCTGGGTTCAATTCAGGGCAACATTTTCACCTTGAGGCGTTTGTCCTAAACTCAGGCTTAAGTTTTGCATGGAGTAGAAAATGCATGGAAATTTTATAAATGCACTATAAAAAAATTCACTTAATACGGTATCTTTCTGTGAAGAGTGCCAAGGAGTACCCTTGAGAGTACTTGAGAGAGTTAGGAAATTTTCATGTTTCATAAGCTAGAAAATCACATTTTCCAGAACTTGTAGATTTTGGTCAATAAGGTGCTAGAGATCAGCATTGAATCAGCGAACTCTAATATTATTTTCCATCTAATAGATGTCAACTCAGTTTTGTACACGCCAAGAAAAAGGAGAATTTGGTGCCATTGAGAATGAAGTAGTTTAAATTCCTGATTGAAATGATATTGCTACTCTGGCATCCAGGCTTCCAGTGGGAAAAAGTATGAGGCCAGATGCTGGGTATTAAACCTGTACTTTTCATAAGGCTTTTCAGCAGTACTAGTATATAACAGATTAAACGGAAAAAAAAAAAGATGGCAACTGAATTTATACTTTCCAATTCTCAAATTAAAGCTAGACAGTCAGCAGTTCCAGAATCTAGACATCTAATCCTTGCAAAATGGTGTCACGGGGGCAACCACTGAGTGTTCAGGGAAAAGAAATGCTGGTCTTGGTTTTGACTTTGGATTAGCAGACATTGTATCAATAGAACTTCTCTAGAAGGGCGCTTTCAGGTGGTGAAGGAGTAGCCAGATTAAGGTTTTTAAAACACCTCCATCAAGTTAAGAAAGTAGGCCTTGGTACTTTCGTATGAGACACCAGACTTCAAAGAAAAGATGTACTTGCGATCTGACTGAGAGGTTTTATAATTTTTTATTGGATCCAGTTTTCTAAGGCATGTTAGAAGAGTAACTAACATGACACATGTTTTTCCTCTCTTCCTCCAAATAAAGGTAACAACTAACCAAGAAGTTATGCCACTAAAACCCTACCATCTTTTATAACAGTTTGCTTATTACATTGTTGCATGCAGCTTCCGCGTTCCCATGGTATTGAGCATGAGTGATATGCATAGCCAGACTGAAATAGTCTCCACAAACGAACTTTTGTTTATGCTTTTGAGATGTAACATGTCTGCTCAGGGCTCTGTTGCTTTTTTACAGAATCCATTTTTTTCCAATAAAAAAAAATAACATTATATTAAGAGAGTCTTCTTTTTACCAATTAGGTCAAAGTCCTAAAATTTTAAGACCCAAACCCCATGGTTTAGAGCGAACTGATTCACAAACCATAGGTGACTTTGCTACAAGAAGAAAGGGTATGTACTTTAGCACCGCATGCTGGCTGGGGTGTTGGGAATTTATTTATTCTGTGATGTTGTTTCCTTTAAAAGTAAAGGAGAAGAGCCTTAAATACTATTTTGTTGTAAATAAAACTTCCCAGCACGTAATTTCTAAAGTGAATGCTTCCCATAATACACAGCGAGTATATTTGTTATGCCATTAACAGCAGCATGTTAAATATTTGATAATATATGATATTCAGTCTTTTCCTTTTGCATTATTCTTTTAACCTTTTAGACATCAATAGAGTGTTTTCTTTAAGCTTGTGAGATGCTTGTGAGTTCCAGTTGTCTCCTGTATTTATGTATAATGTATATATTCTGTTCTGAGACAATATATAATCATTTCCATGGATTCATTATTTTATGCCATTACTTAGAATTTGACAGTTAAGCAGCGCTTAGCCTCTGTGTTTTAAAAAAAAGTGAAAACATCAGAGTTAAAGAAATACTTGCAAGTGAGCACAGCATTCTGTACATGTCCGTTTTGAGTGTATAGGTGAGCAAAATTATTTTAACTCAAACTTAAATCAACGTAGCCTTCAGAAAATCTCATTGAATTTTTTTGTATTTGAGTTGCCAAAAATACTTCGGCATAAACCCCAGAGAATCTACATGATCCTTTAAAATGACTACCTACTTTATAGTTGGAAGGTAATTATAACTTGGTTGACTCAATGTACACATATATGCACAAAGACTAGAGGAGGGATGCCTGGAAAAAATGAAGACTTTAGAGTGGCAGGATGACGTGTAACTAAAATATTTACCTAATATGTTTAAATAGTATCCTAAAATATAATGAATATTAACAAATAATATTGTTGAAGTTCTTTTGCTCATGTCATGAATTTCTGAAAACTGAGTCTTACTTTAAGGGCGAAGAGCTCTGTGGAATATATACTGGCAGAGTAATTAATTGTCCACTGCAATAATAGGGTAAATAAGCAAAAACAACTTATAGATAAAACTAATAGGAACATTAGCATTTATTTTTACTTAATTTGTTAAAGGATGTTGTTGGTTAAATTAAGCTAAAAATTTGAGGCAGTTGTTAAATTGTGGCCTTTTCTCAGAGCAGAGTTTGAGTATCAAGATATAATTATTGCTTTGTTTTATTTGGTTCCAGACTGGGCCTGAATTAATTTAAAAGATTTGGTTATTAATTCTTTTTGTCAGTTTTTGGTTTTAGCGAAGTTTTGTGTTTATTGCTTCCTAAACATCATTTTATATGTATAGTTGTATAAATGATGCTTCAATGTTGATGACGAAGACTGTTTTTACATAGAAAATTAAATGTCCGTGTTTGAGGATAAAATTAGTGAAAAAAATAAAATAAGGAAATAATGAAAAGTATAAATCAATAACTATGAAGGAATTGGGTCACATTACTCTTTCTTGTTCTCATTGTTTATATTCATAAAATATTTACTTAAGAAGCAACATGTTGTAATAATAGAGTTTTATTGCGACTTTCAGTCAACAATCAGGAAACATTATCTGATTTAGCTTTTGCCACTAATTTTTTAGCTGTGTGACCTCGGAAAAATCACATAACATCAGTGTACTTCTTTTCATGTGTGAAACTAAGCTGGTCCTAGGTGTACAGTGGCTATAATGTATAAATAGAGATGTAGAAAGAGGGTCTTGTTTTGTTTTCCAAATTTCTGTATGCTAAAGTCTCTTTTTTTTTTTCTCATTTGTTTCAGTCAAGCCAGCACCTTTAGAAATAAAACCTTTGCCAGAATGGGAAGAATTACAAGCCCCAGTAAGATCTCCCATCACTAGGAGTTTTGCTCGAGAGTAAGTCTTTGTTTAAAATACTCAGCTTGATTGTGCATTATAATGGAGAGTACCTAGAACAGTGGTTCCCAAAGGATGGTCTGGGGAGCCTCCCTTTTTGGGGTTCTGTGAAGTCAAAACTATTTTCATGAATATACTAAGATGTCATTTGCTTTTCCACTCTCCTTCTCTCATGAGTGTACACTGGAGTTTTCCAGAGGTGGCATAATATTGGACGATATCGTTGTGACAGCTAATAGTGTATGTATTTGTATACACTTGTCTTTTTAAATTTTTTTCTATTGTAGGTAATGTGGTAAATATCAGTAGATATCACCCATATTAACCAAAGTTCCTTGGGGTTCTCAATAAATTTTAAGAGTGTGAAAGGTTCATGAGGCTAGAAATTTCTGAGAACTACTGCTCTGGAAAATACGGTAGTTTCTTGTAGGGATTATTTAATGGAGATTCATTTAAATGTATATGTGGAAATGAAAAGAATGTTTGTAATTACAAACCTGTGTTGAATGTGTACGTGTGTGAATATATGTGTGTGTGTGTTTGTGTGTGTGTATGTGTATATATATATATATATATAGTTTTTTTAAATAGTAATTCTTAAATCTTCCTTTTTATATCTGTGTCTTTCTACTTATCCTCCACATCACTAGCAATACTTTTCTCGTTGTTCTGCAGAAGGTACTTTGTTGTTGGTTTTTTTTAACATCTTTATTGCAGTATAATTGCTTTACAATGATGTGTTAGTTTCTGCTCTATAACAAAGTGAATCAGTTATACATATACATATATCCCCATATCTCCTCCCTCTTGCGTCTCCCTCCCACCCTCCCTATCCCATCCCTCTAGGTGGTCACAAACCACTGAGCTGATCTCCCTGTGCTATGCGGCTGCTTCCCACTAGCTATCTGTTTTACGTTTGGTAGTGTGTATATGTCCATGCCACTCTCTCACTTCGTCCCAGCTTACCCTTCCCCCTCCCCGTGTCCTCAAGTCCATGCTCTAGTAGGTCTGTGTCTTTATTCCCGTCTTGCCCCTAGGTTCTTCATGACATTTTTTTTTTTTTTTAGATTCCATATATATGTGTTAGCATACAGTATTTGTCTTTCTCTTTCTGACTTACTCTGTATGACAGACTCTAGGTCCATCCACCTCACTACAAATAACTCAATTTCGTTTCTTTTTATGGCTGAGTAATATTCCATTATATATCTGTGCCACATCTTCATCCTGCAGAAGGTACTTTGATGCTCAGAAATATCCCTTTACAGAAGCAGACTTGAAGACATAGAGAACAAGCTAGTGGTTACCAGTGGCGGGGTGGTGGGGGCTGGAAATAGGGTGGGGAAGTGGGAGGTACAAACTACTTCCCACTACGAGATAAGTGGGAGCTTATCTTGGGTGTAAGATAGGCTCAAGGATGTATTGTACAACACGGGGAATAGAGCCAATATTTTGTAATAACCGTAAATGGAAAGTAACCTTTCAGAATTGTGTAAAAAAATCAAAACTTTTTTCAAAAAGAAAATATCCCTTTACAAATAACTATAAATATTAGTTGTGCATTTGAATGTGTGTGATAAATTGTACAGTAATAAATGCGTACAATAAATGATTGTAAGCATAAATGTTTCTGGAAGAATGTATACTATCACTCATTTTTACTTTCAAAGCGAATTGAGAAATTTTGGTCAGGATGGTGTTTGTGACGGTCATCTCTGTAATCAGCTCCTCCAGGTTTCCCATGTCTCCCCGGCCGGATTCAGTGCACAGCACGACTTCAAGCAGCGACTCACATGACAGTGAAGAGAATTATGTTCCCATGAACCCAAACCTGTCCAGTGAAGACTCAGTAAGTAGAATCTTCTCTTAACGTTTCTCTTCGTGAGTAGCCCTTCTGAATCATTCACACTAAACCTTTCTTCCAGTCCATACACCTTACCCTTCCATCTTTCTTTACTTAAGGAGAAAGGATAAAAGACAACTTTTTAAAAATGCTTTTGGGGGCTTCCCTGGTGGCGCAGTGGTTAAGAATCCGCCTGCCAATGCAGGGGACACAGGTTTGAGCCCTGGTCCGGGAAGATCCCACATGCCGCGGAGCAACTAAGCCTGTGCGCCACAACTACTGAGGCTCTGTGCCACAACTACTGAAGCCTGCGTGCCTAGAGCCCATGCTCCACAACAAGAGAAGCCACCGCAATGAGAAGCCCCTGCACTGCAACAAAGAGTAGCCCCAGCTCACCCCACAACTAGAGAAAGCCCGCACGCAGCAATGAAGACCCAACGCAGCCAAAAATAAAATAAATTTTAAAAATTAAAAAAAACACTTTATATAAAAATGCTTTTGAAAAACAGCATCATCAAGTCTAAAACCAATAAAGGGTCAAAGTGTAATATTAACATCTATAAAGTAGATACAAGTTAGTTAAAAATCACAAAATTTTCCAGTTATATTTCTTTTAAGATGTACTTCACTTTTGAAACTATTCAAAAAACTACTTTTTACTGGAAGCATTTTATAATGCATTTCTCCAGACCTACGTCAGTGCACTCAGAGTAAAACAGTCTTATGCCGAGGGTTTTTAATAACCTTTCAGTAATACATCCTTAGGTAGGGCTTAAAGATCAAAGAAGACCTGTTAAAACCTGATTTACTTCAGACTGACTGTTATTACCCCAAGGCCCAAGAATTTTGTAATAGTAGCAAGCATTATGTTCCCCAGAAATCAGGTAGTTGCCAGAAAATACTTCAGATGTTTAAAAATACAAGCCAATTTTAATTTTTTAAAAATCTTTTCCTCTTGCTTTCCCTCAAACCAGAGACACTGCTTGCTCTGTTATTTGCTTTTTAGTAGATATCAGTTGGCATTAGGATCCCCTCTGAGTAACAGAAAATAAGCAAATAACAAGGCCTTAAGGCAGACGTTTCTTTCTTTCTCACATAGAATTCCAGAGAGTCAATCCGTGGTTGTCGTGGCAGCTTTTTGTTCCAGGAGCCCTCGGGGATCCTTGCCCCTTGCCGCTCTCCAGACTGCTGTCCCCTGGGTCTGGCTTCACAGGCTCAATAGAACAAGATGATGGTCCAGCCAGCAGATTCACATTCCAGGCTGCAGAATGGAGGGAAAGGAAGAAGCAGCAAAGGATGCAGCCCAATTGCCTCATAGAGAAGGTTCCCAGAAACTGCGGAGTCCAAACTGTTGACCAGGACTTAGCCTCTGGCCACATAAACACAAAAGGGACTGGGAACCGTAGCCTTTGTACCGAGGGACAGTGGGCCTGGCTAAAAATCCCCTTCCCGGTGGAAAGGGGAGAACAGATCATGGGGCACAACCAGACAGCATATGATAAGCAAATATCTAATGTCAAAATTTGGCATGAATGACGTTTTAGTGACTTTATTTTCTTTAAAACAATTCTGTTCAGAGATTGAATATATAAAGCCCTATTTTTTCATTGAATTTATGTCTTTAATGGACTTCAGGCAGAAACAGATTTCTCATGACCGTTTGTCAGGGGACAAAATTAAGTGATGTGAAAAGCCCGATTTGATGCTTGAACTAATTAACTGTGAAATATTATCAAATTCATCAAGTATTCAAAAATGAATAAGATAATTTAAAATATTTATGTCAACCCTGAATTAGAATACAAACGAACTCTATCAATACCATTTTCACTAATGTTTCAAGGTAGGGCAATTTTTATTAACTGACTTTCACTTCTGGGTTTGTAATTTTTCCATTTTGATGAGTAGTGTTTTATTATTTTTATTAACTTAATTTTTTTTTCTTCATTATAGTAAACAGACTCTAGTAAGAGACTAAGTAGGGCTTCCCTGGTGGCACAGTGGTTGAGGGTCCACCTGCCGATGCAGGGGGTGCGGGTTCGTGCCCCGGTCCGGGAGGATCCCGCGTGCCGCGGAGCGGCTGGGCCCGTGAGCCATGGCCGCTGGGCCTGCGCATCCGGAGCCTGTGCTCCGCAGTGGGAGGGGCCACAGCAGTGAGAGGCCCGCGTACGGCAAAAAAAAAAATCTAAGTAAATCCTCAGTGCTGCCTTGGAGTACATATTACCCTCAATTTTCATCTTTAGGTGGTTAAATGAATTTTTTTATTACAAAAGTAATTCTTTTCTGAGATACTAAAGAATCTTTTATTTTGCCCAAAATAGTAAATAAACATAAAAATATTGGAAAGGACCTGTAATAGGAAAGTTTGAAAGTATGATTTGTCATGAGTAGGTGTTAGGTGAAGGGAAAAATCTAGAAAAAATCCGTTACAATCAGAAAGTCAAAGGAAAGGAAGATATAAAATTGTTCTTTTATATAGTATAACACTAAGCCAGAAAGGTAATTTTACCTGCACGGTAGAGGTGCGTAAATAACCACCAGATGGTGAATTTCTAAGGTACTGAGGCCCTATGGGTTAGAAATAAGCAAAAATGTCCCAAGTGAAAATATTCATGTGCCATTCACAATAGAAAAGTCAGCTGTGCCATTTCCATCTTATGCCACCAACTGCAAGGGCTCATCTTAGTCCAAACAACTTTTCCTTAGGAATGAATGTGATAGTTACAGCAATATTTTCCACACCTCTTGGAATTTAGTGTATCAGTGGAGAGCCATAGAAGTTCACAAGGTCTAACATATGCTCAGGTTGATGAAGTCGGTAAAAAATTCGTCTTGGAGAAGTTGAAACAGGAGTGGATCAAATCTGGTTTATAGGGACAATGAATATTAAATTCTGTACATTGAAATGTTGAAGCACAGTCTGTTTCCTATACTGGTGATCACGGAGCAGGCAGTGTCTAATGAAAGTGAATTGGTGATGCAGCCTGTTTTTTATACAAACATCCAAAGCCAAGCATTCGTGAAATGAACCCTTAATGTGACGCCTGAAATTCAAGTGACAGTACATCATCACTAAAGACATATATATTGTTTGTAACAACATCAAAAGTATGTTCAATAATTTTATGTATTTTTTTCAAGAATTTTAGAAAAAGTACTACTATATTTTTTCTTTTAATTCACAGAACACTTCATAATAACTCTTCAAATCTTAGGGTTTTTCTAAACTGTTTTGGGAAAACACTGGGTTAAAGCCTAGAATGCAGAGACAGGCTGTTCCCAGTTGAGATTAGATTAGATCAAGAGCAAATAGACTTTTTGGAGGGACACACATTTTAACAATACTTGAAGATGAAAACATTTCCAGTCCTAGTAATTAGACAGAGTACAGTTGAACTAGCAATTCTGAGAAATTCTCTTTAAGAACAGCTTACTGAGATTAAATGTGTACATCATATGAACTCAAGTGTTTCTTTCGTAGCCTACAACACCGTGAATAATTCTAGATGTTTCCAATTAGGGAAATTTCAGGTATGGGCTCTGTCATTACATTTGAATACAAAATTTTACACACGCACACACACACACCATGCAATCTGGCTTGTTTTTTTTATGTGAGAATGAAATATAGAGTCATTTGCAGAAAAAAATTTCAGTTTTTTCATGAATTAGAAGAAAGAGAGGGAGGGGATAGCTATTTGTACTAATTGAGCACTGACACTTGCTTACATTTTTTGTGCCCTACATGTTACTGTCAGTACTTCTTTAATGTTTTATTAGCGGTAGTTGATAAATTTGGTTTAAAAATCTGTTCCTACAAATAGGGCCATCACATTCAGTAGTGCAGGTTGTCTACTGCATACACATGCCGCATACAGTATGTAGGATATACAGTAGGCCGCACACATGCTGCATCCGAGTACACGCGACCCAGACCATGTCCCCCTCGCCAAGAGTAAACTCAGTGTTTTCCTAGCTATTGTCCTTTCCCTAAGTCACAGCTTAGTCTGTTTAACCCAAACAAAATGGAGTAGCAATATGAAAGAATCAGCAGAACCAGATTTATGCGGTTTCCAAATCACGTTGTTCATCCTAACAAGTATAAAATTGTCAAGTTGATTTACATCATTACGGTTTTCTTCGAAAGTATAAGCTAACATGTGAACAATAATACCTATGTGATAGAAGCCACAGGGACGAAAGTCCCTAATGAATATGTAGTGTCCTGAGAAGTCAGGAACATTCCCAGGTGAGGTTAAAAGCAGCAAGGCGTGGAAACAAGTCAGTTGTTGGAGCACATTTGAAGACTGTCACGATCAGAGTAGCGGGTGCATGTAGGGACATAAGTTCACGTCGTCCTTTCCTTTTTATTTAGCATTGATCTTCATGTTCCTAATAACCTATTTCTTTTTCATGTTTCTGCCTCAAGCTTTTTCATTCTTGCTGTTCATTGCTGTCCTCTCCCTTCCTTTTTTCTTTTTCTTTTCTTAGAGAGGAGTCCTTCTGTTGTACAGTTCCTATTAGGACAGAAAGGATAAGAAGACAGAAAATTAAGTGGTAAAAATTCCAGGCGGTTGAAACAAAACAGACTCTATTAATGGAGTCAGTATGCATAGCCCTTAGCTACCATACTTATTCTAAATTGATTTTAGTGTGAAAGCCTTTAACTCAAATATAGAACTTTAAAATTTTTTTTAATTTGAGAGGTGAGCTCAGGGTCTTTCTACTCCACCATCTTGGTCGATCCCTAAAAAAGTTTAATTTGAAAGCATGGACTATAACGATCCTATAGTTAAAGAATGTTATTGAGAACAGATATCATTTTAATAGCGTTATTGAGAACAGATATCATTTTAAAATATCATTTTAATAGCATTGAGTTAGACTATTCCAACTGGGAATTCCCTGGTGGTCTAGTGGTTAGGACTTGGCACTTCCACTGTCGGGGGCCCGGGTTCAATCCCTGGTAAGGGAACTAAGATTCCTTAAGCTGCGTGGCACAGCCGGAAAAAAAAAAAAAAGGAAAGAAAGAACTGTTGCAGTTAACTGTAGCTTGATGGCCCAGTCTTAGTCTGAACCAAGTTTTACTTTTCAAACTACTTTTAGCTTGCTTACCTATGCTATGTTTTAATCAATTTTTAAAATATTACTTATTTTTCCCCATCCTAAAAGATTATTTAATTTTCTAAGGAGACATTTCTTCAAGCTGTGTCCTCTTAAAATTACTGTTTAGGCTTGAGTAGATGGCAAACAAGGTAATAAGCAGTATGTCTCATGAATGTTTGACAGTTGATTTTGTTGTATTTTACTTTCAGAATCTTTTTGGCAGTAATAGTCTTGATGGAGGAAACAGCCCAATGATCAAGCCCAAAGGAGACAAACAAGTGGAATACCTAGATCTAGATTTAGATTCTGGGAAATCCACGCCACCACGTAAGGTAAGTGAAACCTCATTCTGTAAATACACTGAGCTCCCATTTGAAACCTGAAGAATTGGGTCTCCTTTGGGGGAATTTTCTTAGTATGTTTAATTTAAATTTAGTAAAGTCTATGACTTAATGCTTTTTCATAAATCACAAAAGTGTTAGACTGATAAGTTTACTTTTTCATCTCTGATGGTATGGAAGTTACGCACTTTGTACTCTCTTAGTGATTACCATCGAAATGCTTACTTACTAAATTCTAAAGTTCCAAAGTTAATCATGGTCTTCACTCCCTTTCCGATGTTAGTTCAAATTACTCCTTTTCTGACTTGCTTGGTATTTTTGTCCAAAAGTTTTAGGGTTTTTTGTTGTCCTTGTTGTTGTCACACTCACAAATTAGACATTAGTAGTAGTAATATTCTTACTATATAGACAATGTTTATATACATTTTCCTACACGTTTACCAACTTCTTTTTTTTTTTTTTTTTTTTTTGCGGTACGCGGGCCTCTCACTGTTGTGGCCTCTCCCGTTGCGGAGCACAGGCTCCGGACGCGCAGGCTCAGCGGCCATGGCTCACGGGCCCAGCCGCTCCGCGGCATGTGGGATCTTCCCGGACCGGGGCACGAACCCGTGTACCCCTGCATCGGCAGGCGGACTCTCAACCACTGCGCCACCAGGGAAGCCCCCCAACTTCTTTTTTTATGATTCCTTCTTGTGTCTTAGACCTTCCTTCTCTAATCATTTTCCTTCCTCCTTCCTTTAGAAGTTCTTTTCATGGAAGTCTGTTAATGGTAAATTCTTGCAGTTTTTGTTTAACTGAAATGTCTTTATTTTGCCTCATTCTGGAAAATGAGTATTGAGGGTTTTGCGGGGGGGAGCAGTTTGAGTTCACAATTCTTCATTGACAGTAAGTTTCTCTCAACACATAGGAGGTACTATTTGCTGTCACCTGGCTTCCATTGTTCCTGTGAAAAGTATGCTGTCAGTCTAATTGCAGTTCCTTTGTAGGTGATCTGTCTTTTCTATCTGGCTGATGTTAAGATCTTTTCTATATCTTTGATGTTCAGCAGGTTCACTACACTGTGTCTAGACATCTAGACATAGATTTTTCTTTATTTATCCTGCTTGGTAGAAGTTGTGCAGTCTTTGTTTCTGGATTCATATTTTTTGTCAGTTATGGAAAAGTCTGAATCATTATCTCCCTAAATATTGTTTTTCCACGATTCTCTTTCTTCTGCCCTTTTAGGTTTCTGATTAGACAGTTAGAACTTCTCATTCTGTTTTTCTTATCTTTTACCACTCTTTCATATTTTCTAATTTCTTTGCTTCCGTGTAAAATTTCTTTAGATCTGTCACCAAGTTCACTAATTTCTCAATTCTTCTGCTTAACCTATGTGTTTAATTTTTTTTTTTTTTAATGTGTTTAATTTTTAATCTCAATATTTTATCTTTCACTGCTGAAGTGACATTCTGCTTGGCTTTTTTCCCCCAGATATGCCTATCTGATTTGAATAGCTTCTTACTCCTTTTTTGTTATCCTATTCCTTTTATTTTTTATTTTCCAATTCCTTTAAACATTTTATACACATATTTTATACTATTTATGCAGTAATTTCCATACCTGAAGTCCTTGGAGGTCTGAATCTGTGTTTACCGTTTCTCACACACCTGATGGCTTGTTTCCTTGTGTGTTCGTACATTTTTATTGTGAATTTATTTTGCTAAGCATATCTGTGGGAAACCTGCAGACCTAAATTTCCTTCAGAAAGGATTTGCATTTGCTTCTGCTAGGAAGCAGGTGATGCTACCACCCTAGGACTACCTCAGTTTCCTTCAAGGGTCCCTATCCTAACAGGATAGTTTTGGGTTCCGCATTCCTCCCACCCAGGCCTCCTGATTGCACTGCTCAGTTGACGTTCATCCTGAAGATGACACCGTCTTGACCCTTTAGCAGCTCTCTGCTCCCTCCATTTCTCTCACACCTTGGATATTTCCCTTAATTTCTCGTGAGCCCAGCAACGTGTTAATAATTAACATTTGTTTTAAGTTAGTGAGTATCTAGTTAGATTTTATGTAGCCTGCCATTCTTGAAATACTCCTTTTCAAAAAACATTTCTTAACTCTGAAAGTAAACACCTGTACCTGTTCTCAGGACTTGAAAAAGTCAAGCTTAAGCTAAAAGCAAGCTGTGTCTCTTAAGGTGAACCAGGGGGCTGCTCTCCTTCTTTTCTAAGAATTTCATCTGTTATGGGAGCATTAGTTTGAATTCTTAAATATAATAATTTTAAAATTAAGGGGAAAACAGAGTACAGTTAGGAGAGAGACAACATTGTTAAACTGATTTTTTGGAGACCCAGTAGAATTTCAAGAGTTATTCACAGTGCATATGTGTCTGTGTCTTAAGACTGGGGTTCACGCAGAAGCACCACTTTTTCTGTGGAGGTTTATGGGGTTTTTTCCTTTGCTTTTTAGCAAAAGAGCAGTGGCTCAGGCAGCAGTGTAGCTGACGAGAGAGTGGACTATGTCGTGGTTGACCAACAGAAGACCCTGGCTCTGAAGAGCACCCGTGAAGCCTGGACCGATGGGAGACAGTCCACAGAGTCTGAAACGCCAGCCAAGAATGTGAAGTGAAAAATGCCGCTTTAATGTCTCTGAACAAAAGAGGACTGAGCTGTAAGGAGAAATCCTGTTTGACTGAAGATAACTTGACCCTTGTACTCTAGGTAGATCCTCAACTGAACAGAGTCGAAGTCAGAGGACCTTTCAGACTTAATCAAGCCATTGAGCGTGTAAATGGTGCTTTGTGGTATCTGAACAATTCATCACATGTAAATAATGTGGGAAAATACTGTTGTTTGGTTCCCAGAGAAACATTTGTTTCGTAGTTAACACACTTGTAGTATTACTGTATTTATGCACTTTTTCATTTAAAACATTGGTTTGGGTATTCCCGAATGGACCTTAACATGATCCTTTTGGGAGTTCTTGTTTTCCTCACACTACTCTTAAGAACAATGCTACGTGAACTAAGCTACTTTCAACTGGGAAACTGCTCTTTCAGCAGCAGGGTAACAACATGACGTGAGAAGTAGATTCACAACATACCTTTCTACCTGAAACTTAACTGGGTAACTGTTAGCTGAAACTACAAAGTAGAGTTGGACTCATCATTCATTGCCTTCCAAAGTGCTAAGTAAGCATCGTGTTCCTACTGGTGTCAGGACTTTGTTCTCTGGTTCATGGACATTTGGTTTTCAGTGGTGGGACTTTCTTAATGTTTTGTTAACTACAGTGTTTTGGGCTCATTAAGTGAAGATTCTGCCAGGTGGGATCTTACACCTTGGAAAGAGTGAATAATCACACTGTCAAGTAAGCGTACAACTCACTGATGGCATGTGGTGACGACGTGCTCTCACATTTTCAGCATGTATTAAACTTTACGTTATTTGCAAAGTGTAGATTATATAACTAATCAGGTACGTACCAGGCACTGATGTGCTAATACAATGATCAGGTTTAGACAGTGAGCTTTAGTTGTATTCGTGTTAGTCCTCTAATGCTGGTTTCCAGTTTGGAATTAATGGCACAATTGACATTCACTGTTAGTTATAGCAACATACTGTGATTTCTAGTTAGACAGTCATTCAGATTTATTACTCTAAGAATGAAATTCTGTCTTTTGACACCATAGTGCCCTTTCTATGATTTTTTTTTTAAACTTTACTTAATATTCTTCTTGGCCTTATCCTATTTAAATCCCTATGCAATTAATATTTTATATCTGCATTTTTTAAAAAAAACAGATGTTATATAAGTGATTCTCATATGTAGCACCTATTGCTTTTCCAGTAAAAGAATTAAGGCTTGTGTACTGTGATTTATATTCACTGCCCCAATTCAAGAAATATTGGAGCCTTGCTATAATGTGAAATCTTAAAGTCATGGACCTCTTCCAACCAGATTTCTGAAACCACCAGAGGTATCGTGTAATTCTTTCTCACCTATAACATGGTCCTATAGCAAGACCACACATTATCTATAGTAAGGCTACAATTTATCTGTCTTGGCTTTGCAATGTAATTTAGAAAGCAGGTATAGTTATTGGTTTGATTGGTTTTTAACTAAGTTACATACAATCTCTTATGTACTGATTTGAGACTTACTAACAGTGTTTGGAGGGGACATAGAGATTGAAGAGCCCACAGCTGAGGCATGTTTCCCTCCATGCAGACCTTTAATGTTACCTGAGTACACAGATGTGCCCTGATTTCTGGCCCCTTGGTCACCGTACTGTGCCTAATCAATGTCATGGGTTTATGTCCCCTCCATGAGCTAAAAACGTTCATAACAAGATGAATTGTAGACAAGTAACATTGGATGCTTTTAAATGTTTGCTTCTTTTTAAACAAAAACTAAAACCCAGAACTGAATTTTGAGGTGGATTTTTAAATAAAAAAACATTGTTTGAGTTTGCTGTGAGTAAGCTGTTTTATAATGAAACCACAAACTAGAGTCGAAAATCATTGAAATGTGCCTCAACTGTCAAAACACATAACGCAGTTGATGTGTGAAGATACCAAATTGTGTGGCATGGAGGATAAACATACTTTGAGATTTAGAACACAACAATAAATATATTGTTAATTCAAAAATAGAGATCTTGGGGGCTTCCCTGGTGGCGCAGTGGTTGAGCGTATGCAGGGGACATGGGTTTGTGCCCTGTTCCGGGAAGATCCCACGTGCCGCGGAGCGGCTGGGCCCGTGAGCCATGGCCGCTGAGCCTGCGCGTCTGGAGCCTGTGCTCCGCAATGGGAGAGGCCACAACAGTGAGAGGCCCGCGAACCGCAAAAAAAAAAAGAAATCTCGTTTTAAAAGCTACCTATCAGAAGAGTCTAAGGCAATAATGAACTTTTTAGTGTAATTTCTCAATTTTTTGCAAGTTACCATTTTGAAGACCCGCGGCACTCAAATCTGTAGAAATTTTCCCATTACGCAGAGTAATTTAAGAATTGAAAATTAGGCTAAATTAAACTAAATCACATTAAACATTGCATTAACAAATTAAATGAAAAGACAGTCTCTTATAGAGCGGTATTTCCCAAAGATTTTTTAGCACTAGAATCTCTTTTAAGTAAACTCTTGTGTAAACTCTTGATCGGTGTAACTGTATTTTGAGTCCACATTTATGTTTACTTGTCTTAGAACATTACTAAGAATAACATTTCTAAATAACACAAATGTGAAATTGGGGTTATAGATAGTTGGTGAAACCTTAGCCGCCAGCCTGTTTCTATGCCTTGTTTTATTCACATGCTATCAAGAGAATTTTGCTTCATGCAAATGTAAGTAAGTACAAATAATAATAGGGTTTAAACACACATTTCAGGAGATTCTTTAACTAGAAATAGATAAAGTTGTATTCCCAGGTTTATATAAACGTAAATTATCCTGGTAGTGGAAGTTTATACATAGGCAGACTCCAGTGTGGTAAAATAGTGTATGTAACACATTAGAATGTGCATTTTTAATAAGTTTTTAAACTACACACTTTTATAAAAACAAAATCTGAATCAAACTCTTTAATACCCCTAATCGCCCACGAGAAGCTGAGTTTTGGCCAGGCATGGGTTGAACACCACTGGTTAACTGTGTAACAGTTGTGTTATAAATCACAAGTTTTTTTCTCCCACGTTTGATGCTCTCTACCTTTTATTCCTTATTTTGAAAAACTGTACAATTTTATGAACGTTTGAATACCAGTGCGCAGCTCTGCTTTCAAAACTCAAAATTCATACTTGAATAATGTAAGCTATTTAACCCACAGGATGCATCACCTTAGAAAGCTATAAAAGTGGTTTTTATCTACACTCTATACGTTTTCATCTTTATTTTTATCAATACCATATAAGCTACTGTGAGCATTTTAGAGAATTCCATAAAGGTACTATGAGTGTGTGTATGTATATATAGCATTGTATTTAATCATAGACTAAGTTTAATTTGATATAGAAATACTGCCATACTTGTACATTAATGTCATAAGTCATGATTCCCTCTGGACTCTTTATATTTAATTCATCGGAGGTCGTAATCTTCATAGTCATAAATGCATTCAAACTGGAAATCGAACACCAGTGTTTGTTTTTCTTTTAGTGGGAAGTTGTCTGCTTTCCCCCTTTAGCAAAAACAGTATTTTTTATATTTTGTTAAACTGTTGACTATTTTATGCCTGTATACTATACCATAGGCATAATTCTTAGATATTCCCAAACACTCTTAGTGCCTCCTTATTTGGCCCATTGAAAGTATTGGTGTTAGTATTTCGAACGAATAATCCTTTAAAAATATACTAGCCTTAAACATTTTAGAAACAACAAGGGGGACTGAATCTTTTTATTCCTATCTTTGGGTCATGTGGTAGGTCTTATCCTCCATTGTTAGATAAGCAGTCAGGTCTGTAACAGGATTGACATAACATGACCAAACCAAGTGGATACAGAGAGAGAGGGAGGCATATCCCAGGATAACAGTTGTTGTCAATAACGTCAGCTATATGTAAATCTGTATATAATTTAAAATACCAACAACTATGAGGTGAAAAAGCCATGGTGCAAATGAATGTTGTAGACATCGTGGACTTGTTCTGATGAAAAATCACTTGTCGGGTTGTTGAGATGATTGGTTTTAATCTGACTAAATATGTTTATATATCACTACAGCTTGAAATAATTTAGTTCATCCTCCATAGACTTATCTTTCTTTAGGATCAGTATAACGCATGTTGTGAGTTTCAACAGACTGTTTCATCAAGGGATTAACATAGCTTCTGGCTTCCTTTACTAAAAAGATATGGCTTTGTGTGAGTTCTTGTAACCTAAATCAATTGTTGATAATCATTCCAAATTTCCACAGCAGAATCTTATGTATAAACTTATTTCTCCCCTCTTGCACATCTTCTTTTGTAAAGATCCTATTGTAGATATTTTCTGCTACCAAATAAAACTTTTCAAACAATTTGGTTTCAAGACCTCAAGTAGTCAATTTGGATACTGAAATGGTGACCCAATATGGACATAAAACTTCTATTTCCAACTCTTCCTTAGAGTCTTTTATCTAAATCAAAAACCCAATTCTGCCATTAACTACAATTCCCAGTTCGACTTCTATAGGGTCACTCATTTTCTGCAGTAAAGATCCCACTAAATCATGCTAAATATAATAGTCATGCTCTAACTAAATAGGAAAAGCTCCTGAGACCCAGTTGCCCTACGCGTATGCGCGTTATTCCTTCATGTAGCCAATGCTACGAGCACTTTGTTGAGTAAAAGGCCAATAAGTAAGGGCCTGTGTGCAACCTTTACCATCGGGAAATACATTCCCAACATGACTTGGGAAATGCTAGCTGGCTGGGCTTCTTCATTTCTAGGAAAGTTTTCAGACACCTCCAGTGCTTCATAAAACCCCAAGAATTACCATAAGTCACAGCATTTTGCAGCTCTGACTCTGTCATTAGATCATACTTGGGAAGTTTGGGAAGAAAATTAAGTTCCTAAAGTTTATTCCTATAATTCGTTAGACAGGACTTTATTACTTTTAATCGTGGTTATGTTGGTGATTCACTCGTAGCTCAACACGTCTCTGATTTTGTGTGTGGTGCCCAGAGCATTTGGAGGACTCAGTATGTGGTGGTACAGAAAAGAAAAAGTCCCATAAATGTTTTAAAAGCCCACTTTCTCCAATATGGTATCATGATGGTTAATGTGTCAACTTGGCTAGGGTGTGGTGCCCGTGTGTTTGTTCAAACACTAGTGTAGACGTTGCTGTGAAGATACTGTGTAGATGTGATTAACATTACAATCCGTTTAGGTAAAGCCGATCACCCTCCATAGTGTGGATGGGCCTCATCCAATCAGTTGAAGGCCTTTACAGCAAAAACTGAAGTTTCCCACAGAAGAAGGAATTCTGCCCCAAGACCGTAACATAGAAATCCTGTGTGAATTTCCGGGCTGCCAACCTGCCCTACAGATTTCAAACGTGCCGTCCCCATTTCCATAGATAGATGCACAGCATACATGGATAGATGGATGGGTGGATGGATGGACAGATTCCTTCTCTGGGTCTACTCCCTATTCATTGTGGGAGGAGACATACAAGGACATGAATACCAGGAAGTAAGGATCGCTGGCAGCATCTTAAGAGGCTAGCTATCACAAAGGCAGAGTTGAGTGTTAAGAGATGACACTAAAGATGGAGGGCCTTAAGGACCAAGGAGCTCAAGTGTATTGAGAATTAAGAACTTTAAAATGTCAGAAGACAAATCCTGGAAAGAGTAGGCCACAGGAAGTCAGGAGACAGTGCTGAACCTGCGTCTATGAGTTTAGCTCTGTGTCCTTATAAATTACAAAGCTATTCAACAGTTAATTGAGACACTGTGTTTTATAGTTACTCTTAGTTAATCCTCGTAATACTGTGAAGTAGGTAATGTTATTCTCTCCAACCTTCAAGTTCCAACTTAAACAGTTCCACAAGGCTTTCCCTCAACTACCCCACCCAGAGGTGCTAGCTCCTTCCTCTGAAAGTCACAAAATCGGCAAGTCTCTTCCGTTTTTCACTTTGGGCTTTTGTGATGGTATATTAATTTGCTAGGGCTACAATCACAAAGCACCACAGACTGGGTGGCTTAAATAACAGATTTATGTTTTCACAGTTCTGGAGGCTAGAAGCTAGAGGTCAAGGTGTAGGCTGGTTTAATTTCTTCTGAAGCCTCTTTCCTCGGTTGGTAGATGGTCGCCTTCTCACTTTACCCTCACTTGGCCTTTTCTCTGGACATGGGAATCCTGGTGGCACATTCTCTCCTTATAAGGACAGCAGCCATATTGAATGAGACCCTCACCTTTATGACCCATTTAACCTTAATTTGCTCTTTAAAAGCCCCATCTCCAAAAACAGTCATATTCTGAGGTACGGGGCGGTTGGGTCTTCAACATGAATTTTGGGTGGAACAATTCAGTCCATAATAGATGGCTGTGTTTAGCTCATCTACCTAGCTATATGCACCTTAGAATAAAAACTGTCTTATCTGTCATTACATCAGTCACAGCCCTGGCAGGAAAAGATGGCACATTCAAAGGAGTAATTGAAGAGAGTTGAATGAAGAAACTGTTGCAAATCTGTAGATTGGGTGAAGGGAACAAACAAGGGGTGGTTAAAAACCACTAGCAACAGTAAGAAGCCATCAGCACTTTTGGAACTAAGGAGGGAAATGGTGCTGTTACTGACACCCAGCAAGAGCTGTCCACCAGCAGACATTTCAGCCTTAGGTAAAAGGACGCAACCACTACCAATTGCAGACCAGCAGGGAGGGAGTCAGGTTACCTCTCCTATGACTTGCCATTGGCTAAAGACAACCAGCAGCCAGAAATAACCCAAGAGATGTAATATCAATACATGGAGGTCATCTTCTCAGGGCACATGGCAAGGCGGAGAAGGCAAGAGGGCAGGTCAGACAGAGCAAACAGAGAAAATCCTTCACAATCGTCATATTTATTACCGTGTCAAACCATCAAAGAAATAAAGGGTCTGTGGAAGATTGGCTTGCTTAACAGCTGATCCAAACTCTTTCTAGAGTGCCATCGTGTACTTCAGACGCTGTAAGGATAAAAAACTACATTTCCCAGACTTCCTTGCAGCTAGGGCCTGGCCCATCCTCCGCTTTCCACCAGTCACATTCAAAGTCAGAAACAGTTCAGTGGAGCGGGAGGCGGAACTCTGCGAAGCATCAGTATTGTTAAATCAAGCCGTTCACTTTTAGTAGATGAAGCGATGGTTCCTGATCCTTGGTCGACAGCTAAGATGGCGTATTCTTGGAGCCCACGTCTGTGGTGGCAGCTTCCTGCACCCTCATGGCGCCATGGGCACGTGATCCTGGATTCAGCCACTAGTGAGGTGATTTCTTGAACCCAGATTCCTGATTGTTTCCATGTCTGGCTCTTCTGTGGCATTGTTCTGAGAATCATTCCTAAAGGCCTATACACCTGCTAGTGATTGTTAACTCTATAGTAAATTTCTTTTGGTTTAAAATTGCTAGAGTGGCTTACCCCTGTTGAAAACTGACACGGGCCAGTTTTCCTGCCTCTTGGATTCTGGAATATATTTTTTTCTTATTGTCATATTGCAAAACTGTATAACTAAAGAAAATTGGGGGATGGTGGGAGAGGAGGGGAAAAACACTTGCAATCTGTGTTACTTCCCTTTCTTTGCCTGCAAATGTGCAGATGGATTCTGCTTTTCGCATTTACTGCTGTCATAAATATGTTCCCAGGTGTTAAGCATCTATCTGAATTGTTATTTTAAAGACTGAATAATATCCCTTCAAATATTTTAAAATACTCAATGATATCCAATTTGGATACAGGTGTGGGGAAGGGAACACTGGCATATACAGTAAGTCCCCTACATACGAATGAGTTCCGTTCCGAGAGCGAATTTGTAAGTCCAATTTGTTCATAAGTCCAACCAAGTTAGCCTAGGTCCCCAACTAACACAATCGGCTATGTAGTGCTGTACTGTCATAGGTTTATAATACTTTTCACACAAATAATACATAAAAAACAAACACAAAAAATAAACATTTTTAATCTTACAGTACAGTACCTTGAAAAGTACAGCAGTACATGGGACTTCCCTAGTGGTCCAGCGGTCAAGACTCCGCACTTCCACTGCGGGGGGCACGGGTTCGATCCCTGGTCAGGCAATGAAGAACCCTCATGCTGCGTGGTGCAGACAAAAAAATAATAAAAATTTTATAAAAAGAAGAGGACAGCAGTCCAGTACAACAGCTGGCATCCAGGGGCTGACATCAAGTAAACAGGCAAGAAGCGTTACTGACTGGAGGAGGGAGAGGAGGTGGGAGAGGGTAGAGGTGAAGGATCGTCAGCAATAGGAGATGGAGGGCAAGCTGCAATTTCACTCACGCCTGACGATGATGGAACGCACGTTGGAATCTTTGAAAGTTTGCAACTTGAAGGTTCGTACGTAGGGGACTTACTGTACTACCACTGGGAGCAAAAAGTGGTACAACGTTTTTTTTTATATATTTATTCCATGACTGTTTATTGAGAATCTACATCATGCCAAGTACTGTGCAAGGCTGAGTATTCAGAGGTGAACAGACCCAGTCTTGTTCTCCATAATTCACAGTCTAGTGGTACAACTTTTTTTAAAGAGCAGTTTATTATTACAATTTTAATGTCTTGAAACTATACTTAACCATTAACCAAGCAACTGAATTTTAAGGAATTAACCCTAAAGAATTAATCAAATGTATGCACAGTAGTTTTAATTTATCTCCAAGGAGTTGGAAGTGTATTCAACAATGGAGGGTTGGTTAAATTGTGCATACATATGTATATAACCATTTATAATATAGAACAATAATTTTCAAGTGTGTTCCTCTAACAAGAGAGACCTCTGAAACAAAAGGGAGGCCAAGTTTGGGAGGTCCAATGCCTTTCACCTTGCTTTACTTAGGGTGTCTCTACTTCTGTTTCCACGTTGGAAGATAAGTGTAAGATTTTACTTGAAAGATAGGTTCTGCTAGTGGAAAACATCCTAACTGTTGTAATAAAAGTACATTTAATGTCATGAATGGTTTTTCCAAGATATACTGCTGTGTAAAAATTAAGACTATATAACTAAACATAGTATAATTCTACGTTTGTATGTAACTAATAGCACTAAAACAGCAGGATATCACTACAGATATTACAGACATTAAAATGATGATTAAAAAGATATTATGGACAACCTTAGGCAAATAAATTTGAAAATTTTATAAAATGAACAAATGGCTATTATAAAAAACTTACTACAACTGAGAAAAGGAAAGAAAATTTGAATAGTCCTATGTCACCTAAAATGAATTTTATAATTAAAAGGCTTTTTTACAAAGAGAATTCTGGGCTCAGACAAAATCTCCAATAAATATTACCAAACTTTTAAGAAAGAAATCATGCGAATCCTACGGGAGCTCAGGAATGCAAGGTAATACACCACATCAGTAAATGAAAGGGGAAAATGTTACACAATCATTTCAATTAATGCAGAAAACTGGTTGATAGATTTCAACATCTATGTATGGTTTAAAAAACAAAATTCTTACCAACATGAAGTAAAAAACGAAACGTGTTACAAAGACAAGAATATCTATTTTAAAAATCCATCAGCAAACATCACACTTCATGGTTGTACTGGACTGCTGTCCTCTTCTTTTTATAAAATTTTTATTATTTTTTGTCTGCACCACGCAGCATGAGGGTTCTTCATTGCCTGACCAGGGATCGAACCCGTGCCCCCCGCAGTGGAAGTGCGGAGTCTTAACCGCTGGACCGCCAGGGAAGTCCCATGTACTGCTGTACTTTTCAAGGTACTGTACTGTAAGATTAAAAATGTTTATTTTTTGTGTTTGTTTTTTATGTATTATTTGTGTGAAAAGTATTATAAACCTATGACAGTACAGCACTACATAGCCTATTGTGTTAGTTGGGGACCTAGGCTAACTTTGTTGGACTTATGAACAAATTGGACTTACAAATGCGCTCTCGGTTAACTATAAAATTGTCAGCGTGGCACAATGGCCTCTTGGTGGTATAGAGTGCAACTGCGAATGCTTCTGGATCATTGTCTGCACAATCCCGCCCTGTGAGGAAGTTACCCTATAATAAACTGATCTATTGATTATATGGAGCTGCCTGCCTCAGTTTTTGGTCTCAAGATGGCTTCTCAGTTCGGTGGGTACTTTTCTTTCCCTCTGTCCTCCAACACCTAACAACCACAATACCATATGTGAACCTTGATTGGGGGTAGAAAGCTGTATAAGACAATCTAGGCACAAATAGAAAATTGTAAATGGGCTAGATAATAAACGATATTGAAGAATTACTCATTCTCAGGTGTAATAACAGTATTATGGTACTGTAGTTGAATAGCCTTCATCAAATGGAAGCATGTTGAAATATTTAGGGTTAGAGCATCTGAAAAAATTGCTCACAATACATGTATATATAGAGAAACAGATTTAAATAAAGCAAAGTATTAATAATTGTTGTCAAGGTAGGGAGTACTTATTGTAATATTCTTTCAACCTTTCTATTGAAGAGTTTGATATTAAAAAATTGAAAAATAATTGAACAGATAATTGACCTTTCCTATAGAAAGGAAGAAAGAGAAAAAAAGAGAGAAGAGAGAAAGGAAGGAAGGAATGAAGGAAAGAGAGAGAGAAAGAAAGAAAGAAAGAAAGAAAAAGAAAAACAGACAGAAAGAAAGAAGGAAAGAGAGAGAAAGAAAGAAGGGGAAAGAGGGGAAGGGAGGGAAAGAGTAAGGAAGAAAGGAAGGAAAGAAGGAAGAAGAAATAGAAAACAGAATGGTAAGAATAAATAATATACAGGAAATCCTTGAGTTCATCAGAACATGTTTTTTAAAAGCTATTAGTGTGAATTGGCACTCATTCTAAAAAACATTTAAAATAACGTCTATATATTTGCATATATTCTTCACATCACTTTTATCAAATTAATATTTCAATCTAAATAAGAGCACAGTGTTTCCCTGGTGGCACAGTGGTTAAGAATCTGCCTGCCAATGCAGGGGACACGGACCAGTTCGAGCCCTGGTCCAGGAAGATCCCACATGCCGCGGAGCACTAAGCCCATGCACCACAACTACTGAGCCTTCACTCTAGAGCCCGCAAGCCACAACTGCTGAGCCCGCGAGCCACAACTACTGAAGCCTACGTGCCTAGAGCCTGTGCTCCGCGACAAGAGAAGCCACCTCAATGAGAAACCCATGCACCGCCACGAAGAGTAGCCCCTGCTCGCCACAACTAGAGAAAGCTCGTGTGCAGCAATAAAGACCCAATGCAGCCAAAAATAAATAAAATAAAATAAATTTATTAAAAAATAAATTAAATAAGAGCACAAAATAATCTTCCTTATGAAGTCTTTTTTCTATATATTTTGAATAAATAATACAATAACATAGTTCAAAACACAAAAAGTATCCCTTTCACATTGTTTTTCCAGATGTGCACTGATAAGCAAATTCATATGTATTAATGCAACTTATAAATTTCAGCTGTTCTTAATTATACTTTTGGTTTTTTCCCCGAGATTATATATGCATATTCCCAGCAGCTATGAACTTTTGTTGTTTGGTGGACATCGCCCCCTTGTGCATAAAACCGAATCTACAAGGAAAGTCCTAAAGTCCTGACAAAAAGTGAAATAAACTTACATGACTGTTCTTTCACAGAATTACAACTGTAAAAGTTTCTTGAAGCTATAGCTTCAATTACTCAGTTCTGACCAGCCCCCAAATATTCACCCTTTTCTTTAAACCCTCATTGAAAGTGTCCCTACACTTGCCTTAGTGATCTCATACGTATTTTGTGATTTTTGGTCTCCAAAGAAATCTCACATCCATAATTTGTTTAATTAGAACAGGAGTTACTGCCCTCCTTTTCTATTGAGATATAATTCACATACCATACAATTCACATTTAAAGTGTACAACTCAATGGTCTTTAGTATATTCAGAGTTGTGCAACCATCATCACAATTTATCTTAGAACATTTTCATCACTCCAAAGAGAAACTTCCTGTTAGTGGTCACTACCCATTTCCCCAACCCTACTTGCAGCCCTAGGCAACCTCTAATCTATTTTGCCTCTGTAGATTTCCATTTTCTAGACATTTAATATAAATGGAATCATACAATATGCTGTGTGGTCTTTTGTGAATTTCTTCTTTCATTTGGCTTAACGTGTACAAGGTTCAGCCATGTTGCAGCACGTATCAGCACTTCATTCCTTTTTATAGCTGAATAATGTTCCATTGCAGGGATGCACCACATTTAATTATCCATTCATCAGCTGATGGGCATTTGGATTGTTTCCACTCTTTGGCTGTTATTAATAACACTGCTACCAACATTCAATTGTCCTCCTTCTACAGTTGCAACCTTCTGAGCTGAGATGATCCCTCAAAGGCTTACAATAGGAGGAAACAATTGTCTTCTTTGCCCATTGCCAACACCACTCCAACCACAGTATCAGTCACCACACCTGAGGGCTCCTCTCATCCGCAGTCTCCCCAACCTTCCCCGAATTCCTATCACTATCATCTCCAGTTTTTTAACCTCCAAATGATCATCCCATCAACTACCACCGTCTCCCCCCCTCTCCCTTTGCCAAGCCTTTCCTCTGGTTCTCTGAAAAACCTTATCTCCACTTCATACCCAATTTGCCTTAATGGAATGTCGGCTCCCCTGAGGAGACCACGTGGAACTATCTCCCGGCCCTGGGAGCAGGAAATGGGTTCCCTTCCTGTCCAGCACTGCTCCCTCCTCCTCCCAAATCCCTAGCAATTTAGCTTAAGACACCACTCTTCTTGTTGCTATAATCTAGTGACTCGTGGTCACCCCTTCTCCTTCAGTGGTCACTCCCTCTTGCCTCACCCCCACTCCACCCCATAGATCACTGTCTGCTCTTTCCTATTTTTTTTTTCAGTGCTCTGGGTGACTTTAATATCCTCCTGAGCGGTGCATACAGAACACTAGCCTCTCTCAGCTCCTTGAACTCTAATGACCTTTTCCTCCACCTCCTTCAGCCATCCACCCCCAAGTTTCCACCCTACATCTTACGGAATCAGACCAATTCACCAAACGAACAGTTCACAGAACTGACTTAATTCTCGTTACTGTTAGTAAAGTTTACGATCATATCCCCATATTGGATGGGGCAGATTGAACAGCTTTTGATGATTTCCTGTGACATTTTAGTTAGATAGTTTTACTCAGCTTTTAAGGAATGTGTGGTTCAAGTCTGCTCTCACTCCCTGTTTTTGTAGCTGAAGAAAGATGGAGAAGAGAGGAGAGGGAGACAAGTTGGAGAGGGGGCTGGGCAGCACGTGTTTGGTCAGACTGATGGCCAGGGCGGTGGGAGAGACCTCCTCAGGAAGAGAAATGTGTTACTGACACCCTCATACTATCAATGCATGTTTTGTGATATATTTTGATTGTAAAGAATTCTTATTAACACATTTTTATAACCCTCAGTCTTTTTTCTCTACCCATATAATAAATGTCCCTCTTTCTTAAGTCCATTCTCTTCTCTTCTGCTCCTGCCTTCATTTAATCCTGTGTCTTTTCTCACCTGGATCACTGCTGGGGATCACCTGGGAATCTCAGCTCTATTTAGGGCTCCACTCAAGCCTCTCGGGTGCCTTTTGTTTACGTCTGTTTCGTATTGGAGCATAGTTGGTGTACAATATGGTGTACAACACAGTGATTCATAATGTTTGAAGGTTATATTCCATTTATAGTTATTATAAAATATTGGCTATATTCCCACCCAAGGCCTGCCTCAGAGTCTGGGATTTAGCCGACATGGGGGAAGACAGGAGACACACCTAAATATGCATTCTGAGGCGGCCAGAGCTGCCTATAGGTTAGTCCAAGCACTTAGGAAACCTGGTATTTGCTAATGCTCAGCAGTACGTTCCTTAAAATCCAGGATGTATTTTTCCAAGACCTATTCAACAGTAGGTCTTGGCAGAATAGACATTAGGTGTGATTAATTGGATAGATTGTGTGCCGTTTATGAGATGAGATGCCCTTGAGGTTTGGAGACAAAGTTCTGTATTGCCATGTTAAGTCTGAGATAGGGTTCTAAACATTCTCAAAGCAAAGACAAATAGGCTGTGGAATGTGACAAAATTTCAGAGAGAACACAAGGATCAAGATATATGTCCGGGAGTCCTCACAGTATAGATATATAGAGAGCCCTGGAAATGGATGAGGTCACCCAGGGAGAATGTGCAGTTAGAAAAGAGAATTGGTCTCATGACTAAGCTCAACAGGTAGAGATCAAGCAGAGGACAAGGAGTCTGCAAAGGGGACTGAGAAAGAACAGGTAGTAACGCAGGAGGGAAACCAGAAGTGTGTGGTCTTAAGACAGAAGAGTATTTCAGGAAAAAGACAGTGGTCGAAAGTGTGAAATCCTACTGGGAGGTAAAGTGAGAACTATAAGTTTCTCATGTTTGGAAATTAATCAACTGGAAAAATCAAAAGGGAAGTTAGAAAATATTTGAACTAAATGGTAATAAAGATATGACAGTCCAAAATCAATGATCCAAGTATTCATCTCTGTAAATTACAAAGAAACCCCAAAAAAATTCAAACATGGGAGACTTATAGTAATTTTTTAGTTACTGATTTCTAGCTCAATCCCCCTATAGTCAGAGGAAATACTTTGATTTAAAGTATTTGAAATTTGTCAACACTTGCTTTCTGACTCAGCATAGCCTCAAATTTGGCAAATGTTCTATCTATTCTTGAAAAGAATGAGTTTCTACAGTTGGTAGGTGCAATTTTCTACATATATTAATTAGGCCAAGTTTGTTAATCATATCAATCTTACATCTATCCATACTGATTTTTTTTTAGCTCCTTGTTGTATCAGTTTCTAAGAAAGGAATCTGAAATTTCCCACTTGATAGATTTCTCTAATTCTTCTTATAACTTTGTAAACTTTTGCTCTGAATATTTTGAGGCTTTGCCATTAGATGCCTACAAACTTAGAATTTTTATATTTTCTTGGTAAATTGACCCTTTTATCATTAGGAAGCGTTCCTTTTTATTTCTAGTAATGCTTCTTGTTATTATAACTATACCAATTTTCTTTTGGTTAGTATTTGCAAGGACTATCTTTTTCTATCTCTTTCCTGTGAACCTTTGAGAATACTTACATTTAAAGTGTATCTCTTGTAAGTGGCATTTAGACTAGTTATGTTGTGTTATCCAGTCTGACAATTTTTTTTCTAATTGGAATATTTAGTTCCTTTCTTGATATCTGCCTTGGAGCCGAGCTGACACGTCCCTGGGGATGTGCCTGGCTTTGAGAATTACTCTTCTGAACCTGTGTATTCTTTCTCCTCATTCCTGTGCTTGACTTTTTCCCTCACCAAAGAGCTGGGCACACAGATCCTGTTGCATTAGTTCTTTAATTATGTGGTGTGAAGCTGGGACAATGGGCCCTACAGCGTGCTTGGAGCTCTGCTTCCCAGCGGGGCGGCATAAGCTTGCTCCAGATGCCCATTCCTCTGCCAGATTCCTAACAACAGAACTCATAATACCTTGTTGAGGAAATAAAAAGAGGTTTTCCTCTTTAATACTAGTCATTTAACATCCTCCCATCTTTCACTGAAGAAATGACAAGGGATAGTCCCAAATTCCAAACCCCTTTTTTCCCCTCTCTAAGACCACAGAAGCCACAGACATGGGCAAGCTCACAAGCTAATATAAGCTATTTTTCTTTTTTTTAATCTCCTCCAAGACTTGGTGGTTCCCAGGCATGTGCTTAGCTCCTACGTAGCCTAGGAAAGTAATCCTTACTTAAAGTCATGTATGAAATAGAAAGTAAATTGTTTAGTATCAATAAAACTTTATTTCAGTATACTGAAGAACTCTGGCTCACCCTGGGAATGGATAAAACTTGTAATTATAAATGCATTTTAGCCAAACATTTACCCTTCTCTGGGCAGACAACATGCAGATATTTATATAGACAGCAGAAATTTTAGAAAGAAACTGATTTGGGGGCACTTCGGAAGTACCGATTTTGTGTCCTGATGACGTCCTTTTGTTTTTCATTGAAGGGCACCTGCTCCATGCAGAAAACCATTTTTGAGTCTCTGTCTCTAAATAACTTTTTTCTCTTGGTCTCAATTAGCTACGAAAAATCATATTCTCAAGGCCAGAATTGTGCACAGGAGAAAAATTAAACACTGTATTATTGAATGTGGTTTAGTGGTGTGTAGTAGGGGCTCAAAATAACAGTGGCTTGCACAACAGAAGTTCATTTCTTCCTCAAGTAAAGGAACTTGCACTCATCCTTCACTTACATGGTTGCACGGGAGGATGGGAAATGCCTTCTTTACTCAGCATGGCCATGTGTCCAGCTAAAATGAAAGCACTGGATAACGGTAGTTAAAGAACAACTCTTAGTCTGTCATCATCACACACTTGAAAATACTTTCTTGGAATTCCCTGGCGGTCCAGTGGTTAGGACTCTGCGCTTCCACTGCAGGGGGAGTGGGTTCCATACCTGATCGGGGAACTAAGATCCCGCATGCTGTGTGGCACAGCTAAAAAAAAACACAAAAAAACAAAAAAGACTTTCTCAGGTAACAGCAATATAGGAACTAATGGAGGCACTAACCTTTTGGGTTTTCTTTAGAATTAACCTTCTTCCGCAATTGTGTTTATATATGTGTATATGTACATCTTGTGTGTAGTACTTATCTAACTTTTTTCTGCGGAGAACCTCATTGCATGCATATATAGTGAGATGGCCTAAACAGCATTTTATCAGCATTATCCTTATAGAAGCAAACTATTATTAACAGAGTTCAGATAAACTGGATGACTTCTTTTTCCTCTTGAGAGGCTGAATACACAAACTGATCATAGATGACAATGGAACTCTGACCCACAACCTGTGTAGCAGCCAGCCTGAGAAGCTAAACCACAAAAGCCTCTACGGCAATCTGCCCAGAATGATCAGGACTTGGTCAGTGACTGCCAACGTCTCTATTTTTTGCCTCAAACTCAGGACCAACCAGAGAAAACCAAATGTGCTCTTCAAACCGATCATGTATATAAGATGGTCTGCTTCTAGCTAGTCCACATCTAGCTTTTCCATGCCCACAATCTGTAATCAGAGCATACCACTATAAAGTTTTTCTACTCTGCCTAGAACGAGTGATGTTCACTTTGTTCTCATTTGGGTGGTCTTCATTCATTTCCACACTCATAATAAGCTACCAGTCTTGAACTATGGGTTTCATCTTTTACTCCAATGCAATTTGGTCTAATTAATCTGCTGTATCATACATTGGCTGTACAGTGCTGTGCAAACCACTTTACCTTCTGTGTCTGTTTCTCTTTCTGCAAAATGGGGACAAATATTACCAATTTCACAAGAGCTAATGTGAAGGCCAAATAAGTTAACACATGTAAAACACCTGTACTAGGACCTAAGTTTATGTCTTACTTGTCTACCCTGAAGATTGTGTAGTGTGTGTTTGCATATGTATGCATGGGTACATATGTGTATATAAAATCATTTGAAATTAGTTAAGTAAAATTAGAAGATGAATTTATTAAAAGTACATCTGGGCCTTCCCTGGTAGTGCAGTGGTTAAGAATCCGCCTGCCAATGCAGGGGTCACGGGTTCGATCCCTGGTCAGGGAAGATCCCACATGCCGCGGAGCAACTAAGCCTGTGTGCCACAACTACTGAGCCTGTGCTCTAGAGCCCTCGAGCCACAACTACTGAGCCCATGTGCCACAACTACTGAAGCCTGTGCTCCTAGAGCCCGTGCACCACAACGAAGAGGAGCCCCCGCTCGCCGCAACTAGAGAAAGCCCGCACGCATCAACGAAGGCCCAACACAGCCAAAAATAAAAAAAACTAAAAAATAAACAAGTAAATAAATAAAATTTATAATAAAATAAAATAAAAGTACATCTTTCTCTCTCCAAAACATATCATATATGTTTGTGGCAATGGTAGGGAAGAAAAAAATGCTTTTTCCTTCTACCATCCTAGGTTCTCTGGCTGAGGCCCTGCAAAATTAGACTTACAAAAGATTAACAAGAGAAAACCAAACAATTGATTAATGTGTAGTGCACATAACGCAAGAGAAACCTCAATGAAGAATAATTCAAGGGGTTGTTAGAACTTAGGCTTCTATAGTGTCTTCACAAAAGAACAATAAATTTGTAGAGAAGTGACAAGGCAAAGGACAAGGTTTTAGGCTTTCAAGGGGTGTAAACTGTGGGAAGGTAAATATATGGGGGAAAGCAATGGAGTAAGGTTTGTGCAGATCCATCTGGGTGCCAACCTTCTATCTTCCTCATAGCTATAAAACTTCCCTGGGAGAGGAGAGTTATGACATTCCTCATTTTTCAAAAGTTTCTGCTTTTAGCTCCAGGAAGCCTTCTTTCTGCATCTGTTGATTCTCATTTGCTTCCAGCTCACAATAATCCTCATGCCAAAGTGGCATATTTTGGAGTGGATATTCTGGTCTCCAACACCACCGTGAAACTATGACACTATGACACTCCCAGTCCTCCATTGTTCCCCTCTTCTTTACAAGTGTTAGCCCTGCATCTCTGAAGGTACTCCATACCCGCTTCTGCTTCCCCCTTTTATCCTTAACAGGCGTTTCCCCCAATCAGTCTCTTGCATGTCTGATCCTGTCTTGGTGTCTGCTTCCACGAGGGCATGAACACGATATGTAAATAAAATGCCAACCAGCTGGAAGATACAATCACAATTTCCACCTTAAGGTATAGAGTTGGAATCAAAGTTGCATAAGATTTACCAGTTTGGGCTTCCCTGGTGGCACAGTGGTTGAGAGTCCGCCTGCCGATGCAGGGGACACGGGTTCATGCCCCGGTCCGGGAAGATCCCACATGCCGCGGAGCGGCTGGGCCCGTGAGCCATGGCCATTGAGCCTGTGCGTCCAGAGCCTGTGCTCCGCAACGAGAGAGGCCACACAGTGAGAGGCCCACATACCGCAAAAAAAAAAAAAAAAGATTTACCAGTTTCATAAAGGAAATTATAGCATAATGAAAATAACTACTTCATTGAGAATTTAACTATAACTCCAGAATTAAAATTCGATCTATTTCCAAATATCATGGTACATCAATTCAAAATACTGAAAGAACTGTAGAAGAAGAAAATTCAATGGTAAAAGAATTTTGATTTTAAGTGCGCACCAAAAGAAGTGACAAAAGTGACAAGTAGGAGTGGCCTGCAAAGGTTACAGCATCCTACAAACTTGTTACAAAGTCAAGGTCCCTGCTCTTTAATTCCTGATTCTCTTACAAAATAGTAAGTAAATGGGTGATGCCTCCTTTGACTTCCGTCCTCCTCTTTTATGTCTGAATGTGAGACTTACAAAATCTCTACTTCCTTCCTCTAGCTAGGCTCTGAAGTAGCCTATCTTCTGAGGGCAGAACCAAAAGTTGTGCTATTTTAAGAATGCAACTCAGTGGGTCTCCTGACTCATAACCAAGTCACAGGATTTCCCCCCTTACATACCCTCTGGGGCATTTACTATGGACAGAAGATTAAGTTCAGCACTTGTGAAGAGCATCTATTTTGAGAGAAGTCAAAAGCTGAAAGAATTTTTTAGAATTTATAAGATATTAAGTTCATATCTCCTTTCATGATTCTTACCTAAAGAGGTAAGAATCTAATTTTCAAATGGATGAAATTAACCCCCGGCTCTCACAAAAACATACTTCAAATACAACTTAGCTGAATGTATTTCCAATGCAATTGAGCTTAGAATTGATCTTTGATTAAATTTAAACCACAGATGAAAATTAAAAGGATCAGAGTGCTTGAATGGGAATATTAGTAGATTTTTTAATAAAAAAATTAATTTTCTGTGACACAAATAGACTGTAGACAGATGCTGGAGATGCCAATCAACGTTTTGCATCTATAACTCTTCCTTTTAAGAGAACCTGCCTCCCATCCTGGCTCCTGCTCAAGAGGTAGACCTAGGTAACTATATTGGTATCTAGTGGCCCCGACCCCTATTAACACCAAATGAACTTGGGACGAGCACCTGATCTAAACTGGGCTAATCCGTCTCCCAACACCAGGAATTTGGAATTGAAACACTGCTAGTAATCCATGAGATACTACAATGCATAGTTAACTGGAAACTTGGCAGACCATATACATTGTACTTAATCAAAAGCAGTGAAACCAAGAGAAGGTAGAGAAAGCCATTCTAGACAGACATGCAGGAGAATGACAGAAATATATACTACAGTGGTTACCAGCATGGACTTCAGTTGAATTCTAGTTCTTCCACTTATTGTAGAATAAAGAAAAATTAACCAGTTAGGAAGCTACATGATAGTCCAAATGAGAAGTATTTATAATAATTAGGGGCAATGGTGTGTAGGGAAAAATGTGCTTCAGTGAAAACTATGACTTGTCTAAAGCCTAGAGGACAACCCTCCGGGTTTTCTGATTCTGCAACAGTTATTTCACAATTCTAAATCACAAATAACTGATACAAATGCAAAATAATGCTTGCCTATAGCAATGCAAATACTGTCTTGTTCAGCAGAGAGTAAATTGACTTTCTTTCCCCACTGTGGAACTGGTTTTCCCTCCTTTGCACATTCACCATTCCTTTACTTCTCATAAATTTATGCGTTTTTGACTTCTCCTTTGAACTGATTGTAACATCTCATTAATTTCCTCATTAACTAGTTAAATAAAACATACACTTAATATGCATTCTTTTTCATATATGTATGAGAGTCATAATTTTACTTTTTTGAAAAAAATTTTTAGACCGTTTTGAAAGTCTTCCACCAAGATGCCCAGTGGATCCCCCTAACAGGACCAGGTAAACTTTGCCGTGAAAAAGTGCACCTCATGGGGAGTTAAGTCCATGTCTGTCTTTTCTTGGCTCTCAGAGGTGAATCCAAAGCAGCAGATTTGCTGCTTTTCTATTTTTAATTTCCCTATTAATTTTGTTTTGGTTTGGTTCTTTTGCATCTGATCAATTATTTTCTATTAGTGGCAGCAATGACTGGCGATTTGGTTTTGTAGTTTGACCATTTGGTGATTTCCCTAAAAGAATTAGTGTTTTCTTTAAATTCCTTGAAATTCAAGGGCTACAAACCATATAAGATCTCATAAAGTTATTTTAATAAAAGCATTTGAATGCTAACATTTAATAAACTAATTATAAATAATTGTTACCCAATTTTTTTATACAACTTAAAAATTTTTTTATTTATTTTTGGCTGCGTTGGATCTTCGTTGCTGCACGCGGGCGAGCGGGGGCTACTCTTTGTTGCGGTGCATGGGCTTCTCATTGTGTTGGCTTCTCTTTGCTGTGGAGCACGGGCTCTAGGCTCAGGTTTCAGTAGTTGTGGCACGTGGGCTCAGTAGTTGTGGCTCTCAGGTTCTAGAGCGCAGGCTCAGTAGTTGTGGCACACTGGCTTAGTTGCTCTGCGGCACATGGGATCTTCCCAGACCAGGGCTCGAACCCGTGTCCCCTGCATTGACAGGTGGGTTCTTTTTTTTTCCTTTTTTAACATCTTTATTAGAGTATAATTGCTTTACAATGTTGTGTTAGTTTCTGCTGTATAACAAAGTGAATCAGCTACATGTGTACATATATCCCCCATATCCCCTCCTTCTTGCATCTCCCTCCCACTCTCCCTATCCCACCCCTCTAGGTGGTCACAAAGCACCAAGCTGATCTTCCCGTGCGATGCAGCTACTTCCAACTAGCTATCTATTTTACATTTGGTAGTGTATATATGTCAATGCTACTCTTTCACTTCATCCTAGCTTACCCTTCCCCCTCCCTAGGTCCTCAAGTCCATTCTCTACATCTGTGTCTTTATTCCTGTCTGGCAGGCAGATTCTTTACTGCATCACCAGGAAAGTCCCCATTACTTAATTATTAAAACACCAAGACTTCAGACTTGGAGCAGACTCTCAGCTAGTAATTTACGAAAAATGTCACAGATACTCTCTTGAATTTTCATAGCTGTTCTCACATGCCCATACTACAAAACTACACATTAGGAAAACGGAAATTTCATTGTGAGAATTTAAGCTGATGCTCAGAAGTGTCATACATAATGACAGTTCAGATAAATGTCTGTAAATTTATATACTTTAAACAAAGCTTTTGTGGGCCATCTGAGAAGAAGAGTTGGAGAAATAAATGAGAACTCCAATTAGGTAAGAATATTTTATGTGACAGACCTTACACTAATAAATAGTTGTCCTCTACCATCTCTGTGCAGTAGAGTTACCTACAGATAATTCTCTTTGGAGAGGATACTGATACCCCAGGACTATGAAGATTCTGATTCATTTTTTTCTTTCTCTGGTGCATGTTGATGTCTTTTCATCCTTGCACTTAGCTTATAATTGTGATATGCCTTGACTAAAGATGAATAAACTGAAGTTTAGAGGGAAAAAAAGCACTAGTGTTTTATAGAGATCTATTTCCTGCTGAGTGAAAGACAAAAGAGTATTGGGCTTGTTAGTCTTTTGTTTGTCTGTTTATCTATTTTGAGTTCAACTCAATTAAGAATTTTCTGACCATCAGGAAGAATAGCTCTTTAATACCTGGACCAGAGACATATTGTGATGTTGTGTTTATTTTTGCTTGACTTGTGGCTGAAATCTTAGAATTGAAACTGTAAGTGCTCTCTATGTGGGTCTGCAATTCAGAAAGACCTTTACTTTTCATTGTGTTTTTTCATTGTGTAAGTGTGTAATGCTTTCCCATCTTAGGGTGTTATTGACTGAATAGGTTAAAACTCTTAAATTAAGGGATCTTGTTCTGATTGGCTAATAGAGGTAAATAAGCACTTACATGGATTAAATATTCCTAAAATTCCCAGAAAATAAACTTCTAATACTTTAAATGTGCTAGAATCTAAAAGGAAAGAAAAGTATTCTTAGCAAAACTAACAAGTGACTTTTTAAGAAGCCAACCTCACAGAATATAGATGAATCTTTGGCAACAAAACTAGTTTAATATTTTGGTTTAATAAATCCAGCTGTGCCTTTTCTGATTTATCACTGTTAAGGATAATGCAAGCCTACATTTTACTCTAGTTGGGAATGACCTTCCTAAATTTATACTGGCTTATTGATCAAATAAGCTAGCATTACTTCCACTTAATGTTTAAGATTAAAAATATATAAATTTGTGCTTAACTAAATTGAATTATTATTCTGATTTTCAACAGAAGTTACATTTTATAGTATGTTAGATTGAAAATAATTTATTTAGGTAACTTAAAACCTTAGGCTTATATAATTAATTCCCAGATGTTCATTGGATGCCTAAATTATCAATATTTCTAAATCATGGAATGGAAACATTGATTACTGAGCATGATTTTCAGTTTATATGCTTTTGCTTTGTATTTTAAATGCTACAAAGAGGGTATTTCTTTGAGTCTGTTAACGAAGGTGCTTATTTTTGCCACTGTGAGAAGCCTTATAAAGGATGTGTGTGGCTATAGAAAGTTGTGTTCCGTGTATTCATAAGCTTTGCTAGTCTGCTAAAATGCCATATATCATACAGTTCACAATTACTTACCCTGTAGTGTCTGTAAAATAAAAGTTACTTTGGTTAAAAGCTACTATTAATACAAATGATTGAGACCATATACTTAAAAGCAATAGTTTCAGAGAAATACAACTGTGTACATACTTTTGTTTTTCAAGGAAAATAATTTTTTGGTGAAGCAGTCATTCTCAGGGTTTTTGGTCTACAAACTCCTTTGCACCACATTTCCACCAGCAATGTGTGAGTGATTCATTTTATTGGTATCCTTACCGGCATTCGGCGTTGTCATTATTTTTAATTTTAGCCATTCTGTTAGGTATGAAGTGACATCTCATTGTGGTTTTAATTTGCATTTTTCTAATGGCTAATGCTTTTGACCTCTTTTGATGTGCTAATTTGCCATCTGTATATCTTCCTCAGTGAAATGTCTCTTTATTTATTTTCCCAGCGTTCTAAATAGACTGTTTGCTTTTTTTCCTGTTGAATTTTGAGAGTTCTTTATATATTCTAGACACTTGTAAATATTTTCTCCCACTCTGTAGCTTGTCATCTCACCTTCCTGACAGTCTCTTATAGAGCAAAAGCTTTTAATTTCGTGATTCAATTTATTAATTTTTCCTTCCACTGATCATGCTTTTGGTGTCAAATGTTAAGAACTCTATGCCCAGACCTAGATCCTTAGCATTTTCTCCTATTTTTTCCAAAATTTTATAGTTTTCTGTTTTACATTAAATCTACTATCCATTTTGAGTTAATTTTTATACAAAGTGTCAGATTTAGGTCAAGGTTCCTTTTTTTTCTTCCTGTGGACATTTCTCCAGGACCATTTGTTGAAAAGCCTCTTTGCACTGAGTCTACATGTTCATTGCTAGTTTATTAAAATAGAGTTGATTTTTGAATGTTTATTTTATATCTTGAAAACTTGCAGAACTCACTTATTAGGCCTTTGGATGTTTTGTAGATTTCTTGGAATTATCTAGTAAATAATCATGTAATTGACAAATAGGGACAGTTTTATATTTCCTTTCCAGCACTGTATTGAATGTCAGTGGTGTGAGCAGAATCCTTGCCTGTTTCTGATCTTAGAGGAAAAACATTCAGTCTCACTAAGCATCATGTTAGCAGTAGGTATTTTAGATGCTCTTTATGGAGGAAGTCTCCCTCTTTTTCTTCTTCTGAGAGTTTTTATCATGAAAGGATGTTGAAATTTTGTCAGATGATTTTTCTGCATTGCTTGATATAATCATGTGAGTTTTCTTCTCTAACCTGTTAATATGGCAGATAATATTAATTAATTTTCAAATATTGAACTACTCTTGCATCTCTGGAATAAATCCTATTTGATCAGGGTGCACAATTCTTTTTATACATTGTATAATTGTACTTGCTAATATTTTGTTAAGGATTTTTGCATCTATATTCATCAAGGATATTGGTCTTTCTTTCTCTTACATAGCATCTTTGGTTTGGTATCAGGGTTACAGTAGCTTCACAAAATGATTTGGGAAGTGCATCTACTTTTTTTTTTTTTTTTTGCGGTACGCGGGCCTCTCACTGTTGTGGCCTCTCCCGTTGCGGAGCACAGGCTCCGGACGCGCAGGCGCAGCGGCCATGGCTTATGGGCCCAGCCGGTCTGTGGCATGTGGGATCTTCTCGGACCGGGGCACAAACCCGTGTCCCCTGCATCGGCAGGCGGACTCTCAACCACTGCACCACCAGGGAAGCCCGTATCTTCTTTTATGGAGGAGACTGTGTAGAATTTGTGTAGAATTGTGTAGCAATATATGGTAGAAGTCTCCAGTAAAGCCATCTGGGCTTGGAGATTTCTTTTGGGGAGTTTTTAGGTAATGAATTTAATTTCCTAAATAGTTATAAGGCTATTCAAATTATCTATTTCATATTGTCTGAGTTATGGTAGATTTTATTTTTCAAAAAAGCAGTCTATTTCATTTAAGTTGTCAAATTTATGTTTGTAGTATTCCCTTTTACCCTTTTGATGTTTTCAGGGTCAGTAGTCATAGATCCTGTTTCATTCCTAATATCGGTGATCTGTATCTTTTTTCTTTGTCAGTTTTCCTAACAGTTTGTCAATTTTATCCTGTCAAAGAACCAATTCTTTGTTTTATTTTGTCTAAGTTTTTCTGATTTTAATTTCAATGATTTCTGCTCTTGCTTTTATTATTTCCTTTCTTCTGCTTACTCCAGATTTATTTTGCTCTTCTTCTAGGCTTCTGAGATGGAATCTTAGATTTGAGACTATTCCTTTTTTTCTGAATGTAAGCATTTAGTACTATAATTTTCTTTTCAGCACTGCTTTAGCTGTTTTCCACAAATTTTGATATATTGTATTTTTCATTCAGTTCAAAGTACTTTTTCTCTTGAGACCTCCTCTTTGACCCATGGGTTATTTAGAAGGGTGTCATTAAGTTTGGAGATGTAATTTTTGGTTATTGATTTCTAGTTTGATTCCACTGTGGTTGAAGAACACTGTATAATTTCAATTCTCTTAAATTTGTTGAGGTTTGTTTTATGGTTTCTCTTGGTATATTTTCTGAAGGTTCTCAAAAAGTATGTATTCTATTTCTGTATGGAATGTTCTATAAACGTTAATTAGATTCTCTTGGTTGATGGAGTCGTTGAGTTCTACATCTTTCCTGATTTTCTGCTTAGTTGTTCTATTAATTATTAAAAGATACCATAGTCTTCACCTATAATTGTGGATTTTTTTATTTCTCATTTCAGTTGTCAGTTATTGCTTCTGATACTTTGCAGCTCTGTTGTTTGGTGCATACATGTTTCAAATTGCTATGTCATCTTGGTGGACGGACACTTTCATCATTATGTAACGTTTTTGCTCTTTGTAATTTCCTTTGCTCTGAAGTCTACCTAATAATGATATAGTCACTCTTGTTTTCATTTGAATAACATTTGAGGGATACATGTTCCCATCTTCTCTTACTTTCAATCTTTTGAGCAAAGGAACACCAAATTTCTTAACCACAGCTTTGGCTACAGTTAATTCATTTGAAAATATTTCAGGAGTAGTGGTGGTTAAAATTTCATTTGGGATGATAATATTTGGGTTCCAAGAAGTTTTTTATCTAGAGCCAATTCAAGAAAGAAGAAAACATCTTTCACAAGGAAGGATATGCAAAGAGGACTCGAATTTTTAACTTGTAAATAGTAGGGGAAAAAAAGGTAATTTTAAATGACTACATAAATACATGAATTAACATCCAGCAGACACAAAGTCACCCACTGATATGAGTTGGTGACCAAATATGAGGGGGATGCATTGGAACCTTACTTAATGTTTTTGTTTAATTGAAATCCCCTTATGTGGCCAAAGACCTAAGTAGGAGAATTCTGAAAAAGATACATATGTGATCGTTGGTATCTAGTGTTGGAAATCCCCATTCTTTTTTTTTTTTTTTCGGTACGTGGGCCTCTCACTGTTGTGGCCTCTCCTGTTGCGGAGCACAGGCTCTGGTCGCACAGGCTCAGTGGCCATGGCTCATGGGCCCAGCCGCTCTGCGGCATGTGGGATCTTGCCAGACCAGGGCACGAACCCGTGTCCCCTGCATCAGCAGGCGGACTCTCAACCACTGCGTCACCAGGGAAGCCCTGGAAATCCCCATTCTTAAGATACTCACAAACTCAACACTTTTATTGTTGTCACATAGTAGTCAGACTTTATTTTCCTAGGCTTTCACAAAATAAATGAGTATGTGAGGAAGACGGCCTCAACATTACTACTTTGCTTTTGATAAACTTAATAAAATCCTTTCTGTTACCATTCAAGGCCAAAATGTTGAGAGAGTCCTGGCTCTTTGGCATCTTTTGTCCTCTGGCAATATCTCTTTGCTCCACTCTATTCAGCATATAACATGCTGTTCCAGCACACTAAATCCAATAGAGGGAATTTTAGGTGTAAACAAAATGTATTTGCATATTTGAGATTAACATGATTTTACATTGTAGTATTCTATATCTGGGAACATGTTTAAAGTAGTAATTCCTTCTAGTGTTTTCGTGACACTACTCCCTTTACCCTCCTCCTTATTAAAAAACAATTAGATTACCCTTCCTACAGCTAGAGGCTGACCCTTAGGCTTATGAGTCTTCAAGATTAGAATACCTAAGACTTGAACCCAGAGCTCACTCTATGTCAGGCACTGTATTAAACACCCTACGTACACTAGGGTGTTTTACAATTAAATGATTAAATGTCATTTAATTCTTATGACATTATTATAAGAATGTTATCCAAACATAAAGTCGGCATAATATAATACCAAAAAGTTGAGAAAAGACTGACTTCAGAGAAGTTAGATAACTTGCCTGCATTCACACAACTACTAAGTTCTTGAACCTGCATGGGAATCTAGGCTTGCCTGACTCACTAACCTATTCTCTTGCCAAGATACCAATCCTATGTTATACTATCAATTTCGGAACTAGCTGTTAGTTTTAGCCTCTTACTATTTGAAGAACAACAGGCCTTTGTCATTTGGCTACCATATAAGTACTACCATCTGCCTAACTCAATTAATGTCCCTATAGCTCAATTTCAGGGCATCCTGTCATTTTCTATAACTCCTCTCTCCCCTTCCTCCCTGCTTCTAGACCCTGCTCAAAATTGGTTTCTCTGTCCCTGTTGTTAGATTAGTGATTCAAACATTCAAACATTGTTTTCTCTTCCTCCTTTCTTTTTTTTTTTGGCTGCATTGGGTCTTCGGTGCTGCACGGGCTTTCTCTAGCTGCAGCAAATGGGGGCTTCTTTTGTTGTGGAGCACGGGCTCTAGGCATGCAGGCTCAGTAGTTGTGATTCATGGGCTCTAGAGCACAGGTTCAGTAGTTGTGCACAGGCTTAGTTGCTCCGCGGCATGTGGGATCTTCCCAGACCAGGGCTCGAACCCATGTCCCCTGCACTGGCAGGCAGATTCTTTAACCACTGTGCCACCAGGGAAGTCCCTTCCTCCTTTCTTTTAATTATCTTTTCTCTATAATTTTCCCCACAAGATTCTCATACAGCGTTCATATGCTCATATGAGAAACGCACTCACAATATAAATGTGTATGTTAAAAAAGACAGTTGTCATTTTGGAGACAATTTTATTTATTGTTTTTCTTGCTATTTGTTTTTCTTAAATTGTCAGACTTAAGCTTCATCCATTTATATATTCAGTATATTTTTAGGGTTTCCAAACCAGGACCCAAGATATTTACCTTTCATTATAGGGTGAAGAAATACTCTGAATATTAAATAAATGTTATATTCTTTCTACTTAATGTCAATATGAAATAAATATTTACTCGTATTTATTTTATTTTTATTTTTAAAAATATTTATTTATTTGGTTGCGCCGGGTCTTAGTTGTGGCAGGCTGGTTCCTTAGCTTTGGCATGAGAACTCTTAGTTGTGGCATGCATGTGGGGTTTAGTTCCCTGACCAGGGACTGAACCCAGGCCCCCTGCATTGGGAGCGCAGAGTCTTAACCACTGTTCCATCAGGGAAGTTCTCATAAGTATTTATTGAGTGTCTATATGTCAGCTACTCCCCTAGACACTAACTTTTTACCCTTCCACACAATCTATTTTTGGTGAAAGTATTTTTTAGATATTAAAAATAAGTTTGCTCAATATAATAATACACAAATTCATTTTAGAAAAAATTAAAAAATACAAACAAAAAAGAGTAAGGAAATATACACCAACAACAATCACTTTCAATACTTTTATGATTATCCTTCCAAAGTTTTATTCATATTTTTGAACTGCTAAATTTTCTTTTCAGTAACACTATAGAATAAACATTCTTCTACATTAATTTTTGTTAAAGGTAAGGAATAGTTCATTTTGTGGGTGTACAATAGTTTTAAAATCATACTTTCAATGTTGGACTCTTAGCCTATTGGTAGTTTTTTTGCAATTACATGCGAAGCCTGCGATGAACATCATTTAGGTATTCTTCTTTTCATATATCCTTAGGCGGTTCCTTATAGTCTCAGAAATAGCATTTATAATGGGCTGGGGGACATTTTTCCAGATCTCAATTAAAGAATTATCACTCGATTGGTTAAAAGTTTGCAGCCTATATAGTCATAGGAGATCCCTTCTGTTTGAAATTCAACATAATCAACAGTTTGCTCAAGCCTTAACTCTTTAAAAGTGTGTCTCCTTTATTCAATACGTACTGATAAGATACTGGACATGGGGATACAAAGATGAATAAGAGCCTGTGCAGGGCAGATAGCAATTTATTGCAGTGTGCAGATTTGCTACTGAATAGAACACGCTGCGCTTAAAATCTGCAGCAGATGGGTGCGCAAGACCCTCAAGCTGTGTTGAACAGAGGGCAAGGCAGTGTACAAACCAGTCGTGAATAGTTGTAACATTTCTTAAGAAGAGAAGAATGTACATTTTAATTTAATATTTGGTGGTTGAGGAAAAGATACAACCCATCGCCTCTTATCTATTGATTACTCACGTTTCTCACTTACATGGTGGTGGGCACAGTTTGCTTACTTTCAGCATGTAAATTCAGAGGAAATATCGCCTAACTCTGCACCGAAGAGTAGAAGGAATTTAGAAATGACTGATATAGCTAACATCTGATGACAGAAAAATAAAAAATCACACTAACGGGCACTCTTCCCTAGACAACAAAACAGTGAGACGTCAACTGGAATAACCACAACGTCGTCAACACAGTGGCGTCACGCGTATAAGCAAAGGCGGTTAAAGTGTTAAGGCCTGCCCAGACCTCCATGCTGCAGTAGGCAGCGCAAAACCTGTGCAAATTTTCAGGGAGTGCCGCCGGTCGCTACCAGCCACAGAAGATGCGGCGTCCGGGGACCGTGTACCGTTAAGAACGTCTGTAAGTTTGCACTCGCGTCTTGCCCGGGAGCGGAAGCACAAACCTACGCGTCCCAGCCTTCCCTTGAGGCCCCGCCCACTCCTTGCCCTAGAGCTTGCTGGGGGCCCTGGAGGGGGCGTGGCCAAGGGCGAGGAGGAGAGAATGCGCATGCGCAACTGGAACTCAGTCATTTAGCCAACTATCAATCTCGCGAGTGTTGAAAGTCGGTGGCGTAGGTAGTAGACCTGGATGCAGGCGAGATAGATGATCTCTACCAGAGGAAGAAGAGGAGGCGGCCAAGTCGCTCCGCGCTCCCGGTCCCTCTTTCGCTTTCCTTTCCTTCTCCCTCAACCCTCCGCCCTACAGTAAATCAGCCCGCCTTCCTGACCTCAGTGACCCGGGTGACTCCGCCCACTCTCGTCGACGTGATTCCCGCCGTGAGGTAAAGCGCCGGTGGAACCCCGAGCCCGGCGGAAGAGGAGGACGACGAGACGGGGAGGCTGCTGGGCCTGGCTAGGGCTCGTCGCGGAGCCGCGGCGAAGGGGGCGTTCGGGTGGTCCTCTCGCTCCTCCAGCAGCTCATTGCGACGTAGCCTCCCAGGCCTAGGCCTCCTCCTCATCTCTGCCGGGCCCGGCCTCTGGCAGCAGCGGGTGACGCAGAAGGAACATCATGTCGTCCGCGGCCGACCCTCCGCCACCCCCGCCTCCCGAGAGCGCGCCTTCCAAGCCCGCAACCTCGGCCGCCGGCAGCGGGAACAACAACAGCAACAAAGGCGGCCCCGAGGGCGTCGCAGCCCAGGCGGCTGCCTCTGCGGCCAGCGCCGGCGCCGCGGACTCTGAGATGGAGGTGAGAGCGGCTCGTGGCGTGGGGAGACGGCGGGATAGGGAGGAGGAACTGGTTCCCTCGCCTCTGTGTTAGTGATGAGACGCAGAGCCGAACTTCACCCCTGTGCACCCAGACTCGGCCTCGGACCCTGTGGATCCGAAATGATGCTCTCACCCTTGCGCCCTGTGCCTAGCCTATCCCAGCCGACTCAAATGGATCTCTGGCACTTCACATTTACATTATTTGTCTCTTTGGCGAACCTTGCCAAACCCTCGAACGCTCTTGTTAGACACATGTTCTTGATTACTGAGGCCGAGTGGGATTCTACCTTTTTTTTTTTTTTTTAAGCTACACTCCCATAATTCCCTCGCCCATCTCTGAATCTCGATTTTAGTTTCCACTAAACTTGGGGGGAGGGCGAGGGAGATTTCCCCTTAGGAAAGAAGGTAGATGGGCGCGGTGGGGAAGGCATTTAAAAGGAGCGCCTCTGAGGACTTGGGCCTCCTTTTCTTCATCCCGGTCCTTGCAGGGGAGGTATCTGTTCCGGGCAGAAACAATGGCGAGAGCTGGATAGCCGAGGGCGCAGTGGGGATAAGCGGGGCGCAGCTGCTCCCTTGGAGGGAGAGGAGGCTCCTCCCAGGCACTGTTCCATGGGGAGGGAACTGACCAAGGCGGCAGCAGCTGTCTTGAACCCCCGTCTCATTTGGGGAGGGGTGATGGATGGATGGATGGATGAGTTAGTGAGTCAGGGGCTTTCAGACCAGCGCAATTCCTCTTTGGGGGCCTTGGCCTTTTTTTTTTGAAAATTGGTACCTTTCACTGCCGAGCCTGTCTTCTGGGCTGGGGCTGGCCGGCCAGGGGATGGTGACAGTACTGCGGGGGTGGAAAGATTGGGGAACTGCCAGGCGGGTCTCTTGGGTGTGCTCCAAGGCTTTGCGATGTCTGGGAACAAAGTGATTGCTTGCTCCTTCCAAATTTTATTCTTGGCCTTCAGTCTGTTTTGAGATATTTTATAGTTGCAGCCCAAAGATTTCTGGGAGTTTTCCATTCTTGGACAGATTGAGCGAAGGTAATACTGTTCTGAAAACGAACGTTGCTGCAGGATTAATAAGGAATTGGTAGCGCAGTTTACCATTGAAGCATTTGGCGCAGTAGTTTTATTTGGGCAACAGCGGTCTAATCTAGGGTGAAGTAACATGTTACTAGATTTTGAAAGAACTTTTAGGTGACGGTGGGTTTTGGTGGATTAGGACATCTGGTGTTCTGTAGTTTTCAGTGACGAGCTTTGTTTCAAAATCATATCTGGTGTTGCCTGTTTTCTCTTTCTTCAGGTTTTAAATGGTTCTTTTGCATTCCCAGGGTTAACTTGGATTCCTGCTTCGTGGTTTAAGGGGGTTTGAAGTTTGACACTAAAAGCAATTGTATGTAAATATGCAGTTCTCTGCAAATTGCTGTCCTTAGTTGTCCTCAGCTTCTCAAAAGGGGCTGTCATTCAACTGTTGGAATAACAACCAAAGTCTCACAAGAGGTGTTATGGAAACATCAGAAAGCAGAATAATTTAAAGCCTAAACTAAATATTTTGGCTTTCTAGTTGCTATTTTTAAGTTAAAGTAGAATTAAAGTTTAACTATGAATATTAATGTTACAACAAGTACCAAATGATGTCAGTGGTATTTTTATTTGCCAGATGGGGAAATTGAGTCTTCTGGTAAGTAGAACCCACATCTGGCTCGGAAGCTGACCCTTTCCCCGAATATCTTGCCCTTTCATATTCTTACAAAAAAGGTGTTTGACGATTTCATTTATTGAAGAATGACTTAGTTATTTTTACCTTCTTAGAATAGGAACATCAGTAATTTTATCAATCTTTTTACTAACTAGTTTTAGTTTTTATTTTTTCCTTCACATTATACTGTGATTTTTCTTTTCTTGGTCTTTTAATTTGGGTTTTTCCAAAATCATTTATTTTCTGACAGAGCCCACTTTGCTAGAAATATTAGCTAGCTTTCCTACGTATTAGGTTAATTTTTTCTTTTTGCTTGGTACTGATAGGTCACGGAAGCAGTCTCATTTTTTGTTTATTATTGTGATCTTTTTGGCAATGTGGATGGGGCCTGTCTTTGTTCATCCTCATTTCTCAGTATTGACTCGACTGATAGGTAGGTACACTGTATACCAATAACTATATGACCTCAAGAGTCCTAAATCCAAACCTTTTTTTTTTTTTTAATTAAAACTGTGAAAGAAATAATGACTGCTGTTGGAAAGCACATCTTATTTTTTTAGGATGTATTTGACCTTCCATGGTATCCCATTACCATTTTGTGAAGTAGGCTAGGTTGGTGGCTTCGTCATTTTTACTTGTGGAGACCAGAGATTTGTGATGAGCTTAAGGTTACACAGGTTCCTACAGGTCTTAGCAACGAAGTTAGACTTGAATTTGGGTCAGTTGACCTCTTAATTTTAGTGCTATACCAGCCCCATCCCCCCAACTTCTTAATCACAGGTAGCTTTATTACAGTATGTATTGACACACACAGATTAGTACATCATTAATGAAAATTAGACTTTTACCAGCTCTTCTTATGTTCTTTTAATGGATGAGTGGAACTTTGCAGTGTAGTTGTTGCTGTTATTTTATTGTTTGTGGCGTTTTGAATGTCAGGGTGAATAAATTTGCAAAAATAGCACATTTATTACCAGTTAAGGAATCAGATTGTACTTAAAGGGTATTCACTTTAGGCTGCATGATGAAATTTTTAAATTTTCCAGAAGATGGGAATCACCGTGACTAATGCGGCTTTCCAGGTGTATATTTGTGTAGCAGTACAGTAGATACTGCAATTTTATGATTAAAAGGGAACGTATTTTCTTCACATTTTATACTGTTGAATTTAGCTTCATAATTTTTGATTAGAAAACGAAACATTTGCTGAAAGTAATTTTGTTCTGGGATGATGGAGATAATAATCTTGTGTTTCAGTCTTGGCAATAGTCATGCAGTTTACATATTTGGATTAAATAAGTTGTTAGCATCATGGTATTTTTCATCAAGGTTTCCTATCAGGTAGGATGACAGCCATTTAAGTATCTGGGAAATTTGGGACAGGAGTGTATTATTTTGAATGTGTTTTGGGCAGAAATCAGTCTAATAATGGTGTGTTGAGTATTCTTGAAGAACAATCCATGATTTTTCCCTCCTACCAGGAAGTATTTGATGATGCGTCTCCTGGAAAGCAAAAAGAAATCCAAGAACCAGATCCTACCTATGAAGAAAAAATGGTATGTTCTAGGCATATGAAGAGTTTTATATAAGCTTTTATTAGGTGATTAAGTGTACCAAAATTGAAGCACAGATACCCAATTTAAATATGTATAACGTGGAGTACTATAACTTTTGTACCTTACTTGACTTACTTGACTGTGTAAACCAAATATAGAAGTATTGCATGAATTCACATATTATGTAAATATGTGGGTTATGCTAACACCCCTTATATTTTAAGATTTAGCATTGGGAGTGAGGTGAGTTAAAGACCAGAGAAGTAATTATTCAAGGTAATGTTTATTCTGCATGTGTCTGGCATTGTACTCTACTGGTTATAAAGCAAATAATACATGCTCCTTGCCTACAGCCTTCTTATAATATGGATGGGATCTTTACAAAAGAGAATATGAATGTTATACTTGAAAAATACCCAGCTCATGTTTCATATCCTCTTAGGAAACTTTATTTTACCCTAAGTTAAGCAGTACCTACAAAGAGCTTTAAATTTAAATTTAGATTCAATAATAATGACTAATAGTGAATGATTATTGTGTAGCAGGCCCTGTTCTAAGTGCTTTGTATGGATTAAACTCATTTAATTGTTTTGAAGTCTTAAAAAGTTAAAAAAGCAGGTGTAATAATAACACCACTACACAACACAGTATGCTTCTTAAGAGTGGGGACAGTGTCTTCATCTTTCTGTCTTCAACACCCAGAATAATATCTGGCACATAGTACATTTTAACAAATCTTACTTTCCCCTTGTTCTTTGACTTTCTCTTCAATATCAATAAATGTTTCTGAATCTCTTAAATAGCTTCAAAATCCTAAAAGTATGCACATGTGTATATGTATACACATATATAGTGTGCATAATACATATTGCAATATGTAAAGTAGAAATGATGTATTATTCTATATGATTTCTATTACATTTATATATGTGTCTATCTGTAACTGTCCTGCTGCCTTTCTTTGCTGTCAAACTTAATTGAAGAAAAAGATACAATTTCCAGCTCTACTTTTCCCATTTGTTCCTTTAACGCTTCACAACTTAGATTCTGTCATTAACACTGTACTAGTGATTCTAATGGCCAGTTCTTTGGCTTAATTGTAGTTTGATTTTCCTTGCTGTCACTTGTGTTTGACACCATTGACCACTCCACAGAATTTTTTCTTGCCTTGAGAGACCTTTTTTTCCTTGATTATATCCTATTTACTTGACTAATTCCTTTGTCCTTCTCATTACATTCTGAACATTTGTTCTTGGACAGTTTGATCCTTGTCACTGGTTTTCATCTGCCATCTCTAAGCAGATGCCTCCAACCATTGCATTTTCATTTGTTTGTTGGACATTTAAGTCCCTTTGGTACCTCTTATTTAGGAGTATCCAAAATTGAATTCCTTATCTCTACCCCACACTTATACTTAGGATTATCTCAATGAATGAAACTTTCTCTTAATAAATACCCAAGCTGTTACAGTACCTCTTAGTTTTAATAGTCTTGGCAAATTTAACTTCATAAATATTTCTCTTATCTTTTCCTCATCACCCTAGTTCAGTATTCTTCTGTTGCATGAATTATTGTGTTGGCATCTTTATTTGGTTCCTTTCTGATGATCTGGCTTCTTCCACATCTCTTTGTGTTTTTGCAAAGTATATTTACAACACAAATCTGATTATATAATGGAGGTTTTCATGGTTCTTTACAATGCTTCTTGTCTTCACGGTTCCCTTTATTGGAAATTTTTTCTCACTTCCTACAGATTTTTTAGTCTCCTAGTTTAATTTCCTTTTTCAACATCATGATCTTGAGAAGCAGTTTTCTTCCAAGCAACTTCTTTATCATCTGCTAGATCGTATTCATAGGTAAGTCTTGATATCCACTCTTCATTTTTGAACCCAAGATGCTGAGTACTACTTGAGAAAACTAAAATAATAGTGCTGACTGGTACCGGAATAAGTTTATGGTTTTCACTGTCTTTGGCTTTCAACAGTCCCATTTAGCCATTCTAAAACTTTGCCACTCTGATTAAGTGTTCTACTCCTTTTCTGCCACACCCTCATTTTCAGTCTTCCTCCACAAAGAATTGCAGGCCCATCATCAATTTACTTCCTCTCTGTTTCATGTATGGCTTCTACTGTCCTGGTCGTTTCCTTCTGTCTCAGAGAAAGAAGCTTTTTCCAAGGCTATTGATTTTAATCTTCCATTTGATTTTATGCTTCATTCCTTTTAGGTTCCTAATCTTATTCTATTGTTTCTGATTTTTAGGAAGCGATTTTTCTCCTTAAACCTTTTTTTTTAAATTGAGGTGTAGTTGATTTACAGTGTTGTGCCAGTCTGTGCTGTACAGCAGAGTGACTCAGTTTTACACATATATGCATTCTTTTTTTAATATTCTTTTCCGTTATGGTTTATCCCAGGAGATTGGATGTAGTTCTGTGTGCTAAGAGTAGGACCTTATTGTTTATCCATTCTAAATGTACTAGTTTGCATCTACCAACCCCAAATTCCCAGTCCATCCCTCTTCCTCCCCTCCCCCCCATTGGCAAACACAAGTCTGATCTCTATGTCTGTGAGTCTGTTTTTATTTTGTAGATAGGTTCATTTTCCTTACCCCTCTTTTAAGATCTCAAGTCATTTTTATCTTAACCTTCTCATTTTTTCAAGCAGCAAGGTCTTTGCTTGTTATTCCCCTCAAACCTTTGCCACAGTTCTACTGAAAGCTTATTCTGTGTGTTCTGAACTTGGTTTTTTGCAACTAGTTTGTAACCGAGAGAGAATTTTGGAAATTATGGAATCTTTTGTAAGGCCCTGGTGAAACTTATATTTAATTCTTTAAGACAGTAGTTCTCAAACTTGACCTTGTAGAAGATAACAGAGAACAGAGATCTTGGATATTTTTGGTCTGATGGATCATGAACCACACTTTGAAAAAATACCACCTTAAGACATCTAGAACCATTAAAGGTTTTTGAGCATTAGAGAGGTGTGATAAGGTCTAAGAATTGGGGGGACCCCCTCCCTTCTCTGTTGAAACATTACCTCTGTTCGGATTTTCCTGATCTTCCTGGTTAAAATTTCAGTGCTACTTGCACTTGCCATCACTCTGCTTTATTTTTACTTTTGAGTATTCATCATTTTCTGACAATCTTACATAGTTTACCTATTATGTTCTGTTTTCAATATTGGATTATAATGAAAACTTCCTAAAGAAACAAAACACCTTTTCTGGTAGACACACAGAAGTATTTTTTGAATTGAATAGGTATTTATGAAGAAAATGTTGATTTGAAAATGTTTTTAAAGAAGTGAAGAATACATATTCAGTGATTTGAATACTGTAGAGTAGCTTTTACTTTAAAATATCTAGACTCTGACCTATCTGAATTTATTTCCAGAGCTTATTTATCTTGATCCAAACATAGCAACAATAATAGTCTTTTTTAAGTAGCAGCATCTTTCTCATTGCATGTTCTTGGCTTTTCTTTTATTATACATGTATTAGGAAATGAAATTGTGCAAAATACATATATGTATATGGATCTCAGTTCAGTACTTTAAAACAGTTTTTTAGTCTTCAGAAACAAACAACTGAAGCTTGTCATCTATAGGACATTACTAAGGAGAAACATGTTGACCTGTTGTTAGTTGTATGGATTGGGCTACATTTGTGGTCCAGTGAAACAGTCACCCTGTGCCTTCCTGATAGCAAATTGGGCTTCAGTTTTACCTCGGTATGATTTTAAAAAATTATGTTTTCCTTTAAAAAATACATCGTTTTTACAACATTACGATGTTTGAGTATCTCTGGTGTTTGCTAGGTAAAATATTGTTTTGGAATTCATTCTAAAATTGACATGTTAAGCATTTATAGGTAGAGATGTTGAGTTGAGTAACTGGTTTCTCTGTTTATTGAACTCTTGTCTTCTTGTTTCTCCTTTTTTTAACCAAACTGTTAGAGTGTCTGTAAAAAGTCTGTTTTCTTAAAGGCTCTAGATTTCCCTTGTTTATTTATTTTTATTTTTAAAAATTTTATGCAGTGTTTCATAGAACTAACCCCCGAGGGTTTTTTTTTAAAATAATTCTACAGCATTTCTATTTATTTATTGATTGATTGATAGGCTGTGTTGGGTCTTCGTTTCTGTGCGAGGGCTTTCTCTAGTTGCGACGAGCGGGGGCCACTCTTCATCGCGGTGCTCAGGCCTCTCAGTGTCGCGGCCTCTCTTGTTGAGGAGCACAGGCTCCAGACGCGCAGGCTCAGCACTTGTGGCTCACGGGCCTAGCTGCTCTGCGGCATGTGGGATCTTCCCAGACCAGGGCTTGAACCCGTGTCCCCTGCACCGGCAGGCAGACTCTCAACTGCTGTGCCACCAGGGAAGCCCCACCCTTGTTTATTTTTATAAAAACTTGCTCTCAAGATCTGAAATGTTTTTTGGTTTAAATTCTTCCATTCTCTTTGTGTGATAAATAGGGAACATTCAAAGCAGTAGATCTTAGATATGAAAATAAGAAATGGTATTAAGAACTGCATTGTGTTAAAGAATATTTCATGAACTTAATAGATGTTTTTCAAGCCTGATAGCCTTTTAAAATTTAAAACAGCCTAACTGATGAATGACCAATGCATTTTCCCCCCTTCTGAATAAATACACTTGTATTGCATAATGTCTTTTGATTTTTTATTTGATATTTTTTTGTCAACTGTATTGAAGTATAATTGACACACAATAGTTTTATATCTGTTATTCAGTGAGTTTTGGCAAACACATGCGGTCATTTAACCACCTTACAGTCATGATGTAGAACAGTTCTGTGATCCCCAAAACTTTTGCTCCTGCCCTCACACCCTTGCCACTTCAGTTCTGCTTTCTACGAAATCACTACTTAGAATATCATATAAGTTGGATCGTACAGTACGTAGTCTTTTATGTTTGGTTTCTTTCATTTAGTATAATGCTTTTGAAACTCATCTGTGTTGTTACCCATAGCAGTAGTTTGTTCCTTTTAATTTCTGAGATCGTTGTGTGGAGGCATGTTGAAACCTTGATTTCTGAAGTTGTATTAATATTCTGATAAAATATGTTTTAAAATTTTTTGCAGCAAACTGACCGGGCAAATAGATTTGAGTATTTATTAAAGCAGACAGAGCTGTTTGCACATTTCATTCAGCCTGCTGCTCAGAAGACTCCAACCTCACCTTTGAAGATGAAACCAGGGCGCCCACGAATAAAAAAGGATGAGAAACAGAACTTGCTGTCAGTTGGCGAGTGAGTAATATTTGATACTTAATAGTTGAAGCAAACTTATTTTTGATAGTCTTCATTAGGAGCATAAAATCACTTTATTAAAAAAAATTGTTTTGGTGCTGTTATTTATTTGGCCTGATTGGCTTGGCAGGATATAGCCATACATGTATAAATAAATAAAAATTTGCATAATGCTTTATTTTTATATGGACTGAATAGGGAATTCAGATGTATTCCACTCCTTGGAGTGGAAACAAATGCAGAGGTTAAGCGGCCTATTTAACATCACCTAGAAGGAATTAGAATAATCCAGCTTTGAATTTAGATCTGACTTGGGGTGTGCTCTGGTCTCCTAAACCACATACATGCATTGAGGGTATTGCTATTATCTGAAGTCTGTGCTTGTGTGTGGATGTTGTGATGATTTATGCCACAGCAGTTTAAAATTTTTGTTACATACTTAGTTATCTTTATATAAATTGAAGTGTCAAGGCGTATGATGACACTGTTAGGTGGTGGTTCAATATGTGTAAAGTAATTCTTACATGTTGAATTTATAAATTCTTTTTTAGAATTTGTGCTGGTTGGATAACTAAGATGTTCAGTTTGTAATAATAAATTTAGGGCAATCTCAGCTCCCTGGAATGGCTATATGTAATTTCCAAAGTGAAAAATGAAATGTGATCAGTAATTAAAATATGCTAGGTTATCTAAAAGAGGAGAGTACAAACTGTTATCAACACTGTTAAATTTACTACATAGTATACAGAAACATGGAGGTATTAGCTCTATCTCAAGGGCATTATCATCAAAAAGCATATTACCTTAATTTTATTTGGGGTATTCTACTCAATCTGATATATCTTTTTTGCTAATCCATTGTTTGTAACCAAAGTGCTTTTGTTTTAATACGTGTGAAACTTCATGAGAACTTTGCAATTCAGATGTATTTAAATTTTTCAGACTTGAAGTTTGCAGCTGTTTAAATAGCATCAGTCTCGTGCTCTGGAAATGCAGACTGCTGTAATGGATATTGTTATGGGGTCATCAGTATGATGGCATGAGAAGAAACACTTCTATTAAGAGCCTGTAAGATAAAGATACCATGTAGTAAATAGATAAAAAATTGTTCAGCTTTGATCTTATTAGTGTTGGTGAAGAAAAGGAGTCTTGGTTAATAGATTTCTTTTCTACCCATCAAACCATCTTAAATGGAAAATTAGCTTAAGTGAAGTAATTAGGGTAATGGTACTGTCCTGTCCTTCAGTAAAAGTAGATATATGCTTTTTTTCCCCTTTCCATCATCCAGTTAACAATCAATGATGCCTCAATTTGAAGTAATAAAGCATATTCCAGCTTTTATCTTCAGTGTTAACAACCATAATAATTATCTTGATAATATATTGTGAAGGAGATTTTATAAAGAAAAAAACGAAGTTAAAATTCTCAGTTTATGGAGAATAACTTGGGGTTGGGGGGGCGGGTAGATCTTTGCACTAAGTTTCATAGGTTTGGAATGCAGAGAAGCACAAGAAATAACACACTAAGACCTTCTGATTAGAAGCACATAAAACAAACAAAAACATCCTTGCATTTTTATTGCCTTGGCCTGTATTTCTGAGGAATATTTCTCTGTCTGGGAAGGCTGATTATCCTCTCCCATCAAGCATGTAGTTTTGGTAGAAATAAGCAGTAAGTTAGATTTAGAGGTCACAAGAGTGGAATAATCTACTGTTTTCTAATTTAAATAAAACTATTTGTTGAAAAAATGAAGGTATAATTGGAAACTTGAGAATTGGGGAGTAAATAGTTTTACTTACCTGAGTCCTTTAGAGATTAAGACATCTGGCAATATTATAACTACAGAAAATTAGTTATTAAGAGGAAGTCTCTGATTCTCTTGGGATGTAGAATCTGGGCAAGTGTATTTAAAATGCTTTGAGTAATTCTGATGAATCTAGTTAAGAGTCATTGCTTAAGCCCAAAGTCTATTCTGCATATTCTGCAGCTTTTGGTGAAAGCTGTAGTTTTAAAAATGTGACTTCTGGTACTATTTGAGGTCGGGGTGGGGGGGGGGCAGGCAAAATACTTAACTTTAAAATGCAAATTATGAGGTTTTTCTGACTGCATATTTCCTTGAAATTAGATTATCACATTTATGTTTATCACGTTCTGGTTAACCTCAGGTATTACTCTATTTTAAAAACTGTATGTATATCTTAGAAAGCCATGTAAAACATTTCAGGTTTAAATTTACTAATGATTTCTACTGTTTACTTTTTTGTCTTAATTTTCATCCCTGTTAAGAAATTATTGTGTAATCTTGGTCAGCCTCTTGACTATTATGTTGAAATAGTAGCTGGTAGTCAAAATGAAAGCCAAAACTCAAATCACTTGATTTTATTTTAAACTTGACAGCTATCGGCACCGAAGAACAGAGCAAGAGGAGGATGAAGAATTATTAACAGAAAGCTCCAAAGCAACCAATGTTTGCACTCGATTTGAAGACTCTCCGTCATGTACGTTACACATATTTAATTACTTGATCTCTGAAACATCCCCTTGTGAGATATCCTTTGGTTAATGTTTTGGATTTTTCTTGGCTGTAATTTATAAATGGAATTTTTAGTGATCTTTTGAAATTTATTGATAGTGAAATGAACTTCAGATATTTTTTGGATGGAAGCCATAGTATATTAGTACAATAGTGGTGCTGTATTTCAAAGGGTCATAAAACGCCATTGTGCTTGTTGTGGCCTGAATGTATATGTAAAACTGGGAATGAAGTTTGCCTTATATTTGCCCCAGATAAGAAGTCTAATGTGTAAAAAAGGGCACTTCATAAAGACTGTTTTTACTCATCTTCTGATTTTCTATCTGTTTTAAATTTTTTTCCAAAATGTACTTGTTATTAAAGGTTTTCCAAGAGAAAACATGGTTAACAAGGTTTAGGTTTTACCCATATATGATCTTGGTTGTCTGGTGGCACGGTTGTCTTCACTGAAGCTCAGCGTTTTTTTCCTGACCTCCTTTCTCTGTCTCACTTGATGACAAGTTTGTATGATCATAGTTGTGAGCAAAAAAAGATTTATAATAGTCAATATAGGATGTATAGTTTGGATTTGTTATCTTAATAATTAGCAAACTGAACTTCGGGGAAGATAGGATTTGGTTAGAAATTCAGCAGGCTGGTTAAAGCGTGTACCTCCAGATTTTTTTTTTTTTTTTTTTTTGCTACACAGTACGCAGTTTCCATTTCTTTTCATGAAGCTAGAGGCCAGAACCAGATTTACAAGGAGAAAGGAAATTTGAATGATTTGTTTATCTCTTTCTCACATTCCTACATTGTAACTAGTTTTCCCAGCATTGATGAACTTTTCATCTCAAAGCAGTGTTTTTCAAAAGGGATGGAGTACAGAATACATAGTTTTTAAAAAAAGTTGGGTTATTTATGATCCATATACTTAGTAATTATTATGGGGTGGGAAATATGTAATAAACCCTGAAAGAGATACAGTTCCTTTTTGTAGGACCCCTTGGAAAAGTAAAAAAAGTAAATTAAGGAAGGGTAAAGGAAAAACAGTCTCTTCTAATTCCTATTTCCCCTTTGTTAGGACAAAAACAAAGTCCCCAGAGGTCATCAGGGAAGGTGAAAACGTTTGGTTAGAAACACTTGTAGTAACATTGAAAAAGGAAATAGAGAGGCCAAAGAGTCTCTAGGACCAGTATATGGGTAACATAGGAACTGAGTGATTGAGGTACTCTGATACCTCCTGTCATGGTTCCTGTACTCGGTTGTCTTCCATATCCGTCATCTCCACTCCAGACCACCGCCACTACCTCCACTGATTTGAAACTTGCAAAATTCCCATTCTTAAGACGCAGTAAAGAAAGTACAGTCAGAATAAACATGTGTAGGCCCAAGTTAAACCTCTGAGTATCAGATGGAGGGGGAGCTTCCCACCTGTTTTTATTGTCTTTAAAATGTGCATGTCGTTTTTCTTTTGTTCTTAGATGTAAAATGGGGTAAACTGAGAGATTATCAGGTCCGAGGATTAAATTGGCTCATTTCTTTGTATGAGAACGGCATCAATGGTATCCTAGCAGATGAAATGGTATGTGTTTGATAGCTTTGTACAAGTCCACATTTTATAATTTAAAACCTTATACATCATTAGATTTATAAAAGTTAAGGCTTGCAGCATATAGTTTATTGATTATACTCTAGAACTGTTAGCAAACTAACCCTCTGTCAAACTGATAAAAGCTCACTTTAGTTGCATAAGTGGGATCTTACATCTGTACTTCAGCTGTGAGGAATTATTATCTATGAAAGTATAATAAATTTAAAAATAATACATTTTGAGAAACATGCCTTTGGTTGACTTTTACAATGTAGTGATTTGGCCATCTCCCTTCAATTCTACAAAACACAGGTGGTGGGGTCAATTGAATGTCATCGAGAAATATTTTATCCATGATGGTAGCTTGTACAGTTCTGTCCCGTAAAACATTATATCTTGTTTACTATTTACTAGTTATGTAGTGAATGTTTTATGTTTCCCTATAGCTATAGTGCCAAGACAGTTGCTTAGAGAAAGTATGGAATCAAAAGAAATAGGTCTCAATTCTAGCTCTGCTAGGTGACCTTGGGAAAGTCACTTAAATATCTGGGCCTTATGGAGATGGTAATAGTACATCCTTCAAAGGCTTGTGAAGGTTAAATGACGTAACACTCGTAAACTTGACACATACCAAGTTTTTGCCATTTGTTAGCTGTACACATAGCTTTTCTTTTAAATGTTTCCGTATATGTCGGGAAGGATGAATATGGAAGTCTGTTTTGTTTTTGTATTTCATTGCTTTGTGTTTATTTTTCTTTCAGGGCCTGGGAAAGACTCTTCAAACAATTTCTCTTCTTGGGTACATGAAACACTATAGAAACATTCCTGGTCCTCATATGGTTTTGGTTCCTAAGTCTACATTACACAACTGGATGAGTGAATTCAAGAGATGGGTACCAACACTTAGATCTGTTTGTTTAATAGGAGATAAAGAACAAAGAGTAAGTTTCTCATATTTCATTACATTTTTGATATTAAAAGAATTTGAATTTAGGTTTTGTGGGAGGGGGATAACTAGAGGAGGGATAAAAGGAGAGAAAAAGGGTCCAATAATAAGCTTGGTCTTCACAAATATTAGTAATTTATAAGTGGAATATTTTTTTGATGGTTAAGATTTATACTATGAAAATGGAGTTGTAGGCTGTAGAAAGCTATAAGAATATAGTTGTTTTCTCCTGCTTTCTGGGGGTAGTTATAAAATCAAAGGCTGTGTCTCATTCTAGCAGCATTTTTTTTTTTTTTTTTTTTTTGCCGTACGTGGGCCTCTCACTGTTGTGGCCTCTCCCGTTGCGGAGCACAGGCTCCGGACGCGCAGGCTCAGCAGCCATGGCTCACGGGCCCAGCCGCTCCGCGGCATGTGGGATCTTCCTGGACCAGGGCACGAACCCGTGTCCCCTGCATCGGCAGGCGGACTCTCAACCACTGCGCCACCAGGGTAGCCCCATTTTCTTATTTTTAAAAGAAGTTTTGAGTGTGTGAGGCAGTTAGAAATTTAAGGAGCCAGATTTTTAGATTGATGTATATAATGGTAATAGTCATGGAATAGTAATTTGTAATAGTAAATAATAATGTAAATAGTAACGTGATGAGTCGGTATGATAACTATCGAAATAAGTTAAAATATTGATAAGTTGGCACATCCTTTTTGGAAGAAGATATGGAAATAATGACACTATTAAGAGTATAAAATTCAGGTTAAAAAATGTACTCATACTGCATTGAAGGACTATGTACCTAATTTTGTTTTCCCTTTATTCAGATATCAGTGATGACTCTAGATTTCTTTTCTCCCTTTTTGTATTCTAAGTTACAAAATTGCTTATTATGCTTTGAAGCCCAGTTGTTTAACCAGTCTTTAGTTTCCTCACCTGTAAAATGAGAAAATTAATAGCAATGTCTTAATAGATGTATAAACATAAAAGGAATGAAAGTGCTTACTGCAAACTAGCCTTTACTCCTTATCTATCTTTATGTCAGAAAACTCTCTATCCTTTTCTAAACCTATGTGCTAAGAATTTCAGCACCTAGTGGAATCGAGGAAAGAAGACATTTTAATAGTTAGTCTGTTGACTTTTGTACCGAAGAATTTTGTCAGTTTGTTTTTACTAAATGGCTCTGACATGATTACTTCATGGTTAATGAAGTTACTTTGAGCTGGTTCTAGATGCTTGCGTACTATAGATGACTCTTCTTTTTACTCTTCCCAACCCTCTTTTACATAGTAGATTACATCCTTGTCGTCAGTAAATTTAATGTATAGATTATTTCTGCATGGTGTAAATTTTTTCTTCTGCTACACAGGCTGCTTTTGTCAGAGACGTTTTATTACCAGGAGAATGGGATGTATGTGTAACATCTTATGAAATGCTTATTAAAGAGAAGTCTGTTTTCAAGAAATTTAATTGGAGGTACTTAGTTATAGATGAAGCTCACAGGATCAAAAATGAAAAATCGAAGGTAATTTGATATTTAGATGTGCAAATCATTTGTACCTTAGTTTAGAATTCGATCGATGTACAGAATATTCATTCTAATGATGAATTTGTTTCTTTCAGTTGTCAGAAATAGTGAGGGAATTCAAGACTACAAATCGACTATTATTAACTGGAACACCTCTTCAAAACAACCTGCATGAGCTTTGGTCACTTCTTAATTTTTTGTTGCCAGATGTCTTTAATTCAGCTGATGTAAGTATTTCTTATTATTTTCTAGTTGGAATAATGTTTTTTTAATACTATACATTTTTGTAATAGAATTGGCCTGCTTCAGAAGTCAAACAAATGGGGCTTCCCTGGTGGTGCAGTGGTTGAGAGTCCACCTGCCGATGCAGGGGACACGGGTTCGTGCCCTGGTCCAGGAAGATCCCACATGCCGCGGAGCGGCTGGGCCCGTGAGCCATAGCCGCTGAGCCTGCGTGTCCAGAGCTCCGCAACGGGAGAGGCCACAACAGTGAAAGGCCTGTGTATCGCAAAACATACAAACAAACAAATGAACTCATAGAAAAAGAGATCAGATTTGTGGTTACCAGAGGCAGAGGGAGGGGGGGAATTGGTTGAAGCCAGTCAAAAGGCACAAAGTTTATTGTACTTATTTATCTTCCACTTATAAATAAGTACTAGAGATGTAATGTACAGCGTGATAAACGTAGTTAACACTGCTGTATGTTATATACGTGAAAGTTGTTGAGAGTAAACAACAACTAAGAGTATTAATAGTAATAAATCCTAAGAGTTTTCATTACAAGGAAAAATATTTTTTCTGTTTCTTTGATTTTGTACATATATGAGATGATGGATGTTCTGTAAACATTGTGACAATCATTTCATGATGTGTGTAAGTCAAATCATTGTGCTGTACACCTTAAACTTATCCAGAGCTATGTGTCAGTTTATCTCAATAAAACCAGAAGAATAAAAAAAAAGAATCGGCCTACCTTTCAGTCTACTTGAGATAATCATTACTTTTTCACGCCTTTAGGTAGTTAGCCTCGTGTAACCTACTAAGTTTTGTATGCATCCTGAGAATTTACTTTTGTGCCTTTTGATTTTAGTCTTATTTTAGAAATCATGGTTTGTTCTCTCTGGAATGTCATAGATTCGCATTCTTATTTGGTGGTCCTGTTGGCCTGACATTGTTCCAGTGGCTCTAGGTGGACTGATTATGTTTTTAAGGTAGTGCTCAGGGTGTTCCCTCAAGTGAATTTGCATACTTCATGTTGCCTGTGTTTTAAGTCCCCAGGATGCCCTCTCCCCAAGATGGCCTTCAAGTTTGGTGAAATATGTCTAACCATTCTTTCTTACGGTCTAGCAAACATAGAACCTAATCCTCACCTTTGATAGATTATTTGCAGTGATGGAAATGGTTAATTAACTATTTGAACTGTTGGTTGTACTTAGGACCATAATGTACATTATGTCAAGAGTCTGTGCTTATTAGTAATTTCATTTTTTTGTTGGACTAGAATTCATTTTTGACCCTTCGTTCCCATTGCTGGAGTGTGTGTGGCTTTGAAGAGCTTATTCAAATAAGTTCCCAAAAGGTGTTAATTTTGGTTTGTTGTGTTAAGTAAGGATCATTTTAAGAGTAGAGAAAATTGTGTTCTTGAAAGACATTTAGTCAGTGTCATCAAGCTACTTTAGTTCTGCTTTATGTATTTTGATTTTGTTTTTGAGATAATTTTTTTCCTACCACATTGACACTTCCATTTGTTTAATAATCTCTGCTAAAGCTTTGTTTTAGTTAACACAGTGAACTCTAAGATTATGTTTACTAACAAAGCAAATACAGTTGACCCTGAACAATACAAGTTTGAACTGGGCGGGTCCACATTTTTTTTCTTTCAGTAGTAAATACTATAGTTCTGCATGATCCACAGTGGGAGGGCTGACTATAAGTTACATGTGGATTTTCAACTGCATGGAGTAGCGGTGCTCCTAACCTCTGCATTGTTCAAGGGTCAGCTGTATATAACAAATATGCTAAAGAGGTAAGGAAAGGGAAACTGTCCTTGTTCAAATCCTACCCAAATAGTAATGAAATGCTGATAATCTCAATTTCACTTTTAGTAAGTTTAATGAAAATTGACATTGCTCTAGAAAGCTTGTGTTTGAGTAGTCTGAATGGTCTTTGAGAACAAACCGTGAAGTGGTTTTAATTTTTAAGGTTTTCTGAAACTGAAGAAGGATATTTTTTCAAGGATATTGATTTTCTAATTCTGTAAAACTTGGTTTCTAACAATTTTCTTTTCACTATGAAACTTGGCATCTGGATGTTTTTGAGAAAAATGTTAAGGAAATTATGATTCTCAAACTAGTTCTAAAATTAATTGCTAACAATAGCGCATATGAAAAATAAAGAATTGAACTAAATGATTTTTGTGGTTCACAACTCAAACATTAAATTAATTTTAGAAATTATTGTTATATGCTATATAACTAGCATAACAGGGTATTTTTAGTTAATATTATCTCTGATCTTAACGTATTTTTTATTTGTTAATCTAGGACTTTGATTCCTGGTTTGATACAAACAATTGCCTTGGGGATCAAAAGCTAGTTGAGAGGCTTCATATGGTAAGTATTTTGGAGTAGGGTTAGAAAGCATATTTCCAATGGGAAAAATGCTACAGATTTAAATTAGTGGATTATTTTTCTGTTAACAGAAAGCACAGTGGCTTTAGCATCAGATCTGTTTGAATCCTGCCCACTTAACTGCTTAATCTTATGATGGGAGGAGGGGTAATATAGGCAGTTTTAGCCTTAGAACCTAGGGTGGAATACTAACTTTATGAAGGAAAAAAGTAATCCCTTCGGGTTAAAAAAGTACAGTGGGGGAAAGAAGAGTTGCATAAGGACTTAATATAGATAAGTTTTGGAAGCTTAGTTTAATTTGCATTCCGTAGGAGAATCTAACAGATTTTGTTCTAAAAGGCCAAAGGTCCATCTGTTGTTCTTAAATCCAGTGACTGTGTGTAAGCAGTTGCTAATAGCTCAGTGCGAGAAGAGTTGATATGTTTTTGCCATGAAGTATGGCTTCGTTTCTTCCTGTGGAGATTCACAAGTGAAAGTTGGTAGGAAGATAGAAATTTCTCTGATAGACCACAGATTGTGAGCAGGGTAAATCATGTAAGCATGACATAGAAGGCCTTTCATGACCTAACTTAGGGTTCCTCAACTTTTGTTGACATTCTGGTGTAAATAATTTTTTGGAGGACGAGGAAGGGTGGCTTTCTTGTTTGACAGCATCCCCAGGGCTCCTGTGCTCTAGATGCCAGAGTATATGCCCTCATTTGTGATAATGAAAAATGTTTCTAGGCATTATAAACATGTCTTGCAGGGCAACATTGCCCCTCCTCCAAAACGTTAACCATTCGAGTATTTTCCAACTTCTGTTTCACTTCTTATATCAAGCTTTAATTTGCTAGAGTTGCTGGCCCCATTGTCCGTTTTCTGTAAACATTGTGCTAATCTCAGTCTCTCTGCTTACCTTTTTTGCCACATCTAGTATCCCCTTTCCTGCCCTCTTACTGATAACACCTAGGCCAAGACTCAGTGGTGATGTCACTTTCTCCACTGAATACCCAGGCTGAGGCCAGCCTAGAGACTCCTTCTGTATATTCTATCTTTACTAATCTTGACATTCTAAGTTATAGGACTTTGCACAGGGTACTGAAATGACTTATTTACACGTTTTCCCTGCTGCATTGTAAACACAAAGGCAGAGTATGTCTTAACATTTGTTCTTGTATCCCTAGCACAATGCCTCGCTCAAAGTGGATATTTGATTAAGGGGAAAAAATTAAAAATTTTACGAATGTTCCGATATTTCTTTCTACATAAGTTAATTTTTAAGATACTTTAAAATTCTATGTACTGAAATTTTATTTTGTTAAACATTTGAAGATGATGATCTAGACACCTTTGTTTCAAGTTAGATGGCATTCAAGCATGTAAGCACTCAGATTTATCTGTTTGAAGGACTGTGGAGTATATATGTAGGCTTTGCTTTAATAAATAGATGGGTACATGTAGGTAAAGCATACTAAAATCCACACAACAGAATACCAGTTTTGGCATTTGTTTGTTTGTATGAAGATATGTACCAAATCAGGGGGAAAAGGTCTGGTGGCTACCATTCTGCTCTGTCCTGAAAGTCCCACCATAGCTCCTGTGATCTCATAATGAAAGAGTATATTCACAATCACACGGGTGTACTTAGGAATGAGATAATTCTTGTCGTATGAGTTTTCTATTGTTGCAAAACCCCCCAGCACCCCCAAAAACCCGCACCAAAACCTAAATTGTATGTGTTTTAATAATTCCAGAAGTTATGAGTTGGCTCAGAGGGCTCTTTGCTGGTTTTACCTGTACTTATCCAGCTGCATATACCTGGACGGTTCTGGAAGAGGGCCAGTGGGGCTGAAGGTCCTTGCTCACGTGTCTGGCAGTTGGTGCTAGCTTCCGGCTAGGGCCACACTAGCTTCCTTATGTGATGGCATTAGAGTACTGTTGCTTAATTATTTTTCTCACCAATTTTTAATTTGTTTTGTGGTGATTATATTTTTATAAGCTAGTGTAAATAGAACAAAGGACGACACAAATAAAAGGATATCTTTAGTTTTATAGATGTCAACTGCATACAACATTGGTATGTCTCACAAGTATAATGTTGTGTAAAAGAAACCAGATATAAATGAGCATGACTCTTTATAGTTAAAAACAGGCAAAACTAATTTATGATGTTAAAATGTATGAATACTGCTTACCTTTGGGAAGAAAAAGGGGGATAGTGACTGGTAAGGTTACAGAAGGATTTATGGGATGTTCTGTTTATCTAGGAGATGGTTACATGGGTATGTTTACTTGATTAAAATGCATCAAACTGTATATGCACGATTTGTATACTTTACATTTGTCTACTTCCATAAGAAAATGGTAGTAAATTTAAAAACTGTAACCATGAAGACATCTTAATGTAGACCTAGCCATTTCTTAAGTAATGTTAGACAGTCTGCATGCAGGTAACTAGTTTGAAATCTGAGAGGCAATGAATGTTGAAAATATCATCTTGAAAATTTACTATTTTTAATACTTTATGACAGTATATATTTAAAAAAAATTTTTGTTGGAGTATAGTTGCTTTACAATGGTGTGTTAGTTTCTGCTGTACAGCAAAGTGAATCAGCCATAGGTATACATACAACCCCTCTTTTTTGGATTTCCGTCCCATTTAACTCACCACAGAGCATTGAGTAGAGTTCCCTGTGCTACACAGCAGGCTCTCACTAGTTATCTGTTTTATACATAGTATCAATAGTGTATATATATCAGTCCCAATCTCCCAGTTCATCTCGCCCTCCCCTTCTCCCTTGGTATCCGTACATTTTCTACATCTCTTTCTGCTTTGTAAATAAGATCCTCTATACCAGTTTTTTCAGATTCCACATATATGCGTTAATATAAGATATTAATTTTTCTCTTTCTGACTATGTATTGAAAAAATATTAATCTTAACATTACTCTTTAGGAAATCACTAATAATAAGCTATATATTTGGAAGGAAGAAGTCCTAAGAATAATTTGATGTCCAAGAAGATACATTTATTTCTTTGTATTTAATAGACACTTTTGAGATCCTGAAATAATACTTATATTACAGATAAGGTCATCTGCATTTCTTTTTGCTCTTTTAAGGTTTTGCGTCCATTCCTCCTTCGTCGAATTAAGGCTGATGTTGAAAAGAGTTTGCCTCCAAAGAAGGAAGTAAAAATCTATGTGGGTCTCAGCAAAATGCAAAGGGAATGGTATGTGTACTGAGACGTTTTTGAAATCACTCTTGATCCTGTACTAACTTTCATTTGTATTTTATTTTCCTAACTTGTGTTGTCAAGGAATTCTGTTTGCTGGATTGAACTCAGCCTAAAGAGTTTCCCAGTCGTATAATTTGATTAGGACTTGCTAATCAAATTTGTGATGCAAAGCCTTTATTAGATGAAGGAATCAAGTTGGGAGGTTTATGAATTCAAAAATTAAACTTGGCATTTAACAGGGATGCATTTAAAGCCTGCTGCTTGGGTTTCTGTAAAAGAAGCTGTGGTGGTACAGATGTGAGACATGTGGTTAACCTGGTGGTTCATAAATACTGGCCCGTGGGCTAGTGTTAGTCCCTGATGAAGTTGGAGATTGTAGAGGTATGAGAAAACTTAAGTGCTTTCTCTTATCGCAGAAAGCTACGTTTATTTAATTTAAAAGACTCCGTTCTGAGTTGATGTTTTATTTTAGGCAGGATAAAATGTCCTTTTGTGAAATTATGGTGATGACACATGGTAGCTACTTTTACAATACTTGAATAGGACTTACTAAAAAAGTTGAAAACCTTGTAAGTTTTATTATCTTTTTCTTCTTTTCTTTTTTTTTGAATTTTATTTTTTTATACAGCAGGTTCTTATTAGTCATCAATTTTATACACATCAGTGTATACAAGTCAATCCTAATCTCCCAATTCATCACAGCACCACCACCACCCCCCTGCGGCTTTCCCCCCTTGGTGTCCATACATTTGTTCTCTACATCTGTGTCTCAGTTTCTGCCCTGCAAACCGGTATATCTGTACCATTTTTCTAGGTTCCACATATACGCGTTAATATACGATATTTGTTTTTCCTCTTTCTGACTGACTTCACTGTGTACGACAGTCTCTAGATTCATCCACATCTCTACAAATGACCCAATTTCGTTCCTTTTTATGACTGAGTAATATTCCATTGTATATATGTACCACATCTTCTTTATCCATTCGTCTGGTGCTGGGCATTTAGGTTGCCTAAATGCTATTGTAAATAGTGCTGCAATGAACATTGGGGTGTGTGTGTCCTTTTGAATTATGGTTATCTCTGGGTATACGCCCAGTAGTGGGATTGCTGGGTCATATGGTAATTCTGTTTTGAGTTTTTTAAGGAACCTCTGTACTGTTCTCCATAGGGGCTGTATCATTTACATTCCCACCAACAGTGCAAGAGGGTTCCTCTTTCTCCACACCATCTCCAGCATTTGTTGTTTGTAGATTTTTTGATGATGCCCATTCTAACTGGTATGAGGTGATACCTCATTTTACTTTTGATTTGCATTTCTCTAACATTTAGTGATGTTGAGCAGCTTTTCATGTGCTTATTGGCCATCTGTATGTCTTCTTTGGAGAAATGTCTATCTAGGTCTTCTGCCCGTTTTTGGATTTGTTTTTTTGATACTGAGCTGCATGAGCTGTTTATGTATTTTGGAGATTAATCCTTTGTCCGTTGTTTCGTTTGCAAATATTTACTCCCATTCTGAGGGTTGTCTTTTTGTCTTGTTTGTAGTTTCCTTTGCTTTGCAAAAGCTTTTAAGTTTCATTCGTTCCTGTTCGTTTATTTTTGTTTTTATTTCCATTACTCTAGGCGGTGGGTCAAAAAAGAGCTTGCTGTGATTTATGTGAAAGAGTGTTCTTCCTACGTTTTCCTCTAAGAGTTTTATAGTGCCTGGTCTTACATTTAGGTCTCTCATCCATTTTGAGTTTATTTTTGTGTATGGTGTTAGGGAGTGTTCTGATTTCATTCTTTTACATGTAGCTTTCCACTTTTCCCTGCATCAGTTATTGAAGAGACTGTCTTTTCTCCATTGTACATGCTTGCCTCCTTTGTCATAGATTAGTTGACCATAGGTGTGTGGGTTTACCTCTGGGCTTTCTATCCTGTTCCATTGATCTATATCTCTGTTTTTGAGCCAGTACCATATTGTCTTGATTACTGTAGCTTTGTATTATAGTCTGAAGTCAGGGAGTCTGATTCTTCCAGCTCTGCTTTTTTTCCTCAAGACTGCTTTGGCTATTCGGGGTCTTTTGTGTCTCCATACAAATTCTAAGATTTTTTGTTCTAGTTCTGTAAAAAATGCCATTGGTAATTTGATAGGGATTGCGTTGAATCGGTAGATTGTTTGGGTAGTATAGTCGTTTTCACAGTGTTGATTCTTCCAATCCAAGAACATGGTATATCTCTCCATCTGTTAGTATCATCTTTAATTTCTTTCATCAGTGTCTTATAGTTTTCCGCATACAGGTCTTTTGTCTCCCTAGGTAGGTTTATTCCTAGGTATTTTATTCTTTTTGTTGCAGTGGTAAATGGGAGTGTTTCCTTAATTGCTCTTTCAGATTTTTCACCATTAGTGTATCAGAATGCAAGAGGTTTCTGTGCATTATTTTTGTATCTTGCTACTTTACCAAATTCATTGATTAGCTCTAGTAGTTTTCTGGTGGCATCTTTAGGATTCTCTATTATCATGTCATCTGCAAACAGTGACAATTTTAGTACTTCTTTTCCAATTTGGAGTCCTTTTATTTCTTTTTCTTCTCTGATTGCCATGGCTAGGACTTCCAAAACTATGTTGAATAATAGTGGTGAGAGTGGACATCCTTGTCTTGTTCCTGATCTTAAAAGAAATGCTTTCAGTTTTTCACCATTGAGAATGATGTTTGCTGTGGGTTTGTCATATATGGCCTTTATTATGTTGAGGTAGGTTCCCTCTATGCCCACTTTCTGGAGAGTTTTCATCATAAATAGGTGTTGAATTTTGTCAGAAGCTTTTTCTGCATCTATTGAGATGATCATATGGTTTTTATTCAATTTATTAATATGGTGTATCACATTGATTGATTTGCGTGTATTAAAGAATCCTTGCATCCCTGGGATAAATCCCACTTGATCATGGTGTATGATCCTTTTAATGTGTTGTTGGATTCTGTTTGCTAGTATTTTGTTGAGGATTTTTGCATCTATATTCATCAGTGATATTGGTCTGTTATTTTCTTTTTTTGTAGTATCTTTGTCTGGTTTTGGTATCGGGGTGATGGTGGCCTCATAGAATGAGTTTGGGAGTGTTCCTTCCTCTGCAGTTTTTTGGAAGAGTTTGAGAAGGATGGGTGTTAGCTCTTGTATAAATGTTTGATAGAATTTACCTGTGAAGCCATCTGGTCCTGGACTTTTGTTTGTTGGAAGAGTTTTAATCACAGTTTTAATTTCATTACTTGTAGATTGATCTGTTCATATTTTCTATTTCTTCCTGGTTCAGTCTTGGAAGGTTATACCTTTCTAAGAATTTGTCCATTTCTTCCAGATTGTCCATTTTATTGGCATAGAGTTGCTTGTAGTAGTCTCTTAGGGTGCTTTATATTTCTGCGGTGTCTGTTGTATCTTCTCCTTTTCCATTTCTAATTTTATTGATTTGAGTCCTCTCCCTCTTTTTCTTGATGAGTCTGGCTAATGGTTTATCAATTTTGTTTATCTTCTCAAAGAACCAGCTTTTAGTTTTATTGATCTTTGCTTTTGTTTTCTTTGTTTCTATTTCATTTATTTCTGCTCTCATCTTTATGATTTCTTTCCTTCTACTAACTTTGGGTTTTGTTGTTCTTCCTTCTCTAGTTCCTTTAGGTGTAAGGTTAGATTGTTTATTTGAGGCTTCTCTTGTTTCTTGAGGTAGGCTTCTATTGCTATAAACTTCCCTCTTAGAACTGCTTTTGCTGCGTCCCATAGGTTTTGGATTGTCGTGTTTTCATTGTCATTTGTCTCTAGGTATTTTTTAATTTCCTCTTCGATTTCTTCAGTGATCTCTTGGTTATTTAGTAACATATTGTTTAGCCTCCATGTGTTTGTGTTTTTTACGTTTTTTTCCCTGTAATTGATTTCTAATCTCATAGCGTTGTGGTCAGAAAAGATGCTTGATATGATTTCAATTTTCTTAAATTTATTGAGGCTTGATTTGTGACCCAAGATGTGATATATCCTGGAGAATGTTCCATGCACACTTGAGAAAAAAGTGTAATCTGCTGCTTTTGGATGGAATGTCCTATAAATATCAATTAAATCTGTCTGGTCCGCTGTGTCATTTAAAGCTTGTGTTTCCTTAGTAATTTTCTGTTTGGATGATCTGTCCATTGGTGTAAGTGAGGTGTTAAAGTCCCCTCACTATTACTGTGTTACTGTCGATTTCCTCTTTTATAGCTGTTAGCAGTTGCCTTATGTATTGAGGTGCTCCTGTGTTAGGAGTATATATGTTTATAATTGTTATATCTTCTTCTTGGATTGATCCCTTGGATTGATCAATCCCTTGAATTGATCATTATGTAATGTCCTTCCTTGTCTCATGCAACATTCTTTATTTTAAAGTCTGTTTTATCTGAAATGAGTATTGCTACTCGCTTTCTTTTGATTTCCATTTGCATGGAATATCTTTTTCCATTCCCTCACTTTCAGTCTGTATGTGTCCCTAGGTCTGAAGTGGGTCTCTTATAGACAGCATACATATGGGTCTTGTTTTTGTATCCATTCTGCGAGCCTGTGTCTTTTGGTTGGAGCATTTAATCCGTTCACGTTTAAGGTAATTATCGATATGTATGTTCCTATTACCATTTTCTTAATTGTTTTAGGTTTGTTTTTGTAGGTCCTTTTCTTCTCTTTGTGTTTCCCACTTAGAGAAGTTCCTTTAGCATTTATTGTAGAGCTGGTTTGGTGGTGTTGAATTCTCTTATCTTTTGCTTGACTGTAAAGCTTTTGATTTCTCCATTGAATCTGAATGAGATCCTTGCTGGGTAGAGTTCTCTTGGTTTTAGGTTCTTCCCTTTCATCACTTTAAATATGTCATGCCATTCCCTTCTGGCTTGTAGAGTTTCTAGTAGAAATCAGCTGGTTAACTTTATGGGAGTTCCCTTGTATGTTGTCGTTTTTCCCTTGCTGCTTTCAATAATTTTTCTTTGTATTTAATTTTTGCCAATTTGGTTACTATGTGTCTCGGTGTGTTTCTCCCTGGGTTCATGCTGTATAGAACTCTCTGCGCTTCCTGGATTTGGGTGGCCATTTCCTTTCCCATGTTAGGGAAGTTTCCGACTATAATCTCTTCAGATATTTTCTCTGGTCTTTTCTCTCTGTTCTCCTTCTAGGACCGCTATAATGTGAATGTCAGTTACGTTTAATGTTGTCCCAGAGGTCTCTTGGGCTGTCTTCATTTCTTTTCATTCTTTTTTCTTCATTCTGTTCCACAGCAGTGAATTCCACCATTCTGTCTTTCAGGTCACTTATCTGTTCTTCTGCCTCAGTTATTCTGCTATTGATTCCTTCTAGTGTAGTTTTCATTTCAGTTACTGTATTGTTCATCTCTGTTTGTTTGTTCTTTAATTCTCCTAGGTCTTTGTTGAACATTTCTTGCATCTTCTCGATCTTCTTTTTCCGAGGTCCTGGATCACCTTCACTCTCATTATTCTGAATTCTTTTTCTGGAAGGTTTCCTATCTCCACTTTGTTTGGTGGTTTTTCTGGAGTTTTATCTTGTTGCTTCATCTGGTACATATACATAGCCCTCTGCCTTTTCATCTTGTCTGTCTTTCTGTGAATGTGGTTTTTGTTCCACAGGCTTGTAGTTCTTCTTGCTTCTGCTGTCTGCCCTCTGGTGGATGAGGCTATCTAAGAGGCTTGAGCAAGTTTCTTGATGGGAGGGACTGGTGATGGGTAGAGCTGGGTGTTGCTCTGATGGGCAGAGCTCAGTAAAACTTTAATCTGCTTGACTGCTGATGGGTGGGGCTGGGTTCCCTCCCTGTTGGTTGTTTGGTCTGAGGTGAGCCAACACTAGAGTCTACCCAGGCTCTTTGGTGGGGCTAATGGCGGACACTGGGAGGGCTCGCGTCAAAGAGTACTTCCCAAAATTTCTGCTGCCAGTGTCCTTGTCCTCACAGTGATACACAGCCACCCCCACCTCCAACACTAGCAGGTAGGTCTGGTTCAGTCTCCTATGGGGTCACTGCTCCTTCCCCTGGGTCCCGATGCGCACACTACTTTGTGTGTGCCCTCCAAGAGTGGAGTCTCTGTTTCCCCCAGTCCTGTGGAAGTCCTGCATTCAAATCCCAGTACCTTCAAAGTCTGATTCTCTAGGAATTCCTGCTCCCGTTGCTGGACCCCCAGGTTGGGAAGCCTGACCTGGGGCTCAGAACCTTCACTCCAGTGGGTGGACTTCTGTGGTATAAGTGTTCTCCAGGTTGTGAGTCACCCACCCAGCAGTTATGGGATTTGATTTTATTGTGATTGCACCCTTCCTACCGTCTCATTGTGGCTTCTCCTTTGTCTTTGGATGTGGGGTATCTTTTGGTGAGTTCCAGTGTCTTCCTGTCTTTGATCAGCAGTTAGTTGTGATTCTGGCGCTCTTGCAAGAGGGAGTGAGAGCACATCCTGTACTCCGCCAGCTTGAACCAATCCTCACTGTGGTTTTAATTTTCATTTCCTCCTCTTTTTGTCTTTTTTTTAAAAGTTTCATGGGTATCTGAAATCTAAAAGGCTGGAAACTGCTGACTTAAGTGTAGTGTTCAGAGGAGGGGAATAAATAGCCACTGTGGTATAACCAGGAGAGAACACATCTCAAGTATATTGTTTCATACTTTATATTGATAAGTATTTGCAAGGGTCTGCAGTTGTTGGTAAAAGGACAGAAGGGATGTAAGGCAAAGAAATGGGGATGTTATCTGGTAAAGAGATGACCAGTGTAGAAGATAGGCCATCCTAAATGTCTTCAAAAATTTTGAAAGGTGTTAGGGTTAGGCTTGTCTTATCTAGTTCTAAAATACAGAATTAAGACATGAGTCAATGCTGAGGGAAGACAAATCTTTTTCAGTTATAGTCACATTGAGGAACTTTATATCAGTCAGAATTGTGGGTGCCTTGAGTATTTCGTGCCCCATAATTCGAGTTGTTAAGCATGGATTGCTTTCATTGTTTATGTTATTTTGCTCAGTGGGTTCAAGGTGCTGAATATTTGGTATTTGGACAGATTGCTCTTTCCTTTAGAATAATGTCTAACTTCTTAGTGTATACAGTCAAGGCTTTTCATAATCCAGCCTTAGCTTAACTGATCCCTTCTCTTCCCCCAGCCTGTACACTTTTACTTATATTTAAATCGCATTGTATTCATTTTATCATCATCATATGCTTTATGCTCTCATGATTCTTTCTCCCTCCTTAGCACTTAATGTTCTTACCCAAATGCTACATTAGCTACGTTGAATTATAATGGAATAGTGGCACTCTTCTGTTGGAAAAGACTATGAATTAAAATTATGTTTAGGGCTTCCCTGGTGGCGCAGTGGTTGAGAGTCCGCCTGCCGATGCAGGGGACACGGGTTCGTGCCCCGGTCCGGGAAGATCCCACATGCTGCGGAGTGGCTGGGCCCGTGAGCCATGGCTGCTGGGCCTGCGTGTCGGGAGCCTGTGCTCCACAACGGGAGAGGCCACAACAGTGAGAGCCCCGCGTACCACATACACACAAAAAAATTATGTTTAAAACTGGTCTTTTAAGTTTTGCTTTATTACTTAAAAATGTTGTATCATACTGTTTCATTTCAATGCATCCCAAGGAGACGAATTTACTCTTTTGGGCCTCAAGGCCCAAAGCATTAATGGTACACATTAGAACACTGGGGGGAATAAAGAGAAACAGAAGGAAGAGGTTATAGGTGATAGACTCCTAACTACACCTTAGAAGTTGATGGGTTGTTTCTAACAGGTGTTTTGGGTTGAGATGGGATTGAGGATGTAAAGTGGCAGAGACTCGTCCCAGGAACATTTGAGCCCTCTTAAAATGTTTTTTTCTCACTAGGTATACTCGTATATTAATGAAGGATATAGATATACTAAACTCTGCAGGGAAGATGGACAAAATGAGGCTACTGAACATCCTGATGCAGTTAAGGAAATGCTGTAACCACCCATATCTCTTTGACGGAGCTGAACCTGGTCCACCTTACACGACGGACATGCATCTAGTTACCAACAGTGGCAAAATGGTGGTGTTAGACAAACTGCTCCCTAAATTAAAAGAACAAGGTACTTACGTTACTGGTATCAAATGGAGAAGTAATGGAAACTGTCTTAAGATTCTGATGTTAAAATGAAGGAGCCATCCTACCCTATGAAATGACTACTCTGGCACTTTCTAAAGTTGAAGTGTGGGACATTTAAAAACTTTTGCCCATTATCTGAGCTTCCCCCCCCCCCCCCCCCCCGCCCTCCTATTTTAAGCCTTAAATCTTTTAGAAAGTGATCAGTAGTTAGGGTCGCCACACTCCCTGGATTTGGGGGAGAGTTCTTTCTTATTTTATATATGCTTTCCTAGAAATGTCAACTTTTTGTTATAAAATGCAAAGAATGCTCTTCTCACCCATATGTAGTTCCCAGAGCCTTTGGTAGACAGTGGTGTTGTGTTCATGGTATTTTTTCTTAGCTGTTTGTGTGGATTTTTAATTTAATTAAATGACATGTGCACGGACCCAAAGCGGTTTTATTTGTAACACATTGGCTTTTAATATGAAAATGAGTATGTGTACAGATGTATTTAAATTACAAGAATGTAGAGAGAATTTAGTAGGAAGCCAGCTTCAACAATTATAAATTCATGGCAAAACTTGTTTTCATCTACATCGTACCTACTTTCCATCTCCGAGAACGTTTTGAACCAAATCCCAGACATCAAGGCATTTCATAGACAAATTATTCATTCTGTAATACGAAGTATACAGTCAGATTTAAAGTTTCTCCATTTGTGTTTCTCTGTAAATTTGGTAAGAATGAAAATTGTACCAGTAGGTGAATTTCCTCTAGCATATTGACTGTTGAAAACATTGTAAGAGTTGCCAGTGAATTGGTTTACTTTTTTCTTTTTATACCTTTTTTAAAAATATATTTTCTAAAATGCTTTCCTTGGGCCTCAGCCTGGCCTCACTGCATTCTAGGGGCAGTATCCCCCACTTCTCCCACCACTGGCCTTAACCGGCCCTCAGGCCCTCCTGCCTCCCAGGACAGGGTGGCACCTGCCACTCTCAGGACCACCCTTCCAAGGCAGAGTAAACCGGGACCCTGTTGCTAAATAAATATAGATAGATAAATAGATAAATAAATAAATAGTTTTCCTTAAAAGTTTAGTAATTGAAGAAATTGAATACATGGAGAGGAGTGGCAGGAACTTGCTAGACTACTGAACATCTGTATGCATTTAGGATGTGGGAGGGTGGACAAGAGCAGATTATCAGCCTCAGCTTCTAAGAGAAGATAGTTTTGTAATCATTATTTTTTAAAAGGATCCCTTTGTCTTCGTACGTCCTACTGAAGGTGGTGTGCAGTGGCTGAAGAAACGCAGTTGGATAATTTGAGTCACGGCATAAGTGAAGGGTGATGGTCTAGATGTGAGGCGCATATTTATGGTCCTTCCATCTGGATTGGGTCTTGAGAACTAGAATGAGACCAGGGTGTTGGGTGTGTGTTCAGAGATGTGTCGGGCTGTGCACAGGGAGGAGTTGTGGTGGAGGGTTATTTTTAAGTATGTGGGATAAAAAGATAGTGATTCTCTCAGGCTTTGGGATGGCAAGACCTCCCAGGCCAGAGGTAAATACCCTTTTCTGTTTACAGAAACACTTTCCTTCAGTGTGTTGTGTAAATACTACCCTTTTCTATTTGTGCATTGATGGGAACAATGTGGGGAGTGACTTAACTTGGATAATAAATAATGTACAGTTTTTTTCTTGTAACTAACTACGTAACCTGGAATTAAGGAGTAATTGGTTAGTCTTGGTTTTGGTTAGCCTTAAATAATTTTTTTTTTCTTTTTACTTTTGAAGCTTCTGATAATGGGCTGTTAATGTTTGCTGACAGGTTCACGAGTACTAATCTTCAGTCAGATGACGAGGGTATTGGATATTTTGGAAGATTATTGCATGTGGAGAAATTATGACTACTGTAGATTGGATGGGCAGACACCCCATGATGAGAGACAAGTGAGTAAAATCTGGGGAGGGGAGATAAAAAAATTATCAGATAAAATAATTTTCTGACATTTATTTTGTGTCTATAGGAGTCCATCAATGCATACAATGAACCAAACAGCACAAAGTTTGTTTTCATGTTAAGCACACGTGCTGGTGGTCTTGGCATCAATCTTGCTACTGCTGATGTAGTAATTTTGTATGACTCGGATTGGAATCCCCAAGTAGATCTTCAGGCTATGGTAAGAGATAACAAATATATTCTGTGCCTAACAGACGTTTTAAAGTAAACTGATAAACAGTCTACAAATGTCAGTGACTTAATCCCGCAGAATTGTATTTTCTCTGACCTCATAGTACAGTGAGGGTATTTTGCTGGTGATCTTCCATCTAAATTGGGGTATTTCCATCTTTGCCATATCTTAGGACCTTAGAGTCCTATTATATCTGCATCCTGTTGGTAGAAAGGGAAGGAGAGAAAGCTGAGAATTGCCCAGGAAATTTTTTATGGGGCAGAACTGAAAGTGACCCCACATTCATTAGCCAGCACTCAATCACATAGCATAACTTACTGCAAGGGAGTTGGTAAATGATAGTATAGTTGTGTCCTAGGAGGAAGGGGTAGTGGGTTTGGGGAGCTACTAACCTGCCTGCCACATTAGATGTTTAAAATTTTAGGCCCATGTGTGGGACTATCTTGGCCAGATCAAGAGGATCATTCGTTTGTTTTGTTTTTCAATTAATTTCATTTTATTATTTATTTTTGGCTGTGTTGGGTCTTTCTTGCCGTGTGCGGGCTTTCTCTAGTTGTGGCGAACAGGGGCTGCTCTTCGTTGCGGTGCGTGCGCTTCTCATTGCGGTGGCTTGTCTTTGTTGAGGAGATCGGGCTCTAGGCGTGTGGGCTTCAGTAGTTGAGGTGTGTGGGCTCAGTAGTTGCGGCTCGCCGGCTCTAGAGCGCAGGCTCAGTAGTTGTGGCACACGGGCTTAGTTGCTCCGTGGCATGTGGGATCTTCCCGGACCAGGGCTTGAACCTGTGTCCCCTACATTGGCAGGTGGATTCTTAACCACTGTGCCACCAGGAAAGTCCCAAGAGGATCATTCTTTTTTTTTTAGTTATTTCTGAGATATACATTTTAAAGTAATAACTAGAATTATGACTTATAACATTACACCAGAACATATAAGATTTTTAGAAATTTCATGTAATGTCTGAAACATTTATGTTAACATGTTTCCATACAAATAACCCAAAGAAAGTTTAGTATTAGTTGTTTTGTTTGTTTTTTTATACTGCAGATTCTTATCAGTCATCCGTTTTATATATATCAGTGTATACATGTCAATCCCAATCGCCCAATTCATCACAGCACCACCCCACCATGGTTTCCCCCGCTTGGTGTCCATACATTTGTTCTCTACATCTGTGTCTCAACTTCTGCCCTGCAAACCGGCTCATCTGTACCATTTTTCTAGGTTCCACATACATGTGTTAATATACGATATTTGTTTTCCTCTTTCTGACTTACTTCACTCCGTATGACAGTCTTTGGTCATTCTTATGTTGAGAAAATTTATGGGCTATAGATTAATATGAAAACTTAAAAGTTCTAAAGTTTGATATTGCTAATAATTTGACCTGTGGTATTTACATCTTTGGTGTTGGCCACTTTCATCCTGTGACTGTTTGTAATGGTGGCTGGGGAAATTGATCAATTAGAAGTAGGGGTGCTTTGTAAGATGTGTTTTGTGAACTTACCAGAAGTTAAACAGAAAATGGAATTCAAGTTAATTTGATTACTTATATGTAGTTAATTGGGCGCTATTTAAAGACTAGGATTTTTTTTTTTTTTTCCCCGGTACGCGGGCCTTTCACTGTTGTGGCCTCTCCCGTTGCGGCTCCGGACGCACAGGCTCAGCGGCCATGGCTCACGGGCCCAGCTGCTCCGTGGCATGTGGGATCTTCCCAGACCAGGGCACGAACCTGTGTCCCCTGCATTGGCGCCACCAGGGAAGCCCCTAGGATTTTTATATTGTTTGTGGAGATTGTTTATTCATGTCACTTTTTCCCCTAATTGCAATGAAAATTTAGATTTGATTTAGGTAGAAAAGCATTTCGAATTTAAACCTAAGAAAAAAAGATTTTTAAAAAACTTTTATCATCAGACTTGAAGATTATAATTGTGTCTGTCTTGTCTGGAGACATTATGTATATTTTATTTCCGTATAACCTAGACAAATTAATACAGTAGTTTCTCACAGATTCAGCAACTATGACGTGTTCTATACCTCCTAAAAGATTTTCTTGTGAGATAACCAGTTAATTTGATTGAAACTGAGAATTTAAGAAATGTTAATGGAATATGAATCTGTTATAGTTGTTTTGTTTCGTATTTTTCAAACCATTTTGTACTTGAGAGTATTTTCATTTTGTTTCTCAGTGTACACATTCAAATGTTATTTATGTGAATTTTCAACTGGATTCAAAGTAACCTGGTTATTTTTCTAGGATCGAGCCCATAGAATTGGACAAACCAAGACAGTCAGAGTGTTCCGCTTCATAACGGATAACACTGTAGAAGAAAGAATAGTGGAACGTGCTGAGATGAAACTCAGACTGGATTCAATAGTCATCCAACAAGGTGAGCCTTAGGACTTTAAAAATTTACCAGGTTGAATTTGTAACACTTTTTTCCTGGATTTTTTTTTAGGATATTCTTGTTGTTAAACATATATTAAATCAAGCTACCAGGCAACAATATTTATATTCCAGACTAAAGTAAGCTTCAGTTTTGTTAAGAGGATGGGTTTGGGCTCAGGAAGGTTGAAAATTGAATATTGACTCAGCTGGTTAGCAATTCTTTTACACTATCTGAGCCTCTTCTTCATGTGTTAAATAGGGATACAGAGATTTTTAAGGACTAAAGGGGATAATGTGTATAAAAATACCCAGCATTCAGTGTGGTACATATTAAATAGAGGTGTGATGAGTGATTTACATGTACTAACACTCAATTGACTACTCTGGGGAAACTGAAGAGATAACAATAAAACTCAGAATTCTTTTTTCTAATCCACAACGATTTATTGAGCACCAGCAGATGTCAGGCACTGTTCTTAGTGCTGAGAATACAGTGGTGACTGAAACCAACCAGTGTTCTTACTTTCAAGGACTTTATAATTTAGTGAGAGCAAGACACAGAATAAACATTTATGTAAATAGGACTAGATGGTGAAAGTGGGATTTTATTTTGGATTAACTGAAGGGAACTTCAAGTTCTCATGCCAGATCAGCTTTCAAGGAAGACATTTATATTTTCATGAAGCTTAAAATAGAGTTAGTGATGGGATGTGTAAAATGTAAAAACCAAAACAAACCCTCAGTAACCTTGAGCCCACGTTGGTTTCCTTCCTTCCCAAATTGTGTCATGACCAAATGCATTTTATCTGTCTCTAAAGCTAAGAGGTATACTGTTGTATTATCCACTGATTATTACATTTGTGTGTCTTGGTTTTGTCAACCAGTCTCTAATTTCCTTGTAAGGAAGGGAATGTTACATTTCTTTGTTATCCCTTAATGCCAACCATAGAGTTAGCCACGTGTCTGTATACATAAAGTCAGAAAGAGAAAAACAAATACGGTATGCTAACACATATATATGGAATTTAAGAAAAAAAAAAAAAGGTCATGAAGAACCTAGGGGTAAGACGGGAATAAAGACACACCTACTAGAGAATAGACTTGAGGATATGGGGAGGGGGAAGGGTAAGCTGTGACAAAGTGAGAGAGTGGCATGGACATATACACACTACCAAACATAAAATAGATAGCTAGTGGGAAGCAGCCGCATAGCACAGGGAGATCAGCTCGGTGCTTTGTGACCACCTAGAGGGGTGGGATAGGGAGGGTGGGAGGGAGGGAGGCACAAGAGGGAGGAGATATGGGAACATATGTATAACTGATTCACTTTGTTAAAAAGCAGAAAAACACACCATTGTAAAGCAGTTATACTCCAATAAAGATGTTAAAAAAAAAGACAATACATGATTGCTTTATTATTAGTTGTTTTTGTTAATAATTGCTTAACATAGTGAGCTTACTTTGTACCAAGCCATGTGCTAAATATTTAAATACTGAATATTATCTTCTTTAGTCTTCATGCCAGCTGGAGGTTGGCATCAGAGGTAGAAGCAAGTCACTTATTTACCATTTACACAGCTAGGAGGTGACTCATCCAGGGCATCAAGAGCTATATAAACTATTACAGTGCAGTGTTTAATTAGGAAAGTCTCTGGGGACTTCTGGGGCCTGCCAAACAGGTTTCTCATGAGTGATGTAATGGCTAGTTTTTTATTCCCCCTCACATTTATCCATGCTTTTAGAAATACATCTGCCTTGTGGTTCTTGTTCTCAATTATTTTCATCTCTGAAACCCTTTTATTTTTTTTTTTGAAGATTAAAAAAGTACAAATTCTTCTACAGTCAGCTTAGAAAAGCTTTTTGAGTCTTTTGACTTAATGTTTTTGGGGTATTTTTTTATATTTACTAAGGCAACTTTTGGAGCAAAATTTTGTGCTAGTAGCTTTGTTAATCCCATTTATAGACATATTAGTCAAACAAGCCTTGGGTGCATATGCCTCTGTGTTAACTGTTTTGTGGACTAAGGGGTATAACTAAAAATATGAGAATATACAGAAGTACTTTATGTCTGAAAAGTTCCCTCCCAGTCCACAGGGAAGTAATTTCTGTAAGCTTAAGAGCATTTTGATAGCAGTGAGATAGCTTTCAAGAAACATGTTCTGTGGATATATTCTAACTTTGAAAGTCACAAATATTTGATGGTACATTCTATTAGGGATCCAAAACCATGATACAAGTATGTAAGGTCCCAGAAAACAGCCTGTATCTTTACCTACTCATTATAAGTTGGTTGAAGTAGAAAAATTAAAATAGAAGAAGTATATGTGAGTGGCTCTTGAAGTTTGGCAATATGAAGGTTTTTATACTTCACTTTTGTAAGTAGAACAAGCTGATTTGGGAGCATTAGTAATAATACTAATCAGTTTCTGCGTATCAGAAACTTATTGTGTTTATAATGCTCTCACCTTTTGATACTTAAAAAAAGTTATGGTAATAATTTTGATTTTCAGATATCCCAAGTTACTGTCATTCTCACTGTACAAGAATATATTTTATTGAAGTGGCATTCGGTAGGCTTCATTATGTAATATGTAAAGTTTAGAAATATTTCAGTTTACAGATTAGAATTTGGTATTTTATATAAAAATGAAAATTATCAGATGAGAATAAACAAATGATTGACGTTTGAGGCAAAATTATGTGGTATTACATCTAACATTTAAAATTCCAAATATCCAGTAAACTAAAGTTTGTTTGATTAACATTACACAATAAAACCTTTTTTTCAGGAAGACTTGTGGATCAGAATCTGAACAAAATTGGGAAAGATGAAATGCTTCAAATGATAAGGCATGGGGCAACACATGTATTTGCTTCAAAGGAAAGCGAGATTACTGATGAGGATATTGATGGTATTTTGGAAAGAGGTGCAAAGAAGGTGAGATGCAGATTAAATGATATGTTTAATATGTAAAATATTTTAAACCAGAGCTGTTTGAGGAAATGGTTATGTGAGTTATCGGTAATCTGACTTCCACAGAAAGAAGTTTTTATGTAGTATAAAGCCTAATTTATTTTGACTATAGTTCTCATGCTTTTTAAATTCTCCACCTAATAGGATGTTTCTTTTGTTTCCTAGACTGCAGAGATGAATGAAAAGCTCTCCAAGATGGGTGAAAGCTCACTTAGAAACTTTACAATGGATACGGAGTCAAGTGTTTATAACTTTGAAGGAGAAGATTATAGAGAAAAACAAAAGGTAATTTAGAAAGAGATTTTGGTTACTTGAAGACTTAATATTTTACTTGAAACTTGGAATTTAAGTGTTAGGTGTAATGCCTTGTCTCAAACAGCAGTCATTTCTGTTTACTCACAACTAAATTATTTTCATTTTTGTGTTAAACTTAATGCCACATTTTCAGTTGGTAAAGTGAAATGTTTAAAAAGTTTATGTATACTGTTAAAGTGCACGATGTTGTGTGGGGTGATTATAGTAATTTGGGATATTTGAAAATTAAAACTTGCCCAAAAATATCGTCACAACCTTATTAGACTTTTTTTTTTTTAAACAGCAGAATTGGCTGGTAATAATTAAAGGGAATAACTTCTTATTTCATAAGTAATACTTGCTGTTATATAGTGAAATTAGAAAATACCTACAGGGTAGAAGAAAAAAAAATTCTACCTGATGCTTTCCCTTTTAATGTTTAGGCATGTACATCCTCTGAATTTTTTCTAGGCTAAATATATATCTACATTTCTCTCCTAATTGGGGTTCTAAACCTTCTATAGCATTGTTTTTCACCTAGTATTCATTTGGTCAGGAAATACTTACTGAATGCCTATGCTCTTCACTAGACCTCCTGTGTGTTAATTGCATAGTCCCTAGCCTCATAGAGCTTATAGTCTAGAATTTTATGAATATCTTTGCATTTATAAACAGCAGTCGTAGTGATGTACATAGTCGGAGTTGCATTCATGTAGGATTTGCGACTATATAATAAAGTTGGTGATCTGAATTGTTTCCCATGTGCTAGATTGCATTCACAGAGTGGATTGAACCACCTAAACGAGAAAGAAAAGCCAACTATGCTGTTGATGCCTATTTCAGGGAAGCTCTTCGTGTCAGTGAACCTAAAGCACCCAAGGTGAGTTGACAGAGCACAAATGTCTAAAAATATTGGAACTGTAAATCATTTTTCTTCTTATACTCTTGAGATAAAATCAGATTGAGAATTAGATTTTATGGTTTCTTACAGTACACCTCCTTCAGCTTTTGTTAAAAGTTTTCTAAAGATTAATTTTGAATGTAAGCATTTAAAATTTGATTAATGTTTGTTCAGTTTTAGTGGAAGATGCATTCAGTTGCTTGGAGAATTGGCTGTCATGATTTTATAGAATGAAAAAAGGTTATAAATAGATTTAAAGCAAAATAGTTGCTTTCTTATGAAGAATACTTTTTGTTTTTAGGCTCCTCGACCTCCAAAACAACCTAATGTTCAGGATTTCCAGTTCTTTCCTCCACGTCTATTTGAATTATTGGAAAAAGAAATTCTATATTACAGAAAAACGATTGGGTACAAGGTAGAAGAAGTAACACTTTGTTCGTAACTAACCTGTTTTTTTGTTTTGTTTTTTAAAATATTTATTTATTTATTTGTCTGCGCCGGGTCTTAGTTGCAGCGTGTGGGATCTTTAGTTGCAGCATGTGCACTTCTTAGTTGCGGCATGCATGCGGGATCTAGTTCCCTGACCAGGGATCGAACCCGGGCCCCCTGCGTTGGGAGCGTGGAGTCCTACCCACTTGGCCACCAGGGAAGTCCCTAATCTGGTTTGTTTTTAACTTAATAAATGCAGAATATCAATATGTTTTCTTTCATGGCTGGATTAAAAATTGTGAAAAATTTGTGAAATGTCATGTACTTGGTTAAGAGTTTAGTTGATTGCATACTTCCTAAAATATACTGACTGATGACATAGGAAAAAAAAAATATTTTTAGGTGCCTCGAAATCCTGACCTACCAAATGCAGCACAGGCACAAAAAGAAGAACAGCTTAAAATTGATGAAGCTGAACCCCTTAATGATGAAGAATTAGAGGAAAAAGAGAAGCTTCTAACACAGGTATAGCCTTCAATCAACACAGAATTTAGTAACATTATTTTGTAAGGTGCTGTCTTAGGCTGTGTTGGAATATATAAAGGAGGTACATTTTTTTGATTTCAAAAATGGAATAATTGGTGATCATAAAGCATGGGCATATGGTGTTTGCTACATTTTGATTGTCATTAGTTGTTGAGGTGGTAGAGAAGATTATGGATTTGCACCAGCCTTGGTAGAATGGGTATCCTTTTGATCACCATTCTTCCAGCACTCCCATCTTCCCTTTCCTGTGAATCTTCTACGTTGCTACTAAGTTATAATTCTCAATGACAAATCTCTGCTCCATACTTTTTTAACATCCTTTAAGTTTCAATCAAGGTCTTTCAGAATCTGGCCTTAACCTACCTTTAAAGCCTTATTTTCCTTCTGTTTTCCCACTTGGTTTATATCTTTTCCCTTTAGTCTATGTTCATTCCTCCTGGCAAACTTCTACTCTTTGAAAGCTCAGTGAAAATGTCACCTTTTTGTGCAGCATTCTTTATTCTCCCGCTCAGCTTCAATTGCTTGGCTATCTAAGCAATATATGGTGTATTGCTAAAAGTGCTCATCTATGTACATGAAAATCTACTACTTTAAAAGCACTTAACTTAAAAAGAAAACTTGGAGCAACTGAAAATTTTCTATAATACTCAGCAGCATTGGTAAAGTTTAATAGCTTTTCTCCCAAGTTCAGTGTGCTGTGATTATATGTTTTGTTTCCATTGCTTTGAAGGGATTTACCAATTGGAATAAGAGAGATTTTAACCAGTTTATCAAAGCCAATGAGAAGTGGGGTCGTGATGATATTGAAAATATAGCAAGAGAAGTAGAAGGAAAAACTCCAGAAGAAGTCATTGAATACTCAGGTAATTCTCCTATTATTTTAATAGGTATAAGAATGTTCTCAGGCTTCTGGAGAGCTGTTGGAAAGTTCAGATTTTCTTACTCTGAATACTGTTTTGATAAGCTTAATTTCACCACAACTTAGTACCTTGTTTTTTTTTTTTTTAATAAATTTTATTTATTTATTTTTGGCTGCGTTGGGTCTTCGTTGCCACGTGCGGGCTTTCTCTAGTTGTGGTGAGCAGGGGCTACTCTTTGTTGCGGTGCGCAGGCTTCTCATTGCGGTGGCTTCTCTGGTTGTGGAGCACAGGCTCTAGGTGTGTGGGCTTCAGTAGTTGTGGCACGTGGGCTCAGTAGTCGTGGCTCCCGGGCTCTAGAGCGCAGGATCAGTAGTTGTGGTGCACGGGCTTAGTTACTCTGCGGCCTGTGGGATCTTCCCAGACCAGGGCTCGAACCCGTGTCCCCTGCATTGGCAGGTGGAATTTTAACCACTGCGCCACCAGGGAAGCCCTAGTGCCTTGTTTTGTTTTGTGTTTTTTAAAAATTGAATTGGAAAATCTCCCCTTCTTTAAAATGGCATTGTTAGTTTTTTTTTTTTACCCCCGTTCACTAGCTGTAGCCAAGAAAACAAGAATAGGTCACTGAATAATTGTGCCTTCATTTTTATTTCATTGTCTTTCATAAGTTTTCAAGTGTTACGTGTTTCTCTGTGCTCCTGGAGCCAGTCAGATTGTCAGGTGGGTGTAGCTCTGGTGGTCCGCCCAGAGCTTCAGAATAGACACAGCTAAGAATTGGGGGATACTTCCTATAATCATCCAGCTTATCTTCCTGGTTTCTTCATAGTTAAGGAAACTGAGAAATAATTACGTGACTTACTAGTGTTAGATGTGGGGAAAATGGAAACATTTCTTAATCCTTAGCAAGTAAAATAGAGCACTTACAACAAGAAGTTATTTATCTTTCTGCCCTTCCCCCACCTATCTCATCTGCCCAACTCTTATTCCTACAGCTGTGTTCTGGGAAAGATGCAATGAGCTGCAGGACATAGAGAAGATTATGGCTCAGATTGAAAGGGGAGAGGCAAGAATTCAAAGAAGAATTAGTATCAAAAAAGCACTTGACACGAAGGTACTTTGAATATTAATAAATATGATAGTAAAATAACTCCTCTCAGTAATATGAGAGTTTAAAGTAACTTTTTTTTTTTTTTTTTATAGTAATCATTTATTTATTTATATATTTATTTTTGGCTGTGTTGGGTCTTCGTTTCTGTGCGAGGGCTTTCTCTAGTTGCGGCGAGCAGGGGCCACTCTTCATCGCAGTGCGCAGGCCTCTTCACTATCGCGGCCTCTCTTGTTGCGGAGCACAGGCTCCAGACGCGCAGGCTCAGTAGTTGTGGCTCACGGGCTTAGCTGCTCCGCGGCATGTGGGATCTTCCCAGACCAGGGCTCGAACCCGTGTCCCCTGCATTAGCAGGCAGATTCTCAACCACTGCGCCACCAAGGAAGTCCCTAAAGTAACTTTTAAAAAGGAAAAGAAATGATGATATAAAATTTTTTTTCAAAGGACAGCATTCAAACATTATAGGTGTTCTCAACAGAATTTACCTCAGTATTTCAGTTGATATATCTGGGTCAGAGTCACTATGATTGGCTCTTTGCTGTGTGGTGTACCAGAAAGTCTGAGTCTGTATTTCTTTTTAAAATAATAAAGACTGAAGTTGTTTCAGAACAAAGATTACAATGTAACCGACTTTGGCTAGAAAGTTGATATGAAATACAACATTTATAGCTAACTTTACTAAAGCCGAGTTTGAAACATAGATTATATAGGATTTGTATTTTATATAATATAAAATCTGATTTTCATAGATTGGACGGTACAAAGCACCTTTTCATCAGCTGAGAATATCTTATGGTACTAACAAAGGAAAAAACTACACTGAAGAAGAGGATCGTTTTCTGATCTGTATGCTTCACAAGCTTGGATTTGACAAAGAAAATGTTTATGATGAATTGCGACAGTGTATTCGCAACTCTCCTCAGTTCAGATTTGACTGGTTTCTAAAGTCCAGAACTGCAATGGTGAGTACTGGGGGCCTTTTTCTGTAATGTAGAATTAAACTTCCTCTGACAGTTCAAAGGAAGTAGGTTATTTAATATTCTTTAAGGTAACTTTTTAAATTCTATTAAGAGAAAACTGTGGTTCAGCTGTATCTTTGAAGTAAATTTTTGTTACAATATTGTTTGTATTACAGTTTAAATCAGTTCCTTAAGAAACAGTTCACATCCACAGTTAAAAACCTAATGTCATAAGTAACTTACAAAGTTCATTTTTTCTATTGTTTAATAGCACATCTTTTAACATCACTATATATGATAGGACTAATTTTTTTATGTGAATTTTAATCAGGTTCTAAGTAGGAGGAAATGTCACCATCAGTTTTAACTTCTGAATGTCACGATCACAATTTAAAATTTGACTTTTGGTTTTATAAATGAACACATTTCTATAAAGAAAGGACTTGTACTCACGCATCTGCCCATCAGAATGCTGAGTTTGAGTTATTTAAAAAAAGCTTCATGTAGTAAAACACTATACTGATTTAATCCTAGGTTTTGTTTTTATTCCCAATATCAACCTGTTTCTGATCAGCAAGTTCCATTTGTAATGACCTGAAATTAGAATTCAGAAAAGTTTAGCTTTGATGAATTGCTCTTCTCTTATGTATTTTTTTAACTTTTTATTTGATATTAGAGTATAGTTTATTAACAATGTTGTGTTAGTTTCAAGTGTATAATAGCAAAGTGATTCAGTTATACATATATCTGTTCTTTTTCAGATTCTTTTCCCATTTAGGTTGTTACATAATATTGAGCAGAGTTCCCTGTGCTATACAGTGGGTCCTTGTTGGTTATCCATTTTAAATACAGCAGTGTGTACATGTCAATCCCAAACTCTCTAATATACTTCCCTCACATACTCCCTAATACACCCGCTTCCCCCCCGGTAACCATAAGTTCGTTCCCTAAGCCTTTGAGTCTCTTTCTGTTGTGTAAATAAGTTCGTTTGTATCGTGTTTTTTTAGATTTCGCATATATCATATGATATGTCTTTTTCTCTGTCTGACTTACTGTATGTTACCACCTTTGAGTTTTTAGCTTCATCTTGTGTTCTTCAGGATGATGATAATGCCAAAACAATTCTGTAGTCTTAATTTTGAGGTGTACTAGGATAGCAAAGTTTAAACAACTTTATAGTAGGATTTACCTCAGTATTTTTAAAATACATTGTCACTCTTCAAGATGGAGGATAGTGTTTAGTCTTTAAATGTGACCACTGAAGGGGTTTTTTTCAGTAAACATCAATGGAGGCTACTGTTTTGTGAAACCCTAGTTTGGGAAATGTTGCACTATAAATGCATTATAAATATATAGTTAGAGGAGACACATTCAGTTGCTATAAGCTCTATATTACGTCTTTTAAAGTAGGAACAATTTATATAATTAATAACTGATTTTGTGGTGAGTGAAACAAGATGCAGTGTCACATTGATTTACTGGTACAATACCATGGTCTAAAACTGCGTGTTATTTCCTAATGTGTTTCATGTTAAGGCACACATACAAAATGATAATATGCGTATGGCCCCTTGTGATAAACAGTTGAGGCATAATCCTTCTCTAAGAGCCAAGAAGATTCATGCCATAGTACATCTGTAACACATTCTGGCATGTGTATCTCAGTGTACCTGTTAAAGGAAATAAAGAACTTTGATGCAGTGTACTACCTTCTCTCTATATATACTATTGCAAATATTTCCAAACCTTATATGGTTTTGTCCTGTACAATAATATTTTTAAATGATTTTATCGTGACCATTTGTGTAGAATGTCACGACAAGGAGAGAAAAAAAACAATTTTACTCAGTAGGTAGCCAGCAATGATACAAATGGACTCCTGTTTTCTTAAGGGGTATTTACTATTTCTACACTATAATTTAAAATCCTTTCTGGAGCCTGTGTAGATTGCTAAGGAGAGATGAGGTAAAACTCATCATAGATTTCTATGACTATTTTTCCCGAACTGGGAAAGACGGCAGGTGATACACCGTCTACCACAATTCCAGTGGTAATGCGTTTAAGGGAAAGATTATATATACCTCTTATTAAGTTTTAGTGATTTTGACCTCAAATATGTGCTGTTAATTTTAAGTTTTGGAGGTAGACGAGTTTTCAGGCATAGACACTATGTAGCAGAATTGCATATATTAAGATATGTTCATTTTCACTGCTTCAGTTCCTAAGTGAAGGAAGGATTTATGAAAAATACACAACAGTATGGCCTTAAATAATGAAGTGAAAAGTTTACAGATACCTTTTTTTATCCTCCTAGCATGGATTGTGTGTGAAAATTACCAGTTCCTTTTGCTTTTTAAAATTTTGTCTATTGGGGGTATATAAGTGATATTACACTGTTAAAACATACCTTTGGTTTTGAAATTGTAATCATGAAAACTTATGGATGGAGACTACAAGTTTACCATGTAAATTTATGTTTGTAACTCAGGAGCTCCAGAGGAGGTGTAACACTTTAATTACCTTGATTGAAAGAGAAAACATGGAACTAGAAGAAAAGGAGAAGGCAGAGAAAAAGAAAAGAGGACCAAAACCTTCAGTAAGTACTCATGAAAATGTAAATATTTTCTTGGGGAACTTAACTTTTTTCAAGAATTTGAACATTACTTGGCTATCACTGATGTGTTAGTTTTGTTTCTGTTTTTTTTTTGGTAAGTAGTATGGCCTTGGATTGCTTTAAAAGTATAAATTAAACTTGATTGCATTGTGTGGGGAAAATCATGTTATGGTAGTTCACAGTATGGGGATTTGTGAGAATATGGGAAGGTCTGTCTTGTGAATGGCAAGAGCCTACACTTGATGTTGAGAGTACACATTATAATTTTAGAATATGTAAAGAAATATTAGGAAGGCAGTGGCCTTTACAACCTTTACTGTTCACTTCTAAACTTTGATTTATTGTACCAATGATATCTTAGCAATGTGAAGGCAAGAATTATAAGAAAAAAGTCATCTAATAATGTTATCTAATTCTGTTATCTAATAATTTATATAGTCATGCGTAAGTGAACGTATCAGGAAAGTCTAGTATACTCACAAAGTATTTCTCATTACTGCTTTCTTTTGATGAGAGGGCATGTTATACATTTGTTTGGTGTATTGATTTACTATTGCTAATTGTGAATTTACTTCATTATTAGCATTAAGGTATTTATGTTAGTAAAATATGTAGATAAGATTATTTGGAGAATTAAGGTTATTCTGGTTAAGAAAAGTAATACCTGTTACTAAGTGGCAGTTATTAATAAATTGCTGTCATGAGTCTTCCAATGTATTTCATGTTAATATTACTCTTGTGATGAAGATAATCCTTCTGTTTGTTTGTAGACCCAGAAACGTAAAATGGATGGAGCACCTGATGGCCGAGGAAGAAAAAAGAAGCTGAAACTATGAATACATATTTGTTTCATAATCACTAACTTTAAACCAGTAGTTCTTTAATTTACGGGTCTTCATAAGATGTACTGTACAATGCTCAATTGTTATGTCATTCAAAGACATCAGGTTCATCTGTTTACCAAGCTAGAAACATAGTATGTAGTTTCACTTTTTTAAATGCAACAGCTGTGCTGAAAATTTTTTATCATTAACACTTGAAATAATAAAATAGGCTTCATTTATTAATAAATGTTTCATTTGATTTATTTTTATATTATAGTTCCATTTGTGAGGCTTGTGACTTTTGTTTATCAGCTATAATTTCTACACTTGTAAGGCTTAAAAAGAAGCAAACAAGTTAAAAAACAGAAAATTGCAAATAACATTTGTCCCTTCAGTCTTCACTTAGTTGTGTAATTGTTTTAATTCACTTTGCCTTTGCAGAAGTTTGGGTATCTTTGTAGTGCTATTGAGTCTCATCTGGGAAGATTATGTATTGCATTCTCCTTGCTTATTATATGGGTAGAATGAGAAAAAAAGGCAAGACAAATTCTCATTAAATTCTATGCATATTTCTGTTATGCTTTCTGTTTCTGTAGTTGGTTCTGAGGTGAATATGCCCTATTCTGTTTGGAAGAATGGCCTTTTAGTTATATAGCCAAAGACATTTAGTATTTTCTGGTTCCTTAAGGTGTTGTTGTACCATTTTGTAAAAGGAATATTATTATTACTTTTTTTAATTGTTCGGTAAATATTTTTGACAAATTACCTTCTGAAGCAGCCACAGCTTAGAAATAATGTTAAAACTAAGGTGATTTTTTTTTTTTTAAAAAGACCCAGCCAAAATAAGGTGTGAATTTGTCATACTGTTAAAATGAAACTGGTAAAATATATCCCCTTCCAGTTTACTTTTTTGGGTTTTAGAGTAATTGAACGTTTTATTTTATTATATTTAAAATAATTTCTAAGTGTGAGCAGCAAGACTGACTGTAGTTTCAGTTTTTATTTTCTGTGGACAGACTTGATAAACTGGAGACCCTGAAGCAGGATTACCCAAATTGTAGTGTCAGGATTTTAGCTGTACCAGAGGCCTTTATGTGCTACACATAACTTGTATAAAGTTTTATATGTGCAAATTGGGTACATAAATAGTCTCCATTTTTCTAAGGGAATGCAATAAATGTAGCATCGTGAATAAATACAACTTTTATAATCCTTAAGTGGTCTTTTCTTTCCATTGCTGTAATTTTCTTTTCTCATTTAATTTTTATTTGCTTTTTTCCTTAGGACGTTATCTTTTTTCCTTAATTGGATTTTTTCGTCTCAGATTTCTATCAGTTGTTTTCATTTGCCCACACATAATTGGGATTTTTATTTATAAGGGTGATTTCTATAGTATTACTACTACTGCTTGCTTTTAAAAAGTGGGATTGCCACCATCAGTGTCAAGCAAACTGCAGTGTTCACGGCAGTTTGTGGAGTAGTTTGTTTTGTTTTGTGTTCCCCCCAAATTGACTTCTTTATAGCCTTGGATTCTTAAAATAACAATTATGGATCTAATATGTGCAAAACGTGAGGAATGGTTATTTCTTCCATGAAAAGAGCTATCATTCTTGAGTGGTGGCTTTATTTTGGAGGAAATAATTGGGAAAATACAAGCCAAAGAAAACTTTACAGAGCTCACAAAGGAAGTGATGATTTCAAGAGGAAGAAAACACAGCCTAATTTGTGTGTGTGTGTGTGTGTGTGTGTGTGTGTGTGTGTGTGTGTGTGTGGTGTTGGAGGAGGGAGTAGAGGAGGTGGGAGGAGGTTGAGAGTGGAAATACAAAAGGAACCTAGTGCCAGCCCTTCAGAGCTCAGGGACATGGGAACATGTGTACAGGGAAACACTTGAAAAAAGCATGAAAGAAAACATTAAATTTAGCATTGTGGTTTAGCCAATGTGTGAGGCATTTGTGTTTCCCAGGTCAATTAGGATATCACTCTTGTATGTCTATCCAGAATAAAGTAAAGCCAAGTTTTTATTTATACTGCTAGTTAAGGGAAGGAAAAATGGTAACTAAGCTCAACCCAACTGTTTAAAAGAGGAATTGGTGGTTGGAGTGGACTCAAAATTAGAACCCAATTTCCAGTTGATTTCCTCAATTTCCAGTTGAGGAATAGGAGGGCTTAAATAGGGGGAAGGAATGGTCCCTAAAGCCAGCTTAGAAGAGGCTGGATGTTTACACAGGTGACCAGGGTCACTGTCGTTACCCAGAATATTTCATTTAATAGTTAATTGAGTAAGGCTTTCTATATTATTCTGTTGGGAAGATTATATTCTATTGGGAAAATATACAGGTAAAACTAGTAAAATGTAATTTTAACTTAAGTCTTTTAAATATTAATGTAACCTTGGAGAAAAAAGATAATGGAAAATTTTCCAATAGCAAACATTTTTTAAAAATTTAGGGTATTTCAAATTCATATAGTAGACTTAAGGTGTGTGCTTTAATTTTATAGCAGTGCTTACATATGCTCACTTTAATGTGTTAAAGTTTTATTCATTTCCTTAGGAAATCTGAACTGAATAGCCCTAATTGAGGGTAGTGGCATTTATGGATCTCTAAATGTTGGTCTTTAAAGGATACTGTCTACAATATTAAAAAAACAACCCAATCCAAAAATGGCAGAAGACCTAAATTGACATGTCTCCAAGGAAGACATACAGATGGCCAAGAGGCACATGAAAAGCTGCTCAACATCACTAATTATTAGAGAAATGCAAATCAAAACTACAATGAGGTATCACCTCACACCAGTTAGAATGGGCATCATCAGAAAATCTACAAACAACAAATGCTGGAGAGGGTGTGGAGAAAAGGGAACCCTCTTGCACTGTGGGTGGGAATGTAAATTGATACAGACACTATGGAGAACAGTATGGAGGTTCCTTAAAAAACTAAAAGTAGAATTACCATATGACCTAGCAATCCCAGTACTGGGCGTATACCCAGAGAAAACCGTAACTCAAACAGAGACACGCACCCCGATGCTCATTGCAGCACTATTTACAATAGCGAAGTCATGGAAGCAACCTAAATGCCCATCAGCATATGAATGGATAAAGAAGATGTGGTACATGTATACAATGTAATATTACTCAGCCATAAAAAGCAACGAAACTGGGTCATTTGTAGAGACGTGGATGTATCTAGAGACTGTCATACACAGTGAAGTAAGTCAGAAAGAAAAATATCGTATATTAACGCATATATGTGGAATCTGGAAAAATGATACAGATGAACTGGTTTGCAAGGCAGAAATAGAGACATGTAGAGAACAAACGTATGGACGCCAAGTGGGGAAAGCGGGGTTGGGGGGTGGTGGTGGTATGAATTGGGAGATTGGGATTGACACATATACACTAATGTATAAAATAGATAATAAGAACCTGCTGTATAAAAAAATAAAATTCAAAATACTGTCAAGTGTAACAGGTACACGATAAGATACTAAAAAGGGTCAATATGTTAACATTTAACACTTTAACCAATTAACCTGCCTGTTGGTGGTTTCAAGTAACTTTTTCTCAAATAGAATTATGCTCTGTAATATTTTATTTCATATTTGTGTATTTTAAAAATATTGCTACTTTTTAAAGATCAGTATGTCAGTGTGGTAGGTAAGTTCAGGTATAGTAGCATTTTAAGGAACATTTATAAATCCCTTTTCTGAGAGGCCCAGCCCTTAACACCAGACCCTTCCTGTCAGCGTGTCTCAGGGGGAATTAATTCAGTGGGCAGGCAGGCTCAAGTTGAAAAAGTATGAACAGGTTGAATCAAGTGCACAACAATGCACTTGTTTCAGGCATAGAACACAGTTGTCCTGACTCCTATGACCATTTTAAAGGCAGGGGCAGCTCTTTGTAAAAATAATAGTGTAACCTATCTCGTGTCTGGAGCCAGAATACTCCTGCACAGCCCTCACACTCGGATTTGTGCACCAAGTTTTAGAATTACTGCCTATGTTTAGGCAGTCGCTCACTGAACACTGGTGAACCTTGACAGCAGAAGCAGTCGCGGTAGTGTTCCAACATCCTCACCATGTACACCTTTCTCAAACCACTTTTCTTTTCTGCTTATATCTCAGGCATCACTCAGTACTGCAAATTGCGCTTGGAAAAAAGTATCACCCTGAATCTGATGTATTTTGAAAACGGAGATATCATAGTAATCTGTGGACTTACAGTGATAAACTAAAACCTTCACCTTGGGAGCTTGTAAGAAATGTAGAATCTAAGGCATCATGCCAGACCTGCTGAATTAAAATCTGCATTTTAATAAAACCCTCAAAGGTGATTCATATGCACGGGCAATTTTGAAAAGCACTGCTTTAAACTGCCAAAGTAAAATAAAATGAAACCTTAATAGTTGTTTAACAGATACATTGACATGATATCATCAGGGTAACAGATCTTTTAGTTTAGGTCAGGAAGATCATTCAATACTATTTCAGAGAAAATGCTTTTATGTTGAATTTTGGATCTGCAGATAGTTTTAGCAGGGGTTCCTCTGGTGAGCTGTAATATACTAGCATTTCAGTCACCACATCTCAATTACATTGGAGCAGCGTGTGGTCCGAGGACCAGCAGCAGTGGCGGCACCTGGGAGTTTGTTAAAATTACAATTGCCACAGCTTACCCTTCCCCCTCCCCATAAAGCGAGAGAGAGGCATGGACATATATACACTACCAAACGTAAAATAGATAGCTAGTGGGAAGCAGCCACATGGCACAGGGAGATCAGCTCGGTGCTTTGTGACCACCTAGAGGGGTGGGATAGGGAGGGTGGGAGGGAGGGAGATGCAAGAGAGAGGGGATATGGGAACATATGTATATGTATAACGGATTCATTTTGTTGTAAAGCAGAAACTAACACACCATTGTAAAGCAATTATACTCCAATAAAAATGTTAAAAAAAATTACAATTGCTCAGATCAGATCACACCACACTCCGTTCTGCTGAATGAGAAGCGGGGTTGGGGGCGGGTGGCTTGCATTTATGTCCGAGGCTCTCCAGGTGATTCATACTGAAGTTTGAGATGCACTGGGTTAGTACCTCTCACTATACCTGTTGGTTTCCCCTTCCTTTAAAGGGAACAAATGTTACATAACTTTGGATGGTGACTTGCTTTTTTCTACTCACCTTTTTATAAATCCAATTATGAGACTATAAAAGGAAGCAGGCTGAGTGCGTGGGTCATTAAACAAATCATGCCTGAGTCATCTCATTTTTATAACGAAGGTGAGGCGTTCATGGGTAGAGCTATAAGCCACCTCTCCTTATAGGGATGATGTACAAACAGTGGTTAAAGAACCAGACGTGGTGACAGAAGGGTTTTGGGTGTGTCATCTCTTTCACAGGAAGGACCATTTTTAACATCAAAAGTTATTCTCAGCACATTTGTCCTGCTGTATGTTGTCACTTTCGATACATGGTTGATCTGGTTTGAAGTCAGAAACTTTTGTCCCCCTGTTGACGCACAGACGACAATATCTGCTGCTAGGGATGGTCAAGGCCAGCTTGTAGCATGGTAGACTTCTGAGGAGTCACCATAACTGCTGAGTGGAGTTACTGTCTGGTTGCTGTTAAAGTAGCTTACAGATTGGTCATTTTTCTCATCTGCGACATCAACCTTATGTCTGAGTAGAAGGGAAGTCAGTAACATGAGGCCGCTCAGGAACAGGAGCTGCGTCCCCCAGATGGACATGGTGCTGCTTGGAGGATCCATACCTATAGTTTCTAGTCCCGTGAGCTGCGCCACCTGGGAGCAAGTCTGGAGGAAGCTGGCTTTTTTAAAGGTTCAGGGCGATATGCTGAGTATGGGTGCCCTTGTTTTTATCAGCAGGTGTATCTGGAGATAGAGTCGGGAACTCAGGATTGGCTCTTCTGCATTTGAAGGCTTTGCCCCCAGCAAAGGAGAGTGCGGACTGATAATATTCCGGACTCCTCTTTCCAAACGCTCGGTTTGCGCTCTTCTTTCTCTTTTTTTTTTTTTTGGCTGCAAGCTTGCAGGATCTTAGTCCCCTGACCAGGGATTGAACCCAGGCCACAGCAGTGAGAGTGCCAAGTCCTAAGCACTGGACCGCCAGGGAATTCCCTCTGTTGGCACTCTTTCTTGATTCGACAGTATAAATTGTATGTATGTACCACTCTCTTCCAGTTGCCACCTTTGAAAAAAGAAATCTGCTTTGAGGAAGTTTACACAGTAAGAGAAATTATAAGGGAGTGGGAGTTTGGAAGCTACCGTTAAAGGCACTGGTGGGGCTGCACTTCTTCCAGGGGCTCTAGAGGAGGATCCAGTTCTTGCCTCTGCCAACCGTCCGTGGCTTGTCACTTCGATCTCTGCTTTTATGGTCACATTGCCTTCTTTTCTGTGTCATCTCCACCGATTCCTTCCTATAAGGACCCTTGTCAGTACAGTTAGGGTGCCCCAGGATGATCTTCCCACCTCAGAATCCGTAACTTAATCCTATCGGCAAAGATGCTTTTCCCATATGAGCTAGGGCTCACGGGTTCCATGGATTAGGACCTGAATTCTTTGGGGGCCGTTACTCAGCCTGCTACACCTGTCAAATTCAGTTTGTTTCGTTTCCTTTGTCTTACCTCCCAATGTTTAGAGACACATTCAGTGAAGCCCAGTTACTGAACTCCACTTTTCTTTTTCTTTTCACTTCTATTGTACTTAGTTTTGATGGCTTGCATATACCTCTTGGTGTCTGGCTCATTTTTCCAAAGTCAGAGTTAATGTTCCCAAAGGGACCCCATACGACTCTGTCCCAAGTTGTGATAATACAGTAGAGAGAAGTCATTACAACCTGTTTAATTTCCTTAATTTCATAAATAGCAACAACTTGCCATTGAAGAGATTTACCAATAGAACTATACAGTAAGTTTGGAAAAAATTAGTGATAATCTCATTACCCTAACACAAAGTTCTTATCTTTTCGAGGCATGTCCTTTTAGTTTTTTTTTTAGCACACGGGCCTCTCACTGTTGTGGCCTCCCCCGTTGCGGAGCACAGGCTCCGGACGCGCAGGCTCAGCGACCATGGCTCACGGGCCCAGCCGCTCCGCGGCACGTGGGATCTTCCCGGACCGGGGCACGAACCCACGTCCCCTGCATCGGCAGGTGGACCTCTCAACCGCTGCGCCACCAGGGAAGCCCAGTTTTTTCCATATTTTTTAAGGCTTGCAGTAGCAACATGATCACTGATAATCTAGAATTCATTATGCCATCAAGTGGCTATCTGATGATTCAATGAACTATTTCCTGAGTACTGGACATTTAGGCTGCTTATTATTCATTATTATAAAAAAGGTTAGTAGGAGCAATATTGGGGTGACTAGTGTCAAATAAATTTTAGAATGCTTACCAGGCAGAAAACTAATTGTGGAGTCATCCTCTGTCATCACCTGAGCCCTGGTGGGTGTAGCAGCACAGCAAGGACCTGTGCCTGGTGTCTCCACCATGGGAAGTGAATGCCCTTAGCTGCCTGTCTTTTTCATTCACCCGGTATGTGGGCTCCTTAAATTTGGCACTGGGTACTGGAATGAAATGTACAACATCTTTCCATTCATAGTTTACACAGTAACAGTGACGTCATGGGCATCTGGTATATCTCCATTATGCCTTCCAAATCCCTAAGAAAACTAAAATATTAAATGAGGAAAAATGTATATGCTTTTTCTCCATAAAAATGTTATCCCTGGGGAAGAATATGTGAAGAGTGAACATGAGCCCAATTTTCCATAGTGTGTAGCTCCATTCTTAGTAGGAAATGAGGCATTTTTCACTCTTTTAAGCCGTTAGATCACTTTCATTACCCAGCTACCGAATACACCGTAGGTTGTATCTAGAATACACTAGGTTTTATCCTAGAAGCCTAAAAAACTTAGTTTTGCTTCCCTGGCATGTCTTACTGGGAGGAAACCGGGAACGTAACAGATCAACTTCATAGAAATCGCCGTGGGTAACGTCACCCAGAAAAAAAGATGTATGCGTAAGCACTGCATTCATCTGAATGTAATTCCTTAACAAAAGACAGAATAAGAGAGAGAAAGAGAGTGATTTTCTGCAAAACACTGAAAGGCTAGGATTAATTTCAGGTGCAAAATAGAATCCTCCTTGGCTTTTTTTTTTTTAACAAGGCTGATAATGTGAATTTCTCCTGGGCACAGAAGTACTCAGTGGGAAGGTCAAATTGGTTGCTTCATTTGGAGACTAAGTCAGGGCATCAGTAGGACCTGTTGGGTATATCTGAGAGTTATCCTGGCCAAGATGCAGTTTTCTCATTATTATTATTTTTTTAAACATTTATGAAAGATCCATATCTCTCTGACATGCTGGAGAAGGCCAGTAAGTGTTTGTTGAATTTAATTGAGTTTAAAAGATTTTTGATTGTGGTGGTTGGGAAAATTGGAAGGTGAGGGAGGGTGACTTTCTGTTGGTAGCTATTAGACAGGAATTAGAACTGAAAGGGACCTTAACAGAAATGGAGTGCAAACTTCTCATTTTACAGAGGGAGAAGTGAGGTGAAGAGTTGTGAAGTAGTTTGGAGAAATCACCTCTCTGGTTGGGGAAGCTGATGTTGTCTAGCAATGAAGCACAACCTGGGCTGATGGGAGAGAGAAGGACTTCTCTACCTATATATGCAGACCCCATGGTAGTCAAGAGCCTTCTCATCCCTGCCCAATATTTTGGGAGATGGCTTCTTTTTTTTTTTTTTGCATTTGTAGTTTTTAAAATTTATTTTTTATCAAATAATACAATGTTGTGTTACTTTCTGGTGTACAGCAAAGCGATTCATTTATACATATATATATACACACATATATACTTTTTCAAATTCTTTTCCATTATGGTTTATTATAGCGTATTGAATATAGTTCCCTGTGTTATACAGTAAGATCTTGTTTATCCACCCTATATATAATAGTTTACATCTGCTAACCCCAAACTCCCAGTCCATCCCTCCCCCACTCACCCTCCCCCTTGGTAGCCACAGGTCCGTTCTCTATGTCTGTGAGTCTGTTTCTGTTTTGTAAATAAGTTCATTTGTGTCATATTTTAGATTCCACATATAAATGATATCACACGGTATTTGTTTTTCTCTTTCTGACTTAACTTCACTTAGTATGATAATCTTTAAGTCCATTCATGTTGCTGCAAATGGCATTATTTCATTCTTTTGTATGGCTGAGTAGTATTCCATTGTGTATATGTACCACATCTTCTTTATCCATTCATTTGTTGATGGACATTTACATTGTTTCCATGTCTTGGCTATTGTGAATAGTGCTGGTATGAACATAGGGGTGCATGTATCTTTTTGAATTACAGTTTTGTCTGGATATATGCCCAGGAGTGGGATTGCTGGATCATATGGCAACTCTATTTTTAGTTTTCTGAGGAACCTCCATACTGTTCTCCACAGTGGCTGCACCCATTTACATTCCCACCAACAGTGTAGGAGAGTTCCCTCTTCTCCACACCTCTCCAGCATTTGTTATTTGTAGACTTTTTGATGATGGCCATTCTGACCAGTGTGAGCCGGTACCAGGAGATGACTTCTTGAAATGGCTTCTGTCATGTGCCATGTTGGCTTGAGAATACGTTAAGTCATGTCTGTAATACAAATTTTAAAAATGTTTTTACAAGAAATACCTAAAAGACAATGATGGGGCACAAAGATGTGGTTTTCAAAATAGTTTGGAAACTCTAATTTATGTAATATTAGCTGAGACACAATAATGGTGATTTATATTGTCAGCTTAAAATGAGTAAAGAATTGGCAGTTTGAAGATTTTACAATTCTTTAAATTTTCTTTGTTCTCTCTTGTGATACTTGCATTTTTACACTTTATTATTATCTTCTTTTATAAAGGAGTTTGCAAAAGAAGGGAGAGTTGATGAAAGGATTTCCCTTCTAAGTAGCCCTGATAAAGACTTGTGGAGGAAAACTGAGCAACTGGCAAAAAGGAGGTTTAGGCTTATCTGCAAATCTCAGTAAGGGCACTCAGCACTATAACCAGAAAAACTGACAGAGGATGAGGGTCTCTCTACACTTGAAAAGTGCTTCCTGTCCAGCATGAATCAGCAAAGAAAGGTCGACCCTTTTGTTCTTAACTGTTGATTTAATTGAGGACAGTGGGTTTCACTGGCCTTGGTAACAAAGTAAAAGAAAATAGAAAATAAACAAAGAGCATGGTCTAACAATCCTTTGTCGGCTGGATCCTTTCTCTGTTGTACATATTCATACAGTTACATAAACTAGATTTGCACATATCGCCAGAATATATGTAACACCAATGTCAGTTCAATACCATTGATATCCTGGAGTTGCTAAGATCTGGAAACTGTGGTTAGGAGATGTGTTTTGGCTGTTTCCCCTCCCTTGAAGTCTTTCAATCAAAAGAACGACAAGCACTCTGTTTAGAGTCAGTGACGGTGTCATTGATGAAAATGGTGGTTTTACTGGGTTCTCCAATTGCTGTGTCCAGAGGCATCTGGAGAAGCAATTCAAACCTCTCTGGACCCTCTGAGATGGGCTGTCCCAGGTCATCAAGGATTGTCAATTGGAACATCTCAACACACACTCCTGGAGCGAAGACCAGTTTTGGGCTGATGCCAACATAGTCTAGCCCAGCTGGTGGGAAAGGAAAGCCAAGAGTGAGACTGCAGAATTCACTGCCAGAAGTTTTCCTTCAGAGAAAAAAAAACATTCAGAGACTGTCTGTAGCATTCTTCTACGTACACAGCGCCTTCAGATGCATATTTTTTTTGGCTTGATCCTCAGAAAGGGGAAATTTCCATGTTCTACCAAATGCTGCAATAGCCAGTGATCTGCCACCACACGCTCTCCAGCACCTTCCAAGCACTTCCACAAAAATCCCACCTATAGACTGACGGCTCTCTGAAGGCAAATTCAATTTGTAATGAAAGCGTTTCCCTTTTCCGTTTAGAACTGTTAAGATGACGATCATGACTTTTATCTTGACTAGGTTTCACTCATTCACCTTTGCCAGAACTCTGGTTTAACCTTACAACATTCCGCTCAATTTACTCGGCCATGAAGGTTCTGCTATTTTCTGGGTTATTAATCATTTCGCAAGCTGGCCCACCTGATCGTATCGCTTCTTTGCTACTTATTTAAAAAAATCATCCAGTGTCACGACAAATTATAATCAAGAGAATAAAATAGGAAACCCTGAGTGATATAGATAACTATATAAATAAATGGAGGAATAGAATATTTACGTTGTCTTAAAGTATCTCTCCATAAAAGTCTTCTTAATTGCAAAGGAAGAAAAGTAACCTTATAGTAAAGAAACCTGGCAGGTACCACTTTAACCAAGTGGTCAAAGTTAATACCACCAACAGTGGGGTAAATTGAAATTGTGTGCCATTGGGTAGAAAGCAATGAGAATGCAGTACCATCTCTGTGATATTCCTGCTGGAGATGCATAGCCTGAATCTGATTATGAGGAAACATCAGACAAGCCCGAACTGGGGGATATTTTACAAAACTGGTTTGTAATCTTTTTTTGTTTTTAATTTATATTGGAGCATAGTTTATCTACAATGTTGTGTTAGTTTCAGGTGTACAGCAAAGTGATTCAGTTGTACATATACATATATCTATTTTTTTTCAGATTCTTTTCCCGTATCTGTTATTATAGAATACTGAGTTCCCTGTGCTATAGAGTAGGCCCTTGTTGGTTATCTATTTTATATAGAGTAGTGTGTCTACGTTAATCCCAAACTCCTAATTTATCCCTTCCCCCTGGTTTGTAATCTTGAAAAATATCAAAGTCATGAAAGTCAAGGAAAGACAAGGAACTGTCCAGATGGAAGAAAACTGAACGACATGATGACTAAATACAATGTGAGACTCTGAACTGGATTGTTTTGCTATGATTTGGGGGACAACGGGTGGAACTTGAATGAGGTCTGAAGATGAGATTGTAGTAATGTATCAGTTAATTTCCTGATTTTATGCTTGTACTGTGAGTATAGAGGAGAATGTGTCTGTAGGAGTTGCATTCTAAGTTTTTGAAGAGATGGGTCCAGATTTACTGGCAACCTATGGGTTCAGGAAAAAAAGTGTTTTTACTGGACTTGTCACTTTTCTGTAAGTTTGAGATTGTATAAAAAATTTTAAAGCCATTAAATAATTACATTAAGAAAAAACCAAAATGAGATTACGGTGAAAAGTACCAAGTCAGGAAAGTAAGGGAAAGGGGATTTGGGATCTTATGCACTTTGGTTCAGATCTTAATTCCACTGCTTACTTGTACAAACTATTTCATCTGTTTGAGTCTCAATTTCTTTAACTGCAAAATGGGGATAATTATTGCTACTTTACAAAGGTAGTTGTGAAGATTAGAGATAATACAGCAAAGATGCTAGCACAGAGTCTGGCATATAATAATGATAATATAAATACATATGCATAATTATTATTGTTAATTAACCAACCTGAGCTGATGTCAGGTATTTACTAGATTCTGGAGATTATCAAGTCTAAACTGCTATCTCTGCATATCTCCCATGAATCACCACCTCAAGCATGGATTAGTCCGTCCCTACCTGAGAGCTAGCAGATGGGTCATTCATTATTTGTATGCAAGGAGATTTATCTAAATGAATTTTAATTTCTTTTCCCAACCATAAACAAAAAAGCCCAAGGAGCCAATTGGTCTATTCACTTTTGGTTTCACAAATACATATAGAGTGAGAAATAGCTCTGTCTGAAAATTACAAGAAAGAAAGGAAAGCAGAAAAATAGAAAAAGAGCAAAACAACAACAAAAGAACTTCAAGGATCATCACTGGTGTCCTGTACAGTATGATGTGATATATTCCCTGAAGTGTCATAACACGTTAATTCTCCCAAGAGCAAGCTCTGGGCTGTAAAGCTGTCTTTAGTTTCCTTAACTGTTTCTGGGGTACATGCTGAAACTGGGTTCACATTTTCATAGATACATTTTCTCTTTTTGTCTTGTCCGTTCATGTAGGTTTTAGACTGCTGAGTTTTATTTGCAGGATTTGTGCTTTTACTTAGTTTTTATCTTTACATATTCTCATGCGTCTTGGCTGTATATGATGCTAATCCTTAACTCTGCTGCCTGTCCACATCCCAGGAGACTAAAAGGTCCCTGTTAGCAAATGAAAAAATGTGGGTATCAACGTAGATGGAAATTTCCCTTTCTTTTCCTGAATCCTACTGTGCTTTTAATGTTTTTTTTTTTTTTTTTTTCTGGTAAAGCAGCTGACAGGCTCACCAGAGGAAGTGGTGTTCAGAAACATTTAGCTCCACTGCCAACGTCAAGAAAGGCAAAAGGGAGTGGGACATGAGGACATGCTGCTTGAAGCCAAGGAAAATGTCCAAGAATCAGAAGTGAGACCCTCCTACCCTCCTAGGAGCTAACAGGTGCCTGGATTCTCCCAGGAGTTGGGACCTGCTCAGCCATCACAGGTATGCCTTGATCTGAAATAGTGTTTATGAGCAGCTTATGGTATCTACAAATGTTCTCAACTTTGGAAAATTAATTTGGTCCCAGGCAAGTGGTTAATGAACAAATCATAAAGGTCACTGAATGAATATTCTATTTATTTTATAAACAGCAGAAGTCATTCTATGTGCCCAGGTAGGAGAAACTTTAAATCAGAGCCCATCCACAAAGACCAGGCGTGCTACGCTGACAGACTAGACCTTGCCCTATACGCATGTCATGATAATGATACATTTTAAAATGGCCCGCTCACCTTCTGCTGGTGCCGGCCCTGTCTTCCTGGAGCTCACGGTGACAGAGGACGCTCGGGAAAGGTCAGTGCCTGTTCTCCAGACACAAACCTCCATGGAGCCAGCACTTTCATGAACACCAAAGTGCAGGGCAGGCTCTAGGGAGACATAAAAGGACAAACTAAGACTGCTTCAGCCTCCCAGGCCTCTTCTCCTCTGGCCCCGTGGGAGCCTGGGTGTTTGTCACAATCATCAGACATGACAGTTCCCACAGGCTCGACAAAAAACAAGCAAAACACACATAAAAAAACACATCAAGGAGTCACATGCCATGGCTTTTATTCCAGGAAGTGCAGTGAGATAAAATCAGAATTGCATTCATTTTTCTGCTTTAAGATATAGCTGTGGCACAAAGAAATTTCCCAATTGGGAAAAACTGGCCAACTAGCTTGTAACCTAGGTAGAGTCAGCTATTGTTTGGGAAAAGATGGTGGGGAATTCAGGAGGCTTTTTCTCAGGAGAGAAGTGCCCTTCATGTTAAGGGGCAGTCCAGCCAGGGGTCTGAATTTGGGGGCTGCGGCTGTGCCTTTTACCATAACATTTGCTTATTACAAAGATAGATAGAAATTCTGGGGATCCTGTTAGCTGAGATGCCAGAAATGCTACCCCCAGAGGCAGAAAAGGGCCGCCCCTAGAAAGAGAAGGCTTAAGGCAGCTGGGGCGGGCATCAGACTCTGAGGGTACGTGGAAGAGAACAGCACATCTGATGGGAGGAAAAGTTTGACAATGAGAAAGTCAAGATTCGGCCAAGCAGACGAAGCCATCCATCTCCAGTTCCCCCAGTTCTGAAAAGCAGCCTATGAACTTAGCTGACTCTTCAAAGCTTACACAAGGTTTAGCTGTTATACTAGATAGACTGTCATGAAACAGGTTTGGAAATGAATGTTTTTCTTTGGACTGTGAAATCCAGAGGCAAACAAATGTAAACACCAGGCAGCAGCTTCACCACGGAGGCACGACTCCTGAGACAGTAAATGGAAAATCAACATTACAGAGATGATACCTTGGGAAACACAATGCAACGCAGAAGCATATTGGGATGAAGTTTATTAGATTTTGGAAGGTAGAATCCAATGTAATAAGTACTGTTTGCTCAGGATGTATTTTAGTAGATCTCTTCGTGCTGTGGAGAGTTTTACCAAAACTTTGACCATGGTGTATAAGAGCTCCCATAATCTGACTTGAGTCCATTCTTGCTGGAGTCATAATGTACGACACCTGACCCTGTGTCCTGTGTTCCAGTTACACTAGCTCTCCATGAGCCAGCACGGCACGTGGTCATGGCCTCCATCTTCGCTGGTGATGTCCTCTGAGCTGAAACTCCCTTCCCAACATGTGAATTTCACACAGTCCTTCTGTAAGACTTTGATTGAGTTACCTGCTTTGGGAGGCCGTATATGCCCTTAAGAGGTTAGTTGTTGCTTACCCCGTGCTCCCCTGACAGTTTGCATTGCTCTATAACTGCAGTGATGGGTCACACTTGCTAGTTGCTGTCTTCAGGTGCACTGCAGGTAGGAGCCTGCACTCAGAGAAGGGTGGGGTGATCATCCTCTCTTTTGACCCAGAAGTTTCACTCCATCTCCCCACTGTTGCTAATAGATGTTTCAGATACCTCCAACCCTGGGACAAGAAAGAGGGAAGAGAGGCAAGGGGAGCAGGAAAGGTCTTTCTTGATGGGTTTTATCACGGTGATCACATTCTCGGATCTTAGAAGATGCAAGAAAGCAGATTCTGTTTCTCATGGGCACTTTTGTGCGTCCTTTGGAGATCTCTTGTTCCCATAGTTGGGTATTTCTCATCTGCAGTTTCCTTGATGAGGATGACCACATCCCTACCCTGGCTGGTCACTTAATTCTTCCTCAACCATCAGCATTCGGCAGTGCTGGTGCTGGGGATTGTTCATCCCTCTAGATGGCGCTTTTGGACAAGACCTAAGATGGTTCCATTCTGGCTCTCTACTGCGTGCATGGCTCACATCTGGTCCATGGCAACCCTCCTGTATCCTTTGCCTTGATAAACCCTAGGAATACTGCCTAATCCTAATGTACTCCCCCTTTTTTGCTCATCCATCAAAGCAGCCAATCAGCTTATCTCCTACACTGAGACTTTCCAGGTAGAGCCAGACCCCAGTTCTCTGTATCCGCCACAGTGTAGGTGACACACATTACACTCCCCAAATGGTCTTGTGATCCAGCACCTCTTTGAAAAGCTAAAATATTAAAGCCACCATTCTTATACTGTTCTGTGTTTTTATCAGAGCTCTAGAAGCATCTCAAGATCAGGGACCACATTCCACATGTCTTTATGTCTTTATACCCTTAGAAGCACATCGGCTAGTATATTATAAGTACTCAAGAATTTGTCGAGTGGATAATTTTAACTCACTTCTGATATACTTTGAACTTATTACAAAAGTTTTTTTTTTTTTTTTTTTTTTTTTTTTTAAGTTGGGACCAAGTGATCTTTTTTAGCACAGAAATTATTCTGTGTGGTATTGGGGAAGGGAGACAGGTAAGAAAGATACAAAAAAAATTTTTGAGTTATGTTACTGCTCAGAGAAAAAATGTAAGAATCAAGTCTCTCTGAGTACAGTAAGATACACGATGTAAGAGGAGGACAAGTGTCACTTAGAAGAAGAATCATGAAACTCTTCTGAGACGCTCTGTAGATTGAACATCAGGAAATCTGTTGAAATAGAGAAAAGAGCATCACCTCCAAGTCGTCTCCACCCTAGCTCTGTCTAAAAAACTGAGGTGCTGGCAATAATTCTTAAGGGCGGGCAATTATGAGAGTACGATGTTTTGACCACATCATACTTAGGTTAAATGGATGCCATAGATGTGTTTTTATCTCCTGTAAGAGAGGACGTTCTTTAAATGGAAATAAGAAAGAGAAATATGACAAGGGAAAGCTTTCAAAAGAGATATGACCATCCTTTAAAAATGAGTTCAACGTCCAGATTCAGAGAAATTTCGTGCCAAGATCCAAAGAGGACTTGCAGCTGAAGTGACAGAAATACTGTTGGTAGGTAAACTTTGACAAACTACCCGAAACAGGATAGATGCCAAAAGATGGAAGACTGGAAAATGTTTTTTCAGTTACCTCAGAAGAGAAAGTAGATTCTGGAAACAAACCGGTAAGCTTGATTTTTAGAAAAATTCTGGAACAGCTTATTTAAACAGTTTCTGAATTTTTGGATAAGAAAGAGGTTATGCTTATGAGTTGATGTCAGTTCTTTAACATCTAGTTTCATGAAATCAAATTTAATTTTTTTTGTAGTTTAGTTAAACAGACATCTATTGGACATCCTCTATGTGTTCTAAATGTGCTAGTTACTGAGGATGTAAAGAGATGTGCGTTCTCGTGGTTGAGGTTATTTCTGGTGCAATACGGCAGCCACACCGATGCCAATCAGCTAAACCCTGAGTGCTTTGACAAAAGAAGGAACCAACCTCAAGGCTCAGAGGAGGGGTTTTGGGAGAAATAATGCTGTACTAGACTCAAAGAATGAATGACAACTGATCCATGAGAAAGGGGGGAAGAATATTCCCAACGGAGTGGCTAATATGAAAAAAGGCACAGGGGCATGACACAGCCTAGCGTTTGGGGAGGAATACAAGAGTGTGTTTCTTAGAAACGTGTAAGGTGAGAAGAGATGAATGAGGGAATGAGTTTAGAGAGGAAGGTAGAAGCCAGATCCTGCAGAGACTTGGATCCATTCGAAATAGATGGGACTTCACTTTCTAGACTCTCCGTAGAATGTGGGGACCAATTTTAAGCAGTGGAAATGTGGTTGGTTTTTTGTTTTCTGTACATCTGTCCAACTTCAGTGTGGGCCACAGATTGAAGGAAGAGTTAGGGCTACTGATCAGGAAGCTCTTGCAATTACCCATGTGAGACAGAGGATGGTTTGCACTATGCACTGGTACTAGGGATGGAGTGGAAGAGATGGATGTAATAAGTGTCCTGGGCAGCATCCAGTGATTGGATGCAGGTGGCTTCTCGGATGCCCTGCACTCGCAGCTTCAGGAGAATGGGGCTGGGTTAGTATGATCACGTCTATAGCACAAGCAACCATTTCAGCTCAAGTTCGCTCAGCATAGAACCGAGGAAACATAAAGCAGCCAAAAGAATTTCAAAAATGGGCTGCCTGTTTTCAGCCATGTTAAGAGAAAGAATATTTTCACTATGGACCTTGAGGGTCTAGGACCTTCAACAATTATTTTTGGCCAAGCTAGTGGTGGTTCTATTGGCTTGATGGCGTTGCTAGGATCCCATTCCCATACTCATCAGCCCTTTAAGGAGAGGGTATCAAGCAGAAGATGCTGGTTTTTCCTAAGCTTAGCAAAGTGCTTGATCCTCAATAAATGTTACAGAATCTGAATGCAAGCTCCCTGCATCCAATAATTATGAACAGTGACTTTCTCAGAACAGTATGTAGCAACTAAGTTTGTTTACACTGAACAAAGACTCTTCCATCACTATTTCTGTACATGATTTTTTTTCTCCCATTGAAAAGCCTTCACGAGTTTGAGAATAATTAAGGATCAAGTCAGATGTAATAGAAGGCAGGGAAAAGAGCTTATTTGACTTTGGGGTCCTATACTAAGCGCACGGTACGACACTATGAATGTTTCTTGAGTTGCTTGTTAAAAATCTACTAAAGCCATTTCAAACAATATTGGAAGTAAACAATTGGGTCGTACATTGAATTCTGTGTTAATTTTCTTCCTTTATTTGCTGTATTTTTTTCTTTCTTTTTCTATTTGGCATTAGAAATGTCTGCAGCTTCTGAACGTAGGAAGATTTAAAACAACTAAGGTTTTAAAGTAAAAAGTAAGTGGTGGATGGCAGGGCTCAAGGAGGAAATATGTCCTCAAGAAATAGATCTTAAGACATTTATTTTTGTACATTCCTGCATTTAGCTCTTCCTACAGGTTAGTCCGATGTAGCTCATCTTACTTATTTTGTTGTTCACATAATGACTTTGTAGTTCATATAATACTGTGGCAATAACAATTCATTTCAGGTGTTCCTGGCTTTAGGTTTTTTTAATTTATTTTATCCAAGTATAGTTGATTTACAATATGTTAATTTCTGCTGTACAGCAAAGTCATACACATATATACTTTTTCATATTCTTTTCCATTATGGTTTATCACAGGATATTGTATATAGTTCCCCATGCTCTACAGTAGGACCCTGTTGTTTATCCACCCTATATATAATAGTTTGCATCTGCTAGTCCCAAACTCCCAAGCCATCCTTCCACCACCACTGCCCCTGCAACCCCTCCACTGCTTGGCAACCACAAGTCTGTTCTGTTTTTTTTAAAAAAATTAATTTTTGTTGGAGTATAGTTGATTTACACTCTTGTGTTAGACTCGTTTTTTAAAAAATTTCATTTATTTATTTATTTTTGGCTGTGCTGGGCCTTCTTTTCTGTGCGTGGGCTTTCTCTAGTTGCGGCGAGCGGGGGCCACTCTTAATCGCGGTGCGCGGGCCTCTCACTGTCACGGCCTCTCCTGTCACGGAGCACAAGCTCCAGACACGCAGGCTCAGCAGTTGTGGCTCACGGGCCCAGTTGCTCCGCGGCATGTGGGATCCTCCCAGACCAGGGCTCAAACCCGTGTCCCCTGCATTGGCAGGCGGACTCTCAACCACTGTGCCACCAGGGAAGCCCTCCAGCATTTATAAGTTGTAGACTTTTTGAAGATAGTCATTGTGACCGGAGTGAGATGATACCTCATTGCAGTTTTGATTTGCATTTCTCTAATAATTAGTGATGTTGAGCATTTTTTCATATGCCTATTGGCCATGTGTATGTCTTCTTTGGAGAATTGTTTTTTTAGATCTTCTGCCTGTTTTTTGATTGGGTTGTTTGTTTGATATTAAGCTGTCATACACATTATTTTAAGAAAAAACTAGTTATCTTAATTCTAAGGGGTCAATTTTTGAAAAGAAATTACACAATGAAGAATGCATAGACTTCAGAGTCTATACTTATTCTTAGCCCTTGAGACATGTGAAAATATATTTAGGAACTGAACTTAGTCCTTGGCAATTTCTTTTTTTCTTTTTCCAAGGCTTTGATGGCTAGCCTCTTTCCCCCTTTATTTATTTATTTGGCTGCGTTGGGTCTTAGTTGCGGCACACGGGATCTTCATCTGAGGCCTGGGGGATCTTTTTATTGTTGTTATTGCAGTGCACGGGCTTCTCTCTAGTTGTTGCGCGCCGGTTTTCTCTCTCTAGTTGAGGCGCACGCGCACTCAGTAGTTGTGGCACGTGTGCTTAGTTGCCCTGCGGCATGTGGGATCTTAGTTCCCTGACCAGGGATCGAACCTGGGTCCCCTGCACTGGAAGGCAGATTCTTTACCACTGGACCACGAGGGAAGTCCCAGCAATTTCTTTTTCTTAGTGGAGCAAAACTGGCCTATCGTACCATTCTGAGATCTTGTCCACAGGGTGGGATATCAACAAACAAACCCATTTAGGAGACCAAACTAACAAAAACCAAACCAACTTTTAATCTCATTCATATTTTCCTTTGTTCTAGAACAATATAATACATAAATTTGCCATCCCCAACTAAAGAGCATATACACTCTTCAACCTCTGCTCCATCTGGTTTATCGCTTGACATAGCTCAGTTTCATGGAAGCTCTGTGCTGTATCTATAAATTCACACCAATTTGGGGTCTGTAACAGCAGCCCAGTCTAATCCTGTCTAGATCTGAACACAGCAACCCATAGCCACTCAAATCCTGACAGAGGCGTGTTTGAGAGATGAAGTGGTCAAACTAATTTGAGACCCGTAATAAAATAGTCTGATCCCGTCCCTGTCTTTATCAACAGTTTCTCTTGAAAGTGCCTCTTGTGGAAAGGACAACTGAGGCCCTAAAAAAGTAATACTGGGCTTGACGCTTATCGAGTCTGGGGCTGGGAGGAGTTGGTTCTGAGAGGTGAGGAGCCCCCTATTCTTTTCTGGCTCTGAGTTTCAGCTGGGAGTAGAGCCAAACTCCCCGCCAGGTGGGGCTAGGAAGAGAGATCTGGATGCTTACACGTGGGAGCCCCATGGTACCCTGGTACCATCTGTAGACTCATGTACTTTCTGTGAGGGAGGCCTTTGTTGGGCTGCTAAGATGAGTGTCCTTGTGGGGCGGTCCTGGTTGGGCGATCAGACACTTAACCTAGGTCCTCTCCTCAGCTTCCTTGTAAGTCTTAGGTCACCTCCTTGGGACGCGCTTTTTAAAAATTTTTAATAAACTCATACACAAATAGTTAATCTTCCTGCATTGCTGTGTTGTCCTTGGTGTTGGTGATACCTATGTATTTGAAAAGCCACTCAGAGCCTTTGGAGAAGGAGAAACATCAACAATTCCTTTAACAGACCCTTTAAGTTCGATTTGTTTTCCAACCGTTGAGGGAAAGTACGAGAAGGCGTCAGCTATTGACGAGAGTGGAAAGCAGGAAATGGACTTACCATCATCAGGGTCAGCCAGGATAATCCCCTTGGCGGTGGGGAATTTGGCCCGCAGTTGTCCTCCCATTGGCAGGCTCAGTGAAACGCTGAAGGATCCCTCCTCCTCATAAAGAGAGTCACTGATGATCAGGATCCGGCAGGTGTTCTCAGCCTCATCCTTGTCAAAGCGGAGGATGCTGGTGTGATCTTTTGGACGGGAGATGTAGTCAGAGAAAGATAATGCTGTGGAAGAAACGGTTCCTGTGGCAGGACCTGAGGAAGTAGGAGATGGAACAGGGAAGGTGAGAAGAAATGGAATTCTAAACGGGATAACTGTTCCCCACCTGGGTCTTCTTCAAACTCTTTTTAGACAATAGCTATCAGAATGATAAGGCACACATCTCTTACAGTCACAAATATTAGTATCATTATTAGAAGGCTTTTAGAACAGACCCTGGTATTTTGACATGGTTCATAGTTAGTGGTCTTTAAATAGGGTATATATTGAACAAGGTTTGTTTAGATTAGGGGCTAAATAAACTGATGGATCATAGTGTGGTGGGTCTGGTTTAGCTGAATTTGTTCATGTTATAGATTGGAAAACTGAGGTACAGATAAATTATGACCAGAGAATCTATACCATGATTATGGTATAGATTAGCCCCTGCCCCTTGCCCTTCCCACAGTGGCAGAGCTGTAAGTAGCATCTTGGTAATCTAACCCTCATGCCCTGACTAGAGTTCTTTGCAACGACACCAAAATACAGCCATGAAATTACTTGTTATTTTACAAGGAGTACAGGATTGATTGGAGGATTTCAGTTTAGAGGCAGTTCATGTAAAGTTTTATTATAATAATTTACATACATTAAGATTCCCTGGGGGCTTCCCTGGTGGCACAGTGGTTAAGAATCTGCCTGCCAATGCAGGGGACACGGGTTTGATCCCTGGTCCAGGAAGATTCCACATGACGCAGAGCAACCAAGCCCGTGCGCCACAACTACTGAGGCTGCGCTCTAGAGCCCGCGAGCCACAACTACTGAGCCCACATGCCACAACTACTGAAGCCCACATGCCTAGAGCCTGTGCTCTGCAACAAGAGGAGCTGCCGCAATGAGAAACCCATGCACTGCAATGTAGAGTCGCCCCCGCTCGCTGCAACTAGAGAAAGCCTGCGCACAGCAAAGATGACCAAACACAGCCAAAAATAAAAACAAATAAATAAATTTATGAAAAAAAAATTCCCCAATTTAAATGCACTATTTGATGAGTTTTGACAAATACATACAATCATGTAACCATTACCATAAGCATAATATAGAACATTTTCATCCACCCACGTGTGTACACCTTGTAATCCATCTCCTTCCCTGTCTCCCAGCCCTGGAAACCACTCATCCATTTTCTGTCACTATAGATTTATTTGCTTTAATGAGAATTTCATGTAAATGAAATCATGCAGTTTTTAGTCTTTTGTGTCTGATTTGTTTCATTTAGCACAATGCGTTTAAGATTCATCAACGTATCAGGATTTTATCCCTTTTTATTCCTGAATAGTGTTCCCCATTGTGTGGCTACACCACAATTTGTTTTTCTGTTTACCAGTTGATAGGTTAGGTTGTTCCCAGTTTTTAGCTATGCCGAATAATGCTGCCATGCATATTCAAGTTCAGGTCTTTGAGTCGATATGTAATTTTATTTTTCTTGAGTAAATACTTAGAAGTGAGGTTTCTGGGATCTAGTGCATTGTTTTTAGTGTGGTAAAGTAAACATAACCTAAAATTTACCATTTTAACTATTTTTGAATGTACAGTTCAGTAGGGTTGTCTGTTCACATTACGAAGCAGATCTTCAGGACTTTTCCATCTTGCAAAACTGAAACTCTGTACCCATTAAACAACTCCCCACTTCTTCCTCCCCCCAGTCTCTGGCAACCACCATTTTATTTTATTTTCTGTCTCTATGAATTTGTCTATTCTGGGTACTATAGGTAAGTGGAATCATACAGTATTCATCTTTTTGTGACCAGCTTATTTCACTTAGCGTAATGTCCTCAAGTTTCATCTATGTTGTAGCATGTGTCAGAATTGCTTCTTTCTTAAGGCTGAATAATACTTCATTGTATGAACATACCACATTTTTTTTTTTTGGTCACGCCACACGGTATGTGGGATCTTAGTTCCCCGACCAGGGATAGAACCCATGCCCTCTGCAGTGGAAGCGTGGAGTCTCAACCACTGGACCGCCAGGGAGGTCCCTGCACAAACCACATTTTGTTTATCCATTCAACCAGCCATGGATACTTGTATTGTTTCCCCTCTTGGCTATAATGGAATAATGTTGCTATGAACATGGGTGTACAAATATCTCTTTGGGACCTTGCTTTCAATTCTTTTGGATATATACCCGGATGTGGGATTGCTGGACCTTATGGCAGTTCTATTTTTAATTTTTTGAGGACCTTCTATACTGTTTTCCACAGCGGTTGTACCATCTTATAATCCCACCAACAGTGCAATTCAGTGTATTTTCTTTTGCAGTGTTGAAAACATAGCAACACATAGGTTTAGACCTAAAAGAGTAAAGAGTAGTCATGGTAATTGAAATGATTTAGACAGACCAGGTTTAGGAGACAAAGACTGTATAAAATAACTCAATACACCAAATAAGTAATTTTTGTAAAGCATGACTATTTCCTACCACTCTTCTCCTTAGTAAGAAGCAATGTGAGGGAGTTCCCTGGTGGCCTAGTGGATTCCAGACTTTCACTGCTGTGGCCCAGGTTTAATTCCTGGTTGGGCAGCCAAAAAACAAACAAACAAGCAATGGGATATGACACTGAGCTTCTGGACGGGACACTAATTTCTGCAAGGGTCTCTCTTGCTCATAGCTAAGGTATATGTATATCTGCATGCTGACACCAATATCCACCTTCTTCTTGCTAATATGAATCAACACAACTACAAGTTGACATCTATTAGTGTGTCCTGTATGCATTAAATATAGCTTGTTAAAAAATGAGCATTGCTTCCAAATTGACTTCAGAGGATTTGCTCTGAAGTTCAGTGACTCACAAAATGTTTCAGGATGGTTTTTTGATAGAACAAGTTTTAGAATTATTAGGAAACAACAAATTGACTGTTTTGTAATTCCGGGAACCTAAAAGAGGTTAGAGCTGGAGAAATTGATGAGCATAAAACGTGTTGACTAGGGCAGAGAGAGAAACTGCTAGAAATGGACGGCTTACAGGGAGATTTTCACTTGGTAGGGAAGCCAGCAAAGTTCTAATGCCAGCCTGTGCTTTGAAATTTTATTCCTCCATGACTTTCCCTCCCTGTTCAGTCCTGGGAAATCTATGCATGAAAGAGCTCTCTGAGCTCAAACCAGGAAGGAGAGGCAAGTGCTATCAAGTGCTAGCGACAGGCAGTCCCCATGTAAATGAGGAGGTAAGTGGCTAGCAATCTAGAAAGCCCTCAGGAAGAGATGAGAAACTCTGTCAGAGATTTTTTATGCTCCAAGATACACACACAAAAAGGAAAAAAGGTTGTAAATTCTTACAATAGTCTGATTAAGTAATAAGCAATTGTTGGAAAAATTTTTTTAAGAGCCTGAGGTTTAAAAAGAATTACACGTTGGAGAATATACTTTTTTATTTCCCCCTAGTCATCTAGAATGCAGAAAGTTGGCATGACAGGTGGTGTTAAGAAAAAAAACAACCCCTGTCAGAAACTACACATTTAACCCCTCTGAATAAATGGCAAAAGCAGATAAACACTAGACTTGCATAGTAAGTACCTAATACTATCTTTATAAATCTTTATTAAATATCTTTCTCAATATATTTCACCTAATGAACAGTCAAATATTGATTTATCACAGTCCATGAAGCAAAAGTGATTGGTATTTCCCCCTTTTCTGTTGATTTTTTTTTCAGCTGACTGCTCCACTGATTGAAACAGACATACCTTTAAGTAGGTAGATTTATGGGTTAAATAAAAGACTGAAATATAACTCTTATTGAAAATCCTTCGGCTGTGGAGCTAAAACAGAAAGCAAAACAATACATTTTAGCAAGTTTTTATTAACAATGAGAGTCGATGGGGAAAACAAAGATGGTTTAATTACAGCTCACATAATCAAAAAATTCAGATTACCTAAATGGCCCATTCCTCCTAGGTGTCTGGAAATTTTACTTTGGGAAACCATTTGATTAAGAACACGGAATACTGGTATTTATTTTAGTTTAAGAAGCTCTATTTTATTGAAAGCAAGTTAAGAATCCCCAAGAGTTAGAAACTTCTGTTCCAAAAACATCAAAAAGAACTTGAGATATAAGCTGAGGTCTCTGGTGATGGTCTGGACAAATCCCTTACTTAATAGTGAAGAGTCTCCAAGGAGTACTGATGTGTGATTTCCAGGTTGCTTTCATAAAGATGCTTTAGCACTTGGGCCTCAAGCCTTATTAGGGCAATTTACCCAGTAGTTGTGCTATAACATCTTTATGAGGAACATTAGAGGTAGATTATGGGGCAGAATGGAATGTCTTCCTGAGTATGGGTTTAATTCTCCAAAATTAAAGCTAGAACCAAAGGATTCATCTCAGACTAACTGAGCATGATGTTGTGTTGGTAAAGGTTTAACAAACAAAACAAAACACACAGAAGTACCACAGCCAGTTTCGCTATCAATGTGAAGTCACTGAATCCAGTGTTGGAAAGAGATGCACCCAATTGTTTCTCAGGAGCAGTTATTGGCTGGATCCAGCAAGCCACTCCATCCATGCTGACAGTGGCATAGATTTTCCCTCACCCATGCCCATCTCGGACATCACTGGGAGTCTGAACATCTCTGAAACTATTTTAAAAATTAATTGTTTCTTTACAGAGGGTATATATGGCTCAGTCTTTGCAGCTTCAGAGTACATTTGCTTTGTAAAAACCATAAGTGATGCTTAAAGTCAGAGAGAAAGTTCTATCAAGAAGCTACATTAAAGGGTAGTTGAATCACTATATTACAGCATTTGATAACTTTATGAGCTGGCTAGGGTACTTTATCGATGTGGGAATCGAGGCAGGGAACACCCCAGTGTCTTGTCCAGGAGTCAAATTCCCATTTCCTGATAGAGCATTTTTTAAAAAAAATTTATTTATTTATTTTTGGCTGTTTTGGATCTTCGCTGCTGCACGTGGGCTTTCTCTAGTTGCGGCGAGTGGGGGCTACACTTCGCTGTGGTGCGTGGGCTACTCATTGCAGTGGTTTCCCTTGTTGCAGAGCACGGGCTCTAGGCATGTGGGCCTCAGTAGTTGTGGCATGTGGGCTCAGTAGTTGTGGCGCATAGGCTTAGTTGCTCTGCGGCATGTGGGATCTTCCCAGACCAGGGCTCGTACCCGTGTCCCCTGTATTGGCAGGCAGGTTCTTAACCACTGAGCCACCAGGAAAGCCCAGATAGAGCATTTTTAACCTCCTCACTTTGTCTTTAGTTATTATATTACATGATTATACGTTCTTTTAAGCATACAAGTTTCCTTTCATATATAATTTTAATAGGGCAGCAAGACAAGAAATCGCTTTCTTTAAAAGCACAGCATCTAATTCCTGACTGAAGCACACAGAGTCAGAATCCCCAGGCCCAGTTCATTTCATGCCCAGGAGGGTCCATGACTGGGGGGAGATGAGGTAGTGAGTGGAGAGAAGGCGAGAAGGGGACAGGGCTGGAGCAGCATGGGAGCTTCTGTCTAGAGGAGTCTTTGGGACTTCTGTTCCCAGCAACTTGGCTGGCTAGGTATTCTGGGATACTCTCCCACTATAAAATATCTAGAAGAAATAATAATTCTGCCTTTTCTGTGCTCACAGGAAGTAAGGGAAATCATCAAGGGGCAAAACAAAACAAAAACGATACCCTAAACACCCCAAACTCCAACCCCCCTAGAGCTAGAGAAGATACTTCCACTCAAGCTGGGATTCAGAGTCAGCACTTCAGGGGAGACTGGGCCATGGGCCTGTGGCACCATCAGGGAGCTGAGTCTGAAACTCTGGGATTTGGCCTGGGACGCAGGGGATCAGGAGTGTTTCTGGGTCAGCATAGCTCTCGATCCCAGAAGAAGCAATGCAAATCCTCCTTAGAGGAAAACTTCTTCAGGTAAAGCCCCCAGACTTTTCACAGATTCAGATCAAATAAATGTGAGAATATCTTAAATGCACAGAAAAGATAAATCATTAGAAAGACAACTTTCAGACTAAGGGCAGACTTCTTAACAAGACAATGGAAGCTGGAAGACAATGGAATAATAACTTCAAAATGCTGGGAGATAGTAACTGTCAATCTAGAGTTTCAAGACTGAGGGTGATATAGAGACATGTTCTGATATACAAGAGCATGTACCCCCAGCAGACCTACAGTCAAGGAGCTTCTAAATCATCCAAAGAACCCCTCTGAGATGTAAGATATAACTTCTATAACTTATATATACTCCTATAACCAAATAAATAAGATTTTTTTCCTAAAGGAAAGGAGAAAGTCTTTTGCTGGATGCGCTTGGAAACTGCTTTTCACCTCCTCCTTAACTTGACCCAGAGAAACAGCCAATCAGAGAAGTGGGGTGGCCCATGGCTGTGGTTTACCACACAATCCCTTTTAACTGGATAAAGCTGATTATTTAAAAAACCTCAGCATACTTGACTTGGGGTTGAGCAAAACCACTGGATGACTCAATACTGTTCCTGTTCTCTTGGTTTTAGGTTCTGTGGTTTGCTCTTCATTGGCTGTTTTTCCAATAGGAGCAATTTCCTAACAACAACAACAAAAAGTGACTAATAAGAAAAAGACAGATGACATTTATTTTGAGAATAAGACAGGGTTAAGAAGTATCTAATTTGCACATCCTTTCCCAGCATATCCCTGAGCTTAAACATTTTACTATAGAGCAATAGTTCTCAGCCAGTGAAGGAGAGTTTATTCCTCAGCTCTTCTTCCTCTCCCAGACAATGCTTTTTTAATACAACACCTCCATGTTATTGTCTGAGAATACTGACGACAGACATTTTGGGACCTTGAGGTCACCATGAAAGCACAGCATAAAACTAGTCACTTCTTTCACCTGCTTATAAGTGTAATACATGTTTATCATCTGTGAATTATTATTAATGTACAGAGCGTGCATCTCCTTTCCATTCAACTATTTATACATCAGCTTACGCTTATTTTATTCATGAAAATAAGTAATTGGTAAACATTTATTTTAACAAGACTTCCAGAAAGGTTTAAATAACCAAATTGAACTTTTATCCACTGAGATATTTAAGTATCTGTGGGGAGTGGTGACGACAAATACCACGACACTTGAATATGCATAAAAATTGTGTAAGTTCTCGCTGTCTTATAACTCCACAGAGGTATGCAAGAATCGGATGTGGCTGTGTGTGTCCTGGCTTCATGCTCCAGGGAAGGACCCTCACCCTGTGTACTCTCTCTCTTTTATTTTTACTGCAAGCCTGAGAACCGTCTTTTGTGTGAGGAATCAAAGGTTCAAGCCCAGGTGTCAAGCACTCTGAGCTGTGTGTCAGCTATGCAGGAAGTTTTCTGGGAACACCAGCTCTCTTGAACCTGAAGACCTTATGGGGAGGCCAATTTGGGTGTAGCTTCTCCCACTTGAGGTGGAGGCATCCCCATATCCAAGCTGGCTCACAGCCAGACACTCTGAGTTTTCTGGTTCCTTCTACATGTCATCCCAGGGGTAGCTCTTTCCAGAGGCAGGGGGATGGTCCCTTCCATTTTAGCAACTGCACATAATCTTCCAAATTGGGCTGTTTACTACTTCATTTCTCCCATTCACAGAATCGTTGTCTTCCAGACACTCTGCTTGTGGACATAGAATATGCCACTGGTACCGGAAGTAGCCCAGCTGGAATCATAGAGCAGAGGATGAGGGCACTTTCTCCATCAGCTGCTCTGCCCACCTGCGGCAACTGCCCCTCTTGCCCAGGCCTTCGTTCCTTGTAACACTCCAACGGGAGCCCCGTGTGGACTTGGAAGAGAGAGCTGGCGCATCCTCCCAGGGATCAACTGGCAAAGAAGACCTCAAGGACTACTTCACCTTGTTATTTCTTCTTGTTGCTTTTCCTGCATGAGGTAACACCAGGGTAAAACTTAAGAGTTGAAGTTAGATGTAGCTGAAAGTATCTGTTGCCTTCAAGAGGGGAGCTGTACTTAAAGAATAGGCTATAGGGCTACTCAACCCTAAACATATAGCCAAACACACACATGAAGATCTTTTTTTTTTGCGGTACGCCGGCCTCTCACCGTTGTGGCCTCTCCCGTTGCGGAGCACAGGCTCCAGACGCACAGGCTCAGCGGCCATGGCTCACGGGCCCAGCCGCTCCGCGGCATGTGGGATCCTCCCGGACCGGGGCACGAACCCGTGTCCCCTGCATCGGCAGGCGGACTCTCAACCACTGTGCCACCAGGGAAGCCCACACATGAAGATCTTAAAGATGTTCTACAAGGCCTGTCCTTGTAGTTGGTTTTGAGTAACTCAAAATAAATTGTTGGCTTACTGCCAAATCCCTAGTCGTCTGGGGCAGAGGAGAATTTATTCTTATTCCTCTTCTCAGTCTTGGCACTACTGATATTTTGGATAGATAATTCTTTATTGTGGAGGTTACACTATGCATTGTCAGATGTTTAGCAAGTGTGAGCATAGATTTTGACAGACGGGATATATGCAAGGGGAGTGGTCAGATCATGTGTAAAAATAGAACTCTGACCCACAATCTGCAGTAACTGGTGTAGGAAGTCAAACCACAACCTCTGTTAACAATCCACTCCAAATGGTCAGAACTTAATAACTCCCAGCTGCTCTGACTTTTGCCCTCACTTCCAATTTAGGAGCAACCAAAGAAAGCCAAATATGCTCCCCTAATCAATTACACAGGTGCCTCCAGCTTCCCCAAGCCAACAGCCCCCAGTCAGGGCATATCTTGAAGCCTTCTCTCTCTCTCTCTCTCTCTTTTTTTTTTAACATCTTTATTGGAGTATAATTGCTTTACAATGGTGTGTTAGTTTCTGCTTTATAACAAAATGAATCAGCTACACATATACATATATCCCCATATCTCTTCCCTCTTGCATCTCCCTCCCTCCCATCCTCCCTATCCCACCCCTCTAGGTGGTCACAAAGCACCGAGCTGATCTCCCTGTGCTATGCGGTTGCTTCCCACCAGCTATCGGTTTTACATTTGGTAGTGTATATACATCCATGCCTTCTTTTTCACTGTAAAGCTTTCCATTCCTCTGCTTGACTTTGAGCCTCTGACAGATGCAAGTGATGGTGGCTGATCCTCTTGCTATAGTGAGCTCCCAGTAAATTAGCCTCTGACATAATACACTTTTGGTCTTTGTCCCTGTTTCCTGTCACCCAGCTCCTAAATCCCTTGGAGTCTTTGAAGCGATGTGTATTTTTTGTGTGCTAATGAGATGACTGGTGTCTGGGGCTCCCAGAGGCTCTGGATGGGGACTGGTTGCCAGGGAAACCAACCAGGTGATCAGAAGGTTGGAAATTTTGGTCCCACTCCCTCCTCCAGGGAAGGGAGAGGGGTTAGAGGTTGAGTTACTTACCAATGGCCAATTATTTTATCAATCATGCCTATGTAATGAAGCCTCCGTAAAATAATCCTAGCCAAAGGAGTTCAGAGAGCTTCCAGGTTGCTGGGAGGGTGACTCGCTCAGAGAGAGCATGGAAGTTCTGTGTCCTTTCCCACATACTTTAGCCTATGCATTTCTTCCCTCTGGCTCTTCCTGATTTGTATCCTTTCTAGTAATCTGTAACCTAGTAAGTAACCTGTTTTCCCGAGTTATGTTAGCTGTTCTAGAAAAGTATCAAACCCAAAGAGGGGGTGGTGGGAACCTCTGATTTATAACCTGTCGGTCAGAAGCACAGGTGACCACCTGGACTTGCGATTGGCATCTGATGTGGAGGCCATCTTGTGGGACTGAGCCCTTCCCTGCCCTCCCCAAGCGCTTGGCTCACCACCCGGCCACTCCCAGCATCACCACAGTCCTCTACTAAGGACCCTATTCCTGGATATCAGTACGCACAAAGCCTCATACCTTGATGTGTAGAGCAAATGACCGCTGAGTTCCTGGCTTGTATCTCCAGACCATCTTACAGCGATCAAAAGCTCCCCAATGTCCTCCTCTGTTTTGTATTCTGCCTCTGGAGTATAAACTGCTGATTCTAGAAAAGATGATAGAAGACATTTTAGCAAGACTTAAGTTTGATTGGTGATATTTTAGCCTGAGTGGAAATATACATAATCTTTGACCCTTATATATTCCAACATGATTAACTGCATGAAATACAGTTAAGAATAGGAAATATATATCATTAAGTGGAGCTGGAGGGGCAGTGAAATTGAGTTTAGCAGACCCCTTCTGAAAGCTTAAAAAGGTTATCTAGCACTAAAATGGAAAGAATTAGCACAGCACTTTTGTGTCTTTTTTTTTTCTGAGGTCACATTTTAGGTCTTTTCAATAAAGACCTCAGATTTCTGCCCTTGCTTTACTTTTAGTGTGTGTGTTTTTTTTTAATGCTTTTAACAATCAGGTAATATAATTCATTAATGCATAAAATCTTTTCCAGCTTCATTCAACAAACATTTGATTCATTTATTGAGCAGATATCATGTGTAAGACACAAGGCTGGACACTTAATATGTTGAGAAAAAGAAGCTACTCGTCCTGCCTTTAACTCTTAAAATAGTATTTCCACTGAAATTTCCTGAGCTGGGTATGTGGGTATGTGTGTGTGCACTTCTGTTATATTATTGTAATCTGTCATGTAGCTTGGGGCATAAAAATATACACATACGCACCATCAGAACAGTCACTGAAATACGAGTATGAATACTGGTCATCTCTTGTTGATGGAATTATGTGTACTATTTTTTGGGGGTGCAGGGCTTTTCATTAGGCATGCATTGTGTAGTTAAAATACATGTGTTTGTTTAAAAATATAAAATTTTGAAGTGGGTTGTTCCTACTCACAGAGTCACGTGGAGAACTGAAGTAATTCTCTGGATTAAACCACATTTAATAGACTCAGATCTCTCCTCTGTATCATATATATATACACGCACAAAATTTCTTCCTCTCAGTAATGGAAGCAAGAGGAAACATATCGTAGTAGACCATCCTTTCTTCTTTTGGAACTATTACTAAGAGTTTACCCAGAATTCAATGTTGAATTATCTAGCTGATCATTTGTTAATTTTTTTCTTCTTTATTTTCCTGCCTAAATTGATCTCAGCAGATACTGGTATCAGCCTTTGGAAAACACTGGTCCCGAGTTACAGAGGAGAAAGACCAGTGATAATTTTCATTCTGCCATTTTACCCCTCTCTGGTAGTCTACTGTCTGGACATCAATTGATTCAAAAGGTTGTCATCATGGAGGAAGTTAAAAGTGAATTACAGTTATTAATGTCATGTGAAAAACCTGATACATTAGGACTGAGTTATTCAGTAACGTTCTCCATTTTCCCATTCTGGGTAGCCTGTTCACATCCATCTAGGAATCCAAATCCCATTTTATTCTTCAAGAGTCAGCTCAAATCCTGCCTCCTCCAAAAAGCTTAATTGTTTGGAATGATGGTGATCTTTCCACTTTCTTAGCTCAGAACTCTGTTTTGGCCATGTACCCTCACATTTGGCTTTCCTAATTGATTCATGTGTTTAAGTGTTGCTATCAACAAAACGGATCAGATACCTCATTCATTGGGTGGTGAGGGCAGTGTTTTCTATTTTTGTCTGCCGGAGTGCAAAGCATGTAGAACAGTATTTCTCAAATTGTGTTTCAAGAAAACTAGAACTCAAAGATTTTAAAGGATATTCTTTGGGCACAACAAATTAAAAAAAAAAAAAGGTCTATGGTCTAATTTGAGAAAACCGGACAAACTAAGTTAAACAGGTTTTTTTCTTTTCTTTTTTTTATTGAAATATAGTTGATTTACAATATTGTGTTAGTTTAAACAGGTTTCTTTATAGGAGAATTTCTCAGGAGCCTTAATAAGCTAATGTGAATTATGATGCTTCAAAGGATGGGAGATATTTGAAGTTTCCTAGACTTACTTGGTCCATGGAAAGCTTACTGACCCTGTTGTAGAAATTCTATTTTATTTTCTGTTATGCAGTTTGGGACCTGCTGATACAGGAGATTCTTCATAGATTCTTGTGGCGTTTAACGAAGACTTCTTTCCTGATAGTTAAGTCATGCACTTCTAGGGGATCCCTGAAGTATTTCAACTCTCATGATAGTCGATGTGTCTAATTAACATTCAAATATGAATACTAAAATCTTCTTTTAGGGACTATTCTACTTTCACAAAAAGGGGCAACAAATAGCACGATGACTGGCTAATTTTTTCCCTTTTTAATTTCTCTGGGGAGATATTTGCTGAATGAATGAACCAATAAATGAATAGAATGAACCGATGAATTCAAGTCTGTGATGCACAGGTGTAAAAGAACTTTGTGGAACACATGCTAAAAACGAATCAGTTGGCTGGTTCCCAATGGCCACATCTAGGGCGAGGGATATATGAGGTCTCCACCTGAACCGGTGGGGAGCTCCCAGAAAATTGTGAGAAGATGTGGCCTGGAATGGGTCCTGAGGATTAGCCATTTGGGGGCGAAGCTGCGCCTTATTTAGTGTGCAGAGAACTAAGAGTGAGGACTTGGGCATTTGTTAAAGCAAGGTTGGCAAACCTATATCCCTTTTCAAAAATCCTAAGAACAAAAGAAAAATTACTGCCTTGGACTGATTTACTTAACTTTAAACTCTAAATGGGATTGAACGTGTCCAGTGGCTTATGGAGCTTGACGGAGCTATAAATGCCTGAAATGGACCCAGGAACTATTCACAGTGCCTCATCGTAAGGAAATATGCTACTCTGAATTGTGGCTTGATGTGTACAGCTCCAGCTGCATGTCTACAGATTATAAATATAATGGGTTTTTTAAAAATACAGTTGTACATTCAGGGAAAAGTAAGTAACTTGAGATAGAATTAGAAAATTGGGTAAGAGAAAAAGTCAAATTGCATATCAGACATATTCTCCATTTTCTTCCCCTAGCTGTTTCCCTTTGATCTTGGAGCTATAGATAGCAATCTAAAAAATGTGCTTTGTTAGTTGAAATACGCCACATTCCCTTCCTGCACAGGAATATTTATTATTCCACTCCCATTTCTTTTGTGTAATTCACTTCTCTTCTGTGATTCCTTGGCCTGCCTGGTCGTCTGCCTTCAGTGGGTGCAAATGCCCATGTCCCGGGGCTGCGGAGGAGAGCTGTCTCCTCTTGGAGTCTCCGACCCCAAAGGGTCATGTCGATTGTCTTTTTGGGAAATAATAGGCTGTTTTGTGTAGGCTCACATCAGGTTCTTCAGAAAGGTGGGAACCCAGAGCAAACAGATAAGCTATCTGCAGTCATTTCTCTCCGTGTGCTCTCCTCAGCTACAGCAAGCTTCCTCCCATGCTTCTAAATCCCCTTCTGCAGTCTTTGGAAATGTGGGAGCAGGTGGTGGAGGGAAAAGCCTTTGTGCTCACCTGGTGGGCAGGTGAGGGCAGCAGAGGGCAGCAGGTGTAATGTGTTTTATTTTTTATTATTTTTTTAATTTATTTTATTTATTTATTTTTGGCTGTGTTGGGTCTTCACTGCTGCACGCGGGCTTCCTCTAGTTGCGGTAAGCAGGGGTTATTCTTTGTTGTGGTGCACGAGCTTCTCACTGCGGTGGCTTCTCTTGTTGCGGAGCACGGGCTCTAGGTGCACAGGCTTCAGTAGTTGTGGCACGTGGGCTCAGTAGTTGGAACTCGCGGGCTCTAGAGCGCAGGCTCAGTAGTTGTGGCGCACGGGCTTAGCTGCTCTGCGGCATGTGGGATCTTCCCAGACCAGGCATCGAATCTGTGTCCCCTGCACTGGCAGGTTTCTTAACCACTGCGTACCAGGAAAGCCCTAATGTGTTTTAAAAATAAGTGTTTGGGGCTTCCCTGGTGGCGCAGTGGTTGGGAGTCCGCCTGCCGATGCAGGGGACACGGGTTCGTGCCCCGGTCTGGGAGGATCCCACATGCCGCGGAGCGGCTGGGCCCGTGAGCCATGGCCGCTGGGCCTGCGCGTCCGGAGCCTGTCCTCCGCAACGGGAGAGGCCACAACAGTGAGAGGCCCGCGTAACGCATAAAAAAAAAAAAAAAAAAAAAAAAAAAAAAAAAGAAGTGTTTGGTATATTCTTTTGGGAGATGTCTCCAAACTGTCTTGATGATATATTTGGCTCTCCATTTCGAAGGCTATGAACCCAACATGTTACTGCTATGGATAACAATACAAGTTTTCTGTGTCCTTTCCCTCCTTCTTAGAGTTTTTCAATATAAACTCAGTGGAAGCGGTGTGAAAAAATACAGACCACAAGCTTTTATTAGATTCTTCTGTAAGTCTCAGTAGAGGCACCATTGGCTGCTTTTGACACAAAATAAAATTACCCAAGAAACTCTTAAAGCAAGACTTTAGAGAACAATAATAATAATTTTAAAAAGATTCTATATGTTGATTACTTGATTACACAAATCTATACATGTGATAAAATGACACAGAACTATGCAAACCCAGTATACCAGTGTCAATTTCCTAGTTTCAACTAGCAGGAAAGTAGAAATACACTTAATGGCCACTTGCGAATGGCCATTTCTGTTTGGGAGTTAGGGCTCCATATGGGTTAACTGGAAGGGAGAACACATTATGCCTTCCTCCTTCTCTAGAGTGTATAGGATTCAAGCAGGATGTGAAACATATTCTTCCTTCCAGAAAACGTAATGTAATGTAATGTAATATAGCAACTTCCTATTTGGAAATCAGAATAATCATTCTCATTTTTGGATACAATCTAGATAGATCCAGACAAAGTAATGGGGTAATTTCATGTATTTAACGAAAGAATCTTTTAATCTAATTTTTTAAAATCTCACTCTATTTTCTTTGCTCTCCCCATTGGAGGTGGAGACTATATTTGATTACTATGCTTTAGGGCCAGGGATGCTAGGGGTCTCTGTTCCCTAAGCGATCTAGCAATTCAAATAAATTGCCCATGACAGAGTCTTGATTTTTCATTAGGGAGAAGACCAGAAGCAGTGAATTCCAGCTCCACACACCAGACTAATGGGGGTGTTCAGGCAGCAAGAGGGGTCGTGGCCCTCAGTATCCCGGAGAGCCAGTCAGTGCCTGACTCGGTAAGTACCACATCCAGGTTCATCCTCTGGGCTTAGTATCACTTATTTCATATTCATGCTTCTGATTACTGACCCTGTGAAACAACTTACACTCACTTCCACAATATTTATTTGGTGATATCTTAACATAACTTTTCTTTCAGAGATTCTTCCCTCTGTGTTGAGATTGTAATAAGGATCAAATGTGATAAGGGATGTGGAAGTTTTGGCAAAGTTTGAATTTCCCTAAAGCCAAGTTTGCAGGGATCTGAGTGGGAAGAGAGCCTTCTCCACCGGCAGAGGTCATGGAGGGAGTGGGATCTGGGCAGCAAGCTGGCCAGCTGAGCAAGTCCTTCTATAGATCAAACCACAGGAAATGACTGTTTTCTTCAGATCAAAAATGTCAGCAATTTTGTGTAGTTCAACTTGGTACGTAGAGATGAGGCAGGATACAGTGGGAAGAGAACCGGACTCAGGGTGAGGAGACCTGGGCTATGGTCTTAGGGGTACCACTAACTAGAGGTGTAGCCCTTAAGGAAATACTTCCTTCTCAGGACCTCATTTCTTCTTCTCTCAAATGAGGGAGCGGAATTAGAACCTTTCTGAGTTCCTTTGCAGGTTGAACATTTCATGATTCACAGCCATAGAGAAAACATATTAACTTATTATGTCCCAGTTTGGACAAACGATAATATTACTTCGTCTAAGTTGGTGTAACTTGACAAATTAAATGTGAGCGGTAAGGGCTGATTGCTTGTGGCTTTTCATCATGGAGTCCCTAGCACATAGCACAGTTCCCAGAGATTAATTAGGACTCACTAAATACCTATTGAATATGACTAAATCCCTCCTGGATAAAAACTGACCTAAATATAGATTTAAAGAATAGACTGAGCACTGCTAATAATTTAACCTATTTACAAGCTGTAAATGTATTCCTTCTATTACCTCACTTCATAAGAATATAGATGATGGTTTAAAAAATCTAGTAATATCATAATATAAAGCTGTAGTTATAGCCTAGTTAGAGCCAGGACCTGCATGCCAGGCTTTTAGATTCTTAGCTTAGAGCTTGTTCTTCTACAAAATACTATGCGTACAGAGTGTGAAACAACCTTTAAGTTTGAGGGTCTTGTTCTAGAGAAATCTTTTTAAAACTGATAAAAACAATGCTTTGCATTTCCAGAGTACCTATTATTTAACCTTTTCCCCATGGTCCGGCATTCTTCTCATGTTCTAGAAATTGATACTGTAACACTTGTCATGTAAGTTTGTGCTTGATTGGCATTAGAAATGAGATCGTATAAGAAAGGGAGGAAGGAAGGGAGGAAAGAAAGAGAGGAAAAGGCCCATTTCCTGAAAAGCCCTAATGCACGGTATGCCTTAGGAAGACATGATCCCTTACCAAACCAAGCCCCTGCAGTTCCATATAGATATCCAACAACAGGACAGAGTCCCCAGTGTGGCTATGCTAATGTCAGTGACAAGTGACTCTGAAATAGTGGGCATAATACCTAGATCACCTATTCCCCTAAGAAGAAAGAGATCAGTGTCACATCCCATCCCAGCTCATGTACGTAGTACAAAGGATATATAAGACAGTTCCAAGAGCAATTTGATTCATAAACATTAGGAAAGGAGGAGCCACGTGAAGGTCCACATGAAGGAAAAGGGGATCAAAAGGAAGCTTTGTGGAGGCATAAAAATAAAGTTCTACTGATGACAGGCCAGATTTTAGAGCCAAGTGTATCAACATGCTATTTTAAGTGGGTTTGGCCAAACCTTGGAACCATCCAACAAACCTCTAAACAAATGGAGGATGACCTCTGGTTGAGAGCTCTTCCTGAGGTTTGACAAAACAATAATTAGGGAGGAAAGGTTGGGAGTTAAAGTAAACCACAGCCCAGCTCTGTAGTAATCATCTCCATTGTTAGTCAGCACTTTACAAAGACGGTCAAGCCAGGGAGCCCAACAGATGTCATTAGCCTGGTGCTTGGCAAGCACTTATCAGGCGAAGAATATAAGCTGAGCTTTTCTTTCCAAGGGAAGCATTCCATGTGTCAGCAATTCCTTTCTGCCAGACCACAAATCAACAGTTGCTAGATAAATGAAAAGCTTCCACTCGACTTACAAACTCTTGGGTAGAATATTCATTTTCTAGAAAGTAAAATGCCTTTTTTTAATAGCACAAGCTATAAACGGTCCCAGGGGGTTCCACTAAAGCGATCAAATGTCAAATTCATAAAATCTTATGGACCCTTAAGGAAAATGGAAATTGAATTATGCTATAGATTGGCAAGAATTAAAAAATGGCAGAACAGGTCTTAGCTCATAGGTCCGTGAGAGTCTGGACTGACCCCAGATGCTGCCTGTATTAATGGTAAAGAAAAATTCAGTTTGAAAATCACTTAGGATATATTTTATTAAAATGAAGATCATTTTGATGACTGTGGATTACATGTATTATTCTGAGAATTACGTTGCTGCATATTTTGACATGGGATACTATTATATAATGATCAGTGGACATTTAAAGTGGAAAGAAATGTTGTAACTGGGGCCAAACACACACAGAATAGCCTACGCTTCCTGACTTTCTGTGTCTTTCCTTCTTATTCCCTTCCTGGTATGTGTGTGTGTGTGTGTGTGTGTGGTGTGTTTCCTTTGCCAAAGTCCCTTGTCCTCTGTTTCTTTTATCTTTCCCCCCTCCCAAGTATCTGCCTCTCCTTCTGTATTTTTATTTCTTTGTGTAAACAAGAGCTCTTTCCAGCTTCTAGAAGACTGGTTAGTATTTTTGTATACACTCTCTTTTTAAAGTTTAAACACACAAGAAATGATTATTTAATAAGCAGCATCTACAAAGGGGTTTCTTAATTTATTCTTTGCCTTTAGCCTTCCGTTGGAATTAAACCTAGTAGTTCCCTTGAAGTTTGTGATAAAATCTCAAGGTAAATCTCCTACATCTTTCATTGAACAAAGGAATAAAAATGGGTATGGGGGCTTCCCTGGTGGCGCAGTGGTTGAGAGTCCGCCTGCCGATGCAGGGGACATGGGTTCGTGCCCCGGTCCGGGAAGATCCCACATGCCGCGGAGCGGCTGGGCCCGTGAGTCATGGCTGCTGAGCCTGCGCGTCTGGAGCCTGTTCTCCGCAACGAGAGAGGCCACAACAGTGGGAGGCCCACGTACAGCAAAAAAAAAAAAAAAAAAAAAAAAAAATGGGTATGATCTCCGAAGCCATTTCTAGTCTTTAGGTCTGTGATTCTAAGTGAGTATTATCATAATAACAATAATAGTTTCTATAATTTTGCTCTTTTTTAAATAAAAAAATGAAAGCTCAATCTGAAAAGCATGTAATTTCTTTTAAAAAGTGTTTCTTGGTGTCTGTAAAGAAAAGAAACATTTCCCCACTAAAAGCATATGAACTGTATGGTCCAAGATATAGAACAAAAATATGACCGCCCCTTAAGCCAAGGTCCTGTGTTTGCCCAGCATGGAGTTTCCACAGTTATAGTAGAGTAGTTCTATAGTTCTATAGAGTAGGTGGCTTTGGGGTTTCTCCAGGCAGGCACAGGCAGAAGACATGAATCAAGAATTAAAATATGCCATTTCTGTCATGACTACCCTTTCTACAATTATTATTTTCATAATTTCCCAGAGACTAGCCCTCACTCTACGTATCAATAATGGGTGACATGACAAACTGGGAATAAGTATCACTGGGGAAAAGAGGACAAGTACTTCTTGAGACATATGACGCTGTTTTCTCAAGCACCCTGTGTGCATGAGATTCCGGAAGGGCCTGACGGTGGATCTGTAGTCTGCCTCAAGAGGAGGGAAACTCAGCGCTTTGGGAGGATGGTGAGATGACCAGTGAAAACACTGGGCTTTTGCTGGGGTGAGTGAAGAGCTCAGTGGTCTCTGGAACTGTTTATCAGCTCTTCTAAACGCCCCTAGTAGTGAAACCTGAGAAAAAGAGACACTCAAGCTAGCTATATGTTAGGTGTTAATTTCTCTAATCAGGGATTCACATCCTAGGGATTGTCACGTGTCCTTTAATCAGAACAGCTCCATTTCAGAAGCAGATCCATCTGAGATACATGTGTACTTCATTATTTCATTTGTCGTTATTTCTGGTCATATATTGCATAATTCAATTTTTGATACAGGGATTCACTGCTGAAATTAGTGGCTTGTCAATTAGCATAATGAATGACAGGAATAAAACCTCATTGGTGAAATCAATGAACATAAAGATAAGCAAAGTTGCTATAACATTATCGATACACCCTCCACATTAACTGAATAGGTTATGCATCTAGCAGGTCCTATAGCCTGTACAGTTGAGAAGCGTGCTTAGGACTTTATTCTTAAAGAATTCTTTGTCCATTTGTTGGCAGGATTTTCACTGGTTGAGGATGATTATAAGCTATCTCTAAGGTATAGGATTCCACATTTAGAATATTATTGTACCTGCCTCAAGTAAACTACTCATGCAAGATCAGGTCAGTGCCTGAGAAAAAAAGAGACGGGACGTTATCAAACTGATAGAATGGGTTATGTAAACTAGTTTCTTTCTTCATCTAAAGAATTCAATAAATGTTGGTATGTGGTAAAAAAAAAAAAAGACACTGATTTACCCTGATGTCTTTTCATCAAGTGAGGGTACTTCTATTTGCTTCAGGAATGGCTAAAACTTTTCAACAGAAACGTCACTGTGATAGTTAATTTTGTGTAAATTTGGCAAGGCTATGATGCCCAGCTGTTTTGTCAAACACTTGTCTAGATGTTGTTGTGGTTCTGTAGATGTGATGAAGACATCAGTTGATTTTTTTTTTTTTCAGTTTCATTTATTTAGGGACCTCCCTGGCAGTCCAGTGGTTGAAACTCCACGCTTCCACTGCCGGGGCCATGGGTTTGATCCCCAGTCGGGGAACTAAGATCCCGTATGCCACATGGCCAAAAAAAAAAAAAAAATTATTTATTTACTTATTGAAGTATATTTGATTTATAATGTTTCAGGTGTACAGCATATACACACACACACACACACACATATATATATATATACTTTTCAGATTCTTTTCCATTATAGGTTATTACAAGATATCGAATATAGTTCCCTCTGCTATACAGTAGGTCCTTGTTGTATATCTATTTTATATATAGTAGTGTGTATCTGTTAATCCCCAATTCCTAATTTATCCCTCCCCCCTTCCCCTTTGGTGACCATAAGTTTGTTCTCTACGTCTGTGAGTTTGTTTCTGTTCTGTAAATAAGTTTATTTGTATCATTTTTAAAGATTCTACATATAAGTGATATCATATGGTATTTCTCTCTCTATGTCTACTTACTTCACTTACTATGATAATCTCTAGGTCTGTCCATGTTGCTGCAAATGGCATTATTTTATTCTCTTTTATGGCTGGGTAATATTCTATTGTATATATGTACCACATCTGCTTTATCCATTCATCTGTCGACGGACAGTTAGGTTGCTTCCATGTCTTGGCCATTGTAAATGGTGCTGCTATTCAGTTGACTTTAGGTAAAGCATAATGTGGGTGGATTTCATCTAATCAGTTGAAGGCCAAAAGAGCACAGACTGAGGTTTCCCCAAGAAGAAGCAATTCTACCTCAAGGCTGTAACACAGAAACTCTGCCTGAGTTTCCTGCCTGCTGGCCTGCCCTACAAATTTCAGATTCACCAGTCCCACAACTGTGTGAGTCAAAAAATTTCTGTCTCTCTCTGTCTCCCTCTCTCTCTCTCTCTCTCTCTCTCACACACACACACACACACACGCACACCCCTCCTACTGTTCTGTTTCTCTGGAGACACTTGACTAATACAGTCACCACAATACTCCCCTCCACCTCTTTTTTCTCTGATATGTTAAACCTTTCTGAAACTTTTCTAGATGCAGGCAACTCCCAACATGTCCTGCCCTAGTTACCTTTCATCATATTTACATGTTCAGACCCTGTCTTCCTGTTTCATTTGCTTGTTTTAATCCAGTCAGAAGTATTTAGCACACAGACTTTGCAGAGAAACTCTCTGTATGGAGAAGTCTTCTCCTTCCCCAGTGAGAGAGATAAAACACTTTAATGCTACTGAATTTGCCAGAGAACTATCAGGATGCTTTAAACCCAGATTAATCATAAAAGAAAACATAATGGATGGAAAAGAAAGATAAATCTGTGTTTCTAAAACCTACGGAACATTTAGAATTGCTTGAAAATGCTAGGAAAGATTAGAAATATAATACAAAGGCTTAAGAGTGTTTTTATATAAAATATACCTAATATTCATTCAAAGATCCTACAGATCCTCCCCTCCGTGAACCTCGCTGAATTTCTTCACTAGTATTTATTTCCTTTCCCGGCAAGTCTATCAACTCAGTGCTCTCTCTTTTTTTTTTTAATCACTGCAGTGGTCTAAGCATTTCTTTTAATAATATTTGTATGTTTCTATATTACTCACTATTTAAACAGGAGCTAATCCTATCTGGTTTTTGCCAGAGCACAGATAAGTAAGTCCACACTGTTAAACCAGGACTTAAGAAACAACAGATTCCTTGAGCGGTTTTAAAAACACATCCCATTTTCCTGTTTTAAACTGTTGCTAGTTTTACTCTAATTGTCATAGACTCTACAAGCAAATAGCTAATGTTCATCTATTAGATGGTTTCTGTAATTATTGTTTTGCTAACTCTCTTCAAGCATTTGGCTTGCTGTACATGAATCGAGCAAGGTACAGACTTTCGGTTTCCTTTGAATTCAATAAAAGCTCAGAGGATGGGTGGAAATACATGACAAAAGACCAACATCCTAATTCTCAAATACTCAGTGACTTCAGATAAGATGGTCCAGAGTTTCACCAGTAAGCAACCCCAATGTCCTTGATGGAGACATGGAAATGCAGAGGCACAGAATGGGATGCTGCGGTGGGGGGAGGGGGGATGGGGGGGATGGCGGGGTGGGGGAGTGGAAGGGGTAGGGGGTGGTTAGGATTCACTTGCTACCAGGGTGTAATTTGGCTTCCATTTCGGTGGTTATTGATTAGTAAAGTGGTCAAATAAACTGCTATAAATCTGTTTATTTTATTACCGAGTTGATCAGACCCTTGACAGGATCTAGCTTCTACATTAATTGGAACTGTGTCTACCCAAGGAGAACATCAGAAAATATTTTGACCTGTGAGAAAGTAGTTTCTCTCTATACCTCTTAGAGGATGAAGGGGGAGAGAGAGGTAAAGATGACACAGGTTGCTTTTATACAGAAGAATCAGTTGAATGCTGAATGCAATTGTGTACTTTAATTTAATAGTGTTAATATTTTCATTTCAATGGACCAGTTCTTGGAGCTACATTTTTTCTTTTTTTAGTCTCTGAGAAACAAACAATTTAAATTTTTTCCATGTTTTATATTTCTGTGTAAGTCTCCAGCTGTGTATAGCATCTCACCATTTTGTGCTTAATTTTAAATGTTGCCAATTTCCTCCCTGTTTATTTGGTTTTTCTGGTGTGCCCTTAAGACATAATTTTAAAAATAACTAAGCTATTCATTCAAATGTGCTTTTTTTCTGCCTTTAGAAGAAAATAATAAAACATAAGAGTTCTAAAGGCCATAATGAACAGAAAATGAAGCTGGCAGATGAAATGGAATATAGAAATAAAGCTCATTCAGTCCCTTTGGATCTTGTGAGTTGGAAAGACTGAGGTAAAGACCATGCATGCTTGTTATGATTCTGATACCAAATCCAGTGTGTGTTTTTCCCAGCACCACCAAGCAATCCTTCGACCCTAGCTAGGTGTCCAACCATTCGACTCAGTTCTGACACTATCTACCGGGAAATAGCATCAGATCCCTCAGGTTGTTAGTGAAGATAAAAGGAAGAGATAAATTTGAGTAAATCTAATTCCTTCCAATCTTCTAGCTATACTTGCTTCCCATTAAATGTGGTTCACAGATTTTGCTGTATGATGTATACACCAGGTTCTTCCTAAACAGCTGTGACTAAAGCAATGCCATCCACTAATCTGGACTGGCCCCGTTTTCCTTGATATTTGGAATTCCTGCTCAAAGAAAAGGAAGATTCCACTTTCCTGAACTTGCCAAACAATAACTCTTAAAACAGTATTTCCAAACCTGTGTTCTTTCTACTATGCCATGCTACTTTGCAGTAAACTGTGCAGAGAGTATTTTGGGCTGGGTAAGGAAACAGGTTAAGAGTTAGAGAGAGATTACAAGGAGCCAACGGCTGGAGGAAATAGTCACAGTGCAGCTGTTCTCTCCATTTCCACATCAGGTGGTTCAGGCAGGTAAGTGAGTCCTCGGGGTGTAAGGCTGTGGCTAGGACCTACAGTCTCTGTAGAAATCTGACTGTCAGATCCCTTCCAGATATCCCCATCATACCATGTACCAGCACTCTCCAACTTAGGAGAACTTAAAACTCTTTGTCTTAACAAATGAATTCAAGGGAGAGAAAAATCGAAGCTGCAAAGGGAAATCAATGAACAGCATGAAAGGTGAAATTATGTAGAAAAATATCACCCTTTCATGCTTAATGAATCAAAGAAAATGTGTCTGCCAGCATGAAGCTATTTTATCAGAAAATAGCCCAGGTGGAACAGTTAAAGGAAAGGGCATTACCAAGTCCAACTCTGTCACAAATGACAAAATGAGAGAAGAGAAACATTGCAGACCAACAAAAGTGTATCCAGAGGTTCATAACATTGTAGTGTTTTACATCTAGAGAGTACTTTTTCCATGAATCTCTTCCCAGTGCACCCAAATTAACATTTGGGATGATTTCTAACTAATTTTTCAGTCAACTTAACTTTTGAAATAAAAGGCAAAGGTGTAAATTAAAAAAACAACCCAATTTACAATTGCAAAATAGAATAAAATACCTAGGAATAAATTTAACCAAGGAGGTGAAGACCTGTACAGTGAAAACTGTAAGACATTGCTGAAAGACACTGAAGATGACACAAAGCAATGGAAAGATATTCTGTGCTTGTGGAATGGAAGAATTAACATTGTTAAATGTCCATATTACCTAGAGCAATCTACAGATTCAATGCAATCTCCATCAAAATCTCAATGACATTTTTCACAAAAATAGAACAAAAAATCCTAAAATTTGTATGGAATGACAAAAGACCCTGAATAGTCAAAACAATCCTGAGAAAAAAAGAACAAAGTTGGAGGTATCACAATGTAATATATTCACATTATATTAAAAGCTATAGTAATCAAAACAGCATGGTATTGGCAGAAAAACAGACACAGACCAATGGAACAGAACTGAGAGCCCAGAAATAAATCCACATATACATGGACAATTAATTTACAACAAAAGAGAAATGACCACACAATGTAGAAAGGACAGTCTCTTCAATAAATGGTGTTGGGAAAACTGGACAGTCACATGCAAAAAAGTGAAACTAGACCACTATCTCATACCATGCACAAAAAGTCAACTCAAAATAGATTAAAGACTTGAATATAAGACCTGGACATAAAGCATAAAACTCCTAGAAGAAAGCATAAGCAGTACATTCTTTGACATTGGTTTTATATCTTTCTGGATGTCTCCTCAGGCAGGGGAAGCAAAAGAAAAATAAACAAATGAGACTACATCAAACTAAAAAGCTTCCGCACAGCAAAGGAAACCATCAATAAAATGAAAAGAAAACTACTGAATGGGAGAAGAGATTTGCAAATGGAAACTAAGCTTTTGGTAGTGAGCACATTGTAGTGTATACAGAAGTAGAAATACAATATTGTACATATAAAACTTACATAATGTTATATATAATGCTCTACAGGCTTGTGGGCCACTGACAGGGATCACAGTTTGAAGACTGTACTGGGTAGTTCTAGATCTTTTGTTCTGAACAAGAGCTAAGAGAATTCTGCCGTCTGAGAAGTTTTAAATTAAAGAAACTATATATCTGATAAACCGATTATTTCTTAACTATATTTAAACACAGGATTTCTTTTTTTTCTTTTAATGTAACCCCTTTTAACTACTAGTTCTACAGGACTCCATTCAGGAAATAACATTTAAATTACTTTGAAGTCATGTCAAAACTACCTGAAGAAAACAGATTCTTTCCATCAGTGCTTCTCAAAACCAGAATAACCCTCAGGGCATATGACAATGAACCTGTCCTGAAGAGGGGCAAGGAATGGGACCTGAGGCACAGCTACAGGCTATGAGCTTTGAAGTCTCAGAGATACCTTTCAAAATTCCCTATGAAGTTTGTATTCTGATTCATAATATAAGCACTTGTATGTAAAGAAAAGTAAAACTCTGCTCGGTGGATTTGTGCCAACTTTACTGAGTCTTCCCACACACCCACGCTCATGGACACAACCCCTGTATTAATGACCAATATCACTTGCAACAAGTGTTATCGAAGCTTTGAATTTTCTTAAGAAAAAAGATCACAATCTTAGGTAACTGAACCTCTCTAATGTATTGCACTACAAATATCTCAGCCCATCGTAATTATAAAATAACTGATTTGTGCATACTCAGAAAATGCCCAGGTCTAGATGTGTTTTCAAAAGAAATTCAGGGACTTTCCTGGCAGTCCAGTGGTTAAGACTCTATGCTTCCAATGCAGGAGGCATGGGTTCGATCCCTGGTCAGGGAGCTAAGATCCCGTATGCCATGCAGCATGGCCAAAAAAAAAAAAAAAAAAAAAAGAAATTCAATTGCTTTCCTATCAGTTGACAATCATTATTATTCTTCCTACTGAATAAAAAGGGTTCCCCAAGGCATCAATGAGAGCAGATATCAAGAAGCCCTGAGTTCTCAAAGCTGAGGGGAAGGCTTCCACTACTAGGTATATACCCAAGAGAAATGAAAACATGACCACATGAAAACTTGTTCATGAATGTTCCTGACAGTATTATACATAGTAAGCCCAGAGTGGAAGCAACCCAAATGTCCATCAGCTAATGAACAGATATATAAAAAGCAGCATATCCGTACAATGGAACATTATTCGTCCATAAAGGCAATTGGAGAAAAGGGAACCCGCTTGCACTGTTGGTGGGAATGTAAATTGATACAGCCACTATGGAGAACAGTATGGAGGTTCCTTAAAAAACTACAAATAGAACTACCATATGACCCAGCAATCCCACTACTGGGCATATATCCTGAGAAAACCATAATTCAAAAAGAGTCATGTACCAAAATGTTCATTGCAGCTCTATTTACAACAGCCCGGAGATGGAAACAACCTAAGTGTCCATCATCGGATGAATGGATAAAGAAGATGTGGCACATATATACAATGGAATATTACTCAGCCATAAAAAGAAACAAAATTGAGCTATTTGTAATGAGGTGGATAGACCTAGAGTCTGTCATACAGAGTGAAGTAAGTCAGAAAGAGAAAGACAAATACCGTATGCTAACACATATATATGGAATTTAAGAAAAAAAAATGTCATGAAGAACCTAGGGGTAAGACAGGAATAAAGACACAGACCTACTAGAGAATGGGCTTGAGGATATGGGGAGGGGGAAGGGTAAGCTGTGAGAAAGCGAGAGAGGGGCATGGACATATATACACTACCAAAGGTAAGGTAGATAGCTAGTGGGAAGCAGCCGCATAGCACAGGGAGATCAGCTCGGTGCTTTGTGACCACCTAGAGGGTTGTGATAGGGAGGGTGGGAGGGAGGGAGAAGCAAGAGGGAAGAGATATGGGAACATACATATATGTATAACTGATTCACTTTGTTATGAAGCAGAAACTAACACACCACCATTGTAAAGCAATTATACTCCAATAAAGATTAAAAAGAAAAAAGGCAATGAAATACTGATACATACTACAACCTGGAAGAGCCTTGAAAACACTATGTTAAGTGGCAGAAGCCCGACAAAAGACCACATAGTATATGACTCCATTTATATGAAGGGTCCTTAATAGGCAACTTTATAGAGATGGAAAGTAGATTAGTGGTTGCCTGGGCCTAGAGTGAGGAGGTGGGGTAGGAGGAAATGAAAGTGACTGCTGGGAATTCCCAGGTGGTCCAGTGGTTAGGACTCCGAGCTCTCACTGCTGAGGGCCTGGGTTTGATCCCTGGTCAGGGAACTAAGATCCCACAAGCCACATGGCGTGGCCAAAACAGAGGAAAAAAAGAAAGTGACTGCTAATAGGTATGAGTTTCTTTCTGGGGGGATGAAAATGTTTTAAAATTTGTGGTGATGGCTGCATATACTGTGAATATACTAAAAACCACTGAGTTGTATACGTTAATTATGTAAATCCTATTAATTTATTAATATGTTACCATAATATAATATAAATAATAAATGAGCACTATATATTAATAAGTAAGCTATTAATAATTTAATATAAGATTTAAAATATTGTACATTTTCACACATTACACTGTAAACATTATATGAAATTGCATTTGTAATTGTAAATAAATAGATTTTGTAAAAAACAAAACAAAACAAAAACTAAGAGGAAGGTGAAGCCCCAGGAGTGGCTGATTATTTATATTCCACAATAGAGAACATAAAATGAACTAGAAGGGAATTGTTTAGGGCTTTACAAACTTTCTGCTTTCTGCAATTAAAAGCACAAGGAAAAACCAAGCTTTATGTATTCACATCCACCAAATGAAATTGAACAAGAACTACTTTTTGACAGTTCATTGCAGCAAATGTATCACATTTTATTCAATACCGTCCTTTAGTTATACTCAATTATACTGTTTCTGCAACACACTTGCATTTATCAAGTAACATATTAGTCACATTATGTACTTGTTTGTATACTAATGGTTTCTCAACAGCTTAAGCCGTTTTTCCATAAAGTAGGCTTATACTGAAAATTCTTCTTGAGATGTTTTTATAAAAATAATCCAGGGCTTCCCTGGTGGCGCAGTGGTTGAGAGTCCGCCTGCCGATGCAGGGAACACAGGTTCATGCCCCAGTCCGGGAAGATCCCACGTGCCGCGGAGTGGCTAGGCCCGTGAGCCATGACCGCTGAGCCTGTGCGTCTGGAGCCTGTGCTCCGCAATGGGAGAGGCCCCAACAGTGAGAGGCCCGCGTACCACAAAAAAAAAAAAAAAAAAAAAAAAAATCCAGTTAGACCTACTGGGCTCATGCTAAATATTCAAGAAAATTTCATAGAATGGTTGATAGCATTCTTAGACTTTTAGGGCTGGAAGGGCCTTTCCAGATGAGCCGTTCAACCTATTCATACATCAGTGGAGGACCAGCCCTGCACCACACAGAGCTGGTAGGCAGCACAGCTGGACTCACACTCAGGTTTCCTGATTCCCAGGCTCATACTTTCTCACTAAGCCTGTCTCCAGAAGATAATTCACCATAGCAATGATGATAATGAATACAGTCTTAATCGGTTACTGGAGCACCAATATCAATCACAGTACTTTTCAGTTGTACAATGGTTGACAGTTTATAAAGAGCTTCCACATGGATAATTTTATTGGGAGACTCCTCACACTCTATGAACCAGGCAGGAGTCAGCATCTCAGAATGAGGGTCAAAATGGTTACATGATTTTCTCAAAGCCACAGGGCTGGCAAGCACTGGGTCTGGAATGAGAACTTCACGTTCAACATTTTCCAAGAACTCATTATTCCTCACCATCATGTCACCCAGTTACCCATGCCAGAAACCTGGGCATCACTATTTTTTTTTAATTTAAGAAATTTTTTTATTTAAAAAAATTAAAAAATTTTTTCTTGAAGGATAGTTGCTGTACAATATTATATGTTATAGGTGTACAGTATAGTGATTCACAATTTTTAAAGGTTATACTCTATTTATAGTTATTATAAAATATTGGCTATATTCCCCATGTTGTACAATATATCCTTGTAGCTTATTTATAGTTGTACCTCTTAATCCCCTACTGTAAATTACCTCTCCCCCCTCCCACTCTCCACTGGTAACCACTAGTTTGTTCTCTGTATCTGTGAGTTTGCGTCTTTTTTTTTTTAAGTATCTTTTTTTTTTTTTTTTAAGATTTATTATTTATTTATTTATATTTGCCTGCGACACGTGGGATCTTAGTTCCCTGACCAGGGATCGAACTCACGTCCCCTGCATCATAAGGCAGATTCTTTACCACTGGACCACAAGGGAAGTCCCGAGTTTGCTTCTTTTTTGTTATATTCACAAGTTTGTTGTATTTTTTAGATTCCACATATAAGTGATATCGTACATATTTGTCTTTCTCTGTCTGATTTAAAGGGCATCACTCTTCCTCTTTTTATTCCCTCAAATTCAAGAAATGTTCATTCTAGTTCCTACAAGTTAAAAAAAAGTCTATCCACTTCTCTCCACCTTTATTGCCACCACATAAGTTTAGACCAACATCATTTTTCACTTACTTACCTGCAATCTCCCCCTTTCCAATTTTGTCTTTACCTGCAATTTAGTCTCTGCACTGCAAAGGTAGGTGTGCAGAGCACACGGTGATCATGTCACCACCCTCTCTGCACCTGTACCCTTTCTTCATCGCTCTCAGGATGAAGTCCATCGACACCTTTAGAGCCTCCTTCATGGTCTGGAGCCTGCTCACTGCTTCAGCTCCTGCTGCAGTTTCTGTATGCTGGTCTATTCGGTCAGAGTGAACTCAGAAGCTCTCCAGATTTCCTCAGCTCTTTCTTCCTTTATGCCTCTCCACTGTTCTTTTTCTTTTTCCTTCACCTGGCTAACTTCTCCTCATTCAGGGCTCAGCTGAGATGTCACTTTCTTGAGAAGCCTTCCTTGAGCCCTCCCACTGGATAAGATGCCTCACCTACTTGTCAACCTAAGTTTTTTTTTTTTTTTTTTTTTTTTTTTTTGCGGGGCGCGGGCCTCTCACTTTTGTGGCCTCTCCCACTGCGGAGCACAGGCTCCGGACGTGCAGGCTCAGCGGCCATGGCTCACGGGCCCAGCTGCTCCGTGGCATGTGGGATCTTTCCAGACCAGGGCATGAACCCGTGTTCCCTGCATTGGCAGGCAGACTCTCAACCACTGTGCCACCAGGGAAGCCCTAAGCTGACTCTTAAAAAAAAAAAAAAAAATCTTTTTTAAATTAAACATTTTTTTCAGTTATATATATACAGAGTATATATATATATATGTGTGTATATTTCAGATTGTTTTCTGTTATAGGTCATTACAAATATTGAATATTGTTCCCTGTGCCATACAGTGAATCCTTGTTGCATATCTGTTGTATGTATAGTAGTTTTTAACTGTTAATCTCATACTCCTAATTTATCCCCCCGCCTTCTCCTTCTTGGTAACCATAAGTTTGTTTGTTTTCTATATCTGTGAGTCTGTTTCTGTTTCATATATAGATTCATTTGCATTGTTTTTTAGATTCCACACATATAAGTGATATATATATCTATATAATATTTATCTTTGCCTGACATTCGCTTAGTATGATAATCTCTAGGTCCATCCATATTGCTGCAAATGGCAACATTTCATTCTTTTTTATGGCTGAGTAATATTCCATTATATATATATATATATATATATATACATACACACACACACACACACACACACACACACACACACACACACCACATCTTATTAAACCAATCATCTGTTGATGGCCCTTTGGGTTTTTTCCATGTCTTGGTTATTGTAAATAGTCTAAGCTCACTTTTAATACAGCATTTACCCAGCCTTTTAACTTACCCCCATTAGATTGTAAGTTCTTTGTAAGCAGGGACTATGTCTTTTTTTCTTTTTTGGTCTTATCCCAATCTGCCTGGAATACAGCAGGTACTCAATAAACTTGTTAATTGAATGAACAATGTTATAGTCAAGTCAGAACAGGACTGTGCCTGCTCTGAAATTTGAGTCCAAGTTCTAGCTACGTGTTTCTTCCCATACTTGATGACAATCATATTCTGAATCCTGAACACTGAAATTAAGGAAGTGGTTAGAGAAGTTTTCTCATTTAAACACAGAAGTTAGATGAAACCTATAGAGATGAGGCAGTAACGCTAACACTAAGATACTGTTTAATGGTTACAGGGTGATGGTTGCACATCATGAACGAATGTTTCATAATGTTTTACACTGACTGCAGTTCTACACAAGAGATGCAAATTGTTGAAAAGCTCCATATTTTTTGCTCTCTTTTTAGAACTCGAATAGAACTGATTGATTAAATCAACCACATTTCAGGCACTTTCTGGCTTTGCAAAGTATATTCCTTTAACTGGCCCTTATGCTCTGGTATATTTAAAGGCCTGAATTTATATTTACCCACTGAATTGCATATTATGTTTTCTCAGCATATGTTTGTTTGTAAAGATGCTTATTATGTTACCAAACAGGAAAATTTGGTTCTGGAAACATTTTTTTAATGCTATTAGTCTAGATGATCTGTACTGAACTTGCAAGATAATGCAAAATCACTATTTTTGTAATTATTATTCATTTTAGTTCCTGACACCGAACACCTGCCAGGATTTTATAGATTTAAATTATTTTGCCTTAGATGAAAGAGAAGGCATTGTGCAGAGGTTCTGGACATTTTGGGGCCACAGAGGCCCTTTGGCAATCTGGGGAAACCTCTGCGGCCCTCCTTAGAACAATGTCTCCAAATGCACACAAGAAAATACATAGGATTAGGTAAAAACCAATTATATTGTAATGCGATTATCAGAATATTAAAAGAGAAATTTCTGCAGCTGCTATGGAAGACAGTTTGGCAGTTGTTAAAAAAAGGTAAACATAAAACAAGCATATGAGACCCAGCAATTTCACACTTAAGTATATACCCAAAGGAATTGAAAGCAGGGATTTGAACACACGTGTACGCCAGTGTTCATTACAGCATTATTCACAATAGCCAAAAGGTGGAAACAACCCAAGTATCCATCAACAGGGGAATGGATAAACAAAACATAATTTATACACACGCAATGGAATATTAATGGTAATCTGTTACAAGTCTTCCCCCAAATAGTCATTTAACTCCAGTAGTTATATCCAGTCATTTAAAAAACCTAGAAAGTCATTGTCTCAAGAAACCCATTTTCTTTTCCCCCAATTCCTTGCCAACTGGTGCATATTCCACTTTTCTCTCATCACAGGAAGCAGAGACCAAAGGCCATTTTCAGTCTACCGTCACTTTTTCAACTGAGTAACTCAACTGGCACTCTGGAGCAGAGAAGCTTCCAGCTGTAATACTGCCAGCTCTCCCAAGGGCCTGCCCTGAGTATGGCTTAGTGTCTTCCCTGATTCCTAAATACAGGATGTCCAGCTGCTTGAAGAGCACCGTGCAAGTGATACATTTTACTACCAATCTCAAAGGGAGTTCAATTTTCCTTTCTTTCCTAGGACTTTATTTTCTAGTAGAGTTTTTTAATGTTCTTGGCTTTTTTTTTTTTTAAACATCTTTATTGGGGTATAATTGCTTTACAATGGTGTGTTAGTTTCTGCTATATAACAAAGTGAATCAGTTATACATATACATATGTTCCCATATCTCTTCCCTCTTGCATCTTCCTCCCTCCCACCCTCCCTATCCCACCCCTCCAGGCGGTCACAAAGCACCGAGCTGATACCCCTGTGCTATGCGGCTGCTTCCCATTAGCTATCTACCTTACGTTTTGTAGTGTATATATGTCCATGCCTCTCTCTCGCTTTGTCACAGCTCACCCTTCCCCCTCCCCATATCCTCCAACCGGCACTCACCAGCCCGAGAAGTATGTTCTTGGCTTTTTTAAACATCGTGACAATGCACTGTTTCAGAGAATTTTTACTTCTAAAAATAATAAATTGCACACCTTCCTCAGCATATTTAATAGATACGGCTAAGGTCAGATAGCTGTTTATTATAGGATGTAAGGATTACTTTAATTATAGAATTGTTAGCTTTATACAAACACTTTTTAATAAATACACCAAAGGATGCTCTATTTCCCACAAACCATTTTGCAGAATGGAAAATCAGGCATAAGTAGGATTGAGTAATGTAAACAAAATCACAGGTGGAGTATCGACGGGGCTGGAAAGAGAACCAAGAACCAGGGAACAAAACCAAGAACAGAATGAACAAAATGCACATCGAGAGCTCATTCTACCAGCTGGGCTGAAGAAAGTAAGAGCAAGTGAGGGAGAAAATGAGGATAGAGAACAGACGGAGAAGTAGAAAAAAGAAGACAGTTAAAACCCAAGAACTGGAAACTGACAGTGTCACTAACAATGATCTGGAGCCCCAAAGAGACCTCTGATTATGCCACACTGCATAACAATACCTTCTTGTATTCACTTTCTCAAGTGATTGTCAAGAAACAAAAGCAAAAGCAGAACATTCTACCTGCATGTCCTACTTTTAATAACACAGCTAATGACAAAACACTGTGATGCTTGATCACTTAATCAGTTATCCCTTACCTTTAATGTTGGCTTGAGCTTTTATCAGCGGGCTGAAATCACATTGCTACTGACTTTCTAGCTTTGTGCTATTGCAAGGGCACTGGCCTCTGGAAACCTGACTAGGTTAAAGCACCAGGTCTATTTTGCATATTTTACTATATTGTCTCCTGTTAATGAAGCCAGGGTTTGATATCCATTCTGTGCTTCTTACATATATTTTATTTCTCTGCCAGTTTCTCATCAATTTAGGCTGAGAGAAACTGTGCAGATGGATATACACATATTCATTCCTACTTTCTATAGATGACTTTAGAAGAGTCTGAGTCATTGTCATACATGGAGACAACCCAGTGTGTCTGGGTCCTGATGAAGAATGATGAGCAAAATGCCCAGCAGCTCGATTAATTGGAAGGTCAGTCAGAATGCAATCTGTAGATAACTTTTCTATTAAAAATATTGTCTTCAGTGGCTCCAGTCATTCTAGACTATAGACAGGTCATCCAACCCACTGTGATCGCTGGGTCCTGAAAGTGGCAATAGCATCATTCAGGCATTTGTGCTCTTTGCCGTCCTCTTACTAAAGGATCTGTTTTATGCCTGTATTGTGTATAAACATCAGCCTCCAGATGTTAGCCTATAATTTTTCTTATAAATTAAATGTTTTCTCATTCCAGAGAAACATGTAAGTTTTGAACAAAGACTAGATCAATACATTTAAGGATAATTTTAAAGGTGACAATTCCAGAAGGATTAGGATTTTGTGATTTTCTTATCGTTCCACGTGACTCCCTTTGAATGTTCAAGTGCTAATAACTTTCATAATAATAACCATTTCACTCAATGTCATCAAGGTTTACCTTCTTTATCCATAAAATGAGGAATAATATCTATCTCATGATTGTGGAGATTATGTGAGAAGTAAGGTATTTAAAGGTCTAGAATGATACCTGGGACAAGAGAGTTTTCAATAAACACAGAACCTGAATTTGAAACTGAAGTATTTTATCTCATCTTCAAGAATATAGATACATTGTAACCAGCCATTCCAAATGAGTCAAAATATTTTTCTTTCTTGAGTTCTATGTACATTATATATCGTAAACTAAAACACACATATATATGTGTGTAGACACACAAACTATTTATTTATAATTATCTATTTATTATCTATATATATGTAAATGGAATTTAAGACTTAATCCTGAGGTTATAAAGTTTCATTTTAAATTTATCCCTGGAGTGATTATTTAAGAGCCTGCTTGCATAATGCAAGACAAGAACAGCCTTGACTCTTTCAAGCAATAAATTCTCTTTTCAAGCAATAAAACATTTCTTAAATTGATGTGTGTGGAAATCTGGATATTTAGCAACTGGAAAATGAAAAGCAAGAGATACACAACAATGTGATCTAAATCACACACTCCCCAAGTATAGATTTACTAGTAGAGAATATTAAAAGACCATCATTCATAGTATTTCTTTTCTTTCAAAAATGTTTTCTCCTTTCATTAATCATCTTTGTGAAGTGTGATTATTTTCTTGTACCAGAACTTTCTTAGGTTATTGCATGCTCAAACTGGCTTTCTATTTTTATGTGTGCAACTGCATGGTTTAAAAAAATAAACTATGGTAAAAAAAATAAACTCGTGTTTTATTTTATGGGGAGAAACTTTGAACAAAAATGCTTTCATGCAATACTCAAAGATAAAGAGACCAAGCTATTTTTCTTTGAGGCTCTTTGTTGTGGATCATAAAGTCTACAATACGTTTATTTACTTATAAAAAGTCTCCTTCCAAATCATCTGCAATTTGATCATTTTAAAATTTCTTTAAAAATTAAAAAAATTTAATTGAGGTATAGCTGATGTACAATATTACATAAGTTTTAGGTGTACAACATAGTGATTGACAATTTTTTTTTTTTTTCTGCAGTACGCGGGCCTCTCACTGTTGTGGCCTCTCCCATTGCAGAGCATAGGCTCCAGACGCACAGGCTCAGCGTCCATGGTTCACGGGCCCAGCCGCTCCGTGGCATGCGGGATCTTCCCGGACCGGGGCACGAACCCCTGTCCCCTGCATTGGCAGGTGGACTCTCAACCACTGCGCCACCAGGGAAGCCCCACAGAGTCTTTCTGAAAGCAACAGAAACCTCACACTGACCTGCTGGCTTTTCCTAACCTCTTCTCATGGAATGCACGGTTTTCATGGGTATGGGTGGCATGCCACCTTAAATACTGTAGATGACAGTTTCACCAACTGCTTGTACAGAATAATAACAAATGTCACTAACTTTTTAGCCTGCAATGTTTTTTTACCTGATCACCTGTCATCCGATACTAATGGCTCTGAGATTCTGTCTCCTCTGTTGTAAAGTGGGAATAATAATTTAATACCTAATTAATTAGTGTTGTTATGAGGATTACATGAGATAATATCTAAACATCCCGGAGTATGTAGTACGTACACAATAGACATTAGTCTTTTCCTCCTAGTAGGGTAATGTCTGGATATTTTACTATTGGTGCTGTTGGGGTAACTTTTAAAACTACTTGCCCTCAAAGTCTCTCATCTTTTTATGTAACTTCGATGACACCTTCTGATTCTATAGAGCTGTCATTTCCAAATTCAACCACTCTTTTCAGTTTTCCAATCGCCGTTCCTCCTACTCTCAACAGAGAAAACTAAGGCCATCAAGCTGGAACTCTCCCAATCGACATTTCTCCCTATTGTATATTGGAAACCCTCACCTAAAAACTCCCTTACCTCCCTCATCTCCTTTCCTCTCCTCAGATGATGAGATGACTCTCCTGTATATGGTCTAAAATCCAAACTCTCTCTTCTCTGAAACTTTCCTCCAAAAACCATCACTTCTCTCTTCTATCTCCTGCATCACGGATGCTCCCTCAGTATTGTTCTCTCCTTCCTACCAGCAAAGATTCTACAGTCTCTTTTATATTAAAAATGTACATCAATCCTGCATCTCTCTTGAGCTAAGCTCCATCTGTAGCTTTCTTTTCCCTCCCAAGTTTTTAAAAAGAATTAGTGCATTTCACTTCTCCTCCCTGATTCTTTCCTTAACCCACTGAAATCTTAGCCTCCACTCTGCCTCTCTCTAGCTCCATGTTGACAATTTTAGTGACTTTGACAATCTTGATCTTACTTATTTGACACTGTGAATCATTCTGGAAATGCTCCTCTGTCTTCTAGGACATCACTTTCTAACCTCTTCTCCCCTTACCCTGTGACTATCCACTATTAGCTCTTTTTCAGTTTCGTCTTTATGTGCACGCCATTAAAAGTTGGTGTCTTCTGTGTCTATCCTTGGTTTTCTTTTCTTCTCATTTTATGTCTTCTTTCTAGTCTACTTTATCCTATAGCATAGGTTCAGTTCTCAGCTATATACTAATGAGTCCCAAATCTATATTTCCATCCTAATCCTCTTTCCTGAGCCCAATTCATCTAACTGCCATTATGGACACATCAAAGTTAATAAGGACATTATGCTTCCCCTTTTGTATTCTTTCTCAGTAAATGGCACCACCATCCACTGTCTTAACCAAGCAGAAAGTTTGGACTCATCAGTAAGTCCTCTGTCCTCTTCCCTTTTCTTCATTTCCATGTCCAGTCAATCATCAACCCTTATTGATTCAGTTCTCGAAATACTTCTTAATTCTTTATACTTGTCCATTTATTTCCATCCTACAGCTACCACCCTAGCTAGGGCTAGCAGCATCTCACATGCAGTAGCTCTTGAACTGTCCTCCTCTCCTGCAGTCTTGCCCCCATCGAGTCCATTCTTCATGCTGTAGCTGCAGTGTTTTATTAAATCAAACATGATTCCTGAGGATACTGCTTCTCTACTCAAATATTTTCAATGACTTTTCATCGTCTTCAGGATAGGGTGAATATTCCTTAACATGTCATTCAGAGCCTTCCCTGACTTGGATCCAGTGCATATTTCCAGACTGTTCTCTGTTCACCCTTCCAGTCACACTTGGCCATTAGCCAAGTTGAACTTTTTTCAGTTGTTTAATGAGCTTGTTTTTCTTGCCTTAAGGCCTTTCCATACACCATTCCCTTTGTCTGAGGTGTTTCCCCCTCCTCTTCTTTGCTAGTAGATTCTTACTCAACCTTCAGATTTTAGCTTAAATACAAATTCCTTGGGAGTTTTGCCTGAATTTCAGATTAGATTCACCCCCACTGCTCTATGCTCCTATAACCCCCGTTCCAGTTTCCTAGAGCTGCCATAACCACGTACGACAAACCGCGTGACTTAAAACAACAGAAATTTATTTTCTCACAGTTCTGGAGGCTAGAAGTCCAAAATCAAGATGTCAGCAGGGCCATGCTCTCTCTAGACTCTGGGTAGAAACCTTCCTGGCCTCTTCCTAGCTTCTGGAAGTGGCCAGCATAGTTGGCATTCCTTGGCTTGTAGCCACATCACTCTAATCTCTGCCTCTGTCATCACGTGGGCTTCTCTCTGTGTCTCTGTGTTCATATGGCATTTTCCTTTTCTTACAAGGATACCAATCATATTGGATTAGGGCCCACCTTCATGACCTCAACTTAACTTGATTGCATCTGCAAAGACTCTATTTCCAAATAAAGTGGCATTCACAGGTACTGGGGGTTAGAACTTCAATATATCTTTTCTGGGGGTATAGTTCAACCCAGAAGACTCCCCCATAATTTCCTTTTCACAGTACTCATCACTCCATATTGTAATTATTCAATGTTCACCTTCCCATGTAGACCATCCTTCCCTTTTTCATTGGATCCCCATCGTTTGAGATAATAGAGAGCACTTCTTGAAAGAATGACTGTGAGCTAAGAAGCTAAGTTGTGGGCTGAAGAATGGAGAAGCAGGTCAACCAAGAAATCGATATTGGAAATTTCCAAGTTAAAATAAACAGCAGGATTCAATCACAAGCTGGGGTTACATACAGAGTGGGCAGAGGTGTGGGGAAAGTACGGAGCAGGGTCAACTCAAGCACAAATTTTATAGGAGCAGAATTACTCTTTGCAATTTGCTGCTTCTCTTTTGTGTGGGGTTTGCCAGCTTCCTGGGCAGAGGACAGAGCCCTAAATTTCTGGATTTTTTTCTCCAGAGCTGCTGAAATGTTTTTCTATGTCCTCACAAATCTCTTAGTCTAAAGGGTGTGATTATGTTCATACAATCTGGGTTCCTGAAAACAAATTTTACAATTCACAGGGAAGAGAACAGAACACAGAGAATGTACACAATATTTATGAATGTACTGTTATGTTTCTCTAGCTTTTATTTATTGCCTTTTCCTAGAAAGAGAAGCTTGTATGTATGATTCAGCGGCTGGTTATTCATGCACTTGGGTCCCCACATCCCAGCTCACAAATACTTTAGCTTTCAATTTACTACCTGAAACAAATCACAATCAAAGTTTCATAGTACATGATGTGAAATCTTTCAACTTAGTAATTTTAAAAACACTTTTATTAAGGTGCTGGTAGAAACCGATGCAACTGACTAAAACAAGTTAAAATATTTTCTGTGCTTACTGTGTGTATAATTTCTTTTACTATCACATTAGAATTGATCAAAACAAGAGTCATGGTGATAGTCCAGCTGTTTATTGGTTGTAATGGAATATCTTTTTGTGATTTACCATGGGACACAGGGATATGGGGATCTAATTGTGGAAGGGAGAGATGGGAATATAAATAAACAAATGAATAAATAAAATATAATTTGAGGGAAAATTTTGAGAACTATTGGTTTAGTTTATTAGATCTACTGGCCTAAGGTTCTCTGAGATAATTCTAATACATACATGCCTGCTTACATATGTACACATATGTGATTCTATTTAAATTATTTATAATTTATTTAAAAGTGCTTTCAGGGTAAGTTTAGAGCAGTGGTTCTCAAGCAGGGACAGTCTTCCTCCAGTGGGACATTTGATAGTGTCTGGAGATATTGTCAGTTGCCACATGGGTGGGGAGGAAGGGATGAGTGAGGATGCTACTGGCATCTAGTGTAAAGGTCCAGGACGCTGCTAAACATCCTCCAATGCACAGGACGGCCTCCCACTACAAAGGGTTCCTGAGCTCAAAGTGCCAACGGTGCTGAGGGTGAGAAACCCTGGTTTAGAGGATAAACATTTAGCTGATATAAAAAGGAATTTCCTATTTTTCTCAATTGCCCCCCTTTTTTCCATTTTAATTCTACCACCCTCCAACAACAGAAGAGAGGGAGCAAATAACCTCATTTACTGACTTTCAGTCCCTGGTTCCAGTTCTTTTTGAGACCTGACTGTGTCTCCTACCATTGAGTTTTATGAGACATTCTTACATTTTTTTCTTTCACTTGAACTTAATTCATTGAGTTCTGTTGATAGTAAGAAAATAGTCCCCAACTAAGAAAAAGAAAGTAATGTTAATACCAAAAAGTTTGAAAGTAGAGATATACAATGCAATGTCAAGTGTGTATGTGTGTGTGTGTGTGTGTGTGTGTATATATATATATATATATATATATATATATATATATATACCTCATAATAGTCTATTAAGTTTGTCCTACATTCTATGGTACACCTTGAAATATGTTTATTCATGATTAGAATTGAAAGAGGTGATAATGTATGTGAAATTAAAATGGCGAATATTATATAATCATAAAACTATAAGGATAAAAGGAGAACTGAGATAATCAAGTTATCTTATGTTTCGCACCTATTTCTTGTGGTGGGGAACTATATGCCATTATTATACAGTATAGCACCTGGATAAGAAATATTATTAAATATTAAACATTTAAAATTTAATATGGAATTTGGTTTCTTCTTTGCTTTTAAAAGTTTCCTAGCAGCAGTTATTTCTCAAGTGTTAGACTCTCCAGTGGGGTAAGAAGTTGGAACTTCTAAGATAATTTGTTGAATAGGCTGTATTAAACAAATATTTATTGAATGCCTCTTTTGATTGGAGCACATAGTCCTCAGCCCATCTAGTGTTTAATAGGTTAGGCCACAGGAAGTTCTTTCTAGATAAATGGAAAACTCAGGAGAAAGCAAACTCAGGGAGAACAAGTGTAAATTGCGAGGCTGTGAGGAGCAAATTCAGGTCAGACTCTATCTGGGCCGAGACAATCTCTTCACTTCCTGTTCAGACAGTGGGGTAAATCTCTGACCTTGAAATCCAAGGCTCCCAGAAGAGCTAAGACTTTCATGAGCTCTAGAAAAGAACGCGAATTTGCAGGATGAGGAAATGGAAGCAATGGTTCAGACCAGCTCCAAAGGGTAGCTGTGCTCTCTCTCAATAAGAAATCAGCTAGAAATGTGCCTCAGGTAAATACAGCCAAAATACAGAGTACAAAATACAACACCGTGACCAGCAGAATAAAAGAACCATGTGATGCATGCATGGTAACACAGATGTAAACATGCTATTTAGAATACTAAGGAAAATTATGTAGTCTTTATTGTAGGATAGCTTATTTCCTGTAGAGTAGAATTCTATTCCCAGTTTTGGTTGCAATCGTGTAGCTAAGTAAGGATTGGGAATAGATATCAGAAGGCCTTTCTTGAAGTGTACTTTCAAAACTCTAAAGAAAAAAAAAATATTGTAAATATTTCTGAGAGGGAGCATCTGCGTACACCTCTGCATTAAGAAATTGCAGTCTGGACCCAGCTACCTTATCTCTATCGATTTTCCTTACCTGTCCATTTATTTCAAAACTCAAACCTAATTAATAATGTGTTTTTGTTCATATGTGAATAATTGTTCATATGTGAATGTGATGTGAATTTGAATATAATATCCACCTAATAATAAGGCTTGGGGCTTGATAAAAACTCTTCAACGCAAAACTGATAACTGCTTTATGCAGATAATACAGGACATTTTTGCTGACTTTTGTAAAATAATCTTGTATCTTGGGCTGTGCTAGGATTGATTAATTCTAGTAGCTATTTTTGTATTTCTTATCATTTTTTATGCAAGCAATTAAGTAATCTGAAAATAGTTTTATTTCTTCCTTTTGCATGATTATGAATTTATGTCTTTTTCTTGCCTTACTGGAAGGGTTAGGACAACCAGTATAATGTGGAGTGGAGGTAGAAAGAGTGGGCATTCCTGCCCTGCTTCTATCTCAGGGAGAAATTACTCAGTATTTCACTACTAAGTATGACATTGGCTGTAGGTTTTCTATAGATGATCCAGAAATGAAAATTTTTCATGTAAAAAAATCCATTCAGAAAAATCTAATTCATTTTATATGTTATTAATTTCAGTTTTCAAGTATTTAAGTAATGAAAACCCAAGTAATTTCTTTTTTAATAACACATTTATAGACTGAGCTTCAAAGATAAGAAAAAATTAATTTAAGATAATGGATATACTTTTCTGTCCAAAGATATCAAAACCAAGAAATAACGTTATAATCACAAAAGTGGTATGCAACAGAAAAGAAAAAAATGGTTCAATATAATGAATGTCTTCTTTAAAAAAACAAAAACAAAACAAATAAAACATACTTTCTTAATATGTGCCCAGCCAAACTCCATTCTAAAATCTAAGGGGCTGAAGACGAAAAATCAGAGTAAATCTATTCGAAAATAAAGATAAAGCTGCTTTACCAAATATTTCTAACTCTTTTTTCTCTGTGCATAATAATTACCAGCACTTGCCTCCTTTTCTGTGGAGTGGTACAAGTTGCTGCCAATGACGAAACTTTCCTCCTAGCATAAAACATTGTTAACTTTCTCTATCAACTGAATGACTGATTAAGTCTGTATCACTTTTGAATGTAATATAAAATGCTTACTAAAAGCAATTTAAAGCAGAAAAGCAAACTATTAGATAGTATTCTTGTTTACATTATAAAGTAAGGAATTCATAAAATGGTACAGGGCCTTGTGTGTAATCTAAAAGAAATGTCTGTAATTTAAAAAGTGGAGGTTTCTGACTTTTAATTCAGAATATTTGGGGAAACTTTCTTTTCTTTAAATCTGGAAGGTTTATTAACACACATTTATGAAGTTGAAATGAAGTTAAGATAAATGTTTTAGTAGAGCAAAAATGGGAATAGCTGTAATTAAAAGATTACTTATGTCTTTTCTATCTTTTACAATCCATAATGAACAACTTTATTTACAGAAGCCAACTGAGATATGCTTAAATTGAACTAAGAGCTATTATTTATCATATCTCATACACATGGGGTTTAGAGTCACATTGAGATATATACAATTTCAGGGCTTTTTCTTCTTTTTTGGTAGGAAAAGGTTAATAATAACCCTGAAAATAGGAAAGGGCAAGACTTCAGTTTGCAATCAATAAGTCATACTTTTAACCTTTTTGACTTAGAATCAAACAATGGAGTTCTGTTAATATAACAGTGTATTAACTTACTGCTTCCAAGAATCTAAACTTAAAAAAACTAATGTCCAACTAAAGAATTAAAGTCATATCAGGCACTGAAAGGCTATATAAATAAGAACTGTCATTAACATAACTGATAAATCCTATTTCCAGTTCCTCTGTTATCCCACTATGCAGTCAGCTCTGCTGACTATTTCTAGCCCAAAACCAAAGAGCTAGATCATTTCCTGACACACAAATTTCTACCAAAGGAAAGAGAATGAGAAACGATATACACTCTTATCACACTCTCCTATGTAAGATAAAATTCACGCTAATTTACAAATTTTTATTTACGTTGTTTTATATACATCCTAGTTGACGAATTTTGTACTCATATTGATCTCAGATGATCATTTACTACCACATCTCTTTGATTTTCCAACAGAAAATGGTGGAAGCATGGGATTAGGAGAAAAAAATATATACCACTGGTCAGGTAAGAGCAGACAAGCATATAAGGTAAAAAGAGAGAAAAAAAATTGTTGAATTTTGCTTGTTAAAGCATCCACTGTGATCCATGGACTACCACTGAACGTATGTGAACACCACTTCTAACAGCCATTTTCATATTTACAAATTGGGTATCCTATCAGTTTAATTATTAGCTAAACCATTCAATTTCCTTTGCTTAACATAAAAAGGTAACAGGCATCTCAGCAAGCCAGAAGACAAACTAGAAGGGTACTTAAAAAACACTGTTGAGACTTAACCTTCATTTAGAAGCTCTTAAATGGTCCATATAAAGAGAAGCAATTTGGAACCCTATTATTGACTTGCACCATGATCCCAAAACCTGTATGGGAAGTAAGAGTATCTCAACACCAAAAACACCCCAAGTCTCACCAAAGGGTGGGGGCAATATCGTAAACATCTTACTTTGTTCCTATCATCCACTGCATACGCGTACGGCTACAGTGACAGCCCTTATTCTCCGTTACACTCACTTCTACACAAATCTCTCTGAAAATCTGCAATAGCGCCACAGCAAGCAGCTGTGCACAGTCTTCCGGCAATGGCTCAGTGAATCTCCATTCAAAATGCTTGGAAGTAAGAATATGGAGTAAGATCAAAAAATGATCTTCTTTCCTGCCATAGTTCTCCAAGATATACTGTTGTACTTTAAGAGGTCGGTAAGCTAAAAAAATATAGAGTATTACATATCCTTGATAGTTCTATAAAAATGTTCCAACTACAGATGAAAATTCCACAAAAACACACTTTTGAGTTCACCCTAACACTTTAAAAAATTAATTGTTTAATTGGTTCCATTTATCTAATCAACTAGGCAAAATCTATTGATTTTAGAGTAATACAGTTCATAAAAGCAAAAGTGAACATTTATAACATTGGGGAGGCAGAAAACAAATCCTGGTCTAACACTGTTACGGATACAAACAGACTTTAAGATTCTATATATGTAACTAGAATTTGCCATTTAAAATGGCCTTTAGCTGTTTTTACTTACATTAGCGTCAAACATCTTGAAATAATTCCAAGTATTTTAAAGCACTTGTCTGAGAATATAAGGCATCTGGAATAATAGAGTAACTCCCCGTAAGATTTCTCAGAGAATAAATTAGTGGCTGCATATTTTGAATACGCAGATCCGTTAAGCCAATTTTGTGCATGGGCACTTATATGACCAAAGCGCAAGGCTTGTCAGACTAATTTTCAAAGCAAAGTTAAATATCACTATTAAACTCTACACAGCAATTTCTGAAACCTGACACTTATCAATCCCAAAGGATAGATATCTAACTTCCTTCCATATAAATAATTGCCTCCCTTTCATCCCCAAACAAAATAAAAAATACACTTAAAAACAAGGCAAGACAAAATAAAACCACAGAAGCCCTTCTGCTGTATTTGTGCTTAATTCACATTTTGTCCTAAATGTTTCTTACTGAATCCTTTTAGTCACCTCCACATATTTCTCTGAACTTACATGCATCAATCATTAGCTGTCACTCTAAAGACAAGGAACCAAACTAAAATACGAAACCAAAATTAACTTACAAGTAAAAATAATTAATCTGATATTTCTTTGGCCCCAAGTATGATAAACTTGCTACATTTGTTTAGAAAACTGGTAATAAAAATCATTATTTAATAACAAACAGAGGCCCAGAACATTGCAATAAGTTAAAAATTATTTGCTAAGAGGCGCAGCAGCGGGCAGGTGCGCACCATTTGATTTCGGTCATGATCTATTCCTGGAATTTACCAAGAAAAGATGACTCACCTAGGAAATTCTTTGGTGAGCTTAACAGGTCTCAAATCTCTAGATCTCTCACGAAACTCCTTGGTTAGTCTGGAGGGTATGGAGGGCCTGACTCTCTGGAGAGCCTCAACCTCTGCTACCAGCGTATCTCCTCCCCGGTGGAAGTGTTCCGCCTCTGCTCCTTGACTTCCGGCTGAACCCGGCGGTGAAGAGCGAGTCTGACTCCCGCCTCTTCGTCGTGCGCACGCGCCCGGGGATAGGCTGCGCGGGAGCGAGGCTGGGGCGGGGATTGGTGCTGGACGACCGCCCTGTGAGGGAGGGGCGAGCAGTAAGCGTCCCGGCTGCATTTTACTTCGATGAGTAATCAATGGCCTCAAATCAGGGTTTCCCAGCCGTATTCAGCGTCGAAAGACCGCGCCACTCCAGAGCCAAGTGCACTGCCCGCTCGGCCAAGAAGTGCTCGGTCATGGACGCAGATGACGAGGCGGTCCTGAACCTCATTGCCAAGTGCAAGCGGGACTTGAGCAAACCTCCGGGGAGCGCGAGCTCCAGCTGGAAGGAGTGAGAGGCCGGCTTCCAGAGCTCCCAAGAATCGCAGCCCCTGCCGAGTCCTCAGGCAGTACAGCGCCAGTGTGGGGACTCCCGGTGGCAGGGCCCCCGAGAAGAAGAGGAGCGTGCGGGCGTGCGAGGGCCGTTTGTGCAGAGCCGGGGCTGCAGGACAGCGAGTTGGCGAGCGTCCCCCGCTCCCGCCCCGCCAGCACTTCGCCCCTCCCTCAGCCTCCACAGACCTTGAGGACGCAGCCCCTTCTTTGGAGTCGAATTTGTTGACCCAAAAGGTGTTACATCCCTTGCCCACTACCAAAAAAGTACAGGAAGTGAAGGATGCCAGGCGGGAGGTTCCAGGCGCCTTCAGACCAGTAGTGTCTGAGCTGCCTGAAGGAGGATCTGACCCGGAGGAATGGTTCGGAGGGCTGGAGCGAGGCGCCCTGGCCCACGGTGGAGCTTGTTGGAGCGTGAGAGCAGAGGCCTCCCCCTGGTGTGAGCGAGGTGTGTCCCAACCTGCACCCGGCTGCGCCGCCCGCCCGTGAACAAGGCCGCCCTGGAGGTGAGGCTCCTGGCAGCTCTCCTCAACCTGATGGGCAGGTACTGGAGTGGCTGCCGGCCCCTGCACAGCGACGAAGTGTTCCTCACCCAGGCAAGACACGTGTTGCCATCTGTTCAAGAATTTACAGCCAATCCAACGCCCAAGTTGCCAGTGGAGAAAACTGGACCCAGAGGGGTTAAAAGACCTATTTAAGGCCACATAGTAACTTAATGGCCAAGCAGGCTCTGGTCTCCTAATTCCTAATTCAAAACGTTCTGGTTTATCAGAGTTTATCAAATCATTAGCTCGTTTTCTAGTTCTAACTATTCAGTTTCCTCCATCCCTCTCTGTCCCATGGAGTTGTTATATCACTTAGGGCAAAGGGCAGCAAACTATAGGCCACCTGCCAAATCCAGCCCACCACCTGTTTTGTAAATAAAGCTTTACTGGAACACAGCCAACCACCACCTCCTGCCCACTCCCCCCCAAATCTACAGCCACTCAGGACTGTTCAACAGTTGTGAATGAAGAAATTCGCTACCTGACTCTGGAAAAGAAATCTTTGCACAGTCACCTTGCTGAGCTACAGCAGCAGTATGGCATGATAATGAGTGAGGTGGTATAGGAACTCGCTGACACTGGGAAGGAGATGGATTGCCCGAGGCAGCATCTAGAAAGGCCTCTGGAGGACAGCAGGAGCTGGAAGTCTCTTCTGTTCCGCATGAAGAAGGAAGCGAGAAATGCCGACATTCCAGTTGCTGAACTTGCAGATCACTGGACTTCAAACAAGCGTGAAGAGCCTCTCTGGCAAGATGGTGGAACTAAAGCAGCCTCTGGAGCGCTACAGGATCCGGGAGCTCACCCAGCTGCTGCAGGAAAGCCACCCGTTTGCAAGCCAGGCCTGGGCAGCGACTGATGGGTGACACCGTGCTGCAGCCCCACAGACACCCCCAGAGTTCCTGGTGAGTGTGGTTCTGAGTCAGAGCACCTGTGACATCAGCACTACTTGTCCCATCACACTGACAAGGTGATGCCCTCATCATTCCCTAACAGTAAGTGCAACAATAGATCGCATCTATATATACATTTATTTCCCTTTCCCCCAAAAAACTTAGTGCGAACTAGTAGCGTATTATCCCTTTCAAGTTTGAGTTATGTGGGTTTCCTTTGTTGTTTGGCTTGGTTTGGGGAACAGAGAGAGAGTTAACAAAAGCATCTCCAAGTGCAGGACGAGCACCTCCCGGGACTGCCTGGGGCCACCACTGGCGGCACTCTCCACGTGACTGTGGACAAAGGCCACACACCTGAGCCGGGGATTTCAGAGCGTTCAGTAGTCAATCAGTGCAGGGAAGCTATTCAGGGTCAGAGTTCTAAGGACATTCTAGCCTCGTGGTGACGTCACACTACAGCTGAGTTGTCAACCTGTGCCGTATGGAACAAGTGACGACGGTGTCCCCACCTGGGGGGGCGGGCAGGTTGGGGTGTGCCAGCTTGTGCAGGAACACTGCAGGGAGAAGAGAGCCCACTGCGTCCTCCGGGCAGGGCCAGCACCAGCGGCCTTCCCTATAAAGGACCAGGCGGTGACTGTTACAGGTTTTGGGGCCATGGTGTCTGTGACCCATCTTCTCCCCATCACCAATGTAGCTGCAAAAGCAGCTACAGACGATGAGAAGGGCACAGTGGGGACCATGTGCCATTACAACTTGGTTCATGACACCAGTGACTGAGCAGGCCCAGGGCTTGGGTGTGTGAGCCTCTGTCCACTTGGCACTTCAGAGGGACACCTCAGCCTGCCCTGAGCTCTCAGCCACTGGACATGGGTTTGGAGCAGCACAGACAGGAAGTGATGCTCTTCCTGACTGTAATTTTCTTCTGCCTCAAACCTTAAGACTGAGGACATTCAAGATTTAAAAATACTCCAGTATAAATATAGATCTCTTCTTATAATACTTTAAACTTAAATAATTTGAACTTCAATTTTGGTGAACTGACCACTGCCTAGTTGCTTATCCTATAGCATTAAATACTGGTAGAATAAGTATCGTGCTGTGAAAAAAAATTGTTTAGAAACAATTGGACATACAAAAAATTTTAAACTGAACCTAGTAATTTAAATGATCATATTTAACATACAGAAACATTACTACAGATTTTGATAGCATTAAATAATCATATCTATTCCAGGACTATACGGAAATATTAACATTTCTACAGCCAGACTCTGCAGGTAAAGGAGAACACAATTCTGAGATATATTTCCACCCCAAAAATGTTTTCTAATATTCAATTCAAAGAGAGGTGCCAACAACTAAGAAGGTGAATGTTTTCACCCTCCTGAACAGATATTGTTATATGAACATCTTATATTATCTACCTGAGAGACTAGCATGTCCAGAGTAAATGATTCATTTTACTTAGAGTACATCAGGATTAAAATGTTTACACTGAACACCTGGAATATTTACTAAAATTAATCTTATTAAGGTAAAACTTAAAAAATTACTCTGGAATATTATCATTTCTTACACTCAACAAACAGATGAAATAGATGGAAGCAGTCACAGAATCATGTTAAATTTATAATAATTCACATATAATGTGAATTAAATTATCAAAGAAAAGATTCAGCTGATATCTTCAAAGATTTTAGCAGGTTTAACAAATTTCTATTCTGCCACATACTGATAGCAGTAGGCATATTTCTTGACATCATCCAATATATTTTAAAAAATTAATTGATTAGAGACATAATTTGTAAAGCAAGGTAGCCAAATTACAGAGTTCTAATATTGGCTTTGCAGAATTTCTTAAGAAAAGATACACAAGGATTGCTCAACTACCTGTGAATAATTAAATCTCCTTTTCTTTTTTTTTTTTTTTTTTTTCTTTGCGGTACGCGGGCCTCTCACTGTTATGGCCTCTCGCGTTGAGGAGCACAGGCTCCGGACGCGCAGGCTCAGCGGCCATGGCTCACGGGCCCAGCCGCTCCACGGTATGTGGGATCTTCCCGGACCGGGGCACGAACCCGTGTCCCCTGCATCGGCAGGCGGACCCTCAACCACTGCGCCATCAGGGAAGCGCGCCAACACTTATTCTTATCTGTCTTTTTGATTCTAACCATGCTAGTGAGTGTGAAATAGTATCTCTGTCATTTTGATTTGCTTTTCCCTGACGGCTAATGATATTGAACATCTTTTCGTGTGATTATTGGTCATTTGTATTTCATCTTTGGAGAAATGTATATTCATATTCTTTGCCCTTTTTAAAGTTGGGTTGTTTGTTCTTTTATTATTGAATTGCTATCTCATCCACTTTTATGGATTCATTTACATTTTTATTCTTAAAATTCTGAAAATATATGTTTTGAGTCTGGATTTCTTGTCTTCCCTAGAGCCACCACAAATGCAATATGATCTCCAAATCTGTTCATCTTTCTGAGCTCTTATTTCATTGAAAGTTCTCACTATCCATTCGGAAACCTGGGTGTTATTCTTTTCATCTCCCTTTCCCTCTAAATCCAAATAACTACTATTGTTTTTTTATCTCCTAAAAAACTTCTAGAATTTTTATTTCTATGCCAGCTTTGTCTAGATCACCATCAAAAAATTTTCCCTGAGTATCTGTAACAGCCTCTTAGCTGATTTTTTTAAAAGCTCTATTTCATTCTTTGTACTTCAGTGCATATTTTAAAACATAAATCCTACTAGTAGTTTACTTTCACTCTTAGGATAAAATTCAAATTCCTTAACATGGATTCTATAAAGGGCATAACTTCCTAATAACTAGAGCGATCAACAATGTATTGGATCAACTTAAAATGTATAAAGTTCCTTGTCACTGGAAACATCTAGATAGAGGGTGAAAACTGATCATCTTTCAAGGGTGATGTGAACAGTATTCATGCTTTGAATAGAAAGTAAAAATCAATGTCTACTAAAACTCCTTACCATTATAAGATGCTATGATTCTAATTCATAGGTATGGTACACGGTAATAACCAAAAGTTTTGATTAATTAGAAAGTCTTATGTAAATACAAATATAAGTAAATGATTTTATAGTTGTAAAGAAAGAGTCATAAAAGCACTGTCATTTTATCCAAAAGTCTGTCATCTTTAAAAGTTTCTTTTTTCCTCAACTGTCTAAGATTTTTTCTTTGTCTTTTTCAACATCTTATCTTTTATGTGTCAAGATTTGATTTTCTTTGAAGTTATCCTAGTTGGGCGCTATAGTACTTCATGAATCTGTGACTTGGTGTCATACCATTTTGGAAAATTTTCACTATTATCTCTTCACATATTGCTTCTGCTTCATTCCCTATTACCTCTCCATCTGGGAATACAATTTCATGTACTTTAGATCTTTTCACTATATTTTATATATATATATAAATATTTTTTTCTATGATTTCTCATCTTTGTTTTCTTCTTGTACTTCAGTCAGGAATTTTTTTTCTGATTTATTTTCTAATCTCTTCAGCTGTTAATCCCATCTATAGATGTCTTAATTGCTGTTATTATAATTTTCAGTTCCAGAACTTCCATTTGATTCTTCTCTAACATTTTCAGTTCTCCTGAAATCTTTCATACTATCAGCAAAGTTATTGAACATACTAATCACGGTAGTTTAAAAGTCCCTGTCCGATTCCTTCATGATCTAGATCTGTAGGTTGTGTTTCTTCTGTTTGAATATATATGCAGTTTTGCTTGGTTTTTGATCATTTGGTTTTTTTTTTTGGTATGCCTGGCCATTTTTTATTAAATTCAGGACATTGTGTGCAAAAAATTTTAGACCTACTTTCAGGCTTTAAACGGTGTTACTTCCAGAGGATTAATTTTCTTCTAGTTGAAAGGGCAGGGGCAGATAATGTAATCCAGCCTGGGATTGAGTTGATTAGAAGGGCTTGAATCTTCATGAGAGTCATTTGGTTTCTGATTCACTCTTATTCCTAAGATGAAACCCATTTGGGGTTCCAGCTGACATCCTGGGCTATTTTGTCTGCTTTTTATTGTGCCTGACTTCAGTTTCATCCCTCAGCCCCATAAAACTCCGAGAACACTTGCTCAGTGTCTTCATTTTAGGAGTTGGAAAATGTCTCAAGGAAAATTGAAATTAAATGTTGGGCTCACCTCTCTGCACATGCCTTCTTTCCAGAATCTTGGCCCCTCAGTCCTGCTGCCCTATTAGCTCTCTGATGCCTTCAAATGGATATCCCTAACGGAGTATCTGATTTTATAATTGTTTTCCGTGGGAGGATTGGTCTGCACAAAGCTATTCCAGGTAGTGAAAAAATACAGGTCATTTCCGTATCCTGTTTGTTGAATTTCTTTTTTAATTCTTTGGGTTGAAATGGTGTCCTTGACCTTTCCTAGTACCAGAAACATCTGAGGAAGGAAAATAGAAATAAAAGAAAGAAGGAATATTTATTGAATTTCTGTTATGTGATGAGTGGTGTGCTAAAAGCATTGCATATTTGAGATAAATTTTTTTACATACTTCACATTTTATTATCTATTTTGTGAAATTGTGGATAACTGAATTATACCTCTGTGTATTCACTGTTAAGATTTTTTACCTACAGGGCAGGCCCAAGAATCCTTATTTATTTTCATGATACATAAAAGAGGATGTTTAAGTATTAGGAAACATAAATCGAAATCCATCCTTTTATCCTAAGCAAGAAAGTTTAGTTTTTTATTACTTGAGGAATTTTTGTAGGTACAACCTTTCAGAAAATCACAGTAATCATTTGTGAACCATGAGGGATAGCTGCTTTGCTGCATTTCTGTACAATGAGATTTAATCTGAATACTAAAAGAAAAATAATGCTTTACTCCAACTCCAATATATCAAACAGAATTACCTTTAACATTATAAAATGAGTCATATAGTAGTCACCCAGGTGATATGTATGATTCCCTCTTTACATTTCCTTACCTAAAATTCAAAACTCTGTCTGTAAAGAATATTATTTAATGTTCCAGTTGGGAGATATTTCTTTACACTTACACAATTTTATAAGGGTTAAGAATCTCATGTTTATACTACAGAGTCTGCATGTTTGGTTTAATGTCAGGAAGCTTTTTGTGGGTTTATTTTACAGTCTCTTGCTTTCAAATCTAACATGTCAAAACTACCTGCAGCAGCAGGAGACAATTTTCATTTCTTTCACTAGGCTGTGGAAACGTGGCCTGGTTCCAGTTATTCATGTCACATAGTCCCAAGGTAACTTCATAGACTACATTCTTCACTGAGTAGAAGTCACCCCATCAAGAAAAAACTTTCCTTGTGGGACTTCCCCGGTGGTCCAGGGGTTGGGACTCCACGCGTCCACTGCAGGGAGCGTGGGTTGGATCCCTGGTCTGGGAATTAAGATCCTGCATGCCGGGTGGCGAGGCCAAAAAAAAAAAAAAAAAAAAAATTTCCTTGGTATTTTATTGAAAGTATTGACTAACTCCATCTAGCTCTCCAGTAAATTTAATATTACATCAAACACTTCCTGGTAAGAAAGGAAGCAGAAAAGAAATTTTAGCTTTCATTCTCAGGAAAGATGCTTTTAGGACTGCCATGCTAATGCCCTGTATTAAACCTGCAGCCACAGGAAAGTCTGTCTAGGTGAGCAATCAGAGGGGAGGAAGGTGATGTGGGCTGCAGGTAGGCAATAGCCTCAAGAAAATCTCCCAATTGTAAGGATCTTATCTTTACATCTTGGAAAGTAACTGAGGACACACTCCTCTGCTTCTTTTTGTTACCCACAGACTAGCTCAGGAAGTGGGAGCTAAGGAAAGGGGCTGGAATGAACTGAATGGTTCTCCAGGCTTTCCTAGATGCCTTGTCTGTCAGAAGAAGGCAAGGTTAACCCAGACCATGCAGGTCCTTATACTGTCAGTTTTTTAGGTACAAGGCCAAGGTTGGGGGGCTGGAGGTGTAGCGTGATTGATCTGGGAGGCTTAGGGAAAAGTTCTTCTGGAAATGGTTAATGTGGGGGGAGGAGGAATGTCTGGGGTGGAGGTAGAAGTAGGCAACGGAGACCTCAGCAAGCCCAGAACAATCTTTCTTCTCTGCGAACAGTAAGACACAGGAATTCTGTGATTTTTCTCATCCCCTGCTGGGTCATAAACGCTAATGGCCAGGGCCGCCAACTGCTTACCAGTGCCTAGAACAGAATCACTGAATTCATTGATCCCCATTTCTAGGTATTCTTGAATATGAATTTTGTAACAGAATCTCGAAAAATGTGGAACATTAATTATAGGGAAATACAGATTAAATATAAATTGTGTGGTCTCGGCTTGGCTGAAGCTGTGTTCATCTCAGGATGCAGACATATCTGGAGGAGATGGCCTACAGTCTTCAGGAAGGATTGAGAAGTCTCCTGGGAAAGGGTTTATTTTATTATTTTTAAAAAATTTATTTTATATTGGAGTCTAGTTGATTAACAATGTTGTATTAGTTTCAGGTGTACAGCAAAGTGATTCAGTTATACATATACATGTATCTATACTCTTTCAAATTATTTTCCCATTTAGGTTATTACAGAGTACTGAGCAGAGTTCCCTGTGCTAAACAATAGATGCCTTTTGATTATCTATTTTAAATACAGCTGTGTGTCCATGTCAATCCCAATCTCGCAATCTATCTCTACCCCAAGCCCTGCCCCCACCTGGTAACCATAAGTTCATTCTCTAGGCCTGTGAATCTGTTTCTGTTTTGTAAATAAGTTTATTTGTATCATTTTTCAAGATGCCACATATAAGTGATATCATATGATATTTGTCTTTCTCTGTCTGACTTACTTCACGTAGTATGATAATCTCCAGGTCTATCCATGTTGCTGCAAATGGCATTATTTCATTCTTTTTAATGGCTGAGTAATATTCCATTGTACATATGTACCACACCTTCTTTACCCATTCATCTGTCAATGGACATTTAGGTTGCTTCCATGTCTTGGCTATTGCAAACAGTGCTGCAATGAACATTGGGGTGCATGTATCTTTTCGAATTATGGTTTTCTCCAGATGTATGCCCAGGACTGGGATTGCTGGATCATATGGTAGCTCTATTTTTAGTTTTTCAAGGAACCTCCACACTGTTCTCCGTAGTGGCTGCACCAATTTACATTCCCACCAACAGTGTAGGAGGATTCCTTTTTCTTCACACCCTCTTTGGCATTTATTGTTTGTAGTTTTTTTGCTGATGGCCATTCTGACTGGTGTGAGGTGATATCTCATTGCAGTTTTGATTTGCATTTCTCTAATACTTAGCAGTGTCAAGCATCTTTTCATGTGCCTCTTGGTCATTTATATGTCTTCTTTGGAGAAATGTCTATTTAGGTCTTCTGCCCATTTTTTGATTGGGTTGTTTGTTTTTTTGATATTGAGCCACATAAGCCATTTGTAAAGTTTGGAGAAGAATCCCTTGTTGGTTGCATCGTATGTAAATATTTTCTCCCATTCTGTGGGTGGTCTTTTTGTTTTGTTTATGGTTTCCTTTGATGTGCAAAAGCTTTTGAGTTTAATTAGGTCCCATTTGTTTATTTTTGCTACTCTAGGGGATGGCTCAAAAAAGATATTGCTGCGATTTATGTCAAAGAGCTTTCTACCTATGTGGAAAGGGTTTATTTTATTTTTTATTTCTTAAATAATTTTATTAAACATTATTTATAGATTTGCCAACAGCTTTGCAATGCCTGAGAAAATAAAAACATTTCTATAAGTCATTTCTTAATGGTATTTATATCTATGCCTTGGGTCACCATCCTTGTTCTACTGTTCTAACCCTCTTGCATGCTTTTGCATCTTGAGTACCAAGTTTTATCTTTATCTGGTCACATTCCTGATCTAGCTGCCAAGTTCTTTTTTTTTCATTTGTAGTGATGTGGATGGACCTAGAGACTGTCATACAGAGTGAAGTAAGCCAGAAAGAGAAAAACAAATATTGTATATTAACACATATACGTGGAATCTAGAAAAATGAACCTATTTGCAAAACAGAAATAGAGACATAGATATAGAGGATAAACGTGTGGACAGCAGGGTGGGGAAAGTAGAGTGGGGTGAATTGGGAGATTGGGATTGACATATATACTCCACTGTGTATGAAATAGATATGTAGTGAGGACCTGCTGTAGCACAGGGAACTCTACTTGGTGCTCTTTGGTGACCTGGATGGGAGGGAAAATCCAAAAGTGAGGGGATATGTGTATACATATGGCTGGTTCACTTTGCTGTGCAGCAGGAGCTAGCACAACACTGTAAAGCAACTATACCCCAATTTTAAAAATAAATATTAAAAAAAATGGAAAGAGTTTATTTTAAAGGAAGATATAGGCACATACTCCAGGTCTGAGAATAAGGTCTCACTTGGAAGGAGGGGATACAGTGTCACCTAGAGTGTCTTCCAGCACAAACTGGTCTGCCAGCTTTGGTCACCATAGGTGGTTTGTTTGCCCCAGTCTTTGCTTCCACCCGCTTGCTGATGCTTTATGAAACTGCATGATGCCTCATTACTCCCATACTTCCTATGCTTGCCTTAGAGTAACAGTGTCAAAGCTATGCAGATTATTGTCTGATATTCCCAAAACCATCAGCCCTCAAGGTGTATAAGGTACTTGTTTTACCTTCTCAAGTGGGTTTTTTACTTTATCGCTTAGGAACCTAACAAAGATTATACCTTGAATCTCACAGAGTCCTTCCAATCAGTCCCCACAGCATCTCCTTCTTTCATTTCCCCTTCTTGTACTTCAAGTCCTTTTCTAAAATCTTCATCATCTCCTTTTTATCCAAAAGCAAAGTCCTTATACAGATAAACTTATGCAAATGTCATTGTTTCAAACAGCTGTCTCTCCAGTTTGCTCTATGTAACTAAAGATAATCCCAAAGGCCAAAAGTCAACACAGCCTTGTGTCAATAGTAGATATCAATAGTAGACTCCAATTTCAAACTGGGGTTCCTGTAACACAAGCCTTTGTCAGAATAGCAATCCCTAATCTTCTTAATAGAAGAATAGTAAACTCATTGTAATAGCATGTTATAAATGCATCTATTTCCCCTAAACCTGCAGGATCCGTATTAAGGTACATGGTTGTTACTAGTTGTGTTTCATCTTGAAAGAGTTTGATGTACGCATTCAGAATAAAGGCTAACATTCTGCTTTTTTTTTTTTTTTTTTTTTTTTAACATTCTGCTTTTAATGGTTAAAATCCACACAAATTCCATGAAATTAGAATGTTTTATGACATTTGATCTAGCTTGGTGGTGTTAGACTAGGAATAGATTGGTTTTCTTTTGTGATAAAGTAAGATTAAATCCTCTACTGAAAATGATTTCTAAGATAAAACATGAAGCATTTTCATCAAAAATAGAAGGACTGAAGCCCCTCATAATACTTATATATACACAACCAAAAGGATAAAATTTTGTGTAATGAAAAATAGCATGATACAGTCGCAAACAAAAACCCCTAGAAAGGGGAGGGGCTACACATACATCCCACGTGCTCTAAGAAGTAGCTCAGGAACCTTAATTAACTCTCTGAGTCTTGGATTCCTCATATGCCTAGTGGGGATAAACATCTAAAGGCACTTCGTGAGAATGAAACTGATAATGCTTTTAACATCTCTGTTAACATCTGACATTTGGTAGGACAAATGAAAGACAGTTCTAATTTCCTTCAGTCTTGGAAGTTTGAACTAGAATTGTATGACAAGTGTTTTAAAGCATCTGACACTACTATATTTCTCTTTATTGGTCTTGCAAAGTTTACATTTTAGCAAGCTTCTGGAGATATGAATTTTTCTAGAATAATTTTCAGGAAGTGCTTTAGAATTTTCTGGGTTTTTTGTATCAAAAGACAAAAAAGACTCAGTCCAGGTGAAACACCACAGAGCTTCTATCAGTTTAATTTTGGTAGGTGAGAGAAAGAGAAAAAATTTTGAGATACTATAAAATGGCAGATAAGTGATCATTCTCCTATTGTTGTTATTATTATTAGTTGCATAGAAACGTTTTTGGGAGTCTATGAAATTGAAATTTTGGGCAATTGGCTGAATAAGCTGATGCAGAAGGGGCTCATACCTGTTGAAAACACTTGAAAATACTGGATAAACTAACAAACAGCAAAACCAAAAATGATCATGGACAAACTTGACAAAAAGAAAGAGAAATCTTTAAATACCATAAGTAAAGAACTCAAAGTCAGGATGGGCTCTGGAGAGACATTTTGTAGGAAAACTTTCACATCTCAGGACAATCAGGATTCTTGGGGAACAATATAAGTGCACTGAACATGAACTCATAATAAAACATAAAGGAGACAGTGAAAAAAGCACCCTGAGGAAGAATCAGCAAGTACACAAACATTTCCTCTTACAAAAGCACTCTAAGAACTGCAGATATTAGAGTAATCTGAAAGAGGCTCCAAATTAAGTATGTTGAAAAAAATAGGAAAGAAGGATAGAAACTACAATGAAAGAAAGGAACATTAGGAAAAAAAATGTTTGTGTGGTAATTTGCTATACTTCATCCTTTAGAAACATTTCCCCCTCAATTTCTAGGTCCTTTGCATCAACAGATCTCTTTGCCCCTTAAAGACACCTGTATTTGTATGCTAGAGCTGCTGTAACAAATAACCACAGACTGGGTGGCTTAAACAACAGATAGCTATTGTCTCACAGTTCTAGAGGCTAGCAGTCTGAGATCAAGGTTGGTTACTCTGAGGCATATGAGGGGCAATCTGTTCCATGCCTCTCTCCTAGCTTCTGGTGGTTTGCTGGCAATCTTTGGTGAATCTCTACTTACGTCTTCACATGGTGTTCTCTCTGTGTAGGCCTGTGTCCAAATCTTATAAAGACACAAGTCATATTGGATCAGGGCACTCCAGTATGACCTTATTTTAACTAATTATATCTGCAATGACCTTATTTCCAAGTAAAATCATATTCTAAGATACTGGGGGTTAGGTCTTTAACATAGGGATTGTGGAGGGACACGCTTCAATCCATAACAACATCCAAATATAAGGTGGTTATTTTTAGAAATGTTCAGTCTTATTAGAGCAGCAGAACTGCAGAAATCCTCCAAACTGTTCACCCTATACCAAAAATGGATTGCATTTATGTAGATAAGAGAGATATTTCAGATAACCCCTAGACTTGCACATTATATATCAAAAGGACACCATCAAGATGCAAGGCCATACCCCACAGTAGCCAGAAAGACAGGAAGCTTCTCTATTACAAGCTCCTAGGACTTATAATGTAGCTTTCAGAAAACTACTTTTGTCTCTGAGTATTTTCAGAATTCTTGTGTCTAATATAGATCTGAACAGGCAGTATCAGAATTAGTAATGTATGTAATGTTTTAAAAACAATGAAAATGGACATTTAAAATATGCTAAAGTTTGCTTTTGGGTCTGGAAATTTAGCCAATGACTGGATGAAAGTATTAATTATGATTATGTACGTTTTGGAGACAATTCCAATGCTATCGACCTGATGTCAGCCCTTTGCAGCAATAGTCCCCTAGGGGTAGTGTCCTTGTGTATATGGCTCTTTCTTCTTTCTCTCTCCAGTTTTTCCTTTTCATCCTGCCATTTGCTTCTATAGACTCTATGCCTTCTTATCTTGTCTTTGGCCACATGGAGGCAATCTATGTCCTGAGCCAGACCCTGGGATCAACCCTTCTGTCCTTACTTTGACTTTTCATTACTATCACACCAACAAAAGCTACTATTATTAATCCACATTTATGGAGCACATAGTCTGTGCCAGGCAGGTAGATGACTTTCCATTGTGAAGATGCCATCAAAAAGGCAACAACACTGGCAAGAGACAATGATCTGCACTTGCTCTGAATCTTCAAGTGGGGAAAAAACTAAAATGGATTCTCAACTGTGGTCTGGAATAAAATTCCTTGTCACCAGCATTTGCTGGGTTATTGATAAGGTGAAACATCAGGTCCCATTGTAAGAGGGGGAGGAAAAGATGGAGACATTGATTGAACCCATGAAACTTTGCAATAGGTATTGACCAGCCTTGCTCTCGGACAATAGAAACAGACTGAGATAAATACTCTTTGTGCTGTTGTCACTCACTCACGTGGTTGAATCCATGCAGAAGCTAATTTCTTGTTGCTGTACAAAAGTGTCTACGAAGAAGCTGCTGTAGAAAACATTTTCCTCACCTATTCAAGGCTGCAGAGGTAGTTCTTACAGGGATTTGTGCAGCCTGTTGGAGTGTGAAGGGTAAAAAATACAGGATAAAGTAAGGAAGCTCGATGTGTATTTTGCAGGAACCATATCCTAAGGAAGAATCAAGACACTACAGTTGAGATGGGAATTAGTGTCCAAAAGTTCTCATTAAAATAGGTTAAGTATTTGCAAATCCCAAGTAGAATAGGTGCCTCATGGTTAAATAGCTGAAAAATGTAGAATCGCCTTTGTTCTTTGCAGAGATGGGGAGAACCATGAGCTGCTGGGACGGATTTGGAGCAAAGAGGTTCTTGAAAGCTTCAGGAAATACGGTGCAACCTTATACGGCAATGTGCTGATTAAAGTGAAATCACGAATCCCCATCTACCCTGGTTGGGGGAACACTGCAGGTGGGGAGGAAGAACTTTATTTTTCTAAAATTCATCATAAGTCTTATTTTGGGCCTCTGTACCTTCAGAAAGGCAGGAAATTTAAACTCTAGTCTTTTGAAGGATTTTCTTATCTCCCAAGAATATTTGTGTCATAGTTGTAAAAATTTACCCAGTGCTAAGAACTCAGGGCTTGATGTCTGGTTATTGATTCACCCACACAAATGAGCACTAAGACACCCCTTTTGTGTTTCAGCATAGCCCTCGAGGTCCGCTGGCTTCTGCTATTCCTACGATATGTTCTGTTTCCAAGGTGTACAGGAACCATTTTCCCCCTGGGATCTTGCCGCTTCCTTGTCTGTGCAGAAAGCAAGCAGTGAACCCCCATCTTTTCACTTCCTGTAGCCTGGAGAGCCTTTCTGGTGGGGCTGTTAGCTCTCTCCCTCCTGCTTCTTAAAAATATTTTGTTGACATGATATAGTCTTCCTTCCCTGGAATCCAAAGACTAGAGAAATTTAGGGTAAATTCTGCTCTTTTTTTTCCTACTAGTTTACTCCTCTGAGGCAAGAAATACATGACTGTCTATCTGCTTGAATGGAAGGGAGAAAAGGAACATAGGTTGAATCTCAAAAATATTATCTGGTTACAGTAGTGTCAGAGGTCTCAGAATTGGGATTAACATATACACACTACTGTATATAAAATAGGTAATCAACAAGGACCTACTGTACAGCACAGGGAACTCTACTCAATACTCTATAATAACCTATATGGGAAAAGAATCTGAAAAAGAATAGATATATGTATATGTATAACTAAATCACTTTGCTGTACCCCTGAAACTAACACAGCATTGTAAATCAACTATACTCCAATATAAAATAAAAATTCAAAAAAAGAAAGAAAAACATCAAAGCTAAGAAAAAGGGAAAAAATAAGAAGCTTTGGCCAGCTTTCTAGAGCTGTGGCCATCTGTCCAGGATAGGTATATACCATGCTGATGAACGAGGACGCAGTATAGTTCTTCAGAATTTCACTAGATGAGACCAGAACAGCAACCACTATCCACCATTTCACTCATTGGTCAAATTCTTGGTTTTGCTACTCTTGTGACTTCTAGTTACTGAGGCAGGCATTCGCATATACTCATCTTTTTTTTTTAGAATTCCTGGCACATAGAGGTGCTTTAAAAATCTTATTTGACACTAATGGTTCTTTCTTTTCTTTTCTTTTTAATAACTTTTAGTTTAAAAATTATTTTATTTTAAAATTAAATTAAAATTTGTTTTTTGGCCACAGGGTTCTCATTTGGGACAGTAGCAAATAGAGCAGAGAATTAAAGTTTAAAAAAAGACATGAAAGGGAAATTTCAATTTTGGAAGCATTTGTGTATACAATGAAGTAAGAACCGGGAGACAGTGATGGAGGACTTAGATGCAGTCCGTGTCCTCTGGGGTCCATGTCTGAGAGAAAACCTTCATTGGTGCCTTGAGCATAGAACTCCAGCTTGTAGACAGTGAAAAGATGCTAGGTTTGGTGGAATTTCTTTTGTGTTTTGCTTTTCCTGAAAACGACAGAAACTATAGAACAAAATCACAGGCAGAAAGTGAGAGCAAAGAATGATTGTGTCAGGCAGCTTGTCCTAGTGGAGAATCAAAGCCAAGTGCTCTTTACCTGTGGATGGCTTGGCTCAAGAGAACTATGGCTTCTACATCTACTTTCCTGCTCTTTTTCCTCCCACGTCTATTCAGGATGAATAATAGAGGCAAGAGGAACAAGACAGAAATGAATTCTTCTAATCCTGGATATGTATAAACCCTATTGAAGATATATTATAATTTAAACTAATTTTAAATAATCCATCTACATTGTAGAGTCCATCTACAATGAAAAAATAAATGGCTTAGTCAGAATGACCATCATCAAAAAATCTAGAAACAATAAATGCTGGAGAGGGTGTGGAGAAAAGGGAACACTCTTGCACTGCTGGTGGGAATGTGAATTGGTTCAGCCACTATGGAGAACAGTATGGAGGTTCCTTAAAAAACTACAAATAGAACTACCATATGACCCAGCGATCCCACTACTAGGCATATACCCTGAGAAAACCATAATTCAGAAAGAGTCATGTACCAAAATGTTCATTGCAGCTCTATTTACAATAGCCCAGAGATGGAAACAACCTAAGTGTCCATCATCGGATGAATGGATAAAGAAGATGTGGCACATATATACAATGGAATATTACTCAGCCATAAAAAGAAACGAAATTGAGCTATTTGTAATGAGGTGGATAGACCTAGAGTCTGTCATACAGAGTGAAGTAAGTCAGAAAGAGAAAGACAAATACCGTATGCTAACACATATATATGGAATTTAAGAAAAAAAAATGTCATGGAGAACCTAGGGGTAAGACAGGAATAAAGACACAGACCTACTAGAGAATGGGCTTGAGGATATGGGGAGGGGGAAGGGTAAGCTGTGACAAAGTGAGAGAGGGGCATGGACATATATATACTACCAAACGTAAGGTAGATAGCTAGTGGGAAGCAGCCGCAGAGAAACACTATTCTTTTGCAGTCACAGAATATTCTCTATCCTGCTTTTTTTGTGGACAGCCTGTTCATACTATTTATATTAACTCCCCAGTCATTTATTTATCTTTGAAACTGTACTTACTCATGCCAACCATTTATTTGCTTTGTGGAAGGAAACAGGCTAGGGGAACTTTAGTTAGGTAACTTAAATTCACAGGAAGCTTGAGTCTGTTCTCTGTTGTTTGACTAACTGACCCTAGACAGCTTCCAAACTCAACTGTCCATAGGCACAAGGCAGGTTCCTTCAAAGGGTAGAACAAGGCTGGTGGCAAGTGCATCCACGTAGGAAGGATGCCCTTTCTGAAGGCAGCAGCAGCTAATCATTGTTGTCATGAGGGGTTGTGGGATAGTTAATTCATAGACTTTTGCTATTTCAAGAGAAACCAAAACCTTTTATGTGAAGTCTACTTATTACAAAATATTGTCAATTAATTCACATTAAACCAATGCTGTGCATGCAGTGCAAGCAAAACTTGCCCTCAGACCAGAAATGCCCCACTGGTTTGCCTCATCGATGTTAGAACATTTCTCAGTACAACCAGTTAAAGAACATGCTTTCTTACCTTTTTGAGCATTTGTATTAAAGATTTAGGGGAAAAAAGCATACAGCCCCTTATTGTTTACTCATTTTACTCATTTTACCTGAAACTAGGTCTGATAATTAGCTAGCCTGCACTGTTATGTCAGTCAGCATTCATTCTGATTGATTGGAATTATGTGGTCCAAGTGATTAAATATCCCTGTCCCAAATAAATAAACAACACATACCACTAGCTTGGTTTAGATGTGGTTTTGCCTAAACATTGAAAGTTCTTTCAAAACCTTTTTATTTCAAGTATTCTAGAATTTCTCAGTTACTTTAAAGATAAAGGTTATATTAACTTAAATAGTAATTTGTCAGACAATAATCCCACTCGTTCAATTTCAGAATATTATTCGGTGATTCTTACTCAGCAGCCGTTTTTTTTTTTTGTATATACTGCAATTTTATTTCAATTGCACAAAGTTAGTGTGTAGGAAATTTAAATGAAATAGTAAGGTAAAAATAGCAGAGAACCAAAAAATCTAAAAAGGAAGTACACCTAAAGCATGAGAATTCAACATTCATTAGTATTTCATCTTAAGGGTTTTTTGGGTAATATTTATTTATTTATTTGGCGGTGCCACGTCTTAGTTGCGGCATGCGGGATCTTAATTGCGGCATGTGGGATCTTTAGTTGCGGCATGTGGGATCTAGTTCCCTGACAAGGGATTAAACCCAGGCACCCCCAAGCATTGGGAGCTTGAAGTCTTAGCCACTGGACCACCAGGGAAGTCCCTCATCTTTAGTTTTGATTGACACTTGATGCTTGCAAATTTTGAAACAAACTGTGAGATCTCAGCAGCCCTTTTAAATGATCTGCCTGGTATGGGTTGATTTGAAATGTTTGGTAAAAAGCAATTGATTATCCATATTCTTCAAAGATCATAATGGACTATTGGCTTCCCTTTTGTTGAATTTAATCATGTTTTCAGTCAATTAACTGTGAAGTGTCTTCAACTTAATAGAAATATAATTGGTTCAATTGTCAATTGTGTTAGACTTAAAGCCAATTCCAAATATGAGATCATATTGAAAGCTGTTTGTAACATGCTTTTTTCCTCCAAAATTTTTATTTAATTTATTTATTTAAATTTATTTATTTAATTTATTTATTTTTGGCTGCATTGGCTCTTCGTTGCTGCGTGGGCTTTTCTCTAGTTGCGGAGAGTGGGGGCTACTCTTCGTTGCAGTGCGCGGGCTTCTCATTGCGGTGGCTTCTCTTGTTGCAGAGCACGGGCTCTAGGCACATGGGCTTCAGTAGTTGTGGCACACGGGCTCAGTAGTTGTGGCTTGTGGGCTCTAGAGCACAGGCTCAGTAGTTGTGGCGCACGGGCTTAGTTGTTCCGTGGCATATGGGATCTTCCCGGACCAGGGCTGGAACCTGTGTCCCCTGCTTTGGCAGGTGGATTCTTATCCACTGTGCCACCAGGGAAGCCCCCAAATTTTTATTTTAAATAATAATTTACAGGATCTCAATATTGAATAAACTTACTTTGAAAAGCTGACCTAAAATAAATAGATGGCCAGTTATTTCTCCAGCAAAAATGGGTTTATTTGGGATCAGCAGAGAATTGTAATTTGGGGTCTGTGACCATGGTGAGTCACGTGCAAGTCCCAGCACTGTGAAGAATGGAGAACTCTTATCAAGGGGAAAGGAAGTTGGAAGGGCTGGAGTAAATAAAGAGTCCATGGGTTTTCATTGGTTGAGTTATTGCCAAGAAACAAGAGGAATCTTTTTCCTGTTGGCTCTGGTATCATTGCAAAGTATGAGAGTTCTCTCTTCTAGTCTCTAATTCAATTTAATTGAGGTTTCTGTTTATTAACTTTTTACAGAAATTATTTAGGATAGTAATGACCTTTATAGTAACCAAAACATCTAGTCAAATGAGGCAGCAGTGGAAAGAGCCAAAAGACATGGGCCTGGTCTCATTTGCTAGCCAATGTAATTCTTTGGTTTTATTTAAGTATTATTATTAATATTAAGTATTTGGAAATATTCTGGGCCAGAAATGTAACTATTTCCATGGTAGGATTTTTATACTTATATTTATCTCACACTTGTTTTTCTCAGTGAGAAAGAGGAAAACTAGCATCTCTGGAACTTATGATGTTTGAAACTTATTAACTCTATTGCCTCTGGCTATAGAGATCAAAAAGGAGTTTTGCAAGTTGAGGTTAGAAGAGCAGTCTGTCTTTCTGACCTGTAGTGTTGCCAGTAATTGTAAGCCAGGGGTTACACTTGGGAAATTAAGATATTTGATTCCTAAAAAAGAGTGTGATATGTGCAGGGCCAATAGCAGGGCTTGGAGCTGTTTACATGTATGAGGGGTAACTTCTCAGGTCAGGAGTGATCAACAAATTAATTATCTTCTCAAAGAAGCAGCTTTTAGTTTTATTGATCTTTGCTATCGTTTCCTTCATTTCTTTTTCATTTATTTCTGATCTGATCTTTATGATTTCTTTCCTTCTGCTAACTTTGGGGTTTTTTTGTTCTTCTTTCTCTAATTGCTTTAGGTGTAAGGTTAGGTTGTTTATTTGAGATTTTTCTTGTTTCTTGAGGCAAGATTGTATTGCTATAAACTTCCCTCTTAGAACTGCTTTTGCTGCATCCCATAGGTTTTGGGACATCATGTTTTAATTGACATTTGTTTCTAGGCATTTTTTGATTTCCTCTTTGATTTCTCTTTCTTGCTTATTTAGTAGCCTATTGTTTAGCTTCCATCTGTTTTTATTTTTTCCAGTTTTTTCCTGTAATTGATATCTAGTCTCATAGTGTTGTGGTCGGAAAAGATACTTGGTATGATTTCAATTTTCTTAAATTTACCAAGGCTTGATTTGTGACCCAAGATATGATCTATCCTGGAGAATGTTGGATGAGCACTTGAGAAGAAAGTGTATTCTTTTGTTTTTGGATGGAATGTCCTATAAATGTCAATCAAGTACATTTTGTTTAATGTGTCATTTAAAGCTTGTGTTTCCTTATTTATTTTCATTTTGGATGATCTGTCCATTGGTGAAAGTGGGGTGTTAAAGTCCCCTACTATGATTGTGTTACTGTCGATTTCCCTTTTTATGGCTGTTAGCATTTGCCTTATGTATTGAGGTGCTCCTATGTTGGGTGCGTAAATATTTACAATTGTTATATCTTCTTCGATTGATCCCTTGATCATCATGTATGTCCTTTGTCTCTTGTAATAGTCTTTATTTTAAAGTCTATTTTGTCTGATATGAGAATTGCTACTCAAGCTTTCTTTTGATTTCCATTTGCATGGAATATCTTTTTCCATCCCCTCACTTTCAGTCTGAATGTGTCCCTAGGTCTGAAGTGGGTCTCTTGTAGACAGCATATATATGGGTCTTGTTTTTGTATCCATTCAGCCAGTCTGTGTCTTTTGGTTGGAGCATTTAATCCATTTACAGTTAAGGTAATTATCGATATGTATATTCCTATTACCATTCTCTTAATTGTTTTGGGTTTGTTATTGTACGTCTTTTCCTTCTCTTGTGTTTCCTGCCTAAAGAAGTTCCTTTTGCATTTGTTGTTAAGCTGGTTTGATGATGCTGAATTCTCTTAGCTTTTGCTTGTCTGTAAAGGTTTTAATTTCTCTGTCGAATCTGAATGAGGTCCTTGCTGGGTAGAGTAATCTTGGTTGTAGGTTTTTCCCTTTCATCACTTTAAATATGTCCTGCCACTCTCTTCTGGCTTGCAGAGTTTCTGCTGAAAGATCAGCTGTTAATCTCATGGGGATTCCCTTGTATGTTATTTGTTGCTTTTCCCTTGCTGCTTTTAATATTTTTTCTTTGTATTTAATTTTTGATAGTTTGATTAATATGTGTCTTGTTGTGTTCCTCCTTGGATTTATCCTGTATGGACCCTCTGCCCTTCCTGGACTTGACTGAATATTTCCTTTCCCATGTTAGGGAAGTTTTCAACTATAATCTTTTCAAATATTTTCTCAGACCCTTTCTTTTTCTCTTCTTCTTCTGGAACCCCTATAATTAGAATGTTGGTACATTTAATGTTGTCGCAGAGGTCTCTGAGACTCTCCTCAATTCTTCCCATTCTTTTTTCTTTATTCTGCTCTGCAGTAGTTATTTCCACTATTTTATCTTCCAGGTCACTTATCTGTTCTTCTGCCTCAGTTATTCTGCTATTGGTCCCTTCTAGAGAATTTTTAATTTCATTTATTGTGTTGTTCATGATTGTTTGTTTGCTCTTTAGTTCTTCTAGGTCCTTGTTAAACGTTTCTTGTATTTTCTCCATTCTATTTCCAAGATTTTGGATCATCTTTACTATCATTACTCTCAATACTCTTTCAGGTAGACTGCCTATTTCTTCATTTGTTTGGTCTGGTGAGTTTTTACCTTGCTCCTTCATCTGCTGCATATTTCTCTGTCTTCCCTTTTTGCTTAGCTTACTGTGTTTGTGGTCTCCTTTTTGCAGGCTGCAAGTTCATAGTTCCTGTTGTTTTTGGTGTCTGCCCCCAGTGGGTAAGATTGGTTCAGTGGCTTGTGTATGCTTCCAGGTGGAGGGGACTGGTGCCTGTATTATGGTTGGTGGGGCTGGATCTTGTCTTTCTGGGGGGCAGGGCTGTGTCTGGTGGTGTGTTTTGGGGTGTCTATGAACTTAATATGATTTTATGCGGCCTTTCTGCTAATGTGTGGGGTTGTGTTCCTGTCTTGCTAGTTGTTTGGCATGGGGCGTCCAGCACTGGTGCTGGCTGGCCGTTGGTTGTAGCTGGGTTTTAGTGTTGAGACAGAGACTAAGATATATTTCTGATAAGTGCTTTGCCCCAGGGTTCTCTTTCAGTAACTGCCCATGGTTGAATTTGGAATGTCTTAACTATTTCAATCTCCTTTCTTAGATTATATTCCCTGGGCAGCCTGCCCTTTCTCTTGTTGGTTTGTCAACTGTTAGACACTGATTTTTATTAGTTTGAAAGAACATAAATAATCAGAAATGACGCCTCCAACTAACAAAATGACAATGGTTCTCTGCCAATACATCCTTGGTTTGTTTCCAAGAGGTTGCAATGGTGGTGTGATGGGGAGTATGAAACTCCCCATTCCTACCTGGGTCTGACTCTAGGCCATGACTTGGGATATTTGCAAACCCTAGAGGGAGGAAGTTTATCTGAATCATTTCTGATTCTTTTCTATTCTATTCTATTCTTCTCTATTCTTTTCTATTCTAACTCTGATTCTATTCCTATTCTCTTGCTCCTGTTTGTTATTGTGATGTTGTTTTGTTTTGCATACCTGGTATATTTTTATTAACTACCAGGCACTGCATATGAAAAATTGGAGGTGATCTGGATTGTGTTATCTCTATCTAAAGAGAGTTTACTCTATCCTCTGCTAGGTAGCTCTAGTGGAGGCAAATCACCTTAATCAAGTGAACTTAGAAGACTGGAATCTGGATTTCAGTCTTCTGAAGATTTAACCTCCTTCTTGATTGGTACAGCATCCTGAAGTTTTCGAATGAGTGCATGAAGTAGTCACTAGAGTGAATCTCCCTTGGTGGATCATGGCCTCCAATTTTGTCTTCTTAACACTAAAAGATTTTTTTTAAATCTGTTTTTATTTTCAGTGGCTTTATGTTTGGCTTCTTAGCTTCTTGCCCTAATCAGCTTAATTCAGAAAATGTCTTGACAGGAAAACCAGCTGAGTATCATGTTTATCTTTTTACATCTCTCTTCCCTCCAGTCAATACTCTCAAATCTTGGCTGCCTTGACAGCACCAAACTCTAATTGCTGTTTTTCAAGCCTTGTGAGATTACCAAAAACTCCCTAACATTATCTACTTTATAGCAGTGGCTAAGGATTCTAAACCTATCTGCTGAAATCTAGAATTGGCAAATGCCCTGAGGTGCAAGTAGCATTCAGAATTCATCTCACCTTTCTTTTTTTTTTTAAAGTCTAAATCTTTCTTTTCATGTGAATCACTGTAGATTTATGCCTCTAGACAGTGTGTTGCATAGATATTTAATGTCTGCATGTGTATAATTCCTTCAACTACAGAAAACCTGCCCCACCAGCCTTCAGTCGTCCTGGTTTCCAACTGAGGAATTAGATAGTCAAAAAACCAAAATCGAGTTCTAAGCCTATATCTTTCTAGAACTGTCATCTCACCTTTCTGCACTTCTCTTCTCACTAGGATCTTGACACCTCAAGTTCTGGCTGCCTTGGCAGCTCTCCAGTGCCTTCAAACAAATAACTTAAAAAAATTTTTTTTTAGTTGGAATTTCTTATTGTTCTTGGCATGAAGAATGGTCTGCAACAAGCAACTTTCATTGCAGGTAAAAGTGATCATACTTATTCAACTGATTATTTACTGTTGAAACAAATATTTATTGAATACTTGCTATATTCCAAATATTGTATTAAATGTCAGAGTTATAAGGATGAATAAAATATAATTTCTGGCATCAAAGGGTTCATATTTGTTAGGGGAGGTAAGAACTGTAATTGGAGTATCTTACTTGGGATGCTCCTATAAGCCCCCAAATTGAGCACTGTTTAGTGATTTGGGTGCAGGTAGACTATTGGGGGGTTTGGTAATACTGGGAAATTGGAGAAAGGGCACTGAGAATAGTTAAATAGGGAAAGAAGGAAAGCAAATTCAAGGGAATATACTAAATTGGATTACTGGTGTGGACAACTGGGGTTCATTCAGTTCCACTGGGGTCCCTCTGGGGAACCATGGAAAATGTCTCTTGGTATTGCTTGCTCAAAGTGTGCAAGAGGGGAATATATGTTCACTGGCTCTTGCCCTCATTAATCAAGTATTGACCCAAAGGGGATTAAATTCTCACACCTTCAGGTTTTTGTACAGACCAGCATGGCTTAGTGTGTTCCTGTAGCCACTGTACACCGAGGAGGAAGAGAAGCGCCAGGAAGAAAGCAAGAGAAATGGGGCCCAGATGAAATGAGGGGTCAGACTACACCTGTTTGCAACTGGTTAGTATAGCAATCTCTGGAGAAAAATGATAGGCCTAGAGGTTGTAAGACAACAAAAGATACTCAACACAGGAAGTGAAGAAGGACGAGGGAATTTTAACATAACATGGATGCATTTGTTCAAATTCAAATAATATTTTAGAACAAATAGACTCATAAATATGAAAAAAAAAAATCTTGCATCAAAAAAAAGAGCCTAAGGAAGCAAAACAGTAGAAAAAAGCAGATGGGTCAGTTTAACCCCAAATAATGTCTATAAGTTTTAAAGGAAAGTGTCTGGACTTTTGCATAATCTTGACGACAGAAGTAAATTATGATGTGTACACACTTGAAAAGAAAAAAAGAATTTGTATTAGGGTTATCCAGTGCAGAAGGAGGAATTGATTGGGAACCTGAGAAGAGGAAACACAAGGAAACAATGCAACCAGGATTGTGGTTTTGTAACGATATATAGATGGATGCAGCCTGGTTAGATAACTTTGGGGATAATACATACATGTGGCTTCTTTTAATTTAAAAATTAAAAAAAAATAAATTTAATATTTTTGAAAATTAAAAAATATATTTAAAAATTCTTTTAAAATTAATATTACCAAAGAGTAACCTTAGGTCAGTTTTATTAAACCTGCAGGTGGATAGTATATTATGAGACCGTAGGCTAGGAGAGTATAACGCACATAAGTTTTGCTTGACCAGCCTCTGTTCTTCTTCCTCTGATTATTTTATCATTTTTATTATATGGAAAGCCACTTCCTGTACACTCTCAGTCCGTGTGATTGGGGGTGGAACTGACGCAGTCCCTGGGGCCTGATATTTGGAGGTGAGTGTGTGTGGCAGGCATGTGATCCAGGCTGACCAATGAGTTGTTCCATCTCTCTGGTCAGAGGACTTGGTTCTGGGATAGAAAAGGGACCAAGTCAGCACAAAGAAAGTCAGTGCTGGACTTCTATCAAAATTACTGGGAGAAGTTCCCTGCTGGCCTAGTGGTTAGGATTCTGGGCTTTCATTGCCTGTGACCCAGGTTCAATCCCTGGTTGGGGAGTTGAGATCCTGCAAGCTGCGTGGTGGCCAAAAAAAAAAAAAAAAAAAAAAATTACTGGGAGAGAGGTAGTGTTTCCGCTGAAGTTGCTCAGCTGGGAGTATAAGCCCGAGCTGCTGGTGGCCTTTTTGCCCTTGCAAGTGTAGGGCCTGTGAGTGACATTGGGGCAAGCAGAGCCCTTTGATGGAGACAACAGAGTCAGGACAATATCATCTGATCTCCTGAATCCAAATGTGCCTGAAGCTAGGTTTCCTTCTGAAAGTTTTGGATAGGTAAATCAGTTCATTCTTTTTCTCCTCAAGCCGCTTGCAGCTAAAATAGGCCTGATGACATGGAGAGTACCAGTGGGTGTGGGGGGAGGAGGTAAAGACCTCTCAGGAAGAGGATCAAGAGGAATTGACGACTCGATTGGCTGGACGTGGAGGCTGTGGGAGAAAGAGGACACAAAGCTGACTTTGAAGTCATTTGAATAGCTTGTGATGTTTTTAACCCAAGGAGAGATATGATTGATGAAAAAACAATTTTTCCTTTCACATATCCAATCCACATAGAAAAACATATTTAAATCACAAACTATAAGGTAGTAAATGAGAAATATGTAGCTGCTTCTCAATAGCATGTTTTTCCTTTAGTTACCATTGGCTTAAAAATTTTGGTAGGTTATATGTCTCTGAGGTTATTAAAAGTAATTTTTTGAATTTACACAGTGTTTTATAGTTTTCAAATCACTTTGGAATCTCTTATCTTGTTTAATCTTCCTAAGAACTGTATGTAGTAGGTGGGATAGTTATCATCATTCTCCGCTTACCAATGAGGGTATGAGGCACAGAGAAGTTAAGATAATTAACTATGGAAACCCAGCACATAATTTGTAAGAATGGTGTGAGAAGCCAAATTTCCTAATCCAGTGCTTTTCCCATACATCACTCAGCTTTCCTGTCCTTAAGAATTGTGATTAGTTATAATCAGTGGTAAAATTATCATCAGTGATCAAGTTATAAACAGGTGGCATTCAGAAAATGGCATCAGGTTTTCTTTAAAACATTACAAAACATATTTAATCCAGTCAGAGCTATTCTAAAAAAATACTAATTTGGAACTGACTCAACCCTGATGTGGATCCGAGTGTTCGCTGTGGGTCATTCCACTGTCCGATATCTCCAATATTCTCTGGGATTCTGGGTGGGAGAGAGCTGGAAATGGGAGAGGATTCTGGCTCAGAGGAGAGGGTCCTATAAATTGGGAAATGTCATTCTAGATGAGTAAACATTTCCTTGCTAGGGAAGTTATTCTGAGACTCTCTTATCTTCTAGTTCCCAGGAAACACAAGTTGTCTCAACTCTAATTGAGGAAAACGTAAAGGGACTTCAGGGAAGGAGATAAGGGCCAGTTGCCCGCCAAACTGATGATATGAGTCAGCCCCATAGCCAGTTGAGCGAACAGGAGTTATATATATATGTGGAGTTTCGTCCAAGGGAAAAAATGTAGATAGTTTAAGTACATTGATAAAGAGCAATGTATTGGGCCACCAGGCAAATCTCACCATACTGTCCAAGGAACAAAAACACCAACATCAATGGAACTCGTTTTCCCCAATAGCCACACACTCAGTTTTCAAGTGCTCACAAAATGGAGCTTGATTTCAAGTAATACTGAATAATTTTGTGCCATTTCCAATTTTAACTTTTCTGTGGGAAGGTAGGAAATGTTGAGACTAATGCAAAAACTTTGGGGACAGAAAGGTCTTGCTTTGTAAAATTGTATGGTTTGACACTTAGCTGCTTTAATGAAATTGTTGTTTATATTATGCTGCTTCAGAGCCAAAATAGAGTATTGAATTTCTTCTAAGTCAGGTAGTTAAGCCCAAGTTTCCAAATGAAACTAATGGTCTGGCTCTATTTAAATGTGTTGATTCTGGATTCATAAGGTTGTGTCAAAATGTGATTACACGTTCTCCAATTTCTACACTGCCTCCCTTACTCCTGTAAAGATATCTTTGGTGTATTGATTCTTCATTTAACCTTAAACTAGTACTTAGGTAAGAAATATGAACACGGCTCTTTTTCCACTCAGAAAAAAAAAAGGAAACAAATTAATCTAATAAATCAGTGTTATTCTAAACAGTAGTAAAATACTGAGAAATGTTTTTCTCATTCCTGCTGTAGCCTGTTAACAACAACTGGAGGTGATCCCTGGGTTAGCTGGGAAACACACATTGATTGCTATCTGTAGAAAACTCCACTTTCTAAATAAAGCAAACAATGAAATACATTGTCTGCAAAGTGACATACCTCAATGTGAAAATATTAAGGCTTGAAAGCTCTAGATCCTGGCACTAGAAATTTCTTGCCAGTGAGGACATTTTTTTTTTTCCTTCTGTGAACAGTAGAAGGGTAAGAAAGGAGAAGATGGACTTCTGCAGTTTAGTTTTATGACATTATGAGGGATCACATCTGTTTTTTCTCTAGGATAGGGAACACAGACATAGCAATCACCTATTGTATTTTCTCACTAGACTGGATCGATGATCTGTGGGAACTTGCTTATTTATTCCTTAGCAAAATTTTGTTGCTCCATTACTGAATCTACTAAGAGAGTTGTACAAACTCCATATTCTATTTTCACATACAATTCTACATAAATGTTTATACCTTTTATTTAGAAGAGGAATAATTAAAAGAGGAAAAGTATCCCATATACACACAATACCTCTTGATGGACTATCATTTTATGGGATGGGGGTGTGTGGGAGGATGGGAGAGTAGGAGACCCATCAGAATATAATGTGTGAGTAATTATCATTTTAACTGGGGCCAAGACACCAAGATATTATTGCCTTTTTAAGAGATGTGTGCGCTGTTGAGCTGCTTTCCTTAAAGAACCCATTTCTAAATATCTCCATGTTCCCACCCATAAAAGTACTAAAAATTCTAAAGGGTATGAAGGATATAAAAACAGGATAGAGTCAATCACTATTTTCTGTAAACTGGGTCCTTATTATTCTATTATTTATCCCTGTGACAACATGTTTTGCAATTTCTACTTAGAATATGGATAGATAATAGAGTCTTGATGGTCTGATTTTTTTTTTTTTTTTTTTTTTTTTTTTTTTTTTTTGGCGGTACGCGGGCCTCTTACTGTTGTGGCCTCTCCCGTTGCGGAGCACAGGCTCCGGACGCGCAGGCTCAGCGGCCATGGCTCACGGGCCCAGCTGCTGCACGGCATGTGGGATCTTCCCGGACCGGGTCACAAACCCGTGTCCCCTGCATCGGCAGGCAGACTCTCAACCACTGCGCCACCAGGGAAGCCCCGCTGGTCTGATTTTTAATTTGAAAACTTATCAGTCAAATATTTAAGGTAATTCTATAGGCAGAGAAACTTCAGTGTTTTATATTATTGTTGTATCTCTGGATGACAAGAAAATTTCTGTACATTGACAGACTATACATGTAAATGTAAAAGAATGTGTCCTTCAGCTGCCTTAATCTTAGGAAAAAACAATGAAGAAGATCAAAATATTTCAACTTGGTAGTATAAGACATATGAAGACATGATCATCTAGATAATAAAAATCAATTTCCTATCCTTGTACTGAAACCTGAACCCCACAGAGCAGCATGATGTAATTCTATTACCATGCTTAATTTCTTGGCATTTGCATGGGCTTTTTATTTTGTGTTACTATTATTCCTGGCAAATGAATAAATTTCACTCAGCAGAAATAAATTAGACAGCTTGCCACTCAAACTAATCACTGTGGTGCTTTGCTTCCCCTGCTCAAAAGATAGGCTGACAGCTCCTGGGCATTAATCTAGCTATTTCTTGATAACAGAGCATCTATTTGCACATGGCTGTGAGGAGAGTTATAAAGATTTTAAAAGTAATTATCTTTGGGTCTCCCTAGGATTTGAAAGTCTACTTAAAGAAAGTTTAAGACATTGTAAGTCTTCAAGAATTAAGTTTACGGTGTGCAATTTAATCAGAGTTTGAGATTAAATCGGGAACTGGGTATGTCGAAGAGGATGGAGGAAATATTTATCTTAGCCAGGATTTAGTTGCTCATAACCCTGAAATTTCAATAAAATAAGTGAAAAGTGGTAGGTGGAGAGACTCAGGGCTATAATTACACTGAACAAAGAGAACTAAGCCCAGATCCCTTTTTCTAGCTGGCATCATGAAGATGTCCTGGAATACACTTTTGTCAGTGACGAATGCTACCTTGTGTTACACTGAGTATAAGATGCCTATAACGCACGATCAGAAGCAGTCGTGAAAGAAGGGCTATATCTACTCCTGTAGATGACATCTGTACCAGTGCATAAAATTGACTCTATCCTGCATCTATGCATAAAATTTACGCTTATATCCTCTCTTCGCTTCGTTTCTTTTAGGCTACACATTTTCTTTAAATATGTGAACAAGATCTATTGGTTTAATGTACCCGTTATCCTAAGACCTAGAGGATGTTAAAATGGACTTGAAGAACATAGGTGAAACCCTGAAGAAAAAAAAAGTCAATAAATTTTTATCTTAAAGGAGTTGCATTTTTAACGTTATTTTCTTGGAAGATGTGCCTTTGAGATAGCTGTATATATTTTGTTCAGGCAGATGCATTGTGACTTCTTGGTTTAAAAAGATGTAGAAGTCTGTGAGAATCACTAGAAGGGGAAAGGGTAACACTCATTAACTTCACTGAGGCCATGGCAGGCAGATCTATTTTAAATTCTGGTGGCAAAGGGATATTTGAAAAGTATTTATGAAGTTATCTCATCTATTTTTCCAAATAATATTCTTCATGTTCTCCAAACTTGGGAAAGCTTTATGGAAAAGAGTGAGCCATAAAGTGGATGATCTTGCTAGTAGTACGACATTAATTTTCTTGTATGATTCATATTTCAGGATAGAATTTGTTTTTAAATATTTACATATTAACAAAAAAAGCACTTTTCCTTCATCCTTTTTCTCCCAATCATTTATTTTTCACCTTTACAACTTTTACATTCCCTAGAGAAAAACATGGGCTATCTTCAGCACACCCCAAAATTCTGCCTTGTTTTCAAGCCCAGTGATTCTACTTTGACCAACCTCCCACCAAAGGAGATAGGCTTTGTCATCATACAGCCTTTCGGCAGCACTGAAAGATATAGCACAAGTCACATGTGAGTTGAGCCTTAAAGAAGTTACTTCGATGTCTTTGAAAATGCAAAAATGCTCACCAATAAAGAAGAAAGCGACCAAAAAAAAATTATAATTTCCCCTTGCAGGTAGTTTTAAAAAAGTGTTTTGTTTTTTAAATCAGGTTCAGAATTATTCTGTTTATACTGAAGTACAGATCTCAACAATAAGGGTGAATCCTTACCCAATATAAACAAGAGTTTAATATTGGTTCCATCTCTGGGTGAAAATAAATAGCTCTGAAGAGTCAACTTTCTCATTTTTTCCCCCACACTCTGCCTATAATAGTTGTTTTATGTCATTCCTGTCAGAGCTCTGATACAAAGTTGGAGTAGTATGATATAGTCCAGCTCTAAGTCTTTATGAAAGTTATGAAAGGAGATGTCTTTGCCAGCAATTTAGAATTCTAAATGGTCAGTCTTTCTGGATTTTAGGTTGCTCCTCCCAGACCAACCTGTGGTAGACTTACTCATGGTCTTTGGAATTGCTCATATTTGGGGTTGAAACTTTACTCATCTCCTTACTTGTGGTTTTAATTTACCAGGTCTCTTTTGAAGCCATGCTTTTTTCTTCACCCATGGAATGGGATAATGAATATGCCAACCTCATGGAGTTGTGAGACTTAGGTCCCATTTGTTTATTTTTATTTCCATTATTCTAGGAGTCAGTTCCAAAAAGATATTGTTGAGATTATGTCAAAGAGTGTTCTGCCAATGTTTTCCCTGTGAGTTTTATAGTATCTGATTTTACATTTAGGTCTTTAATCCATTTTGAGTTTATTTTTGTGTATAGTGTTAGAAAATGTTCTAATTTTATTCTTTTGCATGTAGCTGTCCAGTTTTCCCAGCACCACTTATTGAAGAGACTGTCTTTTCTCCATTGTATATTCTTGCCTCCTTTGTTGTAGATTAATTGACCATAAGTGCGTGGGTTTATTTCTGGGCTTTCTATCCTATTCCATTGACCAATATTTCTGTTTTTGTGTGAGTATCATACTGTTTTGATTACTGTAACTTTGAAGTATAGTCTGAAGTTAGGAGCTTGATTTCTCCAGCTCCATTTTTCCTTCTCAAGATTGTAGTTGTGAGACTTAAATGAGATAACATAAGCAGGGAACCTAGCTCAGAGTCTGTTACTTGGGAATTGCTCAGTGGAAAGCTACAATTTTCATGATGTTGCTGATGGTGTCATAAAGGGGTATTTCCAGTCTTATAGCTACTGAAGCTCCCCTTCTCGGGTATGAGCAACCAACCAGAGGCATCTGAAAGCGAATGAGCTCTAGTACTGAGACGCACTCAGGACGTGTGGTCACTGTTGTTGGGTTTACTAACCATTAAAAAGAGTGACTCACTTCTTACAACAAGTGACTTGCAGCTCCAAGGCCCTAAAAGACTGTAACCAGTAGACACTGCCCTTCAGTGTGCATGCCTAACTCTATTTTAGCTGTAATTAAACACCTTAAATCTGATCGTTTCTACCTAAGCTAATATGCTTTAGTGAACCCGGTACCTAGTACAGATCCTGGGGTGGAGTAAGCAGGTGTTCGGTATATGGTCATCGGGGAGTAAATCTAGCTCTTTCCTTGGTTCTTGGTGGGAACTCTGGAGCACACCTTAATAAACCTTAGCAAATACAGAAGCAACTGGATATTCTTTGAGGTGATCTGACACAGTTGTCATTCCTTCATTTCTACTAATATTTATCAAGTTTATGTGCAAGCTCTTTAGTTAGTATTCATATTCTAATTTTGTTTAATCCTTACAGGATTAATATTGAGGTAAATAATATTTCTATTTTTCAGATAAGGAAATCGAGGCTTAGATAAAATGACTTATTAACTAACATCAGCTAAGTTTACTGTGATGTGTGGACTTGTGTAACACCTTAGCTGCTATCTGGATAGTGGCATGCCTCACCTGGAGTGAATTTGGGGTACTGAATGCTGTATATTCAGTTACCCCCAAGATCCTTCCTCGAGAGCATATTATTCAATATTTAGATGCATTCTTTTTTTTCAGGCTTGGGCTATGTTATGCACTGAATGTTTGTGTTCTTCCAAAATTCATATGTGAAGGCGTAATTCCCAATGTGACTATTTGGAGATAGGGCCTTCACGGAAGTAATTAAGGTTAAATGAGGTTATAAGGGTAGGACCCTGATCCAATAGAATCAGTGTCCTTATAAGAACAGACACCAGAGAGCTTGCTCTGTCTCTCTCTCTCTCCACCGTATGAGGACATAACAACAAGGCAGCCATATACAAGCCAAGAAGTGAACTGTGTTGCACCTTGAGCATGGACTTTCCAGCCTCCAAAACTCTGAGAACATAAATTTCTGTTGTTTAAGCCATGCAGTCTGTGGTATTTTGTTACAGCAGCCTGAGCAGACTAAGACAAGCCCTCATAAGGTGTAGATGCTTGGATGTTCTCTTGTATGCTCAGTTAGTACACTGGTAAGCAAAAATCAGGTGTGCAAAAAAAGTCAAAATGTAAAATTGATTAATTTTATTATAAAATTATAATAAAATTTATTTATAAAATTAATTTTAATTAATTAATTTTTTAGACAATTTTTTAGAGCATCTTTAGGTTCACAGCAAAATTAGAAGGCAAGTATAAAGATTTCTCCTGTCTCCACACATGCATAATCTTGCCCACTATCAATATCCCCTAACAGAGTGGTACATTTGTTACAACTGATGAACCTACATTGACACATCATAATCACCTAAAGTTCAGGGTTTACCCTAGATTTTACTCCTGATGTTATACATTTCTGTAGGTTTGCAAAAGTGTATAATGACATGTATTCATCATTATAGTTTCATACAGATTATTTTCACTGTCCTAAAATCCTGTGTGCTCCACCTATTCTTCCCCCCATCAACCCTTGATAACCACTGATCTTTTCACTGTCTCCATAGTTTTGCCTTTTCCAGAATGTCATGTAGTTGGGATTGTATGGTACGTAGCCCTTTCAGAAGGATTCTTTCACTTAGTAATATGCATTTAAGGTTTCTCAGTGTCTTTTTATGGCTTGATAGCTCATTTCTTGTTAGCGCTGAATAATATTCCATTGTCTGGATGTACCGTGGTTTATCTATCCATTAACCTACTGGGGAACATCTTGGTCGTTTCCAAGTTTTGGCGATTAAGAATGAAGCTGCGGGGCTTCCCTGGTGGCGCACTGGTTGAGAATCTGCCTGCCAATGCGGGGGACACCGGTTCGAGCCCTGGTCAGGGAAGATCCCACATGCCGCGGAGCAGCTGGCCCCGTGAGCCACAATTACTGAGCCTGTGCGTCTGGAGCCTGTGCTCCGCAACGAGAGGCCACGATAGTGAGAGGCCCGCGCACCGCGATGAGGAGTGGCCCCCACTTGCCGCAACTAGAGAAAGCCCTTGGTAGAGAAACGAAGACCCAACACAGCCAAAAATAAATAAATAAATTAAAAAAAAAAAAAAAAAAGAATGAAGCTGCTATGAAAATCCAAGTGCAGGTTTTTGTGTAGATATAAATTTTCAACTCCTTTGGGTGGAGTTAAATCCAGATCTGCTGACACTGCTCCAAGAACACACAGCTATAAATAGCAATGTCAGTGTGGGCCGGAAAATTGAAATTCCACCGGCTTCCCCTGTTTCCATTTGCATTCCTTGACTCAGAGGTGGTACTTAAAATAAAAAAAAATGTAATAGTGCACTCAAAAAGTCAGCTTGCTGAAGAGATATCTCTAAAATTTCATTTGTTTTCCATGTTCACAGCAATTTTTTGAATTTTAATCTATAAAAATCTGTATCTCCATGTACAACTTTTCCTTTCCTTTGATAGGGTCACTTCTAGAACAGGCTGGAAATCAGAGTCAGAAAAATGAAATAAAACTCTGAGTTTTCATTCATCCACATTCTTATGTATTCTTGAGAGTCTCACTTTTGTTACCAATGACAGTGACAAAATTAATTAAGGACAAAATGACTTAGTATCCTCTAAAATTTCTCCTTTGTTCCTGTAGTTTCTAACATTTCTGGAGAATAATACTTAGAAAACATCTGCGTTTTGACCTCTGGGTTTATTGCACTGAGTGAAAAACAGGGTAAAAGGCGGTTATTAAGTCATTGAAAATGGTATCTGTATTTACTATGCCCTTTCATTTATGCCTTCTGCTCTTGACTTTAAACACTTGTTTCCAGGAGGGACAAAGCTTTGCTAATGCTCTGAGGCTCACTTTTCTCTCACGATTGGAAGAATTTGATGGTATCCAGAATTACACATGAAAGGTAGAAAAGCTGTAGGGTTACACTGAAAGGCATCTTGGGAGAGGCTGAGTTTTTCTTTCACCTGAATTAGGAGCAAAAAATATCAATGTGTATGCCCCCAAAAGAACAAAAAGGGATCCATTTAAAGAAATAGCTTACAGGAAGGTCATAGCATTTTAGTGCTGACAGTCACTCCACCCTTACCTTATATTCTAAATGAGAAAATTAAGACCCAGAGGAAGCTCCAGACTTTTCAGTTGGTCATTGTGATGTCAGAAAAGTTTTGAAACATATGCATAGTGTTCTCAAATGCTTGTGTTATTCAGTGCTCAACTGAAGACTTCAGGGGAACCTCTGCACATTTCTAGAGGTCTCTGTGCAGGATTTTCCTCTGGGATCCTCTGCCCTGTGAACTGCAGCTGCTTCAGCTTTTCCTGGACTCAGCTGTCTCCTCATCTTGTGGAGTCCCAGCAGGTGTTCTGGAAATGCATCAGGCTGTAAGAGTTTGTTTCCCCTCTCTTGGGAAATGCATCTGTAAGGCTGTAAGAGTTTGTTTCCCCTCTCTTGGGAGTCACTGTCCTGCTGCTGCCTGATGTCCAGTGTCTGAAAAGCATTGTTTCATATATTTTGTTTGTTAGCTTCTTTATTTAGTGTCATTGTTTCACACAGGAGAATAAACCTCGCCCGTTTCTCCATCTTCCCTCCAGCTGTTTGATCCAGGCAGTTCAGTTCACCTTCTGTTTTATTAACTTCTGCTCTTTATTATTTCCTTCCCTCTCCTTTCTTTTGGTTATTCTGTTGTTCTTTTTCTAAATATGTTAACATATTTAGTTAACTTTTAGCCTTTCTAAATGATGTATTGAATGGTTTAAAATGCTTAATGTTTTCCTATTTGCTGCTTTATATTTTGGTAAGCTATTTAATAATTGTTATGACTTACTAGAAAATTATTTTTTTCTCATCATGTGATGGTCCTATTTATCTCTGAAAATGCTTTATCCATAAGTCTATTTTATCTGATGTTGATATAGCTGCACCAGCTTTCTATATTTTTATAGTTTCTTTACATTCTTATTGAGATTTAATACACATACAGCAAAGAGCATGGAGGGCGCTAATCTTAAGGGTTGAGCTCGATGAAATTTTTAAGTACACAGCCATGTACACACCATGTGGATCAAGAGAGAGAACTTTTCTAAGCATCCCAGAGAGTCACCAGCATTTTTTTCAGTTGATATTTTCTGTGTACATCTTTTTCATTCCCTTTACTTTCAACCCCTCTGTGTCGTTAGTTTGAAAGATTTTTCTTTTAAACAATGTGTAACTTTTCCCAAAACTGTAGTAAATAGATATTTATATTCAATCAATAAAATGTATTTATTTATTTATATAAAATTACATTAAAACCTAAGCCACTAGATATCAGCAACATCCTTCATCCCTGGTCTCCCCCATGAGTAAAAGTAGGTTAGCAATAATTATTGAGAATTTCTGTGTGTCTGCAAAAGGGTGTCCTTAACTGCTTATGCTAAAAGACTCAATCCGTATTTTCTTTTAGTATTTTTCTGGTTTTATTTTTACATCTTCAACTTAATTATGCTAAATGTATAATGTGGTAAAGAATAATTAATAGACATCCGTTTTTTTTCTTCTTGAGGATTCTAACAAGTTTTCTTAATACAAAGAACAATCTACCTTTTTTATTGATCTGAAAACAACTTTCCTTTCACATTAAATTATTATGTACATTTGTGTCTATACATGAACTATAGTCTCTGTTACATTCTATTTATCAGAATATCTATTTCTTTACCTACACTATGTTCTTTTGGTTAACATTTAATGAACATAGCTTTATGTTATGTTATAATACACACCTGGAGAATTTCCCATTCATTGTTCTTTAGTGTCAGGATTTTCCTGGCTATTAGCACACTTTAATTCTTCAAGGTCAGGATTTCTCACCCTCAGCATTATTGACATTTTGGGCTGGATGATTCTTTGTTGTGGGTGTCTGACCTGTGCATTGTAGATGTTTCATGGCATCCCTGACCTTTACCCACTAGATGCCAGTAGCCCCACCCCACCAGTTGGGACAACCAAAAATGTCTCCAGACATTGCCAAATGTCTCCAGGGGGGAAATTGGCCTGTATGAGAACCACTGTCTACTAAATTTAGTAATAATTTTGTCAGAGGGACAGCAGAGCACAGTGGTTATCTGTGCAGGCTGTGGAGTCAGGCTGCCTGGGCTTGAACCCTGACTCTGCTACATACTCACACTCTTGGAAAATTACTCAGGCTCTGTGTGTCTCAGTTTTGTCATCTGTAAAATGGGAATTAATATACCTGACAGGTTATAGTGAGAATTAATTGAGTTGTTTTTATAAAATGCACAGAATATAGTGCCTGGAATGTAGTAAGTTTTCAATAAATATCAACTTACAGTTTTTCACTTTCCAAAATATATCTTTGATATTTTATTTAATTTATTTTTTTAGCTATGGTTTTCTTGTAATCTTATTTTCTTAATTGAAGTACAGTTGGCTTACAGCGTTGTGTTAGTTTCTGGTGTACAGCAAAGTGATTGTTTTATATATAATGCATATATATTTTATATATACATTATAATATGAAATATATATATACATTATATATTATATATAATTCTTTTTCAGATTATTTTCCATTATAGGTTATTACAAGATACTGAATATTGTTCCCTGTGCTGTACAGTAGGACCTTGTTATTTGTCTATTTTAAATATAGTAGTATGTATATATTAGTATATATCCTAATTTATCCCTCCCCTCCTTCCCCCTTTGGTAACCGTAAGGTTGTTTTCTATGTCTGTAAGTCTTTTCTGTTTTTTAAATTTAAGTTCGTTTGTATCATAATTTAGATTCTACATATACATGATATCATATATCATTGATATTTTAATTGCATTGATTTGGGGGATTAACTGATCTGGGGGCAGAAGTGATCTCTTTGGGACATTGCAGCCTCCTTTCAAAGAACCAGACATGGCCTTTCCATTATTCTAGTTCTCTTCTAGCTTCCTCAGTAGCTTCACAGCTTTTTTCATAGGGTCGTGCTTCTTTCTTAATCAGCACACATAAACGAAAAATAGAAGTAGGGTCCTTCCAATTTCCTCTGTTTATTTCTTGAAGCTCTACTCTGTGCCCTCAGGTAGAAATGTTACGCCAACGCCAGTGCCCTCTCTCTGTTTGGTCCAAAGCAAATAGTCTACAGAGCTTCTAGTATGAAGTTGGGGTTATTTCCTAATTTTGAACAATATTAGCTTTTATTTTACAGTTTTCTTTATTCTTTTGGTTCATTCAAGCACATTTCAAATAGAAGGACTTTGTGAGTGTTTTCTTAAACTGCTAACTTCTCTAGACATGTTCAGCTTTTTACAGAACTACTTAAAATTTTTCTTTTTCTTCATCTGTTTTTAATTAGTCTGCTAATGTTTGCGGTTTCCAAATGATTTATTATTTTATCCTTTTTCATTAGGGGGTGATGTTAATAGTGAATTTGGGATTGGAAGCAACTGTTTTGTTGGAAATCAATGGGAACTAGTACAAAAATGGACTGTGATTTTTACCTTTTGTGCAATTATTTTGGCTTCTTACAAGCTTATGGCACTTTCCTTAGTATTTACCACAAACAACTAAAATTGTATAAAAATTGTCATTCCCCTCCTTACACTAAACTGCAAAAAGATTTTTTTTAAAAAAATTGAAGTGCAGTTGATTTATAACATTGTGTTAGTTTCAGGTGTACAGCATAGTGATTCAGTTATATACATATATTTTCAGATTCTTTTCCATTATAGGTTATTACAAGATATTGAATATAGTGACCTGTGCTGTACATTAAATCTTTGTTGTTTATTTTATATAGTCCATTTGCAGCAACATGGATGGACATAGACAATATCATACTAAGTGAAATAGGTCAGACAAAGACAAATATTGTATGATATCACTTATATGTGAAATCTAAAAAATAATACAAATGAATTTATTTACAAGATAGAGACATAGAAGTAGCCCTTTTTAAAAAAGAGTTGTGGTTGCCTCTTGCAAGCAGCCCCATGTAACCTGATATATAAACACACTAATTGCCTTTTTTTTTCATACTTGAAGATGGTAGAATAAATCACTAAACATTTCGTGTTATCTGAGGAGGATGGATATGTTGGGATGATGTCTTCCTGCCTGGGGCCAGTGTATGCACCATGCAGTCCCCTCTATTTGCCCTGTAACTCCATCTCCATCTCCCATACATTGCTTTGATACAGGCAAAAGCTGAGGTCTTGCTACTCATCTCTTAGTCATTTTGCTCTTAGTAATTTTTCTTTATAGTTACAGCAGCATTTATTTTCTTTTATTTACCATCGACCTATCCAAATGTTTTCCTTGCTTTTGTATGTGTAAATTCATTTCCAGCTTGTTGGCAGTTCTCTTGTAGCTACTAGTATAAAAATAGAGGAAATGTATCAATCTTATATGAAAAACTTCATATGGGTGTGTGTGTAGGGTGTGAGACAGGAAGAAGTAATCAGTATACAACAGCATATGTCTGCCCTATAAAGTTTTAATATTTATCAGAGTTTATAAAGGGGGAAAATTAGTGGATATTTTGGAGATGCTGGAAGATATTTCTAAACATTTTTCTAAAAGATTGCTCCAAATTACTTTACTATAACAATGAGAGCCTCAGCATATGTGGTATTATACTAAAAATAACACTTTCAGTTTCATAGATAATCAAGCAATTTCCTATTGTTTTAATTTGCATTTTAAAACATTAGCGAGGCTGAAAATAAATTAATGCAATTTTGAAATATGCGTGCCTAAAAAGTTGAATAAAAGTTTATCGGTCAGAAGGTAGAATGAGTTTGGAACAAGTTAGATGTTTTGAAAAACAACATTGAAGTGTTAAATATTTTCATAAGATGTTATAATTGCTCTAGCAAATTTTACCTGTCCGAAGTGTCTGAAACTTTCTAGTCAGTCCATCAGTCATTCCACAAATAATTTTTGTAATGATATCTCTTTTCTACTCACTATTCTAGGCACAGAGAGGTCCCCCCCAGTCATTGCCCTCGAGAAACTTACATGCTGGTGTCTGTAGGTGGCATATAATAAGTGGGGAAACCAATGCTACAGGATGTTGTGAGACTATTCTATTCTCTTGGAATTGCCCACTAAGATCCATAACTGAAAACAAGAATGACTGAAAACCACCCCTTTCTAAAGGGAACCACTGAGGTGGTCTCACTGCTGGTGCCAGACCTCCTCACAGGGCTTTCTTAAAGTTTATAGAACCAGACCTTCTACTGGGCTAGTCTATATAAGAGGAAAGTAGACAGAAGAGATTCACTGGGGCTTCATTGTCAGTGACTTGGTGTGGTAAAGGGTGAGGCCCACTCCACCCCATTCCCAGAATCTAAGTGGGAAAAGGCAGAAGGAAGCTCTGAAAGAAAAGCTTATAAAGACTGGTGATGCTTGCAGAAGAGGTGGGCAAGACTAACATTCTGTTTGGGCAGCATTTTGCCAGGATGCTCCTATTGCTACATGAGTAGCGGGGAGAGAATTGGGGCTGGACAAGAGGGCTCAGAGAAGGGCAGGGGTTGAGTGGCTGAGCACCATCCATTTGATGTGTAAAGATGCCAGAATAGGGCTTCCCTGGTGGCACAGTGGTTGAGAGTCCGCCTGCCGATGCAGGGGACGCGGGTTCATGCCCCGGTCCCGGAAGATCCCACATACCGCGGAGCGGCTGGGCCTGTGAGCCATGGCCGCTGAGCCTGCGTGTCTGGAGCCTGTGCTCCGCAACGGGAGAGGCCACAGCAGTGAGAGGCCCGCGTACCGCAAAAAAAAAAAAAAAAAAAAAAAAAGATGCCAGAATAGCCAAGGGATCAAGTGGAAAGTAGCTGAAGAATTACCCTGTTGGTATCTTACACAAGAAGCCTGCCCCCCAGGCCAGGAGACACTAACAGTAAGAGCCTTGGGATAAGAACTTGGTGATGGGAATTGAACAAGAATGGAAGAGGCAGAGCTGGCATGAATCCCCACGTTATGGCAAAGCCCTCTGAGATTACCTCTATGACTTTGAGAAATCCAGCATTGAAATTTTTTTTTAATATTTATTTTAAAATTTTCTTTATTTTTTTGGCTGTGTCAGGTCTTAGTTGTGGCATGCGGGATCTTTTTTTGTTGCGGCGTGCAGGCTCTTCGTTGTGGCACGTGGGCTTCTTTCTAGTTGTGGTGTGCGGGTTTTCTCTCTATAGTTGTGCCGGGCGGGTTCCAGGACATGTGGGCTCTGTAGTTTGTGGTATGTGGGCTCTCTCATTGAGGCGTGCGAGCTCAGTAGTTGTGGCACGTGGACTTAGTTGCCCTGAGGCATGTGGGATCTTATGTTTGATCCCGGCCAGGGATCAAAACCCCCGTCCTCTGCATTGGAAGGTGGATTCTTTACCACTGGACCACCAGGGAAGTCCCTGACCTTTTTTTTTAACCTTTCCAACAAACAAAAATTTTTTTTTAATCTTATTTTATTTTTTGTTTCATATATGTTCTTTAATAATCCAGCACTGAACTTTGACTCCCAGAGTCCACTGGTGGCTGGATTGTGTAAGCCAGGTCAGCAGCTACAACCATTAAGCAAATGACCACAACCACATACAGTTAAATAAAACGATGTCCGTTCTATGCTTTTTGTTCTCTGCTTCCAACCCAGGGGAGCTAAAGCCTAGAAGGAAGAGGGTAGTAGCCATGGAACTTTGAATTAGGTACGAGATTAGCATTTTGAAATTGGAATCATTTTAATAACAAAAGGGACTGGAAAGTTTATTAACTCTCCAAGATGTATCTAAGGAATAAGAAAGGTATATTCCATATAGCCTAAGTGAATAAAAGATTGAATTTTTTTACTTTAAAGAAATGAGACTTTTTTTTTTTTTAAATAAATTTATTTATTTATTTATTTTGGGATGTGTTGGGTCTTCGTTTCTGTGTGGGGGCTTTCTCTAGTTGCGGCGAGTGAGGGCTACTCTTCATCGCGGTGCGCGGGCCTCTTACTGTCGCGGCCTCTCTTGTTGCGGAGCACAGGCTCCAGACGCGCAGGCTCAGTAGTTGTGGCTCACGGGCCTAGTTGCTCCGTGGCATGTAGGATCTTCCCAGACCAGGGCTCGAACCCGTGTCCCCTGCATTGGCAGGCAGATTCTCAACCACTGCGCCACCAGGAAAGCCCGAAATGAGACTTCTTTATAACCAGTTTACAAATAAAGAGGATAGTCCTAGGGACTGAGTGCTATGAAGAAAATAAAGGAAAGAAAAGAGGTAGAATTGAATGGAAGGAGGAGAGAAGAAGCTGCTTTGCCTTGGCGTGGCTGGGGAGACCTAGTTCATTCAACAACATTTTATTGAATTTTTCTGTATTTCATTCACTGTTCCCAGGTTTGGGGATATAGTAGTAAGCAAAGCAGACAAAAAAATAAAATCAACAATCTTCTTTGAAGGTGTGAGGCAGGAATGATGTGAAGGAGGCAGCCCAGCAAAGGTATGAGGTAAAAAGGAGGAAAAAAAAGAATACAATTCCTGAGAAAGGAGCAAGTGAACTGTGTTGGCGTTTCAGGGAAAGGGTTTGGCTGGAGACCAGTGAACAAGGAGCGGGTTGGAGAGGGATGGGGCAGGGAAGATAAGGCTGATCAGATCCTTGAAGAGCACGCTAAGGAGTGGGGTTTACTCTGGTGTAATGAGAAGCCCACTAAACATTTTAAGTAGGGGAAGTACATGATCTAACTTACATTCTAGAAAAATTACTCTCATTGCTTTGTGACGGAGAGAGTGTAAGAAACATGAGTAGAGGCTGGAAGACAAAACGTGGGGCTGATACAGATAATCTCACCTATTCTTTTTAGTAGGAATAAATGATACTGGTCGCTTTTCAGTGCCCTCCCTTTTCTTAATTTCAAAATACCTAGGGATAGGGGTACTTTGACCTGAGGAAATTAAAATATTCAGCACTTTTATGCTTGAGTGGGCCTAGAATGAAGTTCATTGATTTAGGTTAAGTAAGACTTACATTAAACTGATTGCTTTCGATTTAAAGATGATACCTTTGAATTGAGAATAGAAATAATTTTCATATAGTTGGAAATATTTGAAATAATTACTCAACTCCAGTTAAAACAGAAGGTCTAAAAATTACTTTATTAGCTTTCCTCAGAGCACATCTTATTACAAATAATACCACCCACAAGAGAAAAGAGCCATGAGATGGTTCAAGGGCATCCTATGAGTAACTTAAATAGAGGCTGAAATAACACATTCTCCTAATATATGATGCACTGATAGCATCTGGCAAAAGCATTTGGAAGAGACCCAAACTGAGACAACAACCCTAGTCAATAAGCTCCACTGAGTGATGTTCTTTAACTGATAATGTGAACTCAGGTTGAAGTCTAGTCGTAGAACTTGGAAAAAGGGAAGTTTGAGAAATTATATATTGTTCATTGTGCAGTGACTGACCTGGCCATGAGATCAATTCTAAGAATGACTCTAAGAGGCAGATAAGTTCAAGGCTAAACTCAAAAAAATAGGAACCACTCAACAGATGTTCATCATCTCAAGTTCTATTCCTAAACCCTTCTGTACTGAAGAACTTTTTGGATCTCCACTGTGGAAATGAAATTCTTGTGTCTAATTTGAACTTACTCTTAAGTTCTCAGTAAGACACAACTAAACAGTCTCTGAAACATATTAGACGTGCAACAGAGTTAAAGAACTCATAGATTTGGATGACCGTTTTTATCAGTTATAAGTAAAACCCCATGCAGATTAATGCAGGCTATCCATTAGGGAAATGTGCTCTAGCACCTGTCTTGTCATGATTTTTTTTTTTTAACTTTGAAAACATTAATGACTTTTATTGTATAACCCACAGATGAAGATAATCTTTCTCCCCCATCTCAATTCCTGGAACACTTGTGGTACTTCACTAGTGATGTGCATCATGTTTTCTCTTTATTATAATCATGCCTGTTCATAATTTCCTTTCTACATTGCACAGAAGCTTCTTATGAGTAGTTGGCAGATGCTTTTGGAGTGGAAGAAACCTGGGCTTGAAACCAGGTGCAGTTGTGTTCAAATGATAATTACAAGACAAAGGAAGATTTAAATTTACAAATTCTCAAGAGCTGTGGGAAAAAAAGCACTTGGTAGGGTTTAATAACTACTTACAATGAAAAAAAAATCCCCTAACAACTAGGAGTGAGCTTCTTAAACAATAATGGTTATAGACTGAAAACTTATAGGAAACATCATTCTCAATGAAGAAACTTTAGTTCAGACATATTCCCTTTAAGAAAAGGAGCAAGAAGGATGCCAACTGTCACTGCCATTATATAATGTATTACTGGACATAGTGGCTAAAACAACATGTCTTAGCCTCCATGGCATTTAGTTGTGGTTGTGCATCTAAGTCTGGCCAATTGCATGTAAGTGAAGGTTACCACTTCTTCCATTTGCCAGTCTGGCCCAGAAAACTTCACCTGAGCATTTCTCCATTCTTTTTCCTGGCTAGGTGACTTTGCAGGTTGAAGAGGCACTAAGCCTAGATCCCTGAATGACTGTGTGGAGCAGAAATCTCTCTCCTCCCCACCCAGATTCACACTGCACACTTATATGAGCAAAATTACCAACTTTAATTGTGCTGAGCCCTTAAAGTTGGGGCCTCTTTGTTATAGCATTTAACCTATCTAATACAGAAATAGGGATGCTACCATAGCGAACCCCTGAAATATATGGCATTGGGTTAGTATTTGGGTGTCAGGAGACAAAGAATTAGATATTATTATTTGGTGAGTGTTATCTACAACAACTTAGAAGGAATGTGCCTTCTGCATCTGTAGTTTAGGAGAGTGGTTAGAGAGAGCCCAAATTCTGGTGTTTGTTAATTTTTACTGCTTGCATGGCTGTTATCATAACTGACACTATCTTGGGCACTTACAGTTTTTCCTTTTCTTCCGTTGACTCTACCCAGAACTATACTGTGCAGTAAATCACTTCTCTGTCATCAAGGGCTTTGTAGTTAATAGATATTGTTTAACAATAATCAGAATCAGGTGGCCTCTATGCTCTGTTAGTCCCCAAACAATGATGAAAACCTTTGCTGATGTATTCCAGGATCCCATGAGACTAGTTACCCTTTCATGAATCTTGACTTAGGAATACTTGTCCTGTTTCCAAGCACCTACCCCATACCTCGGTTAACTGTAAAATTGTCCCTATGGCCCCTCACTGGTGCAGAGTGCAGCTGTGAATGCTTCTGGATCATTGCCTGCCAATCCCACCTTGTGAGTTAGTTACCCAATAATAAATTGATCTATTGATTATATGGAGCTGCCTGCCTCATTTTTTGGTCTCAAGATGTCTTCTTAGCTTGGTGGACACTTTTCATTCCCTCCTTCCTTAAACACTGCCTTTAGCAATATATTTTAAGAAAATAATTAGTTCAGGAAAGAATTGGCTTTTATTTTTAAGAAGAAATTAAGGATCTCAGAATGCTGGAGAAACCAAACGCTTCTGGACCTAAAACAGTAGAAGATAAGACTGAAAAAAACTTAGAGGAAAAAGATGTATCGGTGCTTCTCATTAACCAAAATAATCCATCCCTATGGCTAAGATTATATCAAGAATATTGCTTTTCATCTTAGCCCATTATTGAAGGTGTCTCGAAGGAGCTATCATTAAGTTAGAGGCAAGGATTAATGCAAGTACACAGAGAAATTAAGAGATTTGGAATTGTGTCTCAGAAATAATTTTGGGTGTAGTTACAGGCAGATGGAGCTGATTGAAAGCAAATTGACTAGAAGTCACTTAAGTTTCTAAGGGATTTGTGTTACCAAAGTAACCCTGAGCCTGGCTTGAAAAAGCCTTTGCCTATTTCTTATCTAAAACAACCCTGGCACCATTAGAAAATGTGTTGCAAAATGTGTACAGTTTTCAGGAAGGGCCCACTGCTCAAAACTCACTTCAATGTGACTGTGATATTTAATCACCAGGAAGAGCCTTTCAAAATGCAAAGCCAAGTGCTATGGAGAACAATAGACACATCTTCTCCATCCTGGGCTTCACAGTTCTTGTCCATAAGATTCTCTCATTGCTTTGCACCAATGACTGACGTGTGTTTCACATTCATCTCTTTTTTTGAATGGTAATTTTTACGGCTAACATCCTAGCCCAGCTCCACCATTGTGTATGGGGGGTGGCAGGGACAGATAGCTTGTCTTCTTAGTTTCTTGATAGTTTGACCATGAGGAACTACATTTTAACCTCATGAGAAAACCGTTCACCATCAAGAGATCCTAGGCTTTCAGCTACATGCTGTGCTAGAGGGGAGAGGAGGAGAGTGTGATTTTTGTGTGAGAATAGGGAAGTACACGAGTATCTCATGACCAGAAGCATGAGGTCATGGCAGGGACTGTCAACTGTCCACTAAGATCCATTCTACCCTTAGTACTGGGCATAGGGCTTGATTTTTCCCAGACTCCATTGCAGTTAAGTGAAGAATGAGACTGAGTACTAATCAACAGAATGTGAGTGAAGATGATATATCCTCTCCCCCACTTCCCCCTCCACTCCCTTTTAGTTCGTAGTGATTAAGCCTCCCATGTGTATTCCTTCTTACTATTTCCCTCTTGACTGGAATAATGATGCCCAGGGTAACTTTGGAAACCATGTGTTGAAGATGGCAGAGGTGCCATTGGCTTAGATGCATGAATGGCTACATGAAAGATAATCTCTATTCCCTGCTGACCTGGAATATTTCTGTACCATTACCTGAGCAAGAAATCAACTTTTGTGTTAGCACCATTATAAGTTGGGTTTTAAGCTGCCCTAATTAATACCATATACAATCAAGTCCATGGGATATTTTAGCAGTAATCTCAAGCAGTGAAAATACACCGACTCAAATGGGTGACAGCAAACAGACTAAGTAGGTTTGGGCCCACAATGTCATCAGGGCCTGAGGATACAGAGAAATATCTACTCACAAGACGAGGGCTATCCAAGTGGTCAGAAACCAGACAAAAGAGTTAGGATTGAAGTTCATTTTCCAAACCTGGTAGAGGAATTATGGGATAAGCCTTTTTTTTTTCTTAACATTTTTATTGGAGTATAATTGCTTTACAATGGTGTGTTAGTTTCTGCTTTATAACAAAGTGAATCAGTTATACGTGTACATATATCCCCATATCTCTTCCCTCTTGTGTCTCCCTCCCTCCAACCCTCCCTCTCCCACCCTTCTAGCTGGTCACAAAGAACTGAGCTGATCTCCCTGTGCTATGCGACTGCTTCCCACTAGCTGTCTATTTTACATTTGGTAGTGTATATATGTCCATATATACTCTACCACTCTCTCACTTTGTCCGAGCTACTCTTCCCCCTCCCCATGTCCTCAAGTCCATTCTCTAGTAGGTCTGTGTCTTTATTCCCGTCGTGCCTCTAGGTTCTTCATGACCTTATTTTTTCTTTTTTAGATTCTGTATATACGTGTTAGCATATGGTATTTGTTTTTCTCTTTCTGACTTACTTCACTCTGTATGACAGACTCTAGGTCCATCCACCTCACTACAAATAACTCAATTTTGTTTCTTTTTATGGCTGAGTAATATTCCATTGTATATATGTGCCACCTCTTCTTTATCCATTCATCTGTCAATGGACACTTAGGTTGCTTCCTTGTCCTGGCTATTGTAAATAGAGCTGCAATGAACATTGTGGTACATGACTCTTTTTGAATTATGGTTTTCTCAGGGTATATACCCAGTAGTGGGATTGCTGGGTCATATGGTAGTTCTATTTGTAGTTTTTAAGGAACCTCCATACTGTTCTCCATAGTGACTGTATCAATTTACATTCCTACCAACAGTGTATGAGGGTTCCCTTTTCTCCACACCCTCTCCAGCGTTTATTGTTTGTAGATTTTTTGATGATGGCCATTCTGACCGGTGTGAGATTTGAATTGCATTTCTCTAATGATTAATCATGTTGAACATTCTTTCATGTGTTTGTTGGCAATCTGTATATCTTCTTTGGAGAAATGTCTATTAAGGTCTTCTGCCCATTTTTGGATTGGGTAGTTTGTTTTTTTGTTATTGAGCTGCATGAGCTGCTTGTAAATTTTGGAGATTAATCCTTTGTCCGTTGCTTCATTTGCAAATATTTTCTCTCATTCTGAGGGTTGTCTTTTCGTCTTGTTTATGGTTTCCTTTGCTGTGCAAAAGCTTTGAAGTTTCATTAGGTCCCATTTGTTTATTTTTGTTTTTATTTCCATTTCTCTAGGAGGTGGGTCACAAAGGATCATGCTGTGATTTATGTCATAGAGTGTTCTGCCTATGTTTTCCACTAAGAGTTTGATAGTGTCTGGCCTTACATTTAGGTCTTTAATCCATTTTGAGCTTATTTTTGTGTATGATGTTAGGGAGTGTTCCAATTTCATTCTTTTACATGTAGCTGTCCAATTTTCCCACCACCACTTATTGAAGAGCTGTCTTTTCTCCATTGTATATTCTTGCCTCCTTTATCAAAGATAAGGTGACCATATGTGCATGGGTTTATCTCTGGGCTTTCCATCCTGTTCCATTGATCTATATTTCTGTTTTTGCACCAGTACCATACTGTCTTGATTACTGTAGCTTTGTAGTATAGTCTGAAGTCCAGGAGCCTGATTCCTCCAGCTCCTTTTTTCTTTCTCAAGATTGCTTTAGATATTCGGGGTCTTTTGTTTTTCCATACAAATTGTGAAAATTTTTGTTCTAATTCTGTGAATAATGCCACTGGTAGTTTGATAGGGATTACATTGAATCTGTAGATTGCTTTGGGTAGTATAGTCATTTTCACTATGTTCATTCTTCCAATCCAAGAACACTGTATATCTCTCCATCTATTTGTATCCTCTTTAATTTCTTTCATCAATGTCATATACTTTTCTGCATATAGGTCTTTTCTCTCCTTGGGTAGGTTTATTCCTAGGTATTTTATTCTTTCTGTTGCAATGGTAAATGTGAGTGTTTTCTTAATTTCACTTTCAGATTTTTCATCATTAGTGTATAGGAATGCCAGAGATTTCTGTGCATTAATATTGTATCCTGCTACTTTACCAAATTCGTTGATTAGCTCTAGCAGTTTTCTGGTAGCATCTTTAGGATTCTCTACATATAGTATCTTGTCATCTGCAGTAACAGCTTTAATTCTTCTTTTCCCATTTGAATTCCTTTTATTTCTTTTTATTCTCTGAATGCTGTGGCTAAAACTTCCAAAACTATGTTGAATAATAGTGTTGAGAGTAGGCAACCTTGTCTTGTTCCTGATCTTAGTGGAAATGGTTTCAGTTTTTCACCATTGAGGATGATGTTGGCTGTGGGTTTGTCATATGTGGCCTTTATTATTTTGAGCTAAGTTCCTTCTATGCTTACTCTCTGGAGGGTTTTTTATCATAAATGGGTGTTGAATTTTGTCGAAAGCTTTTTCTGCATCTATTGAGATGATCATATGGTTTTTCTCCTTCAGTTTGTTAATATGGTGTATCACATTGATTGATTTGAATATATTGAGGAATCCTTGCATTCCTGGGCTAAACCCCACTTGATCATGGTGTATGATTCTTTTAGTGTGCTGTTGGATTCTGTTTGCTAGTATTTTGTTGAGGATTTTTGCATCTATGATGTTCATCAGTGATATTGGTCTGTAGTTTTCTTTTTTTGTGACATCTTTGTCTGGTTTCGGTATCAGGGTGATGGTGGCCTCGTAGAATGAGTTTGGGAGTGTCCCTCCCTCTGCTATATTTTGGAAGACTCTGGGAAGGATAGGTGTTAGCTCTTCTCTAAATGTTTGATAGAATTTGCCTGTGAAGCCATGTGGTCCTGGGCTTTTGTTTGTTGGAAGAATTTTAATCATAGTTTCAATTGCAGTGCTTGTGATTGGTCTGTTCATATTTTCTATTTCTTCCTGGTTCAGTGTTGGAAGGTTGTGCATTTCTAAGAATTTCTCCACTTCTCCAGGTTATCCATTTTATTGGCGTATAGTTGCTTGTAGTAATCTCTCATAGTCCTTTGTATTTCTGCAGTGTCAGTTGTTACTTCGCCTTTTTCATTTCTAATTCTATTTATTTGAGTCTTCTCCCTTTTTTTCTTGATGAGTCTGGCTAATGGTTTATCAATTTTGTTTATCTGCTCAAAGAACCATCTTTTAGCTTTATTGATCTTTGCTATCATTTCCTTCATTTCTTTTTCATTTATTTCTGATCTGATCTTTATGATTTCTTTCCTTCTGCTAACTTTGGGGTTTTTTGGTTCTTCTTTCTCTAGTTGCTTTAGGTGTAAGATTAGGGTGTTTATTTGAGATGTTTCTTGTTTCTTACGGTAGGATTGTATTGCTATAAACTTCCCTCTTAGAACTGCTTTTGCTGCATCACATAGGTTTTGGGCTGTCGTGTTTTCATTGTCATTTGTCTCTAGGTATTTTTTGTATTCCTCTTTTATTTCTTCAGTGATCTCTTGGTTATTAAGTAGTGTATTGTTTAGCCTCCATGTGTTTGTATTTTTTACAGATTGTTCCCTCTAATTGATATCTAGTCTCATAGCATTGTTGTAAGAAAAGATACTTATACAATTTCAATATTCTTAACTTTAACAAGGCTTGATTTGTGACCCAAGATACATTCTATCCTGGAGAATGTTCCATGAGCACTTGAGAAGAAAGTGTATTCTGTTGTTTCCGGATGGAATGTCATATAAATATCAATTAAGTCCATCTTGTTTAATGTATCATTTAAAGCTCGTGTTTCCTTATTTATTTTCATTTTGGATGATCTGTCCATTGGTGAAAGTGGGGTGTTAAAGCCCCCTACTATGATTGTGTTATTGTCGATTTCCCCTTTTATGGCTGTTAGCATTTGCCTTATGTATTGAGGTGCTCCTATGTTGAGTGCATAAATATTTACAATTGTTATATATTCTTCTTGGATTGATCCCTTGATCACTATGTAGTGTCCTTCTTTGTCTCTTGTAATATTCTTTGTTTTAATGTCTATTTTGTCTGATATGAGAATTGCTACTCCAGCTTTCTTTCGATTTCCATTTGCATGGAAATGGAATTTCCATTTCCATCCCCTCACTTTCAGTCGGTATGTGTCCCTAGGTCTGAAGTGGGTCTCTTATAGACAGCATATATATGGTCTTGTGTTTGCATCCATTCAGCCAGTCTATGTCTTTTGGTTGGAGCATTTAATCCATTTACATTTAAGGTAATTATCGATTTGTATGTTCCTGTTACCATTTTCTTAATTGTTTTGGGTTTGTTATTGTAGGTCCTTTCCTTCTCTTGTGTTTCCTGCCTAGAGAAGTTCCTTTGGCATTTGTTGTAAAGCTGGTTTGGTGGTGCTGAATTCTCTTAGCTTTTGCTTGTCTGTAAAGGTTTTAATTTCTCCATGTAATATGAATGAAATCTTTGCTGTGTAGAGTAATCCTTGCTGTAGGTTTTTCCCTTTCATCACTTTAAATTTGTCCTGCCACTCCCTTCTGGCTTGCAGAGTTCTGCTGAAAGATCAGCTGTTAACCATAATGGGATTCCCTTCTATGTTATTTTTCCCTTGCTGCTTTTAATATGTTTTCTTTGTATTTAATTTTTGACAGTTTGATTAATATGTGTCTTGGTGTGTTTCTCCTTGGATTTATCCTGTATGAGACTCTCTGTGCTTCCTGGAGTTGATTAACTATTTCCTTTCCCATATTAGGGAAGTTTTCAACTATAATCTCTTCAAATAACTTCTCAGACCCTTTCTTTTTCTCTTCTTCTTCTGGAACCCCTATAATTAGAATGTTGGTCCGTTTAATATTGTCCCAGAGGTCTCTGAGACTGTCTTCAATTCTTTTCATTCTTTTTTCTTTTTTCTGTTCTGCAGTAGTTATTTCCACTATTTTATATTCCAGGTCACTTATCTGTTCTTCTGCCTCAGTTATTCTGCTATTGATCCCTTCTTGAGAATTTTTAATTTCATTTATTGTGTTGTTCATGATTGTTTGTTTGCTCTTTAGTTCTTCTAGGTCCTTGTTAAATGTTTCTTGCATTTTCTCTATTCTATTTCCAAGATTTTGGATCATCTTTACTATCATTATTCTGAATTCTTTTTCAGGTAGACTGCCTATTTGTTCTTCATTTGTTGGGTCTGGTGGGTTTTTACCTTGCTCCTTCCTCTGCTATGTGTTTCTTTGTCTTCTCATTTTGCTTACCTTACTGTGTTTGGAGTCTCCTTTTCACAGGCTGCAGGTTCATTGTTCCCATTGTTTTTGGTGTCTGCCCCCAGTGGCTAAGTTTGGTTCAGTGGGTTGTGTGGGCTTCCTGGTTGAGGGGACTAGTGCCTGTGTTCTGATGGATGAGGCTGGATCTTGTCATTCTGGTGGGCAGGTCCACATCTGGTGGTGTGTTTTGCAGTGTCTGTGACCTTATTATGATTTTATGTGGCCTCTCTGCTAATGGGTGGGATTGTGTTCCTGTCTTGCTAGTTGTTTGGCATAGGGTGTCCAGCACTGTAGCTTGCTGGTCGTTGAGTGGAGCTGGGTCTTGGTGTTGAGATGGAGATCTCTGGGAGATTTTTGCCGTTTGATATTACGTGGAGCTGGGAGGTCTCTGGTGGACCAGAGTCCTGAACTTGGCTCTCCCACCTCAGAGGCACAGCCCTGACGTCTGGCACAAGGTGGCCATCCCTGGGTTCACATCAACATGATCTCAGGCACAAACCTCCTTGGTTTTCCATTTTGTCTTTAAGTTACTTGTTGAAACAACTGGCCCGCTGTCCCCAGGAGTGTCACGGCTTTGGCTGCTGGGACACCTCCAGAGCCGGCAGCCTCAGTGAGGCCGCCCTCCCCTCGGGCTCTGGGGAAGTTCCGTGACAGCAGAGGGAAGAGACCCTGAGCCAGGATTTCATAAGCCATTTTTTAAATCAATATTGATCACTTTTTGTAGTAAGTCAGACAGAGAAGGACAAATATCATATGATATCACTTATTTGTGGAATCTAAAATATGATACAAATGAAAACAGACTTACAAAACAGAAATAGACTCACAGTCATAGAAGACGAACTTACAGTTACCAAAGGGCAAAGGTGGGGAGGGATAAATTAGGAGTTTGGGATTAACATATACACAGCACTATATATAAAATAGATACAGAACAAGGTCCTATTGTGTAGAAAAGGGAACTATATTCAGTATCTTGTAATACACCAGAATGGAAAAGAATATGAATAAAGTATCAATCACTTTGCTTTAAAAATTTTTTTAAACTACGAGGAAACACAGTACTAGTTGTATTTCCCTATCTACCTATAGAATATTTGAGAAAAAAGTACATGAACTCCTGGTCTGTCTTAGTTGTGATTTCAAAAAGAGTTACGAGTCATCTATGTAATAATGTACCATTTTGGTGGGCTCTGCTCTAGGAACAGTGAAGAAGTTAGGATGGGAAGATGCTCTGTCATTGCCTTGAGACTCTCATGGAAGAAAGAATAGGCAAATCACATGATGATAGAAGTTCATGCTGTGTAGCTGTATTAAATAGGAATGAGGAAGAACGCTGGGAACTTTTACCTCCAATATACTGGAAGTTTTGTGAAAACCTCGCGGTAAGTAAATCAAAACAAATTATTAAAGGGTTTTGAAATTATTACAGGTTATCATTTCTTAGTGGATTGTGTTTAGCTTTAGAAGCGAACAAGAACTATTACATGTCAGGATCAATGGGGAACACAAACTCCTATATCTTTTGGTCGCATGATCCCAGTGAGAGAGATGAGGGCTTCATTTGCTTTCCTTTTGTGTTTTCTTTATAAGCCTCTGTGGGAACCATGGTTACTGCTATATGAGGTGGCCATTAGATAACTAGAAATAAACACTGTTCTGGAGTTGCATTGTTGGAAGGGGAAACAGACACAGTTTTCTGCCTTCTGTTGCTGGGGTGACATTGCTGTTGTTTCTTTGGATTTCCAAGAGGGAAAAGTAGCCTGATTCTTCTCATTTTTTAAATTTTAAAAAAATTTTATTGAAGCATAGTTGATTTATAGTGTTGTGTTAATTACTGCTGTACAGCAAAGTGACTCAGTTATACATACATATATATTCTTTTTCATGTTCTTTTCCATTATGATTTGTCACAAGATATTGAATATATCAGTAAGACCTTGTTATTTATCCATCCTATATATAATATTTTGCCTCTGCTAATCCCAAACTCCCATCCTTCCCTCCCCTAGACCCTTCCCCTTGGCAACCACAAGTCTATTTTCTATATCTGTGAGTCTGTTTCTGTTTCATAGATATGTTGATTTGTATCATATTTTAGATTCCACATATAAGTGGTATTTGTCTTTCTCTTTCTGACTTACTTCATTAGTATAATAATCTCTAGGTCCATCCATGTTGCTGCAGATGACATTTCATTTGATTCTTTTAAACTAGGATTTGAATGAGGTAAAATTTGTTAAGTTGTTGAAATATCATATGCACACTGGCTGCTAACATTACAACAAACAGATATACATCTTAATATGAAAAGAAAAGTTTTTAAGACTACAGCACATTAAAAAAATAGGATCACATTCCTCCTAAGGTGTACAGACTAAGTTATCTTATTGATGAACTAGGAAACAAAATCTTTCTGTTTCACCCTTTTTTGAAACATTTCTCTTTCAACTTCCAAGAACTATATTTGCAGAGTCACCACACATTTCAATCACACCCAAAAACATGTTTCATGAGATACGGGTAATGGTATGCCAAAATGTCTCTGGTGTTCAGTTTTGAAATAGAGCCCTAGCTTAAAGATATTCAGCAAGAACCCACAAACACTGGTAGCATTTTACTTTTAAACTAGTGGCACTAGTTCTTAAACAACAACAGGAAGAAAGAAACTATTGAATATTGTTGCCCATTTTTTTCTGAACTTGTTCGTTTATGCACCTGTACTTCTGATTTGTTCAGAGTAAACAGGCTATGTTTTCTACCTTTTCACTTAAAAAGTAATTTATACACACATTTTCACACGGAAACAGAGTCAACATACTTGTAACTTTTTATGGTTATGGAACAGTCTATTTTGTTAAGATACTAACAAAAATATGACTGACATACAGACAGTACTGAGTTGTTGGACATTTGTGCTGTTTTCTTTATTCATGTTATTAGCCACTGCTATGAGTATATATTATTTTGTAATAAATTACAAGATAATAAATTACAAATTGCTCTTCTATTTTTTATTGGAGTACCTTCTTCAAAATGGAAATACTGAGCCAAAATGTATGGGCAAACTTGTAAATTTGGGGATACATTTTTCTACTGTTTCTGAGTCAATTTAGAGAGTTATACTGATAATGTATGTGTTTTTATCCTTATGCCTTATCTATTTTTCATCAACAAATGGTTTTCCTACGTTAATAATTCTATCAGTATAATGGTTAAATTGAATGAATAAGACTCACAGAAGAAAATTAAAAATAACTTTAGTTATGTCTCCTGTGTCATTTAAAATGTATTCTATGGAACTGGTTCTTCCACTGTTCTGTCAAAACCTGGGTAGACTCCATTACTATTCTGGTCACTATTAAGTAATACAAATAGTCCTCCAGTTAGTAATTAAAATATCTATACCATATGACCCAGCAATTCTGCTCCTAGGTATATATCCGAAAAAAACAGAAACACTAATTCAAAAAGATATATGCACCCCAGTGTTCATAGCAACATTATTTACAATCACCAAGATATGGAAGTGAACTAAGTGTCCATCAATAGATGAATGGATAAAGAAGATGTGGTGTTTATATACAATGGAACACTATTCAGCCATAAAAAAGAACAAAATTTTGCCATTTGCAGCAACATGGATGGACTTGGAAATAAGTTGGACAGAGAAAAACAGATACTATATGATATCACTTATATGTGGAATCTAAAAACTACAACAGACTAGTGAATATACCAAAAAAAGAGAAGCAGACTCACAGATAGAGAGAAGAAAATAGTGGTTATCAGTGTGGGGGAGGGGCAATATAAGGGTGGGGGAGTGGGAGATACTAACTATTAGGTGTAAGATAGGCTACAGGGATATATTGTACAGCATGAGGAGTACAGCCAATATTTTCTAACAACTGTAAATGGAGGGTAACCTTTAAAAATTGTACAAAAAACTAAAAAAAATTTTTTTAATTTATACCAATGCAATAATCAAAATTTCCATTCTGATTTTAAATTAATATTTTTACTCCTTCTCCCACCTAAGATCAGGAAAGAGATGGTCAAATTCCTTCCCTCACCCCACCTAGAGCTTTCACTCCTCTTCCTGCATCTTGCTACCCAAAGTTTCTGACCCCTCTCTCATACGAACACAGTAAGGGAAAAATTGGGTAAGGGGGTAGGAAAGTTCTGACTAGACCAATATCTTCACAGCGGCCCAGCTTTCTACTCTTGGCAGAGCTTTCCATTCAAATCTTTCTTTTGTAGGTGCTTTTGTGGGTTCTGCAAAACGTTCCCATCACTGGGGACTGCTCACCTACTATTCTCTTGGCTTCTGTAAATCCATCTTTGTCTCAGTTGGTTGTCTCCATCTTCTTCACTCCTAAGGTATCTGGCAGCACTTCTACTTTCTATTTAAAGCTAGTCCCTCCTCTAGGAATTCATGTCTGATATGCCCAACAGTCCCCCACAACCCAGAACCCATAGAAAGCCCATAGGAAAGTCTTTTTCCCATTGGCCCCTCCCCACCAAATTTAGGAATGCTTGTCATCCCCAGCATCACTACCTGTCCTGGCTGCACTGTCGGAGCAGGACTGGGGCATCTATTGTTTAGATTCCCAAGTGAGAGTCAGACTTCTGTAGTGTTCAGAGGACACAAGCGCTCCCTTGGTGCTGACCACCCTATGCACTTCATTTTGAATAAATCTCAAGACAGTTTTGCAAGGTGGTTATTCTCATCCTCACATTACAGATAAGGAAACAGAAATTATGTGAATAAATAAGCAAGGGTTCAAACTCTGGCTCCAAGATCGATTCTCTTTCCATATCATGCCACGTGAAACTTTCAAGATATCACTATGTATAATGGCATTTTAAATATTAAGAAAAGCGTCATGAAATAAGAAGCGAGTTTTATCAAGCCTCACAGGAATTACAAAAACGAATGAAAAGTCCCTGCTCTCAATGACACCCAGTTAAGTAGGGGATGGAACCCAAATAATAGTACAAGCAACACATGAGAATTCAGAGCACTTGTTTAAAGCTAGAGGCTGAAAATCTTTTATCAGTTGCCAGTAGACAAAGTCCAGCTAAATAGAGCTGAGAACACAGATTCATTAGAACTGTGTTGACATAATAAGAGGCTTATGCATGATACTGGACAGAATTTTGTACTGATTTTTGTTTAAGTGACATTTGGCTCTTAGGAGTTTCTTGTATGAAATTTGCAAAATTTGATAAGACAAATACTTAGAATAACTCGGAAGGCTCTCCCTCAATTACTATTATGGGTATCATTACAATAACCCTTTAACCACGTCATTCCTCGCCTCCCCATGTTCTGCCTTCAAGCATCTCTCCCCTTTCTCCATTCATTTTCTCCCTACTGTAGACCCTTTGCTCACACTTAGGCAAACAAACACCCAGGCCTGAAGGATGACGTTTCCTAATCAGCTTCCCTCCCACCCCCACTCCAGTCCCAAAGTTTAAAAAATTCTAAGTGAACCATTCATAGGGGCATGATGACCTCATAGGTGAGATTTCTTTTCTATAATCTTATGATGATTTAATTATAAAAATATGAAGAGTAAAGGTCATTTTTTCCACCACAAATATTAAATTTAAATGTGAAAAATCCTTTGATAGAAGTACAGAGAAATTGAGGAAAAGTTAAAGGAGGTTAAAGCAATTCCTATTTCAGTTATTCTCTGGCCTCTCTTGCCCTGGTAGAGATGGCACAGTCACTCTGATCACTTATTGCCTCTGAGTCGTAAATTACTTTAGAGACAAGGTTAGTCTCATGTTCTCTCTTGGTTCAACATTTTGTTTTTATTTTAAAAATACATTTAAAGTTGGCTTGATGCTTGGGTCATTCTTTTGATTAATTTAACCCAATAATACTGTTAAAACAACTTTTAAATACATATACCAACAGAAATATGTTGTTCTTATTCTTTATTTTTATATAATCAATTTAGTACAAGAATACTCTCTGAACATACAAATAGGTTAAGATTTAGATTTTTTTAACTTATTAAAAAGTAAATCTACATTCCCAGGCTCAAATATGTACATAATATTATTTACTTAATTATCACACAACAATGAAAAGCTATATGGATTTTTGTTCGTTTGGAAATAGAACATCACAAGAAGGTACTTTGTTTTTACATTGCTTTTCAAGTTTTACTGTAAATGAGTGATAACTGTATAGTCACAAAGCCTTAGTCTCGTATCCAGAAATTTCTTTTAGATTATTTAAACCAGTTTCCAAAACTTTACTAATAAGAGAAACTAGGACTGGACAGATTAAAGAATTTAATTGACAATACAGAGTAACCTTTTAATATATTTACCTGCATGTTAAATTTTCACATTTTGTTGCATTTACAGAGTTATTAGGAAGAAAAAAATCATTAATTCTTTCTCAGGATACTCTGCCCACTGACATAACTAACTCTCCCAGTCGAACACAATGCATCAGTCAGTGCCCTGAACAAGTTAATGCTCTAGACTATCAGACAGTTATTTTAAATGAGCCATTTACACATGTGTAACACCTCACTTTTTTAATGGGAAAAATCTTTTGTGTTGATTTATGCATTATAGGATGAAAGTAGGTGTCATTTCATACATCTATATCTATGTCCATGTCTTTATGTATATGTACATATGTGTATGTATGTATATGTGTGTGTATGTATGTATGATGCAAGGCATTTCCAAGCACAAGCTTTATTAGTGTGACTAAAACATCTTTATGTATATGTACATATGTGTATGTATGTATATGTGTGTGTATGTATGTATGATGCAAGGCATTTCCAAGCACAAGCTTTATTAGTGTGACTAAAACATCTTTATGTATATGTACATATGTGTATGTATGTATATGTGTGTGTATGTATGTATGATGCAAGGCATTTCCAAGCACAAGCTTTATTAGTGTGACTAAAACATCATCATCATTAGTGTAATACATACCCTGCCTGTTCAGCAATGAAGGAAATAATAGCATTTCGCTGTCCTCTTAATTTGTTCAAAACAATGAAAATAGACTTGGAAGTTTAGAATGAGAAGAGAACTTAGATTTTATCTAGATGTTACAAGCCTTTCATTTGACAGCACAATCATTAAAATACAAAAGAATAGAATGTCAGTCTTAAAGAATTGTGGACGAAGCCAACTAAAGTTTTGGATAAGAATTCCAAGTTACTTAATTATAAAAATTATGCTAACACACAAAAACAAGCGTGAAAGAAAATATTTGTCACCGGACTCATTACAATGAAATTTTCATCCTGAAATTGTACAACTTTGGAAGATATACAATTTATTGGGTTTTTTTTACATGCTCATTTTTCACTTGACCAAAATTTACATGTTTATTTTTCACTTGACTGAAGTCTTGTCTTTGAGTTCTTCCAAAATTTGGCTTGGTGAACAGATTCTCATCAGTTACTATACTGTAGAAGGATTATAGAGAAAAACAAAACAAAACAGTAGTATAAAACGTAGTTATATTTAAATACAACAGGAAATTAATGCATAAAAAAATTTCAGGATTCTATATTCTATCAGAGTTGTCCTGGAATACAATTGTTAAGAAATGAAAGGAATTTCTTTTCATATTAGCTCTATTAGAGTTATGTGTAATGAAAAAAAATTTCTTAGGAAATCTATTGTAAAAACCTTAGGTAAGGAACAAACATAATCACTCTGTTTCTAGTTTCTGCAGAGATGAGCAACTAAGAGAGAACTCGTGTAGGGGTAGAATATAGTGGGAAGGCCATAAATGATAAGTGAGTTGAATTACAGATGTGTGTTTGAATTTAAGACAAGTAGTCTGTAATCTCTTTTAGGAATAATTTTTTTTTCTTAGACGTAAGCAAGGGCAAGTCTGTACAGAAACTCACTGCTAGATTCCTCTCTGATTCTAGCATGTGAAAGAAGGGCTGATCTCCTGCACCAAATCTGACGTTCCAGCTTTCTTGGCTGGTAGGTTGGATTTATGTTACTTCCGCAGACTGTGTGAAAGGGATGGGATGAACTTTTGCTGTTATGGAAGCAGAGCATTCTTCACAGTTTCCTTCTATTGGGGAATTATAGGAACTGTGCAATTCAAAATTCTCCCATACAAAATGGGCTGGCAGGGGTCACATGTGGCCGCCACTGTGGGCCGCTAACTCAGATTCACTTATTCTCATTTCCCACCAACCATGACTTGTGTGCAAGTTCAAGGAGGTTAAAGCAATTCATTCTTTATACCCTACCATTTCTAGTTCTCATTGAGATGGTACAATCACTGTAATCTCTTATTGCCTTTGACTTGTAAGTTACTTTAGAGCAGTATTCTACAAAAGTAGGGCTAAAACAGTTTTTTGGAATCTTATGTGTTTCCCAAAATTTCCTGTGAGGTGTGGGGATTAGATTTTTTTTTTTTTTTTTTTTTTTGGGATTAGATTTTATAACCTATTTTGTTAGGGCAGACAGATAGCTAGATAAGAGAAGAGAAAGGGAAGCACAGGCCAAACAGCAGGAAACCATACAGTTTATAAACAAGGGGGTCTTTGGGCAGACAAAAAAACCCAGGACTGACAGGAAACCACACATTTTGGGGTAACAGGTGTCCAGGAGGCAGACAAAGAAAGGTGGGAAAAGTCAGGAATCTCCAGTGTCCAAACGTAACCTTTTGCTCATTATGCCCTCATTACAATAAAATTAGCCTTGCAGATAAAATGTTGCCATCATGCACCGAAGCTGTGACACTTCTGATCAAGGCTAAATAAGGACAAAAATCTCTCCTCTCCTTGGAAAGGTGGAGCTGGGATGAAAATCAGGGAATGCAACTCCAAACTTTTCCCTCCCCAGTGAATATTCTGCCCATTCATTTTTGTACCCCGTATAACCAGATTGCTAAAGGAATTCAGGGCAGCTACTCACCTGAGTCTGCCCGCTCTCCCCTTGATAGCACACTATCGCTTAATAAATCCTCACTTTATTTTCTTGACCTCCGTGTCTCGTATCTGAATTCTTTCTGCGATGAGACAAGAACCTACTCTCCAGTAACAATTTCATTAACTTACTAAGACACATTTAATAACTTCATTTGCACAAATATGGGGAAATGAATTGAGCCTAAAATCTGATTCATCTGACTTCCCATTGCCTTTACAAATATTTGGGAAATGAATGGCGAACTGAGGCATTAATCTTGCTAGTGTGGAAATGCACCCAATTCCTTGACTACACCATATCCTGTCTTCTTTTATGCTTTTGCTCAAGCTCCCCTTTTGCTTAGAACTGACTTTCCCCCAGAAATGTTTCTCTGTCCCCTAAGACTGCCCTCTGGTGATTTCATTTCCAGAAGCTTTTGCTACCTGCCCCGGTCTTTTTTAGACGCTAACGCCTCTGCTACCTTAAAACTTGTTCCCTACAATGACCACAGTCTGTTTCCCCAACTAGATTCTCAGCTTCTAGAGGACAGAGATTCCTATTGGTATATCTAATGCGAGTGTGGTGCCCAGCCCACAGTAAGCATGTGGTAAATAACTAACAAGGATATATTAATGCGCTTTGATGGATTAAATTGTCCCAAACTTTTGTGGGCTATTCCACAGAGAGGCTCAAGATTGTATGGAAAAAAAAAAAGAAAAAAAAAGCAGACAAAACACTAAACGCTAAATTTGTCATCAAAATAAATCAGTAGTTAAAAGCATATAGAAATTTAGGTAACAACAACAACAAAAAGGTTTTGACTGGCAAATTCTCCATTTTAAAAGCAGCTTCAAAACATTTTTTTTAAGCAATGCATAATGTAGATAAAATAAATACTTAACGCATATTTGTTCTAGCTGCAAGTCCTATAAGGAAGTAACCTTAGTAAATGAAGTGAATCTGTTACATGACTCAAAACTTTTGTTGTTTTAAGTATCTGCAGATTGGGTTTTATGAATCCTGTTAGCTGAGAATTACATGTAGGCCATTCAGCCTACCGAGCATGAATTTCCTAGGACTAAACAATTATGTAACGATCATCATTAAGCTTTAAGAAGCTATAAGATAATGTGATGAGGCTAGTTCCGCATATGTGGTTGGGGGTAGAAGTTTAAAACTCTCTATTTTTTGTGACCCCAAAGTCCTAGCAAGTCCTTTGAAGATAGATGTTAGGTATAGGGTTAAAACTGGAATCTAGAAATTTATAGCCCTTGTTAATTATGGGAAAAACTTCAATCGATTTTGTAGAAGGCAGAATCAGTTCCCTTTTGCTTGAGCATTTAAAGCCCATTCCAGGGCTTCCCTGGTGGCGCAATGGTTGAGAGTCCGCCTGCCGATGCAGGGGACACGGGTTCGTGCCCCGGTCCGGGAAGATCCCACATGCCGCGGAGCGGCTGGGCCCGTGAGCCATAGCCGCTGAGCTGGCGCATCCGGAGCCTGTGCTCCGCAACGGGAGAGGCCACAACAGTGAGAGGCCCGCCTACCGAAAAAAAAAAAAAAAAAAAAGCCCATTCCACAGAGACTTGTTCTTGGTGGACATATCCCCAAATAGATGTCACTTGCATTTATGTCTGAGGCAAATTTTAATAGAACTATATACTCAATTAGTGAGATTATACAACAGGCCATATTTAATAAAATTGGCTAGGTATTTAAACACATAGAGGCAGCAACTACTACACAGCTCTTATGAATTGCTCTCATGCTGGTATGGATGCTCCAGCATTGTTAGAGTTTACTTTGTTTTCTTTTCTGCAAGAGAGTACTAATATCTGGATGTTTTTAAATGTAAAAATCTCACACTTTTTAAGGTTGGCATGAGTGCTCTTTTTGGAAAGAGTATTGGGTGAGTCGATACTATTCTGGGTGAGCAAGATACACCCGCTATTTTCCCCGTGTTCGTGTCCCCCTTTGCGCCTGGGAGTGGAAATGAGAACAGAGCCAAGTGACTGGCCATTTGTGCAGAAGTCATTTGGAAATGGAGCCTGCACTATTTATAATATAAATAGGCCATAGGTACTTACTATGGCCAAGCACTGTTCTAGGTGCTTTACTTGAGCTGGTTCATTTAATCCTCATGAAACTCTATGAGATGAAGGCCATCACCATGTCCATGTTAAATTATCTCCACATTCACTGTCATCATCTCCACGTGAATAGCTCTCTCAGCTATTACACAGCTGATAAGTGTTGGAGTATGTATTCAAATCCAGGTCTGGCTCCAGATACGGGACTATTAAACTATACCCACTGGAGGGTCTCCTATACACAACTTTGCAGTTTGGAAAATAAGAAGTACACAAATAACTTGGTTTTTACTTTACTTATCATATTTGTTTTACTTTTTTCTTTTTAAAAGATACATTATGCCTAAGGGAGAATTTCATTATGCTGTAGATAAACATTCACAAAAAAAATTCTTACAGAGGAGGCGTTGATAAAATAGAATATAAATGAATCCTAATTGGGTGCACCCTTCCTAACTCAGAAAGAAGTAAGTCATTAATTTACTTCCCTTTCAAAAACACAAAAGGCAATAAAAATATTAGCACCAACCTGTTTCTCCTATTTTTACAGAAGTTAAAGGATCGCTTGTTCCAGGAGTTGGATTTCTCTATGAATAAAAACCAGAATAATGTTAATACCACAGTTTTATAAACTTAGACACAATAAAGAAAAAATACCTCAGATTAAAAATATGTATTTTTTGGCTAAAGTTTGTTTTCTTTTGATTAAACTTCACTTTGCAGAGTTCTTTTGTGGGAGAAGTCATTATTTTGTAGATATTTACAAACTTTGATTTAAACTTGTATTTGTATTTCTAAATAGTATTTGTTATTTCTGTAGGTGAATTATTACCCCAAACCTTCACTCTGTCATATTTCCCTGCTGTAATGAGAAGACGAAATGGAAATTTTTTAAAAAGAGATAAGTTCTTTTAGTCATATTAACCATGACCCAATTCTTCTATATCCATATAGAAGATTTTCTCTGAATTTTGTCAACTAAGTATGTCATTGACTTTTTCAGATTTTAGATCATCAACCAAGAGAGAAGACAACTAAATTTAAGTTCGCCATCTATGCCCAAACCCAAGGAGATTATTTTCCCCAACATTTAAACTGTAGACGAGGGGTCATCTCCCATTCAAGTCGTTACAAAATCTTTCATATTAGAGTAGCTGCTCTCAATTACTTTGCTTTTATTAAGAAAGTATTATTTAGAGAAGATACGTTGACATGGAGTCATGCTAATCAATCATAGATTTGTATGATTATCAAAATCACCTAATAAAAATAGTTAAAAAAGAAAAGGGCAAAGGAACTTTATGTAGATTTACTGTCAAACTTGTTATAGCCCTGCCATTGCAATATTGCTATCTATCTAAACAAGCCTTTTTAAAAGAATATATAGTGTTTATAGTATGGAGATCACAAATAGTGTGAAAAAGAACTCAATTGTACCATTCTTTTGTGACTAGGGACTTAATGATCTATGATTATAGTTCCAATTACTAGCATTATAATCACACACACCAATGTTGCGTCCGAACTGTCTTATAAAGAAAGTTACAGTAAAGGTTGTGTGCGTTGGACTCTGTCATACAGACTCAAAATTAATTTTAGGGGTGAAAAAAATCATTCATGCTGGAAAAATCATAGGTGGAGTTTGAAAAATCTGTCTCAGGAAATATGAGAATTTAAAAAAGCAAACATTTTAAACATGCATGAATATATCATGTTATTTTAACTATTTTTCATACACAAATTAAACTAGATACTATAATTAGAAATTTGACTATTTCATCCATATCCATCAAAATATATTAAATCAAGTTAGACAAAAAGTTTGGAGGATCTTTCATTGGAAGGGGGGGATAGATTTATATTTGGGGTTTCTTTATAGGGCAAGTGCAAAAAAAAAAAAAATTCTGTTAGAGTAATGCAGTGACTTCTATGTGTCCAGTTGAAAAAGATGAGTTTTACACAGTTTTGTTTCTCTTTGAGTTTAGTTGAACGCAGAGGACTAAACCCTCCTAGAGCTATTTACACCAGCATTTACAGCAAAATTAAAAACTGAGTCCTCACCTTTATCAGCAGGCCAATAAGCTGAGCACTTATGAGGATAATTCCAATGATAACAGCCATCACAGAATAAATAATGACTGTTATTACTATGAGAGAAAAATAAAGCAGCAAATTACAAAAGTGTGAAGTAAATGACATAGCAATTGAAAAGTAAAGCAGGTAAAATCAGGGTAATATCACTTTGTCTTTTTTATAGAAAGTACATTAATAAACTTTTATGTATATTTTAGTTTTTCAAAAATTAGGTTTTTCACAGTAACCACGTGGGAAACTGGGACTTTAAGTGGTAAAATCTTTTGTCCAAGGTCACACAACTAACGACAGCACCAAGACCCAGGGGTTTCAACTCCAAGTCCGGTGGAGTTTATAGGACCTCAGAGGTTTAATTACGGATAAGAGCTATGTGGACCTTCTACCCAACAAGGGAGAAACCACAGACTCTTTCATAGTTTCAGTGATATGGGAGAAAATAATGTCTTGATGTATAAAAGAGTATTGGACAGATCATAGAATCAAAAATTTGGAAGGAACCTGGTATAATCACGTTGTGAAAGGAAAAGAAGTCTAATGAGTTCAAGTTACACTAGGTGAGATAACTAGTTAGAAGTAGACTGGTAACTACTATCCAGCTCACCTATATTCTAAGCCTCTGTTCCCTCTATAGTATCTTTATGCGTAGTCTATAATAAAATCACTAAAAATCTTTTTCAAATCTTTTACACGTTGGGAGTGAGACAGAATTTAAGTTAGAGGTACTCTCACATATTCACGGCATATTTGCAGTGCTTCCAAATGAAGTATATAGAACTGAGGGCAAGACATACAGGGAAAAGAGCATATTTATTTGGCTAGTTTATATTTAAAAGCCTTATTACTGGTAAAAAAGTAAAAGTGGCTTTTCCTATCACTGGTATTGTCCAGCCTTCTTCTCCACTTAGCTTTAATTTATGAGATAGTGACTCAGTTATACAATCCATTTTTCTGGTGTGAGTATGGACACAGGCCAAGTGGGAAGGGAGGCCTAGAGATGCAGAGTAGTAAACAAGCACATAAATGAACCAGAGCCAAAGCGACAGCAGCACCTAAGTGGGGAAGCGACAGTCCCCAGATAGAGAGGATTGGGAAGATAGCTCCAAATTGATAGCACAGGGCCCGGAACAAATCCGGATGGAGACACAAATGGTCTGTATTTATTCTGGATTGGTGCCAATTAAGTAGGTGATTTCTAAGCCCCTTGCTTTCTTTATAGTAGGGAGGGGAGAAGTTCCAGTGTTTTATAAGCTCTAGACTTTTCTCAAGTACCCATAGTTACTTAGAAAGCTAAAAAAATATCTGACTTAAAAGAGAAATGATGATCAAATTATGTATTGCTGTTTCCAAAATGTTTAAGGAAATTATAGATGCCTATTTTAATTTTGAAAAGAGCATATTTTGTTTGCCTTTATAATTTTGTATGACTAAAGTTAATAACATATACTCTCTTGTTTTTAAAATAAACTAGTGGTTACCAGTGGGGAGAGGGAAGGAGGACAGTCAATATTGGGGTAGGAGAGTAAGAGGTACAAACTATCATGTATAAAATAAGCTACCAGGATATACTGTACAGCACAGGGAATATAGCCAATATTTTACAATAACTATAAATGGAGTATGACTTTTAAAAATTGTGAATCACTATATAGTACACCTGTAACTTATATAATATCATACAGCAATTATACTTGAATTAAAAAAAACAGCAAAAAAAGAAAGAAAATAAACATAGAAAATAAAATTGACATTTCTATTTTCATAGGCATTTAAAACTAGCAAAACAAAATTTTAAATGGAATGATCATCATTCCACGTCAAATATTACCATACCTGGTTGTGAGAAATTGTGTGGATATCTTTGTCTTGCGGCTAAAAGGATAGCGTTTCAAAATAAAGTTAGAAAACATAAGGCATGTTTTAAAAATACCATTTTGGAATCAGACTGTCTAGTGGATTTCTTTTTCTTAACTGTGCTTAGAGAGCTAATGTTCAACTTTCAGCAGTGAGCTAGTAAAATGTATGAGGTAATGTCAGTCTTATTAGTAATTCCAGTATCTACTTTCAACTACCCAACAAGTTTTCATGACTCAGAAATTAGTAAACCATCTCATGAACTAAAGGGAAGGGTGTGAAAAAGTATTGGAAGAACCATCCGTGGACTTCCACAAGAAGCAGTGCATTTTTTAAAAATGTAAAAACGGTGATCAGAAAGGAGACATATTGAGCCATCATCCTGCATGGACATCAGTCCAACCCCAAAAGAGGCCATGTTGCTATCAATTTTCCAGATTTATGCCACAGCCACCATGAGGATCCAAACCCTTACTGTGTCTCAGCTAAGTTTTTGCCAGCAGTCCCACTGGATTCCCTTTCTGTAGAAGTTTCTAATACGGTTGCTTTAAGGCTCCGCTGGAGTTAACCTCCCCCTTATCAGTCCACAGCTAATATTTCTTTTTCTGCTGTCTCCAAACGTCATTTCATGTCAAGAAGCTGCCTTACTACTGTAGCCACACAATTTTCTTGAATTTAAATATTATGAATAACATATCACACTATGTTGTATGACATACAAATCAAGGACTTGGTTATATTTGGTCATTCTTTTGCACTTATGCATAAAGGTTAACTGGACTTGTCTTCTCTATCTTTGTGGCAGTTTATAGTTGTGGCTGGTGTATGAGCTCTGGAATAAAACAGATAGGGTTTCAGTCATCTGTATGCCTCTTACTCATTGTGTGGCCTTGCTAAGTTACTTAGTTTCTCTGTGCTTCAGTATTCTCTTGGCAAATGAAGATTATAATACCCATCTCTTTGAGTTCCTATGAGGATAAGACCAGCTAATGCATGAAAACACTTAGTACAATGCCCCACCCACCATGCCATTCTTCATTCATAGGATTCAAGGCATGTAGCACTATGTGTGTCTGGAGTTGACCCATCAATGCTTTCTGGTTTGACACTAACATGTTGGCTTCACACTGCAGTCACTTTGAAAATTAGATTGTTTAACTGGACCCAGAAACCTAATAATTAGTTCCAAGCACTCAGCCTAATTTTCCTCTCTTGCTCTCTGTCCTTCTGAAAATCCATTGCTTCCATTTATCTCAGTGTATTTTTTCAATGATTCTATTAGCTAAAGATCCGGTAGCCACGCTAAGTCTTCTTTGAGGCTTTATTTTAAATCCAGAGGACCCTGCCTAAACCCCACCTACAAAAAACCCTCTCCCCTTCTACTTTCAACCTGCCCTTGTAAAGTCATCTTCTTCTCCCTAGAAAAATAACCAGAGAGAGAGTGAATGCCACCTGACCGTTCTTATCTCAGCACCCAGATGGCTTATATTTTACTGGGCGCTTATGATGTGCCAGGCTCTGAGCCAAGCAATTTTACACACATTTTCTTATTTAATCCTTAGAGAACACTGTGAAATAAGTATAATGAGTCCCACTTTAAAATTAAGAAGACAGAGGCCCTTTGGGGAACTCAGAGTTCAGCTCACTCAGGGTCAGCACCTGGGACAGGGCCAAGCCCTTGGCTGAGTCCAGCTGGGTTTAACCACAAGGCCCCCTTCACCACTGCACTACTGGATCCCTTTTATCTGGCCCACTATTTCATGGTCACATTCGTTGTTTATGTGTTTTGCTAGATTGTTTTAATTGTTTTAACCCACAGTATTTTTTCAGTGTGACAGTCCAGAAGTGAGAATTCCTCTGTGGGAGGGACTGTGTCTACTTTGCTTCCATTTCTCAGTCTTTGTCACAGTTTCCCCACAGTGGTAGGTCCCATTAAATAGAGTTGCACCATAACAATGACTCCAGAGCAACTGCTTTAAAATATGAACAAACCTTCTTCCTTTTCTGTAGTAGGTACAGGCGTACTAGGAGAGTTTGTCTTTGGACCACTAGGAGTGGTTGATATTGAGCCGTCGGCGGAAAGCGAAGCTGTACAAGAGAGAAATTGAGAGAGGAATCAAGAATGAGGCGATGAGTGGACCAGAGAGCGTGTCACAAAAGACAAATTTATCCCACATCTCTCCCAATGGCAGCTCCAGAATTTGTATATCACAGGGCCTTACAGAGGAGGAAAGTGAGCCTTGATTTCCTCATCTGTAAAATGATAATACCTGCCTCAAAATGACATTGTGAGGACTAAGTTAGTTAAATATATATATGTGTGTGTATTCACACACTCATCGGTCAGTACATTACTTGGCATGTAATGGACGTTATATTCAGCTTGACTATTATTATTGTTCTTATAAGGGGGGGCGACTTGAAGCTGCATGTGCCTACCATTTTACATAACTTTGGAAAACTGTCCATGTTAAAGAAAGACGGAGACTCACGGCAGTTATACAAAGACTGAAGTTCTGCCCCATGCCTCCACCTCCCCAGTACGATCCTATTTCCCCAGTAAAAACTAAAACAAAGACACTATTAAATTTAGTTTTCTTCTAGCTTGATAGAGGATGAGTCAGTTCTAAGGTTCTCCATCCATTCTCTCTTTCAAAAGTAGAATTTCCGAGCTCTAATAGAATTGTAGGAAATGCTGGCTCCGATCTAAGATTACTGGCTAAGGATCCAGATAACCAAGTGATGTAATGAATTCTAGGTCATGGTTATTCTTTACCCCAAACATATATGCACACAAATACAAATACAGAACATGTATTCTCATGTATCGTTTAAGATCTCATTGAATACATAATAAATTGGTTTTTATAATTAAGCAATTATCCATTTATTTTAAAATAAGTTTTATAAATTTATAAATTCTTTTATGAAGTTTTATAAATTAAACAAGATTTTTATTATAAAAGCAATAGATTGAATAAATTAAGCTTGGAAAATACAAGAAAGGGCAAAGAAAAATACAAAAGTCATCTATCATTCCACCACCCAGAGACAGATACTTTAAACATCTTGGTATATAATCATCTGAACTTTTAGCTATTGCATCTAAATATGGAATAATTGTGTTTAAATATGTAAATAGCATTTAAAACATATATACCATGAACATATAGACTATATTTTGAATACTCTTCTATTACAAGATTTTTAATGACTGCATAGTATTCCATTGTATGAATACTGTAGTTTATTTATGAATCTCTGACTTTGAACATTCATATTATTTTTACTCTTATGAGAGTTAATACCATTCTGAGACAAACATCAGTGCACGAAACTCTGCAGAGGTATCTCTGCTCATTCTTTTGAGACACTTTAGTGAAGGAACTGGTACCCAAGTATGATGGTATGGGGGTGGAAGGACCCCTGCAAACACTTCTCAGGACAGCATCATCCTAGCTTCTCAGCTAAGTGCTCAAGGTTTCCTGGAGAATCCACAAAGAACTGAAAATACCTTTGGCACTTCTGCTCAGTTTACTGAAAGACAGATTTCCAAGGCCTGCCTCTTTCTACCAGCTGCCAGCTACTCAGTTCACCCTCAGATTGTTCAGGCAAGAACCCACACTGTCTGAAATATTTTCTCCTCTCCTATAGATCCTATTTTCACCTTGTTCCTTGACTTGTCATACTGCTTGATTCATTACTTGTAATGTAAACAATTGCCACACAAATTAGGCAAATGGTGTGACAAATAACTTGTATCTCTAAGTTATCCTTCAACATTCAGGGATGGTGGTGTAAAAGATAATATAAGAAGAAGAGTGTTTTTTAAATTGTTGTATACTTGATTTTAAATGTTTTAAGTATCCAGCAAAGGAATTCAGTTATACATATATCCATCTATCTATTCTTTTTCAGATTCTTTTCTGTTATAGGTTATTACAAGGTATTGAGTATAGCTCCCTGTGCTATACAGTAGGTCCTTGTTGTTCATCTATTTTGTATATAGCAGTGTGTATCTGTTAAGAACAAGTGTTTTTAAACAATAACCAGATGACAGGAATTTTGAGGTTTCATCAAATACCCAGATTAAAATTATGGAAAGAAATATTTTCATTAGGAATCAATGAAAGTATGTAAACATTATAAAAAAGGATATGTAATGAACAAAAGTCATCTATTTCTCTTAGTTAGTGTTACATCTTCTTTACACCTTTCAGTTCAGTGTCATTCATTCACATTTAGGGCACACGTTTATAACCCCTTGTGGATACCAATGAGCTTTTCTGAAACAAGTGTCCTGGGCTCCTAGATCCCAGGGCTGGCACATTTTGAATTCCTCAGCACTAGAACAGGGCTCTGTACATAATAGGTATTCAGTAAAATACTAACAATTGTAAATGTTTGGCCAGTTTCTTTTCTGGTTTAAAATTTTTTCTTCCAGTTTTACTGAGATATAATTGACATACAGCAATGTATTGTTTGGGCACTTTCTTATAAAGAAACACATAAGTGAGTTTCCAGATTGCATCTAAAATGAACATAACAATGAATTAAACAAGTCACATAACAAAGTGGCATGCACAGAATGAGTGTAAGGATAGTGAAAACCTGCATCTACAGAAGACCAACAAAATATTTTTGAGATTTCGATCACACACAATTTTACAACTAGAAGAAAAGAAATCCCGAAGTGAAAAAACAAAACCATACCAAATTTAAAGTTTTTAAGTGGTAAATGAGTTAAAAAGTTAAAAGTTTAACTGAAGCCATCTAGGAGTTTTGTTTGTTTGTTTGTTTTTTGCGGTATGCGGGCCTCTCACTGTTGTGGCCTCTCCTGTTGCGGAGCACAGGCTCCAGACGCACAGGCTCAGCGGCCATGGCTCACGGGCCCAGCCACTCGGCGCAGCATGTGGGATCTTCCCAGACCGGGGCACGAACCCACGTCCCCTACATCAGCAGGCAGACTCTCAACCACTGCGCCACCAGGGAAGCCCTAGGAGTTTTGATTGAGTGCAAAGATGGCCCTCCTCCAGGCTTCCTGACAGTCTGAGTCAGGATTTGCAGGGGTTAGTTAGGGAGGTGTGTTCTGTCTATGGGACAGTGCCCCCTCCTGTTTGTGAACACCCTCAAGACCCTGCGTGACCCAGCCCCCCGTCTCCCCATCCTCATTGCTTGCCACTCCAATTTCCTCTTGTGGTCCAGCCATGCTGTCATCTCTTGGTTCCTCAAATGAGCCATACTCTTCTCCATGCCCAGACCTGTGTGCCTATTCTTCTCTTTGCCTGAAATATCCTCTCGTGGCCCTAACTTGCCTAGTTATCTGCTTTTCAGGTCCCAGTTCAAGGCCATTTTCTTTCTTTCTCTTTTTTTTAAACTTTTAATTTTATATTGGAGTATAGTTGATTAACAATGTTGTGGTAGTTTCACGTGTACAGCAAAGTGATTCAGTTATACATATACATATATCTATTCTTTTTCAAACTGTTTTCCCATTTAGGTTGTTGCATAATATTGGGAGATCTTCTCTGATCTCCCCTACTTAGATTTAGACTAAAAACTCTGCAAAGTTCCCAGTGCTTGGCATGGTGTGGTAAAGCTCAATGAAATCTTACGATAGACTGTTAGAATCCAGATGTGTTCCATAGGCCTTGATGGTGTGGATGAAAAAAGTCACCTGCCATATCAGTAAACAAAGGATATTGCAGCCATCAAGCTGTCAGCCACTGCAGCTGCCCCAGACTGTGCACCCTGAGGGGATTCAGGATGGAGGAAAGCGGGCTACTGGCCCTAGACAGTTAAGGTACAGATCAAAGGAATGATTTCAATGGGCCCTGACTCTTGCATCTTCCCACACATGGAGAAGCACTAAATTTATTAACTTGAGGTGTCTGGTTTTCTTTAATTAACAGTAATCTTTTGATATTCCGACTACTTGGTTTTTATTGTAAAACTCGTACATATCTTGGCTCTTCCTTTACCTCTTCAGAGCAGTCCCTCAGAGCGACCTGAAAGGCTGTCTTCTGGGCTTAAGTCCTCAGAAATTCCGCCGAATAAAACATAATTCTCAGCTTTTAGGTTGTGCATTTTTTTCAGCCGACAATGGTTCCTAGGCAACTTGGGTATTTATTTTCTTGTTCGTTTATTTACAAAAGTGTGTAGGCATGTCTCTTTTGTACTAGGAAATACAATGAATTAATAAATAATTCATGGTCTTTCCATCAAGGAAATTCCAGCTTAGTCAAGAGAGATAAAAATTTAATCTAAGTGTAATGAAGTATTTTAGGGGATGGTGAAGTGAGGGCACAGGAGACAGTGGTCAGTTCTGTCTGAAAAATGAGGAGGTGGAAAGACCTCATGGAGGGGTTTTCTGAACCCACCTTGAAGGAAGTCTAGGGTTTCACCCGGCCAACCATGTGGACATTTAGGTACAGAGTCAGCAGGGTCAGTGATGTCCTGGCCCTTGAGACATCCTGGCAGTTTGGAGGAACTACAAGAATCTATGTGGCTACAGCATATGGTGTGAGAAGCAATGAAGGCAGTGAAGTTCCATTTGTTGTGGGCCATGACATGGAATTTCCATGGGCCAAGGCAGTTGGGAAGATGATGAAGGGTTTGAACCAGACTTTCATTTGGGGAGGATCACCGTCCATGGCATGAAGGATGATGTGGGAAAAACAAACAAAAAAACCATGCCCAGAACTCTTTAGAAGAGGATCCCATCTTGTGTTCAATAGTGGTCAAGATATGCAGTCCTTTTGAAAACAGGGCACTCCTCCTTACAGAGGGTCCTTATCACTTGTCAGCATTGCCTTTGGTGGAGAAGGCCTATATAGATTAAGGGCTTAAAGGGACAGAAAATTACAGCAAAAAAAGAATATGAATAATTTTAAACAAAGTGAGAGAAGGGGAAAACAGAATTTGCTAGGGATAATCAAAGTCTGTAACATTTTTGCTATCAAAATGAGAAAATGCTTAAGGAGAGAGAGATCATTAAAATTAGTTTTGAACTTTAGCAAAACAATTTTAACCCTCTAGCAAAGAGATAGACTTCTTTCTTCTCTACCAGCTACTCCTCAAGGGAAAGGACCATTTGGTGGAAATTTTGTTCTGAAGAAGCAGAGGCTGGAGTCCCAAGCCTCTAAATTGTAGTCAGAACTCAGGAATATCTAACATTGAAGGCAACAAGTTGTTCAGAGGAACAGTGTCCTTGAGGCAATTTCCAAAAATTGCACATGCTTTATCCAAGTTCCATTGGTGAGTGTCACGTGCTATAAAAACTGATTGGTGGCCAAATGGATTTGAGGCTGAAATTTTCCATGTATGTTCTTAGAAATACCTGCTTTAATTCTCCAGGTTTAGTTTCTCTGATACAATTTCTTACTAACATCACCTAAAACCACCAGCACAGTAAATAAATAAATACTAACTTGCAGTCAGTAAATAAATGACCTAAGAAGAACTTGATAAAAAATGTTTTTTAACATCATTGGCTTAACAATCTAATTTCTGTAGCTGATCTGTGAAATGACCTTTGTCATAGTTATTCTTCCGTTTTCTGAAAAAAAGAGATAACCTTATAAGTGTTTTGATACGAATACCCATGCTTGGTTAGTGGTATGAGAAGGGCTCAGAGACCTCAAAGTCCAGAGTTCACAATCAGTGTCAGCTTGAAAGAACACGGGCTCTGATCATACAGACAAACTTTTAATTAAATTTTATTCTAATATAGATTCATATGGAACAATTTAAAGAATTTTATCCATCACCTCAAATTAAATAAACCAGCCCCTAATTGGAAAATGTCACTTAGGAGAAACAAAAGAAATATCTCTTGATACATCCTCAGATGCTTGAGCTCCTTTCACAATTCAAGAGAAGGAACCCCAAATCCCACAAAACATATCTCCAACAACCACCAAGAATGTTCTAGTGCTACATCGATAGCAATAGAGCTCACATTTATTTTACTCTCCCAGGTTCCTAAGGCCCTAATTGGCTAATAGGCAAGCGGGGCTATATTTAGTCATGCGAAGTTGCAAACTTTCTATGAAAAGCAGATTTTAAACAGGGCTTTTTACAACATAGTCTTCAGTTGGGCCAACTAGGTAGAAAGATTCCAAGGAAATGTGTAGCCATTAAGCAACAGACACGGTTTGCCTGAACCTCTTAAAGGGTGGATTACAGGAAGGGTTTCTCTCCTGCTTCTTTTCCTCTTGTGCTCTAGGTCCCTCCGTTTCTGTTGCTAAATCAGCTTTCAATCTGTCTGCCTTGTTCGCTGAATAAAGGTCAATTTCAATATTGTCCTAATTAATTCAGAATGTACTTTTACATTTTACCTTACAAAGACTTTTGGATTATTTAATCCAACTTCCTTACTTTATAGAAAAGAAATTTGAAAATTAAATGATTAGCTCAGTTTAACACAGCCGGTAAGGAACAAAACGGAGAACAAATTCTGCTGCTTTCCCATAATATTCCCACTTTCCAGATCTCTGCCTGGTTGAGATCTTGTCAGCAAGATTTTTGATGTTTTAGCATATTAGCTGGTGAACATTGGGGTGCATTGTACACACAAAAAAAAGGCAACTAAAGTCCTTGAGATTCCCAGACATCCTAAGGGCCAGAATTGTTATAATAATCATGTAGTCTTCATCTTGATGATTTTTTCACACCAATATATTATACTACTTCCATTATATCTCTTAGTTCTCAGTGTCCCCTTGCTATAGCCACTAAGAAAAACTGTTTTCTGCTCTAGCAATACTGACCTGAGAGTCTTTTCCTTAATCCCTTTACTTCTGTTGCAGGAACACATCCAGACTATACCTGAAAAATTCCCCCTTTCTCCCCAAGAGAAGCATATTTACCTTGTGGTATCATTGAAGACATTCCAGCATCTGGCCACCCAGGAGCAGATGGGTCTTGGGCCATCACTGCTCATTTCCTTAGCTGCACTGGGCTCTCAAAACTTACTCTGAAGTTCTTGCCCCGTGCCTACTTGCAATGAATCACTGGCTGAAGCTTGAAGGATGGGTGGAGTATTCGGTAGAAATGTGGAGGAGGAGGAATTAAGGTAAAGAAATAACGTGGGCTAAAATGTGGAGAAAGAAAGAGTACAAGGTGCATTTATGTGGAGGCTCGGGGGCAGCTGGCAGGCCAAGGTTGGCAAACCTCTCAGACCTACAAGAGTTTAATGTTCAAGTGGCGAATTAGCGCAAAATGGAATAGAAGGGTAGGTTTAGCAGGGCCTCCATCTCCTAGTTAAAAACGCTTTTTTCATTCTCCAAGAAGTGAGATGGCGTTTGCTTTGGTACTTTGCACAAAGTACGTATTAGGGACTGGAACTGAATCACTTCATTTTAGATTTGGGAAGGAAGGAGTGAATGAATGAATATACCACCCAGAATATTAAACATTCCAAATTTGCACGGTGGTGTCATCTCATATTTGCCTGACGTCGGAATTGTTCCAGAACATTCACCCCTTTTGTGTCTTATCCTCACTGCTCTGACCTCACGGTTGGTCATGAAAACCGTGTCTGGGTGTTGCAGGAGGGACATGACAGGGCCCCTGACACTGTTCCCAGTGTGTGGAGGAGGTGGGGTGACTTGGGGGTTAGGGACATAGTTGGGAACGGAGGTCCTGTCTCCCGGCACTCTGCTCTGGGTTCCAGCCACTAAACCACACAGCTCCCCCAAACAGCTGACCTTGCTTACATGGAATGTCATCAGAAAGAAGGTAAAATGCAACGTTGGACAAACACCCTACAGTTTTGCTCTCTGCCCAAACTTCAGCTGCCGAGCTCCTGTCAGGATGTGATAAAGTCATTTTACGCAGCTGTTGGTTTTAGTTTGGTTCCCTCCTGACTTGCAGTTGATAGAAGTCTTATCTCACAAAAGCCAACTCTTATAAGGATACACCCCCCCTATGAAATGCTTTCAATAGTTTCCAAGTCAGAAAAGGAAATTTCCTAAGTGCTACAGTTTTCTGGCATTGTGATGACCATGAAAACTGATAGATAATGTATTTGTGGAAGTTCTGCCCAGCTCATTTGTGGTAAAACTGGGCAAAAAACTCACATCTGCTGGCTTCCAACTCAATGTCCTTCTGCCAGGCTTCTTTGTTTTCTACAGAACGAACGTACAAACAGAGCTCTTGCCTATTCCAAAAGATGTTTGGAGAAGGCTGTTGCCACGAAGCAATATTTTAAAAGAAATACTCAGTTTTGCCCTTGAACCAAAGGATTGACAAACTCATTTTGGGTCAACTTGTGATAATATAGTTAGATGTCCCTCTTGTCTCTTGTTATTCATTTCTCTTTTTTGGAAAGGTTTTAGTAAGCCAAAGTAGCCAGTTACAGTTTAGAAAAATTGAACTTTCTAAAGGATAAAGTTGTTGATGGGATAACATTTGAGCTTAGTGTTTTGAATAGCCCTCAAAATTTTGTGCACTCTCTGGTTAATAGCTCTTAAAGAAGGACACAGCATATCCACTGGTGCAATTAGTGGGCCAGATGTCAAACGCAATGACCCAGTTTCTGCTCACCTGCAGAGTGGCTTGCTTTGGCAGTTCCCAGCAGCCAATGGGTTGCACCTCTGCCTTCCTTAACTTGGTAGAGAACAGCTCCTCCCTGAGTCTGCCTTGGAGCTGCTATGGCTTAGGAGGACAGTGGTTTCCCTCATGGAACCCTGAACTTTATAGCCTGGTTCTGTCCTGCCCAGCTTCTAGTCACCCTCATTGCTCCAAACTATTACTGAGCCAGCGAATAAGAGAGAGAAAAACCAGCCCGTAATCCCAGCCATTGTGCATTCTTCAGCCTGGATAGATAGAAAGCAAGGGATATTTCTGTTCATCGTCCCAGGGCAAAAGGAGATCAGGATTCTGGTCCTGGCTTTGCCACTAATTGGTTGGGGATCTGAGTAAGTCACTGAACTTTTTTGGGCCTCAGTGTCTCGTTTCTAATATGAGAGTGAAGGAACAGATGTCCTTTAAGGTGCTTCATTATTCCAAAATCATAGACATTCATATGTCTGAGATGGTAATATTCATAATCAACACGTATATTTACTACATAATAGGCATTTTCTCTTCAAAACAATTAGCTGAGAGCATATTATTATATATTAACCATCATGTGTAGAGGAGAAAAACAAAGATCAGAAACATCGCCTAATTTGCCTAAGATCACGCAGCTGATAGATGGTGGAGCTGGAGTTTGAATTCCCATCTCCTTGACTGCAGAACTGTCTGCCAAGGTCTACCATAATCTATGCAAAATATAAAGAATGAGGACACCAAATAAATTTCATTAAGAGAAGATGAAATTCTCACCAAATTAGGCAACTAACTCTCAAGCAAGCCTTCCCTTGCAGCAAATCAGGGCTAACTGAAAAGATGCAAAAATAATAATTCACCTGTGCAGAAGCTGAGGGTAGGAGGGTTATTCCTCTAACATACAGTGACAGAGTGACCTGTAGTGTCAGATCCAGGTTACGGAAGGCCAGATGTTTCTGGTTGGTAACAATTTGTTAACCGAAATCTCACTTTTTCCAGTGAAGCATCTTCCAGTCCAGTTACTCTTTGCTTATCATAAATCCTCAGAACTAAAGGAGATTTCACATACTTTAGAGGTGTCAGCTTTAAGATATTGGCATTTCTGTAGCTAAACTCCCTATACGTATTAGGTTAGGGGTTAAAGGAAGTTAGACTGGATGAGAAAAATTCTAATTAAAAATGAAAACTTTACCCCAAAGTTCTCACACCACCGAGACTTCCTGTCACTGGCTGGACAACCATGAATAGGAACAGTGGAGATTAGATCAGCATACTCACTCTTGACTGCATGTTAGAATCATCTGTGGTACCCAGACATTGGAGTCTAATGTTGCCTGCAGCAAGAACCATTGTCCCAGTCTAGATAAACATGTAGAAACTTCATTTTCTTAATCTTTAAGATCTTTTCTTACATTTTCAAAGGTTCTTATGTCACCCTTACCTGGTGTTGCACAGATTCATAAAATGATTGGATATTAGCCTGATTTGCTTGAGAAAGAATACCATTCACACTTTTCCATATTAAATGATGGTATTTCTTGGGGTTTTGTCTTAGGAAACCCCATCTCCCCGACATTTGATTTCACTGTAATGCACTTCCCAAGGGTAAGTTCCTCAGTGTGTGAAACAGACAAAGTGGAATGGCTCTGGTGGAAACCTGGGTTCCAGGCCTGGAGCCTCATACCCCATGTCCACAGCCACCTGGGAGCTTCCCCAAGGAACTCCACAGGCACTCAGCTGGAGAATCCTCAGCCTAAAACTGAGTTTTTAAATTTTAGGTTGGGATCCCTTAGTGTAAGAGTTTTTCTCTAAAGGGGTAAAGAAAAAAGATTTTAGGCTTTGCAGGTCAGTCTCTGTTACAGCTCTATAATTCTGTTGTTACAGGGCAAAAGCAGCCACTGACAATATATTAGCCAATGTATAAATGAGTGAGTACAGCTGTGTTCCAGTAATTATTTATGGACACTCAGAGTTAAATTTCATATAATATCCACATGTCACAAAATATTCTTTTGGTTTTTTAAGCACTTAAGAATGTAAAAATCATTCTTAATTTTCAGGCTATACAAAAGCAGGTGGTGGGTTGGATTTGGCTCATGGGCTATAGTTTGTTGGCCCTGGCATTAGTGTATTTGGAATCTCTGGATGTGGAACTCAGTCATCAATACTTTTTAGAGTCCCTCAAATGATTCCAACATGTAGTCAAGATAGTGAATTCCTGCTATAAGGGGCCATGAAATCAGTTTACTCAGTTGTCACTGGCATTAAAAAATTAAATTGTATAAAATAGAAGAGTACGTGAAAGTACATCACACACTGTAAGGACAGTTACGATTTTGTGAAAGTTTGTTTCATACATATATATGTTTATGTGTTTGTCTCTGTGTACAATGAGTTGCAATGTACATTCACGATGTGTTAATCGTCCTTGAATATGTCTTGTTGATAGATACACCTGGCTATACCCTATCTGAATACCTGGCCTCCAGAGGGGCTAAGGGAGTCAATAGCCCTTGTCACAATTGAAATCCACTTAAGGCACCCACAAGCTATTGGCCAGTTAGCTTCATACTCCAACAGCCTTATCCGGCTTATATAAGGTCTATAAAAGCAGTTAGAGTTTCTGTGTGTGCTGTACCATTAAAATGGTACATTGCTGAATTGCTTGACAAGATATTTTGAGATCTGTACCTGACAGAACAGGGAGGGTACCAAGAGGCAAATTTGTGCCGTGTTTCTCCTGGTAAGACGCAATGTCACTGCCGCGATCCATCTTCCCAGTTGCCTTCAACAGATGCACTATGTTCACATTTTGTGCTTTGGGTTTATTTCCTTTCCTTTCAATTTTTAAATATCATCATGACAGAGAAATAAGTGGCGATATCAAAGGGAGAGCCCTAGATAAAAAGTTATCTAGTCCAGATAAAAAGGAGCAGAAGGTTAACATCATAGTCATAAAATTAGGGCTCATTAGCTGCACCAAAAGGAGAAGACAGACTACCAGCCTTCACTATAGGCTTCATTTTAGTGAAAGCACGAGCAGGACACTGAGTGACAATGCCGCAAGAGTAAGGAAGGGCCAAGCTCGGAACATTAATGTGTATGACAAATAAGGCAATATCATATATGGATTAAATGCACAGACTCTAGAGCCTGAATGCCTGGGTTCAAACTAATTTCACTAACTACTGGCTGAGACCTTGGGCAGCTGATTTAATCACTCTGTACCTTTGTTTCATAATTTATGAAATGGGGATAATAATTGTCTATCATATGGAGTTATTGACTAAGATAAATGAGTTAAATAGATACATATATATTTATATAAATGTTTATAAAAACAGAAAAACTGATCTTAAAATTCATATGGAATTGCTAGGGACCCCAAATAGCCAAAATCATCTTGAAAAAGTACAAAGATGGATGACTTACGTTTCACAATTTCAAAACTTACTACAAAGCAACAGTAATCAAAACAGTGTGGCACTGCTCTAAGGATCAATGGAATAGAATCGAGAGTCTAGAAATAAACTCATATATCTGTGATAATTGATTTTCAGCAAGGGTGCCCAGACCATTTAAAAGGGGAAAGATGTAAAATATCAAGGGAGATAAGGCTGTAGACAAGCTGAAGCCAGAACTCTCCTCCTGCATTTTATACTGGGGGTTGGTATGGTGCTTGGGGACTGAAGGAAGAATGTACAATGTTTTGTGACTTGGGGCTTGCAGTTTTTTTGGAGTCATTCACTTTACTGAAACAGACATGGGTCAGAACACTGCCTGACTCCCAAGATGTGGTAGGAGTCTCAGTGAATAAAGCATCCTAAGGTTCTATATGCTGCCACTTTCCAGATACTCTTAGCTAATAAAGTGTGGCAGCTGGGGGCTTGGAGATGAGTTATTGTATCATAACAGAAACAAGCCCTGTAAAAAACAGAAAATGGACCTTTTCCAAAGAAGACATACATATGGACAACAGGCACATGAAAACATGCTCAACATTGCTAAACATCAGAGAAATGCAAATCAAAACCACAATGAAATATCACCTCACACCTGTCAGAATGGCTATCATCAAAAAATCTACAAATAACAAAATGTTGGCAAGGATGTGGAGAAAAAGGAACACTTGTACACTGCTGGTGGGAATGTAAATTGGTGCAGCCATTATGGAAAATAGTACAGAGATTCCTCCAAAAACTAAAACTAGAACCACCGTATGATCCAGCAATTCCACTCCTGGGTATATATAGAAAGAAAATGAAAACACTAATTTCAAAAAATATATGAACTCCAATGTTCATAGCAGCACTATTTACAATAGCCAAGATATGGAGGCAACCTAAGTGTCCATCAAGAGATGAATGGGTAAAGAAGATGCAGTACACACACACACAGACACACACACACACACAGACACACACACACACACACACACACACAGGAATATTACTCAGTCATAAAAAAGAATGAAACTCTGCCATTTGCAACAACAAGGATGGACCTAAAAGGTATTATACTTGTGAAATAAATCAGAGAAGGACAAATATTATATGTTATCACTTATAATGTGGAATCTAAAAAATAAAACAAATGAATGACTATAACAAAAGGGAAACAGAGTCACAGATATAGAGAACAAACTAGTGGTTACCAGTGGGGAGAGGGAATGGGGTAGGGGCAAAATAGAGGTAGGGGATTAAGAGGTACAAACTACTATGTATAAAATAAATAAGCTACAAGAATATATTGTACAGCACAGGGAATATAGTCAATATTTTATAATAGATTTAAATGGAGTATAATCTATAAAAATATTGAATCACTATGTTGCACACTTGAAACTAATATAATACTGTAAATCAACTATATTTCAATTTAAAAAAAAACAGAAAATGGGAAAATAGTAACCATGGGTTATCTCATACGTTTACTGTCAATTCTTGCTCTTTTGTCTGTCAGATCCGTGAAATCAATTTCAGTATACATCACAACCAAGTTTATTTCAGTAGTAATAAGCACAATGAAATGAATATGCTGGTGTCTAGGTTTTCCTCTGTTAATGTTTGTCAGCATTGCTTAATGATAGAGACATCTTAGAAAGCAAAGATTGTGTGTGTTCAGTTTAATTTAAAAAGTTTTTAAAAACTTTTCCTAATTATATTTGGTGATTCTTTTCACAGAGAATTTAGAAAGTATGAAAAAGCAGAAAAAAATGACCTCCAATCCCAACACCCAGAGATAACCCTGGAATATTTCTTTTCAGTATTGTTGCTTTAGTTTTAATTTAGTTCATTTATCACAGAAACTACACAGAAAGGTACTTATTAAATATATAGATATGATAATAATGGCTGGAAATCTATTGCCCGTCTGCTTTTGTTGGTAACTTACCTGATGTTGTAACACCTATTTCTGGAGTAGTTGTGGCGACAGCTTTAGTAAAAATATAACCTATAAAGACATTTGAGAAAATTATTTAAAATGTGCTTCCCCAATAGGTTCATAGATGTTTTCGGTCATCCTCTAGAGACCAAAGTAAAAAGAAATTCATTACAAGAATGTTAAATTCAACTTCCCAACTTAAAATCAGTGTAAGTCAATTTTGAGATACTGTCTCTTCTTCCCCCTCTTAGAAATCCTTCTCCAGGAGTTCATAGTGAGAGTGTTCATTTCTTTCTAAAAATTTCACATCAAACTAGAGATTTATAGATTTGGTAGCTAGCCTAACAGATCATCTCAGGCTGACCTTTGAGGTATCACTGAAGTTTAGAGATGAAAGGGATTTTAGATGCCATCTAGTCTGTGTTTTATTTAAGAGGCAGGAGAAAACTGAGGAACCATGGGGGTCAATTGATTCTCCACAGTTAAACTAACCTGCAGCAAAATTCTGGTCACTTGTCATTTCTGCAACTATTATTAATTGAGTGCCTACTATGTGCCTAGCAGTGTGGAGGATGCATAAAGGAAGCACAGGTTTGACTTTTAAGAAATTTAGAGTGCTGTTGTCCCTGAAACCCAGTTCAGAACTCATTCCCATAACAATTAAGTGGAGAGAAAGGGTCTCCTCTTGGATCACTGAAGAAAAAGGAGAAGCCTTGTTTCTTTGCTTAGTCATTCTAATGGTGTGTCTGCAGGCGTGTGTGGTAAGGTGCACATGGCTAGTCATGGTCCAGGGACACAGAGCTCTCTCCAAAGGCTTCTTAGCATCAGGACCCGATTTTCAAATCAAAGCTTTGGCTTTTCCTTGAACACACTATGTCTTCTCCTGCCTTAGAGCTTTCGCCCTTCATGTCCCCTCCACCTCCGGTGCCCTTCCCCAGATTTTGCAAGGTTGGCCTCTTCTCATTGTTCAGTTCTCATCAGAAATGTCACGAACTCAGAGAAATATTTCCTGCTCCTCTTCTCTACATCAGCCTTCTGCACTGTGTTCATTACCTTCCCTGGTTTAATTCTCTGTGTGCTATTTTTCACTGTCTTTTCTTCTTTTAATAATTTACTTGTTCTGCTGAATGTCTGTATCCCCCTCCCCATCTGCCCCCACCCGCCCTGAACTCCAACTCTGGGAGCTCATTTATCTCCCTGCTGTGGCCTCGGTGTTTGTCATCTGACACATAATTACTGAACGAACAAATGAGTGAATGAATTCAGGGACTGGGAATAAAATAATTTCAAAAAAACTTACTCTCTGTTGGGAGGATGACATCTGATACTCTTAGAAGTTTTGACTTTACCCTTAAGATTACTGGAGAAGCAAATAAGTTTTTTTCCCCATTTCCTCACACTTTTCACATTCTCCTCTTCAACTAATGAATAAGAGGGGGAAATTTTTTCCAGTGTCTTTCTATTATTCTATAAAGTCGTCACATCAAGAGAGTTTCTTTGGAGTAGCAGTCCCCAACCTTTTTGGCACCAGGGACCGGTTTCGTGGAAGACCATTTTTCCATGTACCAGGGGATGGGGGTTGGGGGGGATGGTTCAGGCGGTAATGCGAGCCATGGGGAGCGGCTATAAATACAGATGAAGCTTCGCTCCCTCGCCTGCCACTCACCTCCTGCTGTACAGTCTGGTTCCTAACAGTCTGGTTGGGGATCCCTGCTTTGGAGGATTCCAGAAGATGCAAAGATGATGACAGCCTTGGCCCTGGAGACCAAGGCAGCCTTTGGAGTCACTTGAACTTGCTGACCTCCTGAAGCCTCATTTAAGGCCTTACTGCACTACCGGCTTGAGCACTGGTAAAATGAATTTCTTTCTTTTCCAGGAATCCTTTCCACATATTCTTCCCCGCCCCTCCCCCAAATGGGTAATGTGTCTAATTCGATTGAGTAACCCCACTTTGCCCTCTGGAACCACGCAATGAATACCTCTTGTCTCTTCTGTGTAAGAGCTCTACAAATGTCTGAATATATTTAAATATTCTGCCACATTCCTTCCACATGTTTTCTTTTCTTCAAGCTAAATGTTTTCATTCCTTGCCACTTAAAAAAATTAGAGCAACTTTGTTAATCTTCTGTTTTCCTGGAATTTTCCCATTCTCCATCACTTCTCAGAAATCCCCATCCCATACCCAGGTTTGTTTCCTAGTTTATGACTATCATCGTAGCTAAATACTTATTTACTACTTTACTATGTGCCAGGCACTGGAGTAAGGACATTACAGTAATTAGTTTGTTTAGTCCTTAGGCGCTTACTAGGAGGCAGGTACCAACATTGTCTGCATTTTACAGACATGGATGCTGAGGCCAGGAGAGGGTAAGTAAGTTGCTTAATTTCCCCAGCTTTCAGATATGAAGCCAGGTTTGAACCTAGTTCTGTCTTTCATGCCCGTGCTTTAACCATGACACTACTCTATCCCCTGATGTATCTTAGAAAATGCTGGATCCCTTCCCCATCTCCTAGAGCGCCCGGTAGATCCTTGATGCTTGCTGTAACTCGAGTTACAACCACGTTTGAGGGGCTAAACACATTTCAAGTCATTGCCTGCTCCTTATCTATGTGCCGGGCACCAGTATTTCTGACACATAAACACTCCATTTGAGAAGACGTTAACCATTAACACTCTCGGGAAGAGGCCAAAAGTAATGATAATTTGATACCACTTCATAATATGCCTATGTTATTTCTTTTTTTAATGAATGGATTTCGATCTCTCCCCAAACCACATAACCCCTTAGCCAATAAGAGTTCTTTCTTGTTTTGTTTTTTCCACCTTACACCTCAGTAATGGACCACAATGTGAGAAATAACTCCCCCATGGATTCAGGGTTCATGCTTGCGGCTTGTACATTTTTGTCAGGAGAAGGATGAAATCATAACTTTTTGGAAGACTTTTTTGAAAACTGAAGACTGTATATCCACTATCACCTTCACGAATGACTTTCTAACTTAGAAGTTAAACTTGTGAAAACGCCGGTAAAGCAACACATTCCTTCACACAGAGATGTTTCTCAGTGTATTTGGTAAAAGTCTTTTAATTCTGGCTAGGCATAGGATTGAAGCATGCTTCACATCCTGGAACTGTGCTGTGATCCAGTCACAATTACTGGGCCCCCTGGAGCCATTTCTTTCACGGAGTCCCAATAAGAATCCATCCTCCAGACTGGGATCTGAGATACTACTCATTTAGGTATTCGTTTAAGTCAGATAGGACTAAAATGGGATAGTTTATCTTTGCATGTATAATCCTATATCCCATATTACAGCACCCTGCGAAAAAAAAATTCCACTTACCTGACAATAGTAGCACAAAGATCATTTTTCCGTGCATCCTGAGATCATGAGCTCGCTTGCCAAGGTCAGTGCAAGAAATCCGCCAAGGAAGACTGGTGTGACGTCTGTGGCCTCAGCCTGCACTCTGTTATCTTTCAGGCCCACCTTCTCCAGGCATTGGGTGATAGGCCGGGTGGCATTTTTAAATGATGCAAAGTTGTGAACCGTCTATCCATAAAGATACGTGGTTTTCTGCTTAACTGGGATTATTAAAGTGTTCAGTCAAATCTTCACTTTAGGGAACTGGCAGCTACATGTTAAATTTACTTTGCATAAATTCAGTGGGCTTGATAAGGTAGTAGCAGTCAGGAGCCACCCAATTGGACAAACAAGAATTAGACTGTGAAGGCTTGAGACTAGGGTCTGAGCCAGGCTGAGGTCACTATAATAGAGCTAGGAAAATTCTCATTTTAAATGTGGAGTTTCTTTTGGGCCAGGGAGAAAATGACTTCTTACACGAAATAAATGTATTGGAGAACTGGAATTACCACTGGAGTGCTCTGAGGTTTGAAAAAACTCTCCAACCCATGCAAGTCATACAGCAATGTAAGAATACATGCGATGCAAGAAATCTTTAATTCAAAATAGAGTTTGAATGGAACAGCTAGGGCCCACACAGAACCAGCGAGGTGAGTTTCCCTCCAAACACACCTCACTAAGGAAGCATAAATGGATGACGAGACAATAAATGTGAAGTATGGCCATCCGAGGAAGGTCAGTTTTAAAGGTCAGTTTTAAAGGTGGAATTAGATCTGAAACAGCTCAAAAGAAGGTGTTTGGGTACTCTACCTCAAACACCTCACTTCCTCTAAGAGTCTGTGCAAATCTTTCCTGCTTGGCCCAGAAAATCAATTTGCTAAGTCAGCAACTTGTTAAATAGCTTCTATTTTTACCCAAAGATGGTTTTAAAACAATATTTATGAAACTGATATTTGCAGCTTCAGGAAACTGAGCCACTGAGAAAAATATTTACTGGGGAAAAGGTGGAGATAAATATCTGTTAACATCCCAATCTCCCTGAGATTGAGGGATAGATGGGGAGCTGAGATGCAGACATGGAGGAGGCTGAGGGGCACGGAGTGGCACTCGGAGGGACAGTGCAAAATCTGAAAGCCCTGGAATCCTGGAGCCCCTCTGAAGGCCCCACCGATGAATGCAAGACAATTGCAGCAAAATTTACACATAATTCATAGTAACCAATATTTAGCAAACCAATGACTGGCTTAAATTCAGTATTTGCTGCGGGGGGAATATCAGGCTGGGTTGCAGAAATTGTTCTCAACAGAGAGCCAAGTAAAGGAGTTTTTTTGGATATTAATATGAGCAATAAAGATTATTTCACATGACTTTATATTTTTAAGGGGAAAGCAATTAGCATGAGCCTTGAAAATGCTATGTCTCTTTGGAAATCAGTAAATAAATTAGTTACTATCCTCACAAGGGACTGTTAGGCAGCTGTTAAAATCATGTTTTCAAAAATATTTGATATGGAGACTTGGGATAAAATAGGTAAGTGGAAAACAGCAAGCTCGGAAACTGTATATGCAGAAATAAAATCAGGTTTGATTCTTTTTTCCTCTGTGCTGTGTTACTTCTGCCTGAAACCTGCTTATGCGCTTCTCACATGACCTACTTCTATTCTGCTTAGGATCTCGATTTAATAGTTCTTCTTCCAGGAAGTCTTCCCTGACTTCGAACATCTGCATCAGGGGTCCCTGCTCTATACTCATACTGTACCCTCTTCCTCCCTTTTTATAGGACTTACCATATTGTGTTGCAGTCATTTTTGTGTCCCCAGTGGACTATACGTTCTAAGCAGGCATGCCCTGCCTGTGGCTATCTTATTTACCACTGAGTGTTTGGGGCACAGTTGATAGTAAATACTTGTCAAATCAATAAATGACAAATGAATATTGCAGTGCAGAAGAAAGTAACTTCTCTCAGGCAGTCCTGGGGAGCAGAAGCTGCTCTCTATATGTACACATAAATATATACATATGTATACATATATATATAGAAAGATAGATAGATGATAGATAGATAGATATTCCCTATATCATACCTTAGCTTCAGGTTTCCCCCTGTGTGGAGGTCCCTAATAAGACAGGAAGGAGAAAAGGAAACTCAGCCTAAAATCCAATTTCTTACCTTCTTCAGCCCGGACTGATTGGCCTCCTTTTCTTCATAAGACCTCGTGCTTTCCTGGAAAATCACTTCATTCATCAGTCTTGAAGCTCCTGCAGTACTTACACACACTGGTTCATTTGTTATCCTGCACGACCCCTTTTCTTGTATCTGTAGGTCCTGTGATCTTTGTTCTAGTTCCAGCATCTGGCAGAACACCCTACAGAGGCTGAGGGGCAGTCAGGAAATGGTCCTCGGTACTGGCAACTGGATGACATATGTAGCCCCCTACATGAACCTGAGGCCACAGGACAGGAATGGATGCTTTGCCCTTGGTCACTTGAAAGGATTAGATAGCTCCTAATGACATGAGGAGTGAGAAATGACCTTGGATCAAGGATGGGTCTGCAGCTTCCTTCAGGCAGACACGTTGACCCTATGTGATCTGATTAAAGATAGACAAAAGCTGTGGGGCTTTCAGTGAAGTAACTGGAGGTCAGACCCAGCATTACACCACAGGGTGTGTGGAAGCAGAACTGTATGGTGCCCTCTAGTGGTATATCCGCATAATGGAAGGAAAAATGTGAAATCTGAAAATGAAACAGTAAAAAACACAGGACGTCACCTTACGCTTTTCCCTTTCTGGCATTTCCCCAATTTTCTTTATATTCTTACTGAGACACGTGTGCAGGATCACCAACAAATCCTACCTGTGAGATATTTTGTGGAAAGGTGTCAGAGAAATCTACCTATCTTTTGAGAATTTTGAGTTTATACCTTCAAACATGGAAACCTTATCCCATTTGTAGGTACATTATGTCCGTGGGCTACTTTTTCGTATTGTCATTAGTCAAGGAGAAAGATGAATTATAATGTTGCAAACGAGGAAAGTCAAACTGGATCTATTAAGCTAGCTCAGACTTGTTTCAAGACAAGGAACTGTTACTTTTTGTCAATTACTTCTATTTCAGGATCACATGATTCCTGAAGATGGTTGCAGGCTAGTCTGATCTGCCTATGGAGAAGTCGGCTTTTTATGGAGGCTGAGGAAAGTTGAGACACGGTGCTTGCACTGTTGGCCTCTTGGTGTCTTGTCACCTTACGAATCTCCAGCCTGCTTTGCCAGGGTTGTTCAACTTCTTTCCTCGACCTTGTTTTCTCTTATCATTTCAAAATTAAAATAAAACAAACACAAATTTAGACAGATCTGACACTCAAAATAACCCTGTTACAGAGGCAGAACAGATATTATCATTCTTCTCTTACACATCAGAAAACTAAGGGGTGGATAAGAAATTGCAAATGTACCCTTGATTTGATTTGACCCTAAGGGTTTTTAAAAACATATGGATTTAGTTGCCATTATTTATTTATTTATTTTTAACATCTTTATTGGAGTATAATTGCTTTACAATGTTGTGTTAGTTTTTGCTGTATAATAAAATGAATCAGCTCAATGTATATATATATATATCCATATCCCCTCCCTCTTGCGTCTCCCTCCCACCCTCCCTATCCCAGCCCTCTAGGTGGTCACAAAACACTGAGCCTATCTCCCTGTGCTATGTGACTGCTTCCCACTAGCTATCTGTTTTACATTTGGTAGTGTATATATGTCCACGCCACTCTCTCACTTTGTTCCAGCTTCCCCCTCCCCCTCCCCATGTCCTCAAGTCCATCCTCTACATCTGCGTATTTATTCCTGTCCTGCCCCTAGGTTCATCAGAACCACTTTTTTTTTTTAGATTCCATACATATGTGTTAGCATACAGTACTTGTGTTTCTCTTTCTGACTTACTTCACTCTGTATGACAGACTCTAAGTCCATCCACCTCACTACAAATAACTCAATTTCATTTCTTTTATGGCTGAGTAATATTCCATTGTATATATGTGCCAAATCTTCTTTATCCATTCATCTGTTGATGGACACCTAGGTTGCTTCCATGTCCTGACTATTGTAAATGGAGCTGCAATGAGCTTTGTGGTACATGACTTCTTTTGTATTATGGTTTTCTCAGGGTATGTGCTGAGTAGTGGGATTGCTGGGTCATAGGGTAGTTCTATTTTTAGTTTTTTAAGGAACCTCCATACTGTTCTCCATACTGGCTGTATCAATTTACATTCCCACCAACAGTGCAGGAGGGTTCCCTTTTCTCTACAACTTCTCCAACATTTATTGTTTGTAGATTTTTTGATGGCCATTCTGACTGTTGTGTGGTGATACCTCATTGTAGTTTTGATTTGCATTTCTCCAATGATGAGTGATGTTGAGCATCCTTTCATGTGTTTGTTGGCAATCTGTATATCTTCTTTGGAGAAATGTCTATTTAGGTCTACTGCCCATTTTTGGATGGGGTTGTACATTTTTTTGATATTGAGCTGCATGAGATGCTTGTATACTTTGGAGATTAATCCTTCATCATTGCTTCATTTGCAAATATTTTCTCCCATTCTGAGGGTTGTCTTTTTGTCTTGTTTATGGTTTCCTTTACTGTGCAAAAGCTTTTAAGTTTCATTAGGTCACATTTGTTTATTTTTGTTTTTATTTCCATTTCTCTAGTAGGTGGGTCAAAAACAATCCTGCTGTGATTTATTTCATAGAGTGTTCTGCCTATGTTCGCCTCTAAGAGTTTTATAGTGGCTGGTCTTACATTTAGGTCTTTAATCCATTTGGAGTTTATTTTTATGTATGGTGATAGGAAGTGTTCTACTTTCATTCTTTTACATGTAGCTGTCCAGTTTTCCCAGCAACACTTATTGAAGAGGCTGTCTTTTCTCCATTGAATATTTTTGCCTCCTTTATCAAACATAAGGTGACCATATGTGCATGGGTTTAACTCTGGGCTTTCTATCCTGTTCCATTGATCTATATTTCTGTTTTTGCACCAGTACCATACTGTCTTGATTACTGTAGCTTTATAGTATAGTCTGAAGTCAGGGAGCCTGATTCCTCCAGTTCCATTTTTGTTTCTCAAGATTGCTTTGGCTATTCAGGGTCTTTTGTGTTTCCATAAAAATTGTGAAATTTTTGTTCTAGTTCTGTGAAAAATGCCATTGGTAGTTTGATAGGGATTGCACTGAATCTGTAGATTGCTTTTGGTAGTATAGTCATTTTCACAATGTTGATTCTTCCAATCCAAGAACATGATCTATCTCTCCATCTGTTTGTATCATCTTTAATTTCTTTCATTAGTGTCTTATAGTTTTCTGCATATAGGTCTTTTGTCTCCATAGGTAGGTTTATTCCTAGGTATTTTATTCTTTTTGTTGCAATGGTAAATGGGAGTGTTTCCTTAATTTCTCTTTCAGATTTTTCATCATTAGTGTATAGGAATGCAAGAGATTTCTGTGCACTAATTTTGTATCCTGCAACTTTACCAAATTCATTGATAAGCTCTAGTAGTTTTCTGGTAGCATCTTTAGAATTCTCTATGTATAGTATCATGTCATCTGCAAACAGTGACAGTTTTACTTCTTCTCTTCCAATTTGGATTGCTTTTATCTCCTTTTCTTCTCTTATTGCTGTGGCTAAAACTTCCAAAACTACGTTAAATAATAATGGTGAGGGTAAGCATCCTTGTCTTGTTGCTGATTGTAGAGGAAATGGTTTCACTTTTTCACCATTGAGAACAATGTTGGCTGTGGGTTTGTCATATATGGCCTTCAGTATGTTGAGGTAAGTTCTTTCTATGCCTACTTTCTGGAGGATTTTTATCGTAAACGGGTGTTGAATTTTGTTGAAAGCTTTCTCTGCATCTATTGAGATGATCATATGGTTTTTATCCTTCAGTTTGTTAATATGGTGTATCACATTGATTGATTTGCATATAGTGAAGAATCCTTGCATTCCTGGGATAAACCCCACTTGATCATAGTGTATGATCCTTTTATGTGCTGTTGGATTCTGTTTGCTAGTATTTTATTGAGGATTTTTGCATCTATGTTCATCAGTGATATTGGCATGTAGTTTTCTTTCTTTGTGACATCTTTGTCTGGTTTTGGTATCAGGGTGATGGTGGCTTTGTAGAATGAGTTTGAGAGTGTTCCTCCCTCTGCTATATTTTGGAAGAGTTTCAGAAGGATAGGTGTTAGCTCTTCTCTAAATGTTTGATAGAATTTGCTTGTGAAGCCATCTGGTCCTGGGCTTTTGTTTGTTGGAAGCTTTTTAATCACAGTTTCAGTTTCAGTCTTGGGAGGTTGTGATTTTCTAAGAATTTGTCCTTTTCTTCCAGGTTGTCCACTTTATTGGCATACAGTTGCTTGTAGTAATCTCTGATGATTCTTTGTATTCCTGCAGGGTCAGTTGTTACTTCTCCTTTTCAGTTTCTAATTCTGTTGATTTGAGTCTTCTGCCTTTTTTCCTGATGAGTCTGGCTAATGGTTTATCAACTTTTATCTTATCAAAGAGCCAGCTTTTAGTTTTATTGATCTTTGCTATCATTTCCTTCATTTCTTTTTCATTTATTTCTGATCTCATCTTTATGATTTCTTTCCTTCTGCTAACCTTGGGGTTTTTTTGTTCTTCTTTCTCTAACTGCTTTAGATGTAAGATTAGGTTGTTTATTTGAGATGTTTCTTGTTTCTTAAGATAGGATTGTATTGCTATAAACTTCCCTCTTAGAACTGCTTTTGCTGCATCCCACAGGTTTTGGGTCATTGAGTTTTCATTATCATTTGTTTCTAGGTATTTTTTGATTTCCTCTTTGATTTCTTCCATGATCTCTTGGTTATTTAGTAGCATATTGTTTAGCCTCCATGTGTTTGTATTTTTTACAGAAGTTTTCCTGTAATTGATATCTAGTCTCATCTCGTTGTGGTCAGGAAAGATACTTGATATGATTTCAACTTTCCTAAGCTTACCAAGGCTTGATATGTGACCCAAGATATGATCTGTCCTGGAGAATGTTCCATGAGCACTTGAGAAGAAAATGTATTCTTGTTTTTTTGGATGGAATATCCTATAAATATCTAAATCCATCTTGTTTAATGTATCATTTAAAGCTTGTGTTTCCTTATTTATTTTCATTTTGGATGATCTGTCCATTGGTGAAAGTGGGGTGTTAAAGTCCTCTACTATGCTTGTGTTACTGTCGATTTCCCCTTTTAGGGCTGTTAGCATTTGTCTTATGTATTGAGGTGCTCATATGTTGGGTGTATAAATATTTACAAATACTAAAAAGAAATAAAAAGAGGTATATTTCAATTAAACATCAGTAGGGGATTTAATTAAAAATCTGGTCCCTCTGAAAGCACAGGAAGATCTGTCAAGGGTGAGCTTGCAGTCCCACATGGTGGCGGTCCACTGGAGCTGCCCCTTGGGACAGGTAGGCTTTCTTGACTTAGCCAAGCCTTCCACTTGATGCTTGCTGCTGTCAGCTTAGACAGAGTTCTCCTCTGATAAAACCTCAAAACCTCAGCATCTCACAGCAACATCGCTTCATTTCCTGCTCACAATCCTGTTTGTCTGTGTTGATTCCAGCTTCCAGGATCCATACTGAAGGAGCAGCCCCCATTTGGAATTCTTGTTTCAGAGGGAGAAGAAAAATGGCCAAATCGGGCAATAGCTTTTAATGCTTTGCCTCAGACGTGGCATGTGCCATTTTGGCTCACATTCTATTGGCAAATCACAGGCCAAGCTGACAGCAACGGGGCAGAGAAGTACATTTCCTCCAAAGGAAAATCCTGTTAGTTGTATGGCAATGGTGAGGATATAGAAAACACTTACATGGAGGACAGTGAATGATTGAGAACAATAATACAATCAACCACATTCATTTATACTCTCTTTCTTGCTCCTGTCTGCATTTAAGTTTGCAAATCCAATTTAGATAGTTAGGAGACCTCTTCAAGGTCTTCTAGAGATGAGATTTAACCAGGTCCCTGTTTCCTTTCTTTACAATTTTAATGTAATGTGCTGTTTTGGAGGTATGCTCAGTCACGCCCTAGAAGTCAGAAACTCTCATCACTACGTGGTTAGTAGGCAGTAAACAATGGCTCCAGGTTGCTCTAATCCCATTGTGTTATCCCCCTGGAATCAGGTATTATGCATCATCTTTCCATTAAGGATTAACAGGTCCATTGTGTTCTACATCCATATAACTGTCCCATAAATGATTAGTGACCTCCTACCAAGTGCTGGAGATACAACCTTCTGTAATTCAAGTTCCCCTCCAGGAACTTACAGCCTACCTGGGGGACAAACAAGTAAGGAGGCAAGTGCATCATGGAGTGCCCAGGATATATAATCGTGAGCAAAGGGCACTCTGGGAGCACATAAGAGAGGCCCACTCAAACATAATGTTCTGGAAAGGCTTTCCAGAGCAAGCAAGGAAACCTAGAGAATGAATAACCAGGTCAAGGGAGAAGATGGCACATTCCAGGCAGAGAAAATAGCATAAGTAATGGTCTGGAGTTGAGAGACAGCACTGTAGTAGTTTGCACAACTGTTTGAAATTCCAAGGACACACACACAAACTTGCACATTTGCACTTTTCAATGTCTAGGAGGTCAGTCCACTCTGCCCTTTACCTATGTAAACATGAATTTGACCCTGGTTCTCTACATGAAGAAATACTGGGGGAAGCATATCAACAAAAGATAAAGAACAAATCTATAGTAATTTCTTGTATGTATATTTTATTGAGATGTAACACAAATTTTAAGGGTGCAATGTGATGGATACACATGCACACACACATATACATACATACACACATGTGTGTGAGTGTGAGGGTGAGTGTGTGTGTGTGTGTGTGTGTGTAACCACCAGTCAGATCAAGATATAGAACACTTTCAACACTCCCATTATTTTCTTTCTTGCTCATTCCGGTCAATACCTATCCTGTATTGAGGTAACCACGACCCTGTCTTCTAACACTGTTGATTGGGTTTATCTGTTCCTAAACTTCGTAAAAACTGAATGACACGTTAGAACTCTTTTGTGTCTGGATTCTTCCCTCTTTAACATATTTTTTCCATTTTGCATGGAAAAGTAGATCTTTCATTTATAGTACGGTGGTTGTCCAGCTGTCAGTCTTTATTGAAAAGACCATCTCTTCCCAAGGTATGGTTTCTTCATCGAGGGTAGTATGTGTATTTGTCCTCTGACTGCTTTTAAGGTTTTCTCTTTGTCTTAGGTTTTTAGGAGTTTGATTATGAAATGTCTGTGTGTAATTTTCTTTGGGATCTGAGCTTCCTACATGTATGAGTTGGTATTTTTAGCAGTTTTGGAAAATCTTGACCATTACCTTTCAAATATTGGCTCTCTCTTCCTTCTGAGATTTTGATCATGCATACATGAGACTTTTAAACTAATACTCACACATATGGGGTTTTTTTACACCCATACCTTCTTTTCTTACTGTGCTTCAGTTTGAATTCTATCTAATGACCTTTAATAATCCTTCATCTACGATGTCTAGTCTGCTGTTAAATTTAGTCCTAGATATAGTCCTATATCATGAATTCTTTGATGCTACTTTCACATTTTTAATTCAGAATGCACACAATTCTTTTTTATATGTTCCAATTCATGGTTGAAATTCTACTTATTTTCATTTGTTCTGTGTACCTTTTTCTCTGAGTCCTTGAACATAATAATCATAGTTATTCTAACATCCTTGTTTGTTGACTGCAGTATCTGGACATCTGTAGTTCAACTTTTATTTTATTTATTTATTTTCATTATGATAAAATATGCATAACATAAAAGTTATCACTTTAGTCATTTTTAAGTCGACATATGGATGGCATGCGTAGGTGCATTCACATTGTTACAATCATCAGCTCTTATTTTCTAAATATTATTTGCCACATTTTCCTGTCTCTTTTCATGCCTAATAATTTTTATTCTTCTGTGCAGGACATTGACCTTAACTTTTAAGCTTCCCATCCATGCAGCTTCCATGGAGATGTCTCAAGGAAGAGATTCATCATGGTTTGTTGCAAGCCCCTTCCCTCTGGTAGGATTTTGTTCTGTTTTTCCAATTTAGCTCCCCAGACTCCTGTGCCATTCTAGAACTCAGCAAGTGTCCTGTGGGAGAAAACAAGCCTCGTAGTGGGGCTCCTCTTGCTCTTAGTCTGTTACGCCAACCTGATTCACCGCCACATGCTCTGATAGTTTTTTCTCCCCCTTCCACAGCCTAATGTCCCCATGGAAGAAATCAACAAATAGGTAAATTCCCTCAGTGAAAAAAAGATTCCTTCTATGTGACGATGTGACCTCCTGTTACCTCTCATATCTGCACCTGGTTATGATACCTCTAACAGAATCTTCCTGATGATATTCCCACATTTTCCCCAATATGCCAAATTTGAAGGAGTAGTTGTTTCAAGTGTCAATGAGCAAATAGCTCATTGACCCTTGAAGGATCACTTTTAGTGACAGACTTCCGATTTCTTAAAAACTAACCCAGAAACAGGTGGTATTTGATAATATTCTGGAATTATAGATCCCAATATCTCTTCCATTTTCCCTTTCTTGGCCTCACTCTTAGGGTCAGAGGACAGAAACTGAGTGGTTTGCTGTAGCAGCAAATATAGGTGAGCTTCTCTGGGCCCTGAGAGCCAGCTGAACCCAAAACAATAGATTTATTTTCAGGTTATAATACCATGGGATGCCTACTACATTGTTACTCCATTAGCTCTGTTATTCTTGCTTCTGACCAGTCCATGATATTAATGAAAAGTTATTGGATACTAACCAATTATCAGGCTAATTACTGTACTAATTACTTCTTGTGGGTAATGTATTAACCCTCATCATGATTCTGTGCAGTAAGTACCGTTCCCCTAGCATGTGGTAGAGCCAGGATTTGAATCCAAGCAGTCTCTCACTAGGTCCCAGGTTTATATTCAATACTACCCTCCATCCTTCTATGCCAGATCACATAGTGAAAATCAATTAGCAGGGTCTGGAGGGGCAGGGACAGGGCAAACACTAAGATAAGGACACTGTTTCTTAGGTGCACACAGGAGTAGGTGAAGAGCCTTTGTGTAGAGACCACTCTGTGCTCTGAGACAGGTACATACTGTTCAGAGGAGTAAACTTGACTCATTACGGCTGGGGAGTAGAGTGTGAGCAGTGAGGATGGTGGCAAGAGATATGGCTAAAGACTGTGGTTGGTGAGACCATCAACTATGTTAGGCTTTGGGGTTTTATCCTGTGGACAACTGGTAAAGCATTGGAAGCTGTGCAGCAGGGTGATGCCATACTGTCCACAGGATGGAGAACAGATCTTTGGGAGGTAATACTGCTGTCAAGGAGAACAGGAAGAAGGCCTTAGCAGGCAATGATGTGAGAGTAAAGCCAGATGATTGAATAAGGCAGCTGTTATGGAGTAAGTTGAACTGATTCAACAACTGTTTAGAACTTCAGGTTGAACGGTCTTGTGTTGAATTGGATAAGGGGGATGAGAGAGGCAGGCTAAAGGTTGCTTCCAACCTTTTCAGCTTACATGATTGGGTAAAGCATGGTCCCATTTACGGGGATGGGAAATGCTGGAGGCAAACCAGGTTCATGAGGGAAGATCATGAGTTTCATTTGGGAATACTGAATCTGAGATTTCTCTGGAAGATCTTAGTGGAGAGGTCAAGTAGGAGGATGGATGACTGAATCTGGCACTCGGAAGAGGAATCTGGACTGGAGATAGAGGTGCTGCTATTGTCAGCTTGTAAACAAGGAGAATGGAGGTAATGATGGACAGAAGACAAGGGAAAGTTTATAATGTCTTCAGGCTGGATGGACAGTTCCCAGAATGTCTCTAAGCCTCGCCTTGGTAACTAGAGACATGGATGGAATCTTGGCCATATTGTCTCAACTAAGTTCTGTGTTCCTGTAGCATCCAGCTGGAGCCTTATAATTATAAGATACCATTAGTCCAGAATTCAGAGGTGGGCTCACAGTAGACATATATTTTATTATGTGATGATTAATTTTGACCATGGCTGATGAGCTCATACATGGACAAGTGATACCACTTGAGCCCATCTGATTCCCCACCGGAGAATATTTTCTTGAAAAACACAGAAGACTGGAAGTTAGAAATTAAGCTCTATTAGCGATGGAATTCTCGGGTGAATAGTGACCAGAATTTCCTGAGCTCCACTGAACCGCATGTGTTCCCACCCTTTGTGATGTCTGGAGTCTGTGAGGTAGCCCAAAGTTCTTCCAAGAAATTCTCTCATTCTATGAAGCTATTTTGAAGCGGGTTTGGGATACTTGTAACCAAAAGAGTCTTAATTAGGACAGGCCTTGATGTGTCTAATTAGGGAATCATTAATAGAATAAAGCAAAGGCTGATGCTGAGCTGAGCTGGCCGGGGACCAAGACAGGCAGCTTTACAAGTCTCCATGATGGGTGGGAAGACAGCAGTGATCACACTCCTGGAAGGTATTACAGATTGCTGGGCTGCAGAGGACTAAAGGGCCCTTTTGTGCATGGCTGATCATGTGGGGATGTTTAGCACAATCCAAATATGCCCCTTAGTCCTGCCATGACACTCCCGTAAGTGAGATATGAGCCTGCACTGTCTTCCAGATTCCAGACAAACCCTGCTGACTTTTTATTTTTATTTTTTTTTACTATCTGTCTAGTGCAGAAGGGATTCAATTACCCTTTAGTCTTAAAAATATGCCAAAGGATGGCATTGGCCTTCTGTGGCTTGGAGCAAGCTTGTATTGCACAAATCTGTTTCTCATTTATGTGGTTCAGCCAGATCGCCAGGGTTGGGTTTTTTTCCCTCATAGAATGTGGCCGTACAGAAGGCCAACATCTTTTTTTATTTGGGTTTTCTACTCAGATCCTGGACAGAGTAGGGAAAAAGAAGAAATTACTGGAAAATTTTGATGTCTATCTTTACAGGACCAAAAAACCCTCCTCAGAATAAAAACTGAGGGAAGAAGCCATTTTTAAATACTCTGTTAAGTTTCATATTTCTATTTATAATATAAATAAAATTATTATAGATTAAAAAATACTCTGTTAATTTCTGTTACTAGCCTCATGTCTTATCAGTGTGTATGATTTAACCAATGAGTCATATGGGAATACTTCTTATGCACTGCCTTCAGTATGAAAACTGTAACTGGCACTAATGGAGTTTAAAAGAACGTACAAGAAAATGTTATGTTGTAAGAAAGAAAACAAGGTTTCAGTCGTGTAATACTTCAATAGCTTCGATAGTGATTTAGGGATTTAGCTGTTTAAATCTGGTAGATTATAATAATTTTGCAAAATGCCATAGCTAGTAAAAAATTAGAACCCGGAAATAACCTAAAACATGTTCCTTAAAAAGACATGAGACTTTTAAAAAAAATGATACAAATGAACTTATTTACAGAACAGAATTAGACTCACAGACATAGATAACAACCTTACAGTTACTAAACGGGAAAGGGGGTGGGGGAGGGATAAATTAGGAATTTGGGATTAACAGATACACATTACTATATATAAAAGAGATAAACAACAAGGACCTACTGTATAGCACAGGGAACTATATTCAATATCTTGTAATAACCTATAATGGAAAAGAAACTGAAAAAGAATACATTTATATATATATGTGTATATATATATATATATATATATATATATATGTATAACTGAATCACTTTGCTGTACACCTGAAACACTGTAAATCAACTATATGTCAACAACAAAAAAAAGACACAAGCCTGCCAATGAGACACCTAATTGACACCATTACTTGTATGGGGAGACGTTAAAGTACAAAATAAATGTCTCATTTTGATAATATGTATCATTCAGTAAAGAAAAATAACTGGCTCTATATAGAGTCTTTGCCTTGGGTGAGCAGGGTTAAGATACCTAGGTATATCCCTCATGGTATTTTGAGTAGAGAGACTCAAAACACAGAACGTGTTTTAAGCTGGTTCTTTCTAGCCAGGCTCAGAAGAGACTATGTTTAGTACCTTTTTTCTGGATCTACGGAGCTACTCTTTTTGTTTTTATTTTTTTCATTTTTGTTTTTTACATTTTTCTTTACTGAATGATACATTAGCCAGCATTGATTTATTTTGCTTGAAATCATATAACTCTAACAGAATAGAAGAAGGCACACACCATCAGAGAGAAGTAGCCTGAAATTCAGAATCTGAGGCAATGCCACACCTGGGACCCAGGATGCACAGATTCAGCCTGGATCTTCTAATCGAGGCATCAGTAGCTTTATGGCATCTGTATCTTCATGCTGGGAGAAGGCCAAGGACCCAGCCTGAGAAGCCCCTCTCTCTGTGGATGTTGGGCTTCAGCTGTTGTTATTTAATCTTGGGGAAAAGCCAGAGTGGCTATTTGTAGGTAGTGGGAGGCCAGCAGTGCCTGGAGAGCGTGGCTTGAGAGCAAGAGCAAGTTGGCTGGACCTTGTAACACATCCTTCAACTTCACCAAGTGATGCTTCTACTTCAAGGACCTGATACACATCCATTGTTCGGAAGAAGTGCCTCTCGATTTTTCTAGCTCATGCTACCCATCCCTTCCATCTTTTCTCAGTTTTAAAAAATACTTATTTATTTATTTATTTATGGCTGCATTGGGTCTTCGTTGCTGTGTGCGGGCTTTCTCTAGTTGCGGTGAGCAGGGACTACCCTTCGTTGCAGTGCGCAGGCTTCTCATTGCGGTGGCTTCTCTTGTTGTGGAGCACAGGCTCTAGCGCGTGGGCTTCAGTAGTTGTGGCACACGGTCTCAGTAGTTGTGGCTCACGGGCTGTAGAGCACAGACTCAGTAGTTGTGACACATGGGTTTAGTTGCTCTGTGGCATGTGGGATCTTCCCGGACCAGGGCTCCAACCCGTGTTCCCAGCATTGGCGGGCGGATTCTTAACCACTGCGCCACCAAGGAAGTCCCTCTTTTCTTAGTTTTAATCAACCCAGAAGACTGATTGTTTTTTACTTTCTGTAATTCGTATTAAGAAACAAAGGGCACATGAATATGTTTTATTAAAAACGACACAGCCCCCTGATAGCCTAATACATTCTCCTAGGAGAGAGAGGGTATGAATATAGTACAGGTCTTTGACAGTGTAAACTCAAGCAGTATAGCCAGGAAATGTAATTTATACATTTAGAAAGTATTTCACAAGGTGCTACCCTTACCCTGATCATTGCAAAAAAGATGTTCAGAAATTCTGTTCTCCCCACTTACCTTTCTTCTACAAAATCTACCCAACCTTATTTATCTTATACAGAGAAGAAAAAGAGAACTTTGTATTTACCCTGAGAATGCAAAAACCATTAAAACAAATTAAGCCCTCAGCAAACACTTTCCAAATATAACCTTCAGCTGATAACTGGTGAACAGATACCTTGTGTAAAAGTTGAGGTTTTTGCTGATGTGGGAACCATATGTTTATATGTGTTTACCAAACAGAGCTCCTCAGAACCTGATAACTCTCTACTTATTCCTTTTTTCCAAGTGGCATAACCTTGCACCAGTGGACATGCGCTATTAGCTCACACATAGCGTTTTGGGTTATTCTTGGTTCCTTCTTTGGCGGAAGGCCCTTCAAGGAATGCCTGGGTGGCTGGTCTATACACAGACCTCCTGCCAAGGAGTTCCCAGCTCATCACATGCTCCCTTGGACAGCACTACTGTAGTGTTTAGGTGACCATTTCTTAGAATTATCTGGTAATTGGATACTAAGTATTGAAAACCATTCTGTTTCGAACATTTTTTAAACCAGAAATTTCATGTCTAAGACTTTATCTTAATGCTGGAAGAGATCAGAGAATTAGCTCCAGGGATAATAGAAAAAAAATTGAAAACAACCTAAATAGCCAGTAGTAGGGAAATGCTTAAGCAAAATATAATGAAATATTGTGATCGGTAAAAATCATGTATAGAGGGATATTTACAGACATGGAAAGATATTCACAATATACTGTTAAAAAATACGAGTTGTGAAATAGTATATTACCAGATTAGTATGTTGTAAAAAATACAAATTGCAAATAATTGTCCTGTGTGACCACTTTGTGGAAAATTACCTACTTTTGTGTGTTGCTGGGAGCCTGTTTGTAAATGTATAGAAACAAAACTGAAAAGAATATACCCTCAAGTAAAGAGATTTTCCCCCTCCTTTTGCTCATTAAATATTCTACCGTGAGAATACATTGCTGTTTGCTACTAAAAATCAGTTATTTTACATAAAGAATGAGTAGAAAAATTGCAAAAGAAATATACATTTCCTGACTTTGGACGATCCCTCTTTTCTAAAAGGAAAATAAAACTGGTAAATTTGTTCTCTGTTTTGATCACTAGAGGTCACCAAAGTCATAAAGATTAGTAGTCTTTTTTTTTTTTTTTTTTCTTTCCGTTTTCATTTTGAGTCACAGAGGGATGTTTCTGGCCTCTCCTGTTAGGCAGTTTTGAAGCATTTACTGGAAGACCTCTTGCTACTTAGACTTAAGGAGAGTAAACTGTTTGGACTAGTTTTTTTCTAACATTAAATATTCCCTGAAACAGACAGCCATCTATCTATGGGACTATTCAAAACAGATGGGTGTTTCTAGAGAATGTGATTTATTTCCTCCTCTGATACGAAAGGACCTCTTGGCTGATAACCTGCTGAATGTGAGTTCTGAGCCATGTTGTTGAGACAGAACCACAGAACGCCCAGCAGCAGGCATACACCGTTTCAGATGAAACACCATGGACCATTTCAAGGAAAAAACGTTGTGCCTTTACTGGTAACATGTGTGGTGTAGGAGGGCTTCAATGAAGCAGAACATTCAAGAACACCCATGGCATCTTTTGAATAACAGACCACACTACCTTTTCACATGGTAATGATCCTGCATTTTTTGAATTCAACATAAACCCAAATCCCCAGACCCTAAAATTACAGAGAAGCAGGGAAGGTTCAAAAACTACATTGGAATCCTGCAAACACTCAAGGAAACTGTCTCACTCCGAAGGCTTCACTGAGCAGAGAAAGGAAGATGTACAAACGAATTTCAATGTTCTCAGCATGCTTCCATTTCAGGAAGGCAGAATTCATATTAAAAGATGAGGTTTCTGTAATTAAACAAGATGCAGCATGTGGAAGGTATATGCTTGTCAGGAGTTGTATATGGTAGACAAGGATGCAATTGGTGAGAAGACTCCCATATTTTCAGTGTTTCAATTACCAACAGAGAAATGAGTTACCTGGTCACGCAGATGAATTGGTGTCTGAATCGGTCTCCCGGAAAAACTAAGCAAACCATTCTTTTCCATAAGAACTCCCAGCGCTTACATACCTGACAAATCCAAGGACAGGTCTTTGGTACAAGCAATAAACTAAGAGACTTCAAGCCAATATCAACGTGACACATTTTGCAGGCAGGCTTATTCCTTATTCCGTGGACCTCATTTGACTTTGATCTTGGTTAACTTTGAAGTCGCCAAGGTTCCCACTTTCCATAATTTTTTTTTTTAAGTTAAATCAGACAGGCGGGCAAAGGAAATCTGAACCTTAAAAGAAGTGAAAACAACGAGACACATTCAGTTATATATTTTCACTACTTTGTTTAAAGTAGCACATTGCTGTACTTAAAACACTTCACATCATTGAGTTATTTATTAAGTTGTAAATAAAAGTCACATTTTCCACTGTATCTTAGGAGACACATTTAAAAACATGTTGCTGGGAACCTGTTGTATGATTCGTGGGAGAGGTTTAGTTAAATGCAAAACTACAGGCTGTAGTCCATGATGCCCTAGAAAATATTACCATGACACAGCTGTTAATTTACAGGAAATATTTATATAGAAATTCTAATATTGGAGATCTTATATCTGTAAGCTGGTCTTTTATGGAATTTTACAGAGCATGTATTCTAAAGTCTACTAGAAACTCAGGTTTGCATTTGTATTTATCAAGTGATCCAGACCCATACCTCAAAACACTCATTAATTTTATTTCACTCTTATTATGCTTCAGATATATGGGACTATTTTTCTTATTATCACAAAGGCAATTATATTTGATAATGAGCTATACACAATCACACACATATACACGCATTTGTGTGTGTGTGTGTGTGAGTGTGTGTAAACCATATTTGTATAAACAATCATTTGGCACAAAATCAGTTATGTGTTGTTTATAAAATTTGTCTTAGAGGGTATTAAGAGAGAAAATTTCTTTTTGAGAGATTTTAAAATTCAGCCCACCCAGCTACTATTTATTATCTCTTCTGGGATACCTCACTCATCTAGTCATCCTTCTTTGTCTAAATCACAAAGTGGAACTTTGGTCTATCAAAGAAAACAGAAAATTTATGTTATACCAGGTCATTAGCCGAGTGTCCTGAGGACATTTCATGTTACTCTTACAGTTCTATTCCAGCAAGTAGCAAAAAGTCTGAGTCACCTTTTGGCCATCTAGAAGAGCTAAATTCTCTTTTGGGTAAGTCAGATCTTGCCAAAGTGCAAATCTGACCCTTATTGTTCATATAATCTGAACAGTGATACACATAATAACTTGGTACAATTGAGTTACCCCTGGGCTTGAGAAACATTTTGAAGTGTAATGAAAACTTCATATATCTAGAAGCAAGAGGTCTCATTCCTGGACATAAGAAGGAAAGCCAGGAAGGAATTAATTTACTTGTCTATAAATCAGAAGTTTAGGGAAGAAACGTCAAAGAAGAGAATTTAGAGATATAATGGTGATGTGGATAAAGATGTATAAGTCTCTCTACTCATTCTCCTAGAGAAAAATTGTTTATGGAATAAGATATATAGTAGATGCTAATACCTCCATGGCTTTGACTGTGTTCTTTGGGATGAAGCTGGGGACCACCTTAGTAGGCTGAGATGTCAGAAATAGCGCAGGGGCAGGCACCAGAGTTTGGATCTCAATACTCTCAGTTTGAATCCTAAAGCTGTGTGGTGCTACATAAGTATTTAACCTCTTTGAACCTCAATTTCTTCATCTCCAAAATGGGACTAATACATGCCTTTAAGGACTGCTGTGAAGATTAAGGGAGAGTCTAAATGTAAAACACCAACATAACGCCTAGCTTGTGATAAATGTTTAAGAAAAGGAAAATGTTTGTTTCCTTCCACCAAAAGTTGCTGTAGGGTTAAGTGACTTAATATTTATAAAAGTGATTTGTAAACTACAAAGTGCTAATCACACATCAGTCTTTATAAATATTACTTTAAACCTGTATTTAATACGCGCTTAGTTCTTTTGGGAAGCTTCAGGCAACACATATATGGCCTAGAACTGATATAGGAATTCCAAAGCCAAATTTTAGAGTATTCATTTCCTCCCAAGAAAAAGCATATAATGATATCACAAAGAACTAACTTTATTACTTGGAATGACTACTATTTCTTGTCTTCTGAATGCCAAAATGCTCCAAGAGTAGGTAAGAAAATACATAGGGTAGGAGTGGAGAGGGCAAGAGAAAGACAAGAAGGAAAACAAGGGCAGTGGAACATTCTACCATGGGATGATTGAATATGGCTTGTAATCCTAATTACTTTAGGGAATGGAAAACCATTTAAAAATGTAGTTTATTTTGAAAGACACATTTATTTGACACTTACAAGTAGATAGATATCACAAAATAGGTCTGGGAAATGCTGATTGGGCGTTTCTCTTGTTGGGCTCAAGAGAGACTTCCTAGGAACAGGAGGTTATTCTGCAAGTTCCTGTGTGTGTGTGTGTGTGTGTGTGTGTGTGTGTGTGTGTGTGTATGTGTTGGAAAAGCTTAAGTTGTGCAAGTCATGAGTGCATCCTGGCAAAAGCTGATGCCACTTGAGAGTTAGACCCTGAGAATGTAGTGCCTTGGGAGAAACACTGTATACCCCTCAGTGGGGGCACTAAAAATAGAAACTGAATGTTTAAGTCACTAGAGCACAGAGTATATACAGGCCTCTCCTGTGAGCAGGAAGCAATTGGAATTCATTAAATCCAAGTTAATACTCTGTGGGGATGTTTCTTCATAAATCAGGGTCCTAATGTACAGAGACTTGTTCAAAGTCTTAGAAGATATCTTAGAAGAATCAAGGTCTTAGGTCAATCTGATATGGAATTATTAGGCAACGAACGAGTCACAGGAGAAGAAACAGCATTAAGGCAGAGAGCTGGCTTTGGAGTTAAACCAGCCGGACACTGCCCCTTACTTTGTGACTTTGGTCAACTTGCTCAACTACAAGCTTCAAGGTTTTCATTTAGAAGATGAAGATAATAATAGTAAGTACATTATGGCACCGGTGTGAGGAGGAAATGAGAAAATGTGTGTACAGATTTTAGCACTGCGTCCAGCAAATCACAGGTAGATATGACTATGAAAAACTATTATTCATAAAATACTGACAAGAATACACTATCATGGGAATAGGGCCCTCCAACCAAGGGCCCTTCGTGGAAATATGTGAGGAATGTAAGGGCTGTCCTGAAGAATGTTCTGTGCTAATTTTAACTGAAAGTGAAAAATGACTGCTTAGATAACAAGAACCAAACAAAATGGGAATCTTATTCTAATACAACCTTTGAATGTCTCTTCAGATAGTAGTTACATTAAACTAAGTAGAAACAGCCTCACCCTAGAAGATGCATCTCTTGAACTTGGAAATTGTCTTCGTGCCCGTAGAAATGAAAGCATACATTTGTTTTTAGATCTGGGGAAGGCATCGCTTAAAAATATATTTTATTATATACTAGTCAGCTAGAGGAGCTACATTAAAAATGCTATGTTCTAGTAAATATCTGCAAAATACATTTGAACTTGTACTTGATCTGCATTTAGTTCTTTTTGGTCACTTTGGCCAACAAAATAGATGGCCCAGAATAGACCTGGAAATTCTACCAGATAATCCAAAGCCAAATGAACTGACTGCATTCAAGTTATTTTTTGGAAGAAAAATTTTACAATCATTAACAAAAGTTCACTTTATTATTTGGGACAAAAGCCATCTTTCTTCTTCTGAACATTAATATGCTCCAGTGTAGGTACCTGTTGAAAGACAGGGGGAAAATGATGCATCGTCTTCAACCTGTTCCTTTGCCTCACTGTCTGCACTTTGGTGCTGCCTGCAGTCTCTGCCAAATCAACTGTGAAATCTACCTGGAGGGGTGTGGGGAGTTCCCAAAGAAGGCAAAACAAAGCCCCAACTGGAGTGAATGTTCTGAGAGAGGTGGAAGAAGGAATGATGCTCACTCAGGGCAGATTTTGTCTTGACACCCCTGAGATTTGCATCTGCAACCCCCAAACCCTCTTGGATGGTTGCTCATTAACATGGTCATTGAAGGCCATGCCTTGTTACAGTCAGCAGGTATAATTTGTTCAGGTGTTTGTGTGTGTGTGTGTGTGTGTGTGTGTGAAAATAAGTATATTCTTTTATACATAAAAATTAGCATTATAGTGTTCCATAATGCACTCATTAAAAATAGAAGGTAATAGTAAGAGAGTATAGCTGAATAAAATCAAAATTTATCTGGCGGTCCAGTGGTTGACTCCGTGCTTCCAAGGCAAGGGATGCAAGTTCAATCCCTGGTCGGGGAACTAAGATCCCACATGCCATGCAACGCGGCCAAGAAAATATTAAAAAAAAAATCAAATTATCACTAGTGTTTCCAAGAGTCACCAGTTCATTATCACAAAGTAGAGCCATGACTAAGAAAAGACTGAAAATCAGGATGGGAAGAACAGTCGGGGAAAGAGCTGAACAAGGTTTGCAATAAGGCAGTAGCTGTGGGGCTGGAAAGGAGAGGGAGGTGTAAAGAGAAGGGGGTAGAGTGTATGTAAGGGGTGAGATAGAGGGAATAGTCTAAGATGCCTCTCCGGCGTCTGGATTGGTAGACTACGAGGATGGTGAAGCTATTCCCTGAGATCAGAAAAAACAGAAAGAGAGCAAGTATGGTAGAAAAGATAATGTGTTTGCATTGGATAGCTGAATCATCAGATATGACCAAACAGCAAATGGATTTTAAGATCTTATTTTCTAGAATAGCATTTAAAATAAAAGGCGATTAAATATAAAGCTAGATTATACATCAACAATATTTGGTGCTGTAAACAAGTACGATTCAGTCACGCCACGGATCTGCCTTTTATGAGTCAATAAAATTTAAATGGATTAGACTACTCATTAGTACAATCAATTTGGAAAATACTATATAAATATCAAAAGCATTGAAAATATTAATATTTTTATTTAATAATTTTATTTCTAGGAGTCTAAGAAACTAATCACAGATACAGACAATTGCAAAAAGATGTAGACTGCAATAATTAAAGGAGCAAAAAGTTGAGATCAGCCTGAGAATCCAGTAATAGTAAGTTAAATCATGATACATCTATAGGGCGCAGAATATTAGGTAGCCATTAAAAATAGTTTTCTTGAAGACTCTAAAACTGTGGATGCATTCGTTTTCTCTTGCTACACCACAAATCACACAAAAACATATTAGCGTAATACAACAGGCATATATTACCTCACCCAGTTTCCCAGGATTGGCTGGGAAGTGGCTTATCTGGTGGTTCTGGCTCAGGGTACCTTGTGAGATCTCAGTTGGGCTGTTGGCCAGGGCTATAGTATTCTCAAGGCTTGACTGGGGCTGGAGAAGCCTTTTCCAAGCTCATGCATGTGGTTATTGGCAGGCTTTCTGGGTGTTGGCTGGGGGGCCTCAGTTCCTCACCTGTCATAAGGTTGTTCACAATATGGCAGCTAGTTTCCCCCAGAGTGAGAGAGAGAGAGAGAGAGAGAGAGAGAGAGAGAGGCAGCGAGAGGCAGCCAGCCCGATGTGAAAGCTGAAGTCATGTATAACCTAATTTCCGAAATGACATTCCTTCCTTCTGTCATGTGCTGTTGACGGCACAGACAAATCTTGGTGGAAGGAGCCGGGACTACACAAGGGTGTGCCTAGCAGGAGGTAAGGATCAATGAGGACACCTTGGAGACTGACTGCCACGGTAGGACAACACTGACGATAAAAATAACTGAACAAAACAAAACAAAAAAAATAACTGAGCAAATGAAGAATATTAGAGAGACCTTAATTACTCAAAAAATGAGAAAGTCAACAACGTGAAGATGTCAGAATATTAACTATGCATCTCTCTGTTGCAGGACTACAACAGTTTGTTTTATTTTCTTCTTTATAGTGAGATATTTCACAAAATTTTTATAATTAGCATGTATTTCATTTATTATAGTTTTCATAAATGCTAGAAAACCTCAGAAAATATGTTGAACTTTTAATGCTATTATTTTTACATGGACTCGAAGTTGTTCCAATAAAACACAAGTCATTGACTAAAAGAAAATACTGATGTGTTCTACTAATTTAGTACAACTAGTTAAGCTTAGGATCAAGAGATTATACTTTGATTTCTTTTTGAACAGCTCCATATATTTCCTAGAATATTTTGTAGAAATTCAAATGTAATAGCTGGCTTCTAAGTTGATGACCATTAAGATGTTTTTGATTTTCAGTTTCCCACCTTATCAAAGGTACTATGTACCTAGGCTAGACAATCTGTAAGGAAACTTTTAATTCTGAAATTCTTTGATTTATAGCAGCTGTTTGTTAAAAACTTAATAAGTACAAGACACAGAAGTTTCTTAGCCAACTGTACTACAGTCCAAGATTCATGAGGAATTTGAAGGTGTTTTTTGGAAAGAAAAGTTGAGGCAAATGTTTATTTTTTTTACTTGCACCATGAAATCTAGGCCTTGTCCCAACACACCAGAGGCTGGCATTTGGAGATGTAAAGGAATACAGAAAATGTCTGCAGCATTTACAGAGTTTCAGTAGCTCCTGCATGGAGTGGGGCATATTAGTGGACTCATTTAGTCCTGAGAAGTGTCTGCAGATACCCCAACAAATGTCTTTCTTGGAGTTTTAATGTTTACTGGTATATCCTTCTGCAGGATATCCGCTCTGCTTGTCTTCCTGCATGAGAGAGTACAGATGTCCCTGAAAGCATCTTTGCATGGATGTGCTTGAAGCAAGATGCTGAGAGAAGGCGGTGAAGCTTGGAGGGAGGTGTTGGAGAGAGGAAGGCAGGGCTTTCCAGGCTACGGTCACATAAGCTTTTCTTTAGGAAATGGATGCACTTTTTTATGAGAATGAGCTCTCGCTGTTACAGAGGTCAGAGATGTTCTAGTACAATTTCAATTTTTCAAAATTCAATTATCCCCATTATGATGACACTCTTGGATGTTCTGTTTGTCTCACTGAGGTCCTGAGATTGCAATTTAATGTGTTTCAGTTGGTGAGTGTTCTAAAAAACGAAATGACTGAAACATTTATCAGTGTCTGAGAAATAGTCCTGGAGACAGAATAGGGAAGTCCAAAGAAAAAGGAAGACTTGATTTGACTCCAAGCAAGTAAACTGAATGAGTGATTACAAAATCTAGTCAAAAGAACTCTATAAAACATATCTTAAAGTGCTACTCATACGGTAAAGCTACTGCCCCTGAAAAAAGGGGATTCACAACAAGGACTCTAAGGTGTAGGCGATCACACATGCAAATAAATAGTTAAATGTTTAATAACCCATGGTGTATTGTACTCTTGAGTGTGACAAGGTGCTTCCGTGAAGATGGAAAGTACTGAGATCTGCCCCAGGGAGCTGCAGACTTACTAGAGGGGCAGAAATGCCTTGAGGATATTGCTGTCAAAAAGTCAAAGAGACAAATTTAGAAGTCCATGTATACACTATGATGATAAACACATTCTAAGAAAAGGGGGGACTGAACTCTCAAAATGGCATGGAAAGCAATGCACACAAAGTAATTCAAACTGTAGTGGGCTAATACCCACCTGTTCTACTGGAAGTCCAGTAGGGCTTCTAGACATGTGTTTGTGCTAAACCAAACCAAATCAGTGTGCCAATGAACGCAGAAACTACTTGGCCGTGGTCAAGTCACAAGGCAGATGGATAATCCATAAAGATGAGTCTGAGAAAAAAAAACCCCTGCTGATCTCATCCTTCCCCAATACTTTTCCAAAGGACAACAGCCTGCCCTAGAGCTTAAAAGAAATGAATGAATAATGAACACAGAATAAGATGGGGAGGAAACTCACTTAGAAGTCTGACCTTCACACTGTGGTGTACAGCCGTGAACTTCTGGCTTCTCCCAACCAAGCCCTTAACTGTATTAAACATGGCACAAATCATAAAGGAAGTGTCCACAGAGGGACGGATGACTATACTAAAGTCCATCTCCTTATAGAAGGACTGTCAGGCTCTCCTTCTCTTCATCCTCATTATTGTGAAGCAAGGCCAGTTCTCTGAGATGAGAAAAGAATTTCAGAACTTACAAAACAGAAAAGGCATGAAAGTTGCCCAGCTTGAGGAAGAAACGAAAGAGGGAAAAGAGATGATCTCCCACTCACCACCCCCAGGACTACGTGTCAGACGAGGAGTAATTAATATTTAATGCATGTTTGCAATGAGCTGTATAGCAGGAATAATTTATGTGCATTATTTCATATATACCTTGTCATAATTCAATGAGATTGGTCTCCTTGTTTTGCTAATTAAAAAAAATCAGAGGATCAAGCATGTCAATGATTAGCAAAAAGTAATACCAGCTATAAGTGGCAGACTCCATTTTTGAACCATATCATTTTACTCCAAAGTCCATCCTTTTTCCCCTCCTCAATGTTTCTTTCCTAAGCAAAATTAATGCATTGCATAAATTAACCCATGCAGCACTGCTGAGATGGAATAGGCTATCCGCTGTTCTTTGGGAAAGTCAAGTTTGCTTTTATAAGACGTTACAGAAAAACCTGAATGAACTTTTTGGCCAACCCAATACCTGAGGGCCTCGCTTTTCCCTCAGGTGCCCTTAAGAGCCACCTCCTCACTTCATTCTGTTCTCTGCTCAGCTGCCACTTCCCTGAAGACATCTTCCCTTCTGTCATTCTCAGTCACCTTATCCTCCCAACTTTTCTTCACAACACTTATCCCAATTTGACATTATACATCTCTTTGTGCATATGCTTATTTTTTGACTCTTACATTAGAATGTATGCTTCATAGAGGCAGAAACTTTGTTTTGTTTACTGCTATGTCCATAGAACCTAGATCTGGAATTTAAGAGATGTCCTATACATATAGAGAACAGTCTGGTGGTTGCCAAAGGGGGAGGCGGTTGGGGGAGGGCTGAAGTGGGAGTTTGGGGTTAGCAGATGTAAGCTTTTATATACGGAATGGATAAACAAGGTCCTACTGTACAGCACAGAGAACTATATTCAATATCGTATGATAAACCATAATGGAAAAGAACGTAAAGAAAAAAGAATGTATATATATGTATAGCTGAATCACTTTGCTGTACAGCAGTAATTAACACAACACTGTAAATCAACTGTACTTCAATTTAAAAAATAATAAAATGCATATGTGACGTTAAAAAAATAAAACCAAGTAAGAAACTAAAAAGAAAAAGAGAGAGATGTCCTATACATACTTGTTTGGTCAATGAATTCATAAGTGTATTGTGAATATTTCTTAAGCAGAGGAGAAAAATCGTAACCAGCCTCAAGTCTGTTATGCTATCCTCTATCCTTCCCTCCTCCACTTTCCTTCCAAATTTGACTGAAAAAATCAACCCTCAGTTTCCTATTCACCTGTCTTATGGTCAAATTCATGACCAATGTAGGTGAAGACAGTTGTGGCACAGACAGACGGCCACATCCACCAAAACCCATGTTTCCTCTTCCTCAGTGAGGCATTATTGCTTACAGGGGACTGCTCAACCAAGAACTGCAGTTCCCGAAACCTTCTCCTTGTATCTTGGGACAGCCATACAATTAGTTTTCAATGATGGAATATGAACAGAAGTTGTTTCAGAGTTGGCTTTATTAGTAGCAAGTATGCCTTCTACACGTTTCCCCTTTTCTCCAGCTCAGTGTGGATAATGGTGATAAGGTCCTAGGGGTGGTGGACCCAAGAGATGGAAGGATTCCGGGTCTCTGAATCACGGTGTGGAGGAAAATCACCCACTACCCCTAGGCAGAGTGCCAACATTTCAGATGAGTGAAAATAAACTTCTATTAGATTAAGTCACTGCAAATTTAGGGTTTGCTTCAGTATTTGTGTTATCAATATATATAAATAGCTGAGTAAAATTTTAGGGGACAAGGATTTGGTGGAACTCTTGAAACAGTTTTGCAGTCAATTTGGACTAGAAGAAATGTCAAAGATACTTCTTGTTCTCTAATTTTCAATGTCTAGTTTTACAGTACTCTTAAAAGAGGACTCTCCTAAGAGAAACCCATACAACTCTTTTGCCTTTTTGATGTATAAATTGGTCCCTACTTATCCATTCAAAAAGTCAAGTAGGCTTCCCTGGTGGCGCAGTGGTTGAGAGTCCGCCTGCCGATGCAGGGGACACGGGTTCATGCCCCGGTCCGGGAAGATCCCACATGCCGTGGAGTGGCTGGGCCTGTAAGCCATGGCCGCTGAGCCTGCGCGTCCGGAGACTGTGCTCTGCAACGGGAGAGGCCACAGCAGTGAGAGGCCTGCGTACTGCAAAAAAAAAAAAAAAAAAAAAAAAAAGTCAAGTAGAAGAATTTGTGGATAAAGACTTTTAAAGATAGTAGGGAATCTCTTTTTTTTTTTTTTTTTTTTTTTTTTGCGGTACACGGGCCTCTCACGGTTGTGGCCTCTGCCGTCGCGGAGCACAGGCTCCAGATGCACAGGCTCAGTGGCCATGGCTCACGGGCCCAGCCGCTCCGCAGCATGTGGGATCTTCCCAGACCGAGGTACGAACCCGTGTCCCCTACATCGGCAGGCGGACTCTCAACCACTGCGCCACCAGGGAAGCCCATAAGATAGTAGGGAATCTCTTATCAGGCCAAACCAACTCTGTCTCCATGATATCGTGTCTCGTGCTTTCAGGGATTGAGAACATATGAATGCCTTTCCCTGAAAAGTGATTGAGAACACTGGACAGCTATTTGGGATGCCCCCCTGGAACCAGGTTGTCAGGTTAAATGAAGATAGTGTAGTCGATTCTCTGCACAATTTGTTTTGCTGCTACTTCTTTTATAAGCCTTGAAGTGTATTAATTTTCTGATATGCATGTCTTGCCTTTTACTGAAAGGAATTATTACTCATCTTTGTGCAGATTAAGTAGGTCCACTGAGAAAGCATTTGGTCGATTGCCTGCATTAAGGTGTGAAGGGCTCTTTATGGGACAATGGTGCTCTCCTGGTCTCCTTACCAAGTTGTAGAGACAGGCAGAAAGTATTTATAATCCAGCCCTGCTGCTTCTTTGTCACATGGCTCACCACCAGGCTTACCCTTCCTACCTGGCTTGAAATAGCAGCTACTAAATGAAGGATGAACTAATTACACTAATCTACATAGGAGAGTTGGTACAATATTGCTACTTAGAAATAGGCAAAATTTATTTAATGATGCTCTTTCATTAACTAGATAAACAAAATAAAGGAAGGAAGGATGAAAGAAGCAGGTGAGAGAAGAAATGAACTGGAAGTCCCTATGCTTGATTTTGTCAGCCATCAGGCTCATCTTTCAGGATTATTGCTTTGATCATATAGAAGTTATATCACAACTGTTCTCCTAAGCAGTATGAACTAAAGAGACAAAGCCATTTTAAAAATTTCTTATTGATATAAAATACATATATTGAAATGTGTATTTACCTTAAGCATATTTCTTGATGAATTTTTCACAAACTGAACAGACGTGCGAAACTAGCACCCAGATCAAAAACAAACATAACCAGCCTCCATAGAAACCCCCCCACTTTCCCTTCTAGTCATAAGATTAACCACTATCCTGAATTCCAACAGCATAGCTTACTTTTCCCTCTTTTTGTAATGTATACAAATGGAATCATACAACAGGTACTTTTTTGTACATTTTTGCTGAGTATTTTTGGGTAAGATTTACCCTATTGTTGCATATACCTGTAGACCATTCATTCTCAGTGCTGTATAAAAGTCCATGGAGTAAATATGTCACAATTTATTTATACACTCTACCGCTGATAGACATCTGGATAATATCCAGTTTGATTTGGGGCTATTACAAATAGCACTGCTGTGAACATTCCAGTGAAGCCTTTTGGCAAATTTAAGTACATATTTGTGCTGAATATATATATATATATATATAATATATATATCATGTATGTATTTTATATATGTATATATATAGAGAGAGAAGAATTAGTTGACACTGGTAAGGAGTTTTACAAGTACTTGTATCAGTTCACACTACTACCAGCAGTGTATAAAGATCTGAGTTGCTTTTATCTTTGCCAATTTTATCTTTGGAATTTTATGTCTTTATTGTTTTAGTCAGTCTGTAGGGTGTTTAATGGTATTATGTTGTGGTCTAATTTGCATTTACTTGTTTACTAATGACCCAAGTATATTTGAGTATATTTTCATAAATTTATTGGCCACTTTGATATCCCCTTTACGAAATATATGTTCAAGTCTTTTAACCCACTTCTCTATTGAGTTGTCTGCATTTTTCTTATTTATTAGTAGGAGTTCTTTATATGTTCTAGGCAATTATCTTTTCCCACCCTGTGGGTTGCCCTTGGACACTCTTAATTTGTCCTCTGATGAACAGAAGCTCTTAATTTTATTTTATTTCATTAAACTTTTTTTATTGAAGTATTGTTGATTTACAATATTATATTAACTTCAGGTGTACAGCATAGTAATTCAATATTTTATAGATTATCCTCCATTAAAAAGTATTACAAAATAATGGCTATAATTCCCTGTGTTGTACAATATATCCTTATTGCTTATGTATTATATACATGGTAGTTTGTAACTTTTATTTTATTTTTTTAAGATTTTTTTGATGTGGACCATTTTAAAAGTCTTTATTGAATTTGTTACAATACTGCTTCTCTTTTATGTTTTGTTTTTTTGGCCACGAGACATGTGGGATCTTAGCTACCTGGCCAGGGAACAGGTGTGGGATCGAACCCGCACCCCTGCATTGGAAGGCGAAGTCTTAACCACTGGACCCCTAGGGAAGTCTCAGTAGTTTGTATCTTTTAATCCCCTACCCCTATCTTGCCCCTCTTCCCTTCCCTCTCCCCACTGGTAAACACTAATTTCTTTTCTATATCTGTGAGTCTGTTTCTGTTTTGCTATATACAATTGTTTTATTTTTTAGATTCCACATGTAAGTGACAACGAACAGTATTTGTCTTTCTCTGTCTGACTTATTTCCCTAAGCATAATATTTTCTAGGTCCAGCCATGTTGCTGCAAATGGCATTATTTCATTCTTTTTTTATGGCTAATGTTCTACTGTTTATGTATACCACATCTTTTCTATCCATTCATCTGTTGATGGACACTTAAGTTGCTTCCATATCTTGGCTATTGTAAATAGAGCTGCTCTGAACATTGGGGTGCATGAATCTTTTTGAATGAGTGTTTTCATTTTTCCAGATATATACCCAGGAGTGGAATTGCTGGATCATATGGTAGTTCTATTTTTAGTTTTTTGAGGAACCTCCATACTGTTTCCCTCGGTGGCTGCACCAATTTACATTCCCACCAACAGTGTACAAGGCTTCCCTTTTCTCCACACCCTCACCAACATTTGTTAATTGTAGACTTTTTGATGATAACCATTTTGACAGGAGTGAGGTGATATCTCATTGTGGTTTTGATTTGCATTTCTCTAATAATTAGCAATGTAGAACATCTTTTCTTGAGCCTGTTGACCATCTGTCTTCTTTTGAAAAATGTCGGTTCAGGTCTTCTGCCCATTTTTGGATTGGGTTGTTTGTTTTTTTATATTGAGTTGTCTGAATAAATTATTGTCATATTATTAAACATTTTATAACCTCAAAATGCTGTTTTCTGGTGGACCAGCTTTAGGATTAAAGCTGACTCTATCATGGTCTGGGCAGAGTTTAAGCAGAGGACATGGTTTCTAAAAATTTTTCTTTCAGTCTGATGTCAAGGATCGTGCAGCTGGGGTGTTCTTCACATTGAGGAGGCCCCACGTTCATCATCTATGTATGCTGCCTCCTCTAGTCCCTGGAGAAAGGGCCAATTACCCTTAATACTGTTTGTGCCCATTTTATGTTCCCTTTACAGTTAATTACAGAAAAACGGTATTATACAACAAAGTGCTATAAAAAACAAACAAACAAAGTAGTCACAGGAAATACCTCCAAGAATCATATAGGACTAAAAATAAGAGATCGCAATGTTACACTTCCAGACACGGAAAGATTTGTTTTACGAACCATTAGGTGTTTGTATATTTGGCTAAATCGTCGGCCACTCAACCGTGGATCCAGTTTTCTTCATCTTTATTGGCCTTCATGGTTCCTAGCACATTGCTGCACGTGTAGTCCACACACAATGTATACTTGTGGACTTTGATTTTTGAAAATGTAAAGTGTGACTTTAACAGATGTTATCTGTTCTTCATTTTCTATGCACTTGGAGCTTGGAAAATGGATCTTTTAGGAGTAACCATTTCTCTCTGGATGTGTTCTTTTCCTTAAAAAAAAGTGATAAAAGGAAAGGAAAACACACTCAAACATTAAAACGTTTTAAAGTCCCAAATCTCCCCTCTAGGAATGTGTAAACAGATAACTTAAGGACCGCCTCCTCTCAGGGGTTAAATTTTCTCTCAATGTGATCTTGTTTTATTTTGACATGCAAATATTTTTAAAAGGATACATCGTAAGCAACTGGAAAATTGCTTTTAAGCACATGTGATATAAGATTTCACAAATGTTTAGGATCATGGTGTTATTTCCATGACTATGAGATTTCATAAACACGTCATATAGCAACTATTTATAGTTTAGTATCTTTCTGCATCACTGAGGTGGCACGTTAAACAAAGGGTATTTTCTACCTATTACTATAGCTAGCTATGTTTGGTTGTACTTTAAATGAACATTTTACACATAGATCTGTGCAAAATGTAAAACTTTCCCCCTCAGGGTATATATCTGCTGGAAGTGCATATAGAATGAGCACTGTTTAATTCCACGAACCTGCAGCCAGCCCTACATAGGTAAACGGATATCACACGCAAAATCAATTATTATTCCTGTGCTGCGTTTAGAATACTTGCTGCTCCAACTACTGAATTAATAGAAATTTCATTGACTCTTCAACCTAGGACAATATTAATTTTGTTGACTTATCCTTAACATACAGTCGAATTAAAACTATAGAGGAAAATCTCTTTTTCTTATTAGACTGCTGAAAAAAAAAGCTCTCTCGTATTCAGTGATATCTGTTTCTCATCTGTCTTTGGGGAAGGGGATGCCAAAGGGTTGCCTTGTTTCCCCCTTCAGACATTCAGAACCTCACCAAACTGCCGTCAAACCAGGATGCACACACCAGCATGTGATTTTTTTTTGTCCTGGGGATCATAGTCAATAAATTTGATTAGTTTGTAAAGCACTCCAAGCCGCCAGCCCACAGAGCAGGTTGAGCCAATACCTTCCCTCACTCCCTGTTCCTTCTAGACCACCAGGGCTCTGGTTTGTATTTTTAAACTTGGGTTAAATTGTGGCATAACCACAAACCATTGTATGCTATTAACAGTGGGGTTCCAATGAATGACTGACAAACAAAATCTTAGCACACAAACTCTACTCCGCTCAATGGTAAACACATGTTATTAATGAAACGTTTCTAACGGGCCCAGGCAGTTTGAAGTCTGTCTTGACTGACAATACCATATTTTGCTATCTGGGCTAAACAAACAAAATAAAACTTTAAAAAATAGTCTGCTAGAAGAATATGTTTTGGTGCATCACAAAGGTATCATTTGCTGCTCTGGACTCTGAATTTAACTTCCCCTCCTCCAAACCTAACTTATAGTGTAATATTTCTCCGGGGTTCAAAGACAGCCGATAGTTCCTGTATCTTTCTTAAGAAGATCTGGATGGTGTTATTCAACCAAGGGTATTACATGGGTCACTGCAGGGAGATCCAGGTGAATATCATTTTATGTGCAGTTCCAAGGCTCAGAATCTAGTTGCTCAGAGAAAATGACTACTGTGAGGTAGGATGCTAAATAAAGATCAGATCTGATTCATCCTCAGCTTCCTCTAAGTTCACGAGGTAGGTGAGTGGAGACTTTGTTCAGTGTATTTGATATTTTCCTTTATCAGTAACACTGGCTACTTAGTATGTAGGTATCCATGAAAATAGACAGTGAGACTTTTATGTCATTTTTCCAAACTCCTGTTTAACATAAAGGGTTAGCAAACCCCAAACCAAATAAAACAACACTGGCATCGGATTTGAGATGTCTTTGAAACATTCCAATGTTTTGGACCACCAAACTCGAACCCACGATGGTTGCATTTTGTTTTGATCAAATTGGGCAGTGCTTCCTCAAGCTGGTTTGCGTTTCTTTCCTTCAAATTTACCCTGACTCTGTTACAGTAACCAGAGAATTACAGAAGAACAATGTACTGTTAATCTGTTCTGAAGCATTCTTTTGAAAAGAAATTGTGTAATGAGGAAAGGAGGGAAGGACCCTAATTTCAGAGTGACACGAGTCAAAAGAGTTCCTAATGTCAAGTGTTTCTAGGGATGGATGATCACCGTCTTTAACAACATCAGTGTAGCCAATCAAAGGTAAAAACTTTATACAAACAACATATTCATGCTGTAAATTATTCTTTTCCCTGAATTAACTAGGTTACTTTCCATCCACTGAATTGATCAGGTTGAAAATTAAACTGAGCGAGTGTACCCTAAAATGGTTTAAGGGTAACGTTGAAGAAGAAACGTCTAGGATCTGCATTGATGGACGAGTGTGTCAGTGAATAAATCTAACCAACCCCACTCACTCTTGACTTCGTTTCTGGTCTCTGTTTCACGACGCCTTATTCCCCACCGTGAGCACTGCCTCTGTTTTCTGCCTTCCACTTGCCCAGTCAGCTTGCCTGGAATCTGTGGGGTCTTTCTACTTGCCGCAGTGTCCTTACTGTTTAAGTTTCTCTGCAGGATGGCATAGACAGGATCATGAGGTTCCCGGCACCATCGTTTTGGTGCCCAGGATCTTTCTCCTGCTCTCAGGTGGCCCGTTAGGACCCTGACTTGCAAAGCAGACTGCCATCACTCTTCCAAACTAAAACCTTCCTGCTTGCTATCACTTTCTCTAAAGCCCCTGCTGGTAGACTTGATCATCTAAGAATACTCAGGCCAAGGTGGTAATGATGAATTCAAACCCTCTGAGGGTGTATATTTTTAAATAGAGTGCTTGGAAAGACCAAGCCTTAAAACACATTAATGAGTCGTAATTGGTAAACACTGAATATGATATTAAGAATAAAGGAAGGCTGGCAATCATCCCCTCCTGTCCTACCCCATGGCTGAATAACTGCCCTAATTATCTCTTAAATGCGGCCTGGGGGCTTCCCTGGTGGCGCAGTGGTTGAGAGTCCGCCTGCCGATGCAGGGGACGCGGGTTCGTGCCCCGGTCCGGGAAGATCCCACATGCCGCGGAGCGGCTGGGCCCGTGAGCCATGGCCGCTGAGCCTGCGCGTCTGGAGCCTGTGCTCCGCAACGGGAGAGGCCACAACAGTGAGAGGCCCGCCTACCAAAAAAAAAAAAAAAAAAAAGCGTCCTGGAGCTCATTTAACCTTCTCTACCTGAACACTTGGAGTTCAGAGCTTACACCTTATAGTCTATTTACTCACATTCCCATTTCTCAGGTAAAATAAAACAAAAAAGGGACTATTCTTTTATTTGTTTTATTGAAGAAGCTTGATCTATATTTATTTGATTTGACTAGTGGGAAGAGAAAAATGAAGGATGCCTCTAACATATGTGTTATGATAGAGAAATAAAGAATTCTAGAATTTTATAGCTGGTAGGGACTCAAGGAACTAAAACCAGGAAAATTTAAATGATTAATAACAGAATGAAGCCTAGGACCCAGATCTCTTTGGCTTTTTAATTCCGTATGCTTATATGGTATCATACATTGCAGTGAAAATTATATTGTGTAAGTTTCTTAACTATATTGTTTGTAACATATTTCACGTAAAAGTGCTTAAATTACTGGTAACTTGATTGAATAGTATACTAATGACACACACGCATGCACACACACACATAAATCCTTGGGGAAATCAGAGACTTAACTTTAAGTATATTTTCAATTTGTTCTTTTAAATTTGATATTCATACAAATTTCAGGATAAGCAAAACTATTATGTCATCATCGCAGTATTAGGAAACCAGCCACAGTGAAACATCAACATCCATTCCTCCTCGGTTTTTAAACTGGTGAGTGCTCTCTCATAAAATTAGATATGAATTCAAAGATTTAGGAGACAATGATCCTGGGTGAGACAAATGTTCCTTTCACGTGTAATTCTCAGATCTTCACCTAAAAGAGGCACTACAGCATCACTGCCTATTTCATTCATTCATTCCTTTCCATAAGTATTTATGAAGTATTTATTATAAGCCAGGTATCGTGCTGGCTCTGAGCAATACACGAAGTGGAACAAAGCATTTCTGCCTGGGGCAGTGACCGTTAAATCCTGACTATTATTTTTATTCTCCTTTTTATCAGGGCTCACAACTAGACTTTATTTTCCAGTCTCCATTACCATATTTTGTCCAACAGAATGAAAGTAAAAGTGTTATGTGTTCCTTTCAGACCTGCCCCATAAATATATCCCTTGTGTGATTCCCTCATCTCTCCCTGTCCCATCAGCCACATAAATGAAGAGGACTCGAAGGACCTAGCAGAGAGAGGGGAATCACAAGAAGTCTGGGGCCTGGGTTCCTGAGTGGCTGCATAGAACAGAGGTTCTTCCCATCATCATCAACCTACATTGGGCTATGACTCAAACAAGAAATAAATTTTATTGTATTAAGTCACTAAAATGCATTAACTGCTTGTTAGAGCAGTTAGTCAACTGTATCAGTTTTGCTATATAACAAATAATCTCCCAAATTAGTGGCTTAGGACAGACACCATTCTATGTGTTGGCAATTTGGACAGGGCTCAGCTGGGATGGCTCTTCTCTTCTCCTCAGGCACTGGTGAGGCTCATTCATGGGTTGATAGTCAGTTTGGAATGCAGGTGGAAGCTGACCAATACAAAATGGTCTCCCTCACATGTCTGGCAATTGGTGTTGGCTGTTTGCTGAGCTGTGTTTCCAGCATACTAGCTTGGACTCCTTCAAGAGGAAAGACAAGATCCACTTCATGAGCCTTTTTAAAGCCTCTGCATGCATAACATTTTCCAGTGTCCTATTACCCCAAACAAATCATAGAGCCAAGCTTAGAGTCAAGGTGGGAGAACTGAATGAGATCATGGAAATGGAGAGGCATGATTCATTGGAAGCTAGTATCTTAACAACCACTGCACTACACTCTGTTGCTCTGAAGGAGCTCAGAATTCTAAGGGAGAGACATATCAATAAATAATTACAATACGGGAAGTGTTAAAACTGAAGCTTCAAAACAATGCTATAGAGGCAATAACTAGGGAATAGTTAATGCTGCCTGGCCTGGGCAAAACTTTCACAAATGAGGTAATTTTGGTGCTGGGTCTTGATAGATGAGTAGGATTTTGTTAGGAGCACTGGAAGCACATGATACGGTTGTGAGAAAGGAGGAGAACATTCTAGAAAGGGGAAATAATAACACAGGAAAAGCATGGAATTTAGAAAGAGTATGGCCTGGACTAAAGAGGAGTCTAATGAGACCAGGATTTTTAGTAAAGAGAATTATGAGACGGGTTGTTCATGTAAGTAGGGCCAAGTATGACAGAAGTTTATGCCAAGGAGTTAGGAATTTAAGCTGACAACTCTGGGTCATTGATTATACTTAATCAGGGAAGTCATAATATTGATGATCAAACAATTGATGACAATGGGAGATTAACCTGAATTAGCCTTTTCATGGAACAATAGGTGATGCCTGCTGGCACAAGGAGTGACAATGAATTTCAGTGCACACACCTGAGTGTGTGGTTTTCTTAATTTTCTATAATTCAGCATAATTTCTGTCTTACATTCTACATTCTATAGAATCCTCTATTCTACAAGGATGACAAAAAATTGGTCAGTAATTTTAGGGCTACCTCTTTACTTCAGAGTCATATATAGCTTTGCAGGGCTGACCTAGTACCAAGGTATCCATGCCCCCACTGGGGCACTTCCACAGGCTCTGAAAGGTCTAGAAGTTCTAGCACTTAATTCCATGCTATTTGGGGATATATAGGGTCCCTGCAGGGCACTTGTGCCAAAGAGAACAAGGCAACTCTGGGAACCTATCTCTGGCCCTTTGTGCCTGGACATATCACAGTATATCTTCACTGGGGACTTTTATCTTCCTAGATATGAACACATCTTCTAGATTTCTTTCTTTCTTTCTTTTTTTGCTTACTTACAGGTATTTTATTTGAAGGAAACCATTATAATGGCCCTTAAAATGCTGTGAAATATAATGATCCCTCTGAAAGGAAGTTACAGCATCACTGGATTTATAGAAGAGGAAGCAGGAAAGGTGCACATTTGGAGGTGAATATAACATTGTATAATCAACCCACATTAGAATGCAAGTTGGTGCAGTATGGAGTTTCCTCAGAAAACTAAAAATAGAACTGCCATATGATCCAGCAATCCCAATCCTGGGCATATATCCAAACAAAACTATAACTCAAAAAGACACATGCACCCCAATGTTCATACCAGCCCTGTTTATAATAGCCCTGTTTATAATAGCCAAGACATGGAAAAAGCCTAAATGTCCATTGACAGATGAATGGATAAAGAAGATGTGATACATATATGCAGCGGAATACTACTCAGCCATAAAAAAGAACGCAATAATACCATTTGCAGCAACATGGATGCAACTTGAGATTATCATATTAAGTGAAGTAAGTCAGAAAGAGAAAGACAAACACCATATGATATCACTTATATGTGGAATCTAAAATATGGTACAAATGAACCTATCTAAAATACAGAAACAGACTCACAGACATAGAGAACAGACTTGTGGCTGCCAAGGGGGAGGGGAGGATAGAGAGGGATGGGTTAGGAGATTGGGGTTAGTAGATGCAAACTATTACATTTAGAATGGAGAAACAAGTTCCACTGTATAGAGCAGCAAACATCCAATCTCCTGGGTTAAACCATAATGGAAAATAATATAAAAAAGGAATGTATATATATGTATAACAGTCACTTTGCTATACAGCAGAAGTTAGCACAACATTGTAAATCAACTATACTTCAGTAAAAAAAAAAAAAAAAAAATCCACCCACCTTAAATACCATAAAAGTGCATAGAGTCAAACTGCAGCATTATTTATACATGATTGAAAAGGAAGGAAACATTACAGAGTTAAAGTTTTGTATGACATGTGAATTTTGACTTGCTATGTTTAAGTTAGCAAAAAGCCTTAGAGTTTGTATAAAATTACTGTGTGCCTTAATCCCACCCACCACTAGATCAAGACACTGAAACTGAGGATGATTCCTTCCTTATTTTATGGCTTTATTCTTGATATCCCTCTAAAAAAGAGACCAAAATGGTTGTGAAGATGACTTGTATCTACAGAGTAATTACCAAGTACCAGAGTCACATCACAAGAAAAGACAGATTCTTCAGACCAATCTGAGAGGTTTGTCTTCCACGGGGAGGTGCTCAGAGACAGGGAAACAATCTCCTCTGTTGCAATTACTATTGCTTCCTAATAAATTAGCTTAAAATTTTGCAGCTTCAACAACCCTTCATTATCTCATAGAATTTGGTGCGTCAAGAATTCAGACAGGGCACGGCAGATATGCTGGTTCTCCATGTTGTCTAGTGCTCAGCTGGGGAGATTCAATGGCTGTGCGCTGGAATTATCTGAAGACTCATTCACTCACATCTGGAGCCTGGGCTGGGAAGACGTAAAGATGAGGACCACCGACTGGAGCTTCTACCATCTGTGTGGCTTGGCTTCCTCACAGCATGGCTGCCTAGGGTGGTCAGAATTCTTACATGGCAGTTCTTGGCACCAGGAGCCACTGTTCTAGAAAATAAGGTAGAAGCTGCATTACCTTTTATGGCCCAACCTTGGAAGTCACACAAGTCACTCCTGCCATACCCTATGGGTTAAAGAAATCAGAAGGCCATACAGATTCAAGGCGAGGGGACATAGACCCCTACCTCTCAGTGGTAGAAGTGTCAAAGGATTTTGGAACCATGTTTGAAAATCACCCATCTCTTTCTCATAGCTTATCTCTGACGTTCATTTCCCCTTTCAGCCTGAGGATTTTGTTTATGGTTAGTCTGAGGCCCAGGGTGGGGTGGGAAATAAGGGATGAGGAATATTTGCTCTGAATCATGATGTCATCCTCAAAATATTTTATCCACGCCGTGAGTCCTTTCCATTCACCGAGAGCCTGAATGTTTTGAAACTCAAAAGCCAAAAAGAGGCAGAAAGAACACTCTGCCTTTTGCTGTCACATTCCTTCCCTGAGGTAGAAAGTCTTACAGATGAACGTAACTATCAGAAGGGGTGGAGGACCAGAGGGCTTAGGGAAATACTGTGAGGGGAAAACCCAGTTAATATTATTAAATGGAATTTCTTATATATATATATATATTTTTTGTTTGTTTGTTTGTTTGTTTTTTGTTTTTGCGGTACGCGGGCCTCTCACTGTTGTGGCCTCTCCCGTTGCGGAGCACAGGCTCCGGACGCGCAGGCTCAGCGGCCATGGCTCACGGGCCCAGCGGCTCCACGGCATGTGGGATCCTCCCGGACCGGGGCACGAACCCGTGTCCCCCGCATCGGCAGGCGGACTCTCAGCCACTGTGCCACCAGGGAAGCCCTCTTCTATATATTTAACATTTAAATGTTATTCCACCAAACATGCAACAAAACAAAACAAATACACAAAAATATCTTGCTCTTCTCTGATAATTTTGCTAAACAACATCACTATTTCTGTTTGGAATGGCCTCTATCTACGGGTATTAATTTCTGTCTCTCTTTCTCCTTTATGTTATCTTTATTTTTAAATATTCTATAATTAAATAAAATTTTTTTTTTTCCTATTTAATGGACCCAATATCCTGGAAATAGTCTAGCAATTTTAAAGTATAGGAACCCCTACCCTTTGAAGTATATCAGAATCTCTAGTGCAGTGTCTCCTGCTGACCTCACAGCATATATAACCAAATAGTCTAGCTCTTCAGCCTTTTCACTACGCAGATAAGAGATATAAACCTATTCGGGCAAAGTGAGTTATCCAAGGATCAAAATTATTCGAATTTCGAAAGCTCATTGACAGGCTAAGAACAATATGTAGAGGCCTCTTCTTGGGATCTTTCAAGTCAGGAACAAAAGCCTCTCCAGAGAAATAGGATGTTAATATTGATGAACACAGATGTTGTTAACAGTTGTGCAGGTGTTTAATTCTTGATTTCTGAGCTGCCAACTGGCCTGTAATGTTCGTGCTTTATGCCCACGGCTATTTCGGAATCGGTCACAGCAACTGGAGAGTTTGAATATATTAATCAGTCCCATTCTTGAAACCGGGATGGCAGGGGTGAGGCAATGGGTTAGCTTCCTGGAAGATACTTAGTTGCATGACACAGGGGTGCATAGCTGGGGACAATTAAGAGTGTCATGGAGGAAGAAGTGGGGAATAGATACCACCAACAATATTCATTACAGAGAAAAAAGTGGAAAAATTGAAGCATGTAGCCAATGGGTCAGTATCAATGGCATGTGCTTATCAGCCTCATATTTATTCAAGAGATGGCTAAGTGTTGGTTCAAAGACTGAAGGAATAAGCATGTTGAGAGTGCTATTGATTGGATTCTGTACAAAATCAGGGTAAAGGGCAAAACAGCCAGTGTAGACACCAAAGTGGCCAAAGAGTTGCCTGCCAGCTTGTAGAGATTACCAAGAGAAGGAGTGAATTTCCCGATTGTCAGTGTAAACAATAATAGACTCTTGTGAAAATGATTCCTGCCAGATGCTATGTCAGCAGAGAGGAGAAAAGTGTACCCGGTCTTAAAGATGCTAAAGAGAGATTCCTACACCTATTTGGTAGAAATACATATACATTGATGGCTACACACTTAAACCTATCCTAGACAACTTAGGCTTACAAATAGACAAATGGTCTTTGAGAATTGAACGTGAGCTTTCGTATATCTGGGGCACTGTTTTCTGCTTCAGAGCTGAATGGAGCTTTGAAATCCCAAGACCTTTTGGCAAGTGTGAAGCACCATTGTTGAGAGGCTAATATTTGGGAGCCATTTTTCTTCAGAGCTAGAATTGGAGTTTGAATAAAATCCAGCCTGAGTCAGCTTCTAAAGAAGGACGAAATTCAAGTTTACAAAGCTTACTTGCAAGCCTGAAGTAGCTTATTTATATATTTTTAACATTTGCCTTAAAAAGAAACGTTGGTCTACAACCTCGTAAAATGCTGAGTCAAATACTCAGCAAAAGCAAACTTAAACTGCTTCAAAACTTGTCCTCCAACCAGGGCTGGCAGCAGTGCCATAGTGACAGTCCAGTAAACAGAGCACTGAGCTACAAGACAGGAACGCTGAGAAACCCTCCCAGCCTGGGCATTAAGGAACTTTTGGCCTTGGACAAGTCACTTCACTTCTCTAGGTCAGAAGGAGACTAACTTATTAGACGTGATGGCTAAGGCACAAAAATATGTTAATTACTATTTTCATCTGACTTTAGGGTTGAGGAATCCGAGTACAGCTAAGCCACTTGTTCCCAGTCAAATACTGAATCAGTAGGCTAGGAATGGCCTGCGTGTCCCTTGACTCCTAGGCTGGGAGTCTGTTTCTCCCTCCTCTTGTATTTCCAGAATGTAGCAGTAAATCTGGCTGTGTCTGGTGGAAGGGTTCCCAAGGTCAGTCCCACCCGCAGATAAGCACTTCTGACTCTAGCTCCCAGCAGATATTTCTAGCATTCACGAAGGCTTACCCTACAGACCGCACCTGTCTTGGCATCTCCGAAGCACAGTCTACAAGCAAGCACAAGACATAAAGCATAATCCCTTGCAATGAACCAGTATCTCCTCAAGCCCTGAACATGCTCAGAGGAGAATCACTTGGATTAGTGGATTAAATGCATTAGTCTAAATGATCTGACTGATACTGCATTATATCATAAGGGAAAACCTCAGAGTGATGGAAATGTTACTTTGCAAAGCCAGCTATAGCTTTTCTTTTGGAAAGAAAGTTTAGTGATATGAGAGATGACAACATAAGAAAGCATTTAATCTTTTAGCTATTTGAATGCCTCTAATGCAGTATAAGACACAGCAAGGCAAGTTTGGGATGTACTCAGGCCAGTGGTGATAAAGAAAGAAGGAAGTGGCTCGCAGACCTATGATTCCCAGTGTAATTTCCTACAGAGCAGTTTACAAAGATGGTTCGCTTTCATGGGGCCTTGAAAAGCCTATCTCCTGTTCTAAGAAACCTTCAGTTATAAAAAGGAGCTCACACCACATAGGAGAAGCCTCCATTTCATTTGTGTGTGTGTGTGTGGAATACATTTTATACCCGCTGCACAACTGAGAAAGACAGAGTCCTGACCTCAAATGGTCACCATGTAGGATTACAACAACTTTCATTGAGAGAATATTCAGTCAATAGGTTCTTGTGCTGATAATACCAGGATCGCACTGGCCTGTGGCTTCCACAGTCTAAGGATCCTGAGAAGATGGCTAAGTGTGTCAGACCCTGCCTGCTGCTGGACTCTCTCTTCTTACTTTCCACACATTCAGGGGCCAATTAACTCCTCTGACAGGCTCAGTACTGCCCCCGCTGGAGTTAAGTCCCTTTAAGCAAACGACTCAAAACTGGGCCTCCGTTCACATGGGCCTGGCCCTGCCCTTGACTCTCCCAGCCCAACGATGTGTTCTGATTTTGAGGCTTGGACATAAAATCTCTTCTGGTTTTGTTTATCGAGGACCCCAGCACCTTCTGCCTTGGCCCTGCTGGTCTCCATCTCCCAGTAGCTGAGGGTATGGGCAGAGGAGTCAAAGAAGCTTAGATTCTGGTCTTTTCTTTGTGTTTATCAGTGGAAAGAATTCAGGCAGAATTGTTCCTACAAGTCTCAGTTGCTCACCTAAAAAATGGGGATAGTAATAAAACCTCTCTCAAAGAGTTGGTATGAAGATGAAATGAGATACAGTACATAAAGCACTTAGCACAGAGTCCATAAAAACTGCTCGATAACCTTAAGCAATTACTATTAATATCAATACAATACATACAGAAGTATAGCAATTCTATTGCTCTGTGCTTTATTTAAGAGTCTTTTTCTCTTGGATGGAGATTTGTATATTTCTCCAAAGGTTAAGATTTTCCTTAATTAATAGGTCAAATAACAAATATTTTATGATGTAATTAAAATGGTGCAAGATGTAAAAAAAAAAAAGTCTTTTCCCCCCAAGCTGGATTGTAGATTTTTTTCAAGTCAGGGGCTATGTTTGAAATGGTTCTCAGCTCTCCTTCACAACTGGGCCAAATGGGTACCTGGGGGGAATGAATAGAGTTTTTGATTGGTTTGAAACCAGAACAAGGTATAAAGTCATATCCTATGACTAGAGCTCAGATGGAAATTTTGCACCTGCATGCTGAGAAACGCAGAATAAGTAGTCTTCAGAAAGCAGGACTTGAAGCCCGTTCGACTCAGAGCACCGTTACCTACGTCATGTCATGAGCCCAGGGCATGCCGACCACTGAGAACAGAAGCAGGTCTTCAGTTGGCCCTCAGCTACTAAACTGTCTATGCAGGACCTTGCGTTGAAATCAAGCGCAAGCTGTTAGATAAAGTGCTCAGAAAATAAAATAGAAAACTAAGGAGAACCTACTGTGTAGCACAGGGAACTCTGCTCAGTGCTCTGTGGTGACCTAAATGGGAAGGAAGTCTAAAAAAGAGGGGATATATGTATACGTATAACTGACTCACTTTGCTGTAGAGCAGAAACTAACACAACATTGTAAAGCAACTATACTCCAATAAAAAGTAATTAAAAAACAAAAAAATTGCTCAGTTTATACACAAAGTATTCTTCAAAACAGTTTAAATAAAACCTTCTTGCTCATCAGCTTCGACACCTAATTATTTATTAGACTATCTGGCAATTATAAAACCACAACAGACATAGCCTTTCTCTCTCAGATACTCGCTAGAAAACAGGGGTACAAAAAGGGGCAGCATGGGCAGCACACATCAACCACCACCAGCAAAAAACAACTCTTTGGGTGTTTATGTGGCTGGAAAGTTTTTTGTTTGAACACAGTATGGTTAATAAACACAGATTTATGAAATCCTTTCATCAGTGATCTACGGGAGATTTGAAATACATGGATTCTATTTCTGAGTGTTGAAATTCAAAAGGCCAGAAAAGTCCCAGGACTGGATTCTTAACCAGAATCACAATTTTTATTGATTTGGAGAATTACCCTGACATTTCTCCTCAATTGTATTTAAGCATCCAAGTGTATGTTTTCTTCTAGTCTTTTAACTAAAATTATCTGCACATAGGTTGCCTTGGAACATAGCCAGAGAAAGAAAAGGTAAAACTATCAAGCGTATTCTAAGTTTGCTATTAGTAATTTCGGGAGCTTGAATATGTTCACTTCAAAGATGATAATCAAGAATATGTATTCTTTGGAGTTGAAATATTGCTCGTGAGATTTAAGGGACAACACTGTAAATTCTAGAAGAAGAAATCTTTTGCTTGGTTTATGTTTCATTGCTTGGAGAAAGCCATAGAGTATCTTCAATCATCATTGGCTTTATTGTTAACTATGAAAGGTAAAGAGTGGATTTTTTTCACATGGTTTTCTTTATTTCAATTAATTGGTCTGGTATTTCCCAGATATTTTCATCTGTCCCGGCCCCTTTTAATGGTATATTTTATATTGCATTTGTTGCAAGGAACACTGTGCAGTTTCTGAAACCAGGTAAAAGACTTAATTTGTTTTTAAAAACTTGAAAAGTTTTGTTTAAAGAAAGTTCTTGGGCCTTCCCTGGTGGCGCAGTGGTTAGGAATCCTCCTGCCAATGCAGGGGACACGGGTTCTAGCCCTGGTCCAGGAAGAGCCATACATCTATTAGTCAACATGTCTTATCTGAAAAGGCAAGTCTGTTAAAAAGCTGTACATACTGGGTATTCCCTTTCTTTTCTTCCCTATCTAAAGAGTCCAATGCAGCAATACTAGGTACTGTGGATCTATCTTTTCACAAAGCCTAGATTCAGGGTGGAGAGGGCATGAATGGTGAAACAAACAATCAAACAAACCAACCATTGGCTACATATCTAAGCCATGTCTTCTAACCCAAGTTGCCATCTTCATCTCCAACTGACAGACTCCTCTTTCAAATATTCAGAACTCAGGCAATTGTTCAGAGCTTAGGCAAGGAAAAGGGGTGTCATTTACCAGGCACCCTCAAATCCCAACAATTATGTGAACAGCTACAATCCAAAATTTCAAGTTATCCCGCTGATTTCCTTAGCCTAGAGGTTTCCTCAAATAATGGGGTGTTGCAATAATTCTCAGGTTGACGGGTCCTCAGTCTTTAGTAAGAATCTGGAAATATATCCTTTTGCTTTCCTACAACTTTTATTAGGTGACTTTATAACACCTTATTATTATTTTGTCAGAATTAAGCCCTTTAAAAAAAACCCTCCAATTTTCTACAATATAAAATTTCTCAGAGAACTTCTAGAATTTAAACTACTTATATATTGCCAACATGTGTCTGCCTTTAAATTCTTATAAATGATCGGGTTTACTCATACTCAGTGAAGTTGATTTTCAACAATCATGGGATAAGAAATGGTTTGTGAAGTAAACGAACTGGAGTTAAAACATGTGGACCCTTACTGCGTGGGCTTGGACCCATCACTTCACTTTTCTGGATGTGTTGATCTTATCTTGAGAAAAATAACATCGGTTTTGCCTACCTCATAAGACTGCTTGGAAGGTCCGATGACACGAACATTTGATGAAAAGTCAAGTGTTGTGCAAATTTCTTCACTTGACTAGCCCTCTAAGTACCATTCCACATTGTTGACCTCTCATTTTCCCTTGGCATTTGTGACACTCATTTTCTGGTTTTCTTCTACCACTTTGGCTTCTCCTATAACATCTCTTGAGCTGGCTCAGCGAGTCCTTTCCTACCACACCATCCTAGCCAGAGTTTCCCTGAAAGGAGATAAAAGCTTGCAGGCAGATAGTTTATTTGAGCAGTGATCCTAAGAAGCAAGGTTGAGAGAAGGAGAGTGCAGAAGGAAAAGAGGGAAAACCAGTGCCAAAATGAGTTGGCCACTACTTGGGGGAAATTAGTCCTAGATCCTGCAGGAGCTTTTGAGGAACCTTATGAAATGTGTCTCAGAACTGTCTGCCTGGGGATGAAACAGAGAAGCATTTATCCATCACCTCTTGACCCCCATTGGTGATCCCATGGGCAATAGATGCTCTTGACTTCCAGATTACACTTGCATGAGTGCTGAGCAGTTCCTGAGAGTGTTCCAGGCAGCAGAGCAGGGAAGCTCCAGTGTGGGCTGCTAAGAGGTCATGTCAGCTGGTACCTGTGCAAATCCTGTAGTAGGGCGCATGGAACCAGTTGCCATGACAGTGGCTGGAATAAGAGAGAGGTGACATGAATTAAAGTGGTGCAAAACAAGTGTAAATATACAGGCATCTAGATGCTGAGGTTCCTAGATCCTCTTCTCTCTTAATATGTCATACTCTCCCTAAGTGATCACATTTATTCTTATGGTTGAAATGATAATCTATAAACTTATTATTCCCAATGTATATCAATAGTTCAGAATTCCATATTCATTTATTCGGTTCTCTACAAGGCATCAACTCTAGAATATTTCAAGGAATACATAGATCTGTATGTGTAAAATTAACTCTTGATCTTTCCCTGCAAAATCTATTCCTTCCCTCATCTTTAGTAGCTTAGTAAATGGTACCTGCAAATGCTTTACTTATCTTTTGCTGTGTAACACATTACCACAAAATTTAGTGGTTTAAAAGAATGATTCATCTCACAGTTTCTGTGGGTAAGGAGTTCGGAGGCATCTTAGCTGGTTGGTTCTGGTTTGGGGTCATGACACTGCAGTCAAGATATCGGCTGGAGCTACAGTCTTTCGAAGGCTCGACTAAATCTTTTCCAAGCTGTGTCCCTCACATGGATTTTAGCAAGAAGACTTAGTTCCTTGATGCTTGTCGGCAGGAAGCCTCAGTTTCCTGCCACATGGGCATCTTTGTAGGGTTTCTTACCCCAGAGTAAGTGACCCAAGAGGGAGGGAACAAGGTAGAATCTACAATGTCTTTTATGACCTTGCCTTGGAAGTCACATGCCATCACTTCTGCCATATTCTGTTGATCACATAGACCAACCTATTACAATGTGGAAGGCAGTTACACAAGGGTGTGAATACCAGGAGGTAGGGAAAATTGGGGGCCATGAAGAAGGCTGCTTACCACTGCAAGAAACCTGAGAGTAATCTTTGATCTTCCTTCTTTCTAGATTTATTGTCTCAAAATCTGTTGATTTACCTCCAAAATATATCTCAAATCTTTTGACTTCTGTCTCTCCTCACTGCCGTGTCTCCAGGCAAGTCCACCATAATATCTTGCTTGGACTGTAGTCTTCTAACTGGATTTTCTTGTCTTTACTCATTCTTCCTTCGAATCTATTCCTTAGACTAGCCAGAGTGATTTTTTTTCTTGAAAGCATATCACATTATGTCACTCTCATGAGTCTCTCATCATGGCACATCACTCTTAGAATAAAATTCCAACCTCTTATTAAGGTCTGTTGAGCCCTTCTGGTTCTGACCCTTGCCCATCTCTTTGACCTCATCTCTCACTACTCTTCCCTATTACTTTTTTCTTACAGCCTTTCTTTTTTTTAATTGAAGTATAGGTTGCTTTACAATGTTGTTTTACATATATTCTTTTTCAGATTCCTTTCCATTATATTTTATTATAAGATATTGAATATAGTTCCCTGTGCTATACAGTAGAACCTGGTTGCTTGTCTATTTTATATATAGTGGTTTTTTAATTTAATTTGTATTTTATATTGGAGTATAGCTGATTTACAATGTTGCTTTAGTTTCAGGTGTACAGCAAAGTGATTCAGTTATACATATACATATATCCATTTTTTTTCAGATTCTTTTCCCATATGGGTTACTACAGAATATTGAGTAGAGTTCCCTGTGATATACAGTAGGTCCTTATTGATTATCTATTTTATATATAGTAACATATATATGTTGCTATATGTACTCTATGATACAGTTTCCTTACGATACAGTTTCTGTCTCCCCGTCCTTATATATCCTCTTCACCAACCACCATCACACTATTCTTTTTGACTAACTTTTCCTAATCATCCACTATCAGATTAAATTTTAGGGAGACCTTGCCTAGCTCCACAATTCTGTCCCATTCTCTTATTTTCTAGACCTATCCCCAATTTATGACTCTTATTGATATTTATCATTAGAAATGTTGCTCTGTGTTTGTTTGACATCCATCTCAGTGGGCAGAACTTTGCCAATTTTGCTCAGACATGTTTATCCACTGACTTGTACAATACTTAGCATAGCATAGTTATTAACTAAACAGTTTTTGAGTAAATGAATGCTTTACCAAAGAAAGTCTTCCTGCTGTCACAGTTTAAGCAAAAAGTAGTCCTGTCTCTCTATGTCAAAATTTCCCACAAGATATGAATGACTGTTTATCAAAGAATAAAGAGGAATTCTGCTAAAGGAAATAAAATATGGGTCACTGTCCTCATTGCTATAAACTTAATGGAACAAGATACAAGCAACCAGAAAGATAACAAACACAGAGAGAAACAAACAAGAAGTTATTCCAAATGAGGCCATTGAGCTCACAAAGCATGTTGTTCTAAATGAAAATGTCCACATAGAGTTGCAATATAGTTAAGGAGTTCAAGTCTAACTGAAAAACAAGTGACTTTACATGTAATGCTTTGCTTTCTGGATCATTAATCTACGCACCGTGACAAAACAGAAAAATAAAGCTAACATCTTTGAAATGTTCATTGCTTCGTATGCTACACCCTGGGCATGATTAATCAAAGGCGATCTTTTTCTACAAAACAATCCTTTCTTCATTCTTAATGGTATCAAGCTGAAGGTTCTTATACACAGAAAAGCTGAAATGTTCACACATGATCTGCACACAATAGGCCACTACTTCAGATGAGAGCATTTCAAACTTTTACCTAGTTATAGCTTGCTGGAATGATTTCCCATCCTCTGTCATCATTATTTGTCTTTCACTCACAAACACTGGTTTTTAGGACTATATAACTCTTACTCCTTTTTCAGGAAAATCAGTGTTTTTTTCTTCTTTTCCTTTAAAATTCAATTGTTATTTATTCAATGTCTTTTGTGTAACAATCAAAGGCCTTGAAATATTATCTCTTCTCTCCTTCCTTCCTCCATCTTCCCCTTTTCCCTCCCTTCTGTCTCTTTTAACCACCCACATATCAACCTGGAGCATCGTAATACATTTAATGATCATTTTTCAAATTCATCCCTATACAAACTGTTACCTCTATAAACATTTAACAAACCTAGCTGATGAAGGGAGGGAATGAACTGCTTTAAACCTATGAAGGGACAATTATAACCGTTTCATATATATATAATCAAAAGAGATTTCTTTTTCAATTGCTGAAGTGAGAACTTAAAACCTCTTTGAGAATATGAACTTTCCGTTTCCTCTATGATTTCTCTTAGCTTAAAGAGGCAAACTTTAAAAAATTACCTTTCCATGGTCAGTTGAGACCTAACTCCTTGGAATGAACATATAATTTCTTAGAAGGTGATGAAAGAAACAGTAAAAAGAAAATGAATTTCAGCACTTGGTCATATAAAACATCTCTGGAAGCTCTCACTACATCTGCAAAGTTGATCTAGCCTAATGAGCAAGTAAATGTTTCCTGAAATAAAGGGAAATATATATATTCTTAAACCCAATATGCCATTTAAATAGAGTTGCAAATAGCTTATAGCAACAGGCTGGGGTCCCAAAACAATTTTTTTTTCATGCATTTCAGAATTATTGATAGAATGAGACCTTAAAAAATATGAAAGGGGACTTGTTGATAGAATACACATGTTACTATGGTAATATTTTTGGATCAAACTGTTTGCCAGGAACATGGTGTAATTCTGGCTAATTTCAGTTCAAACTAAATGCTGTTGTGACAAAACAGAATGCCTCTAAGTCACATCACTGTAATTTGCGCTGGGAAATTAGATTATTCTTCATTGGAAACATCAACTACAAGACATGACCACACAGCTTCATAAATCTTTATGATTTAGAAATGGAAAAATGTGCTCTTGTAATGTAATCATTATTAACAAGTGTCCTACATTCTCAGGATACTAGTTTGTAACTAGAAAACAACTCAGAGCTCCACCCTTCTAATTACAACTCCAACACGTTCCTCTCAGAGTTCCAATTAATAGCTGATGAGGAGTGCCACCCTTCCAAAGAGCAAGCACGGGTGGGTTCTGGATCACAGCTTTCTTGGAGCAGGGGTGCACGTGAAGGCAAGATTTCAGTGCACATCTCTTCAGCAACTTCTTTCTCATAGGATAGAGTCTGTAAGCGTTTGCTTTATTTGATGTCTTTGTGTGGATTTGCATAAAGCATTGGGGAGATGAGTCTATTGTTTCCATACAGTGGAGTGATGAAGGCAAATCGTCCCACTCTTTACTTTGTCATATTTGGTGACTGGGTACCTAGGAGCTAATCCAAAGGCACATTTGCCTGATGTCAGTAGATGTTCAGAACGTTCAGGTGTTAGGAAGGAGGTAGAACAGATGTTGATCTGAATGGTATTTTTTGCTTCTCTTCTAAATATTGGCTTCTAGATTGTTCTTTGTATTTCTCAAGGATAGACTAAGCCAATACTTCCCAACCCTCTGCAGATGGAAAATATAGAAAATGATCATATATGTACAGCACATTGGGGCAGGTGGATGGAGTAGTCCAAAGCTGGAGGTGACCTACTGAAGACTCCAGGCACAACTTACCCGCCAGGAAGACTGAGGTGATCAATATCCCAGAATGCCCATGAACTGTGACATCTGAGTGCGCTGTGGCTGAAGGATGGAAAGCTCGGGCTTACCAATCTGTCTCTCTATCTTTTCGACAGGTGCCTGCAGCTGTTTCCTCTGAATCCAGGTAAATCACCTGTGCCAACCTGAATTGCACAGCCCCTCCAAAATTTACAAAGAGCTCATGCAGCTCAATATCAAAAAAACAAACAACCCAATCAAAAATTCGGTGGGAGATCTATTTCGGCCATGTGTACGTCTCCAAAGAAGACATACAGACGAACAAAAACACATGAACAGATGCTCAACATCACTAACTATTAGAGAAATGCAAACCAAAACTACAATGAGGTATCACCTCACACCAGTCAGAATGGCCATCGTCACAAAATCTACAAACAATAAACGCTGGAGAGGGTGTGGAGAAAAGGGAACCCTCCTCCACTGTTGGTGGGAATGTAAACTGGGACAGCCACTATGGAGAACAGTATGAAGGTTCCTTAAAAAACTAAAAATAGAACTACCATATGATCCAGCAATCCCAGTCCTGGGCATATATCTGGAGAAAACCATACTTCGAAAATATACCTGCACCCCAATGTTCATTGCAGCACTATTTACAATATCCAGGATGTGGAAGCAACCTAAATGTCCATCAACAGAGGAGTGGATAAAGAAAATGTAGTACATATATACAATGGAACATTAGCCAGCCATAAAAAAGAACAAAATAATGCCATTTGCAGCAACATGGATGGACTTAGAGATTGTAATACTGAGTGAAGTAAGTCAGACAGAGAAAGACAAATATCATATGATATCGCTTATATGTGGAATCTAAAAAGAGAGTACAAATGAACTCATCTACAAAACAGAAATAGAGTTACAGATGTAGAAAACAAACTTATGGTTACCAGGGGTTAAAGGGGTGGGACAAATAAACTGGGAGAGTGGGATTGACATATATACACTACTACAAATAAAATAGATAACTAATAAGCACCTACTGTGTAGTATAGGGAGCTCTACTCAATACTCTGTAATGGCCTACATGGGAAAATAATCTAAAAAAAGTGTGGTTATATGTGTATGTATAACTGATTCACTTTGCTGTATACCTAAACTAACATAACATTGTAAATCAACTATACTCCAATAAAAATTAATTAAAAAATAAATGAATTTTAAAAAAATTGCACAGCCCAGAACTGTATCCAATGTCTTGAAAGTAATGTGATAAATTTGTTTAGATATTTATTTTTCAGTTCCTATAAACTATGGTTCTAGGTTAAACATTTTAGTGTCATGTTTATTTTTTAAAATAACCACCACAAGAACCACTGAAATAACAACAGAAGGACATCTTTTAACTCAAATTGTTATCAACTGTAATCCCTGAATCTTAGATTAGGTCATACCCTGAGAACAATTTCCCAAGGAAACTATAATACCTTCAGTATGCGAACAACTGACTTTACCTTTCTGAGTAGAATGAAACCTATTAGTGAACATAATTCTCTCTTTATTCAGTAGTTAGTTGGGCCTCATGTCTCCAAAGAATAAAGGGTATTCTATTCAACTTCATTTTCTATAATATGTGCGTATCATGCTTTCTCTCTCACACACACACACAAACACACACACATTGGTATGTGTTCAGTTTCTGCACACGTGTATACGTGTATATATGTGCACACCTATGCTTATATGTATATATCCTTAATAGAAAAATATTCTCTAAACATAGTTTATGGAAACAAGGACTCTATAGGTTTCACAGAGGTGAGGGTTTATATGTTGTACTTTATCTTATTTTAAATATTCTTTCTTTCCTTTAGCATTTTACTCCATAGATTCAAATGAAACGTAGTACTTTATTTTATTGAGAGTAGACAATTCCACGGGTTTCATCTCCTGAATAATCTTGAAACCAACCTGTAAAAATAGTTTTATACTAAAGTGAAAAAACAGACCCTGTTTTCCAAAGTTTTATAGACAGCTTCATTTCTTTTTTCCCAAAGTACTTTTATCTATGACTGTCTTTACCAGGCAAATGGGCATTCTCCAATGTCACAGGACTAAGAAATTACAATCAGGGAAGGTTAAAGCTGGAAAAAAAAATCTCAGAGGTTAACTTGTTTAACCCCATAATTTAAAAATAAACCTTAGAGTTTAACTTGTTTAACCTTATAATTTTAAAAAGGAGGAAACTAACATGGAGAGATTAAATGATTTTCCCTCTCAGCTAATTAGTGGCAGAACTAGGACAGGAACTTAGATATTTTGCCTTCCAACTTGGTGCTTTTGCTGGTGTACCTGCTATTTCTCATTATTTGAAAGTTAGGGCTTCCCTGGTGGCGCAGTGGTTGAGAATCCGTCTGCCGAGGCAGGGGACACGGGTTCGTGCCCCGGTCCGGGAAGATCCCACATGCTGTGGAGCGGCTGGGCCCGTGAGCCATGGCCGCTGAGCCTGCGCTGTCCGGAGCCTGTGCTCCGTAACGGGAGAGGCCACAACAGTGAGAGGTCCGCGTACCGCAAAATAAATAAATAAATAAATAAATAAATAAAAAGTTAAAGGAGTCAATGAGATGAAAAGACAGGAAAATAGAAGTGTAGTTTTTCATTGTGTCTTTTCTAAATCCTCTTCTCATAAGGAAGATTCTAGCAATATTTATATATTCGTTTATCTGAGTAAATAAATGGTATTTTGGAGAACATATTTATTGGAAAAATACACCAAACAAGTCAAATATCAAGAGTTTGTTGGTTTGGCTTTTGTTTGAGGACTGGGCATAGAGTTTGTATCTTGAAAAAACTGTGTAAGTTCTAGTGACTTAAAAAAAATTCTTATATAATTTAAACTCCGGTCTAAGCCCTTTTTGAATTCTTTCCTCCCATTGTATTCCTAGGTCAGTTAATTCTTAGATCCTTAGTAGACACTTTTGCTGTATATATTTCTCATCCTATCTTCTAAAGATGAGACCTCTTGAGCTCTCCACAGGTTCTTCATCTACACTCAATTTAGGAGACTCCGTGTCCTATATGATAATTATGTACATCACTTTCTACATGCCACTTCTTTCCCCTCCAACATTAGAACAGTCAATGACCCCTTATTGTTTTTCAAGGCAGGTACCAATGCCCAGGTTTGGATTTCATTGCCCATCATCATTTGGCTTCAGTGAATGCACTGAAATTTATCTTCCACTTCTCTCTACTGAAATTGAACTTCCCCCTTCAACTGGACCAGCCCTTCACCATCCCCTCACTATAAGTTTGCTTCTTTCAATCTCTTTATCTTTACACGTGAGTTTCTCTCAGTGGAAAAGCAACCCCCCCACCTCTATAGACAAATCCAAAGCATTCCCAGAATGCATAGTCTCCATGAAACTTTTCCAGATGACCTTTAACTAAAAATGCCCAACAGCATTTATCCCCACAATGGAGTTAAGTCTATTCTATGCCATAGAATAAATTTCTATTCATCATCTCAACTAGAAAGTTTACATTGCTTCCCCTTGCTTATAGTACATGGTTAATTGGTCGCCATAATAATAAAGATAATTGACAAGTTTATATTAAGTAGTTAAATACATAAATTCATTTACATTACTCTTATATTCATTATTTTAATTGATCCTCACAAAACTTGTGTAAGGATGATAGGAAAATGATTATTATTGACCTTATAAATAAGGAAATTGAGAGTCAGAGATGTTACATTACTATTAAATGGAAATGTTAGTGTTTTATTTTCCTGAGTATAGCAGTAAAAATAAGTCTACTATCTATTACCTTCCATATTTCCTAAATGAAATAACATTTTGCTGCCTGGAAATAAGATGTTTGAAATTAGGAAAAACTTAGCTTTTTGCAGAAACCTAATACATTTCTTTACTTTGCCTCCTTCTAGTGAAAACTTCATTATAGTATAGGGAAGAGTTTTAGGATTCTTCTACACCTATCATTCTTTGACTTACCTAATTAAGAAGACAGATAATTTAAGCTTCTTTTTATTTTCCTTGCACTTTAGGGGTACACAGCTACCCAAGAGAAGTTTTCCCTGATCATCCACGTGGAATAGATGGGAATTTTCATAGAATACTTGGGGAAATGTTACATTCAGTCATCACTTTATAGTAGGCTTTATAGTAGCAAATGCACAGTCAGCAAACTAATTTTTGTGAAACCATATTTGTGGTATGGTTTTTCCTTTCCTCAGCATTCTTTATGCATTTTTCTTTCTTAAACTACAATTTTTATCAGCTTCATAAAGCTATGGAAAACAGTCACAATCCAGTACACCCAAAGAAAACCAAAATAAGCAGATGAGACCTTTAGGGCTGTGGGCCCCCCACTTACTTGAAACTTCAAAGCTCAGAGCCATCTTGCACTAGCCAGAGGCTTGGCCAGGACCGCCATTGGCTTGACCCATTCAATGTCCATTAACTTACACAAGCATGACAGGGTGGGGGAAACAGCTCTGAACTTGGAGATGGAGACTAGATTCTGGATCTGGTCTCTGCCCTTTTCTCCAGTGAGTATCCTTGAGCAAAAAATTAGAAGACAAGACTAAGTGTTTTCCATTCCTGTAGCTCTAAAATTCCTTAGATTTTATGATCAGATTTTGCCGGGATGCCAGGAGCCACGTGTCTGCTATTCAATTTCAGTCCGGGATCACCAACCTGCTTTGTCCCTTCCCTTTGCATCTCAGGCTTCCACACCAGTCTGTTTGGGGCCCGGGTCATTCTTGCCTTTGGGCTTGCCGTGGAGCAATAGGAATTTGGTGGGAGGCCCTTTGACGAACTAAATCCTGCAGTTAGTTACTCTGTATCTCTGTTTCTCTCTACTTTGCCCATGCCAGGGGAGAGATGTTGATACCGTGTGTCTTTGCTCTGCGCTTCCAGTCAGATTCCAAACCAAACTGTGTCCACAGAAAAGAGGATGCTGCTGTCCAACCCTGCAGTCAACCTAACCAGGAGGAACTTGTCATGCAAGTGTGGGTGCCTATGGGGTCACCTTGCCCCAATTTTCCCCTACGACCTTGCCGCACCTCTGCTCGTAGTTTCTCCCTCAGGTACAACAGCTGATCACTTTTATATCTTATTAAAGATGGTTTTTGGCGTATTCCTTTGCGTGAAACTATTTGCCAAGTTTGCACTCTTTTCTACTTTACCCTTGGTCCTATACACACCCTTGGTCTATCCACATACACTTGCTCTTATGTAAGATGATGAACTTCGTACCTAAGGCAAACAACAGACTTAAAAAAATACTCTCAAGAAATGATTTTAGGTTTAATATTTAATTTAAATGTCCTCCATCCATTACCCAAAGATTTTAATTTTTTTCTTTCTGTTTTTTTTAAGGATGGAAGATGCAGGGGGAAGTGGGTTGCTAAAAACAAGACAATACGGTTGCTGAAAATGATTCCATGTAGCTTTAAACTGTGACCATTCTATCCTCTGGTGTTTTAACAACCCTTTTCCATCTTCCAGGACCTCTGTGGCTGTGTTTAAGTCCATAAGGACCTACGACATTTTGCACCATTTTGAAACCCACGACCTGTGTGTTTTTTGACCTATGCCTCCACAAATTTAGCTTCAGAGAGGGGCCCACCCAAGTGAGCAGATATTTGTAAATGTAAGTAAACAGTGCAGTAAAAAAAAAAATCCAGATTTCTCTAAAGAATTCTAGAACCCTTTGGTTAGCTTCTCATAATCTATGTGAATCTCAAATAGTTTCCTGACTTTGCTTTTGAACACCAGCAATAAGTTTTCATTTTCTAATAGTGAGATATTGAGAGTATTTGGCTGTCCTCTCCTCCCAAATCTGGGATTTTTGTCCAGCAGATGTTTCCAGTTGTGTTACTGGTGTTGAGCTGTGCGTGGGGTATGATGATGTAGAAACCCAGAGAATAGTTTGAGACCGTGACAAACATTGTTGCTTACTACAGGCCAAATTTGAACTCATGCTTCCAAAGATTCAGAAGTTAGCACATTTGCTCTTCCTGGAAAATATAGACTCCAGAATAATAAATCACTCTCAAAAGAAAATTCTGTCATTCTTGTACATCACTTCATTACTACATGAGCCCACTCTCTTTTAAAAGTGGGAAGATGCTTAATGTATTAATTCTCCAAAACTCAGGAACCAAGTTCCTCTTGCAGTCTGAAGAAAATATGTCCTAATGAGGCAATATCTTAAAAACACTGTCAGTGTAAAATCCACAGTCAAGAGACCTGGTAACGCATCCAGTATCTACAGGGAAGATGAAAAAAAAAAGTTGAGCCAAATGGTATCATATTTCTTCTGGGGTTTTCCGCTTTCCTGGTGTGGATGGGAGCTTGAGGTTTTATCATAAAAGGATAAAATGGCAAGAAATCATTTATTGGCCTGCAGTCATGGAGAAAAGACATTCACATCTGTTTCTGGTATTCTGTTGAAGAATCTCTCCAGTTGATAATTTGGATTGGAAGCAAACTGGTTTGTTTTCATAGGTCCTTTTCTTCCAAGCTCAGATAAAACAAACCTATCCTGTGGGTCCAAGGGTTTGCATTCTAAATTCTTGGTTTACGTGGCACAAGATCCCTCTATTATATTGCTAACACATTATTCATCTTAAAGAGAACAAAACTAGCTGAGTTTTAGCAGGATTTATATTACATAAGCTTGCGTGACTGACAACACATTGTGTGTGTGTGTGCACGCATGACTGACAACACATTGTGTGTGTATGTATGTGAAATTAGAATTCTTATGGATTTTAAATGTAATTCTGTCTTTTAATTTATATTTGCTTTAAAATAGCTTGCACCTGTAATAGTTACTGTGACTTCTTGCTTGGAAGACTACTCCGACATTAACCTAGCAAGGAAAAAGTAAGGATGTTACCAAGTGATTAAAGGTGATGGTAAACTTTCTTGTGATAAGGTGGGTGGCCTTTTCCTTTCTTGACTTCTGCTAGTTGAAGAATATGGAGTATTTTTTTTTTCTTTTTAAATCAATCAGTAAGGGATGTAGAGAACACCATATATAGACAAGTTTTTAAGCTGAAATTTTTAAGGTCAAGGAAAGATGAAGTCCCTTTTCTTCACAGAGTATAAAATACATGAAAAGAGGACAAACACAGCAGTAAATAAAGAAAAAGTGAAAAAAGGATGTGAATGCGTAAACAAAGAAAAGCACATAAACACAGAAAAACACGTATACACATGTTGAATACGGCTGTTTATTAGGTTTGGTGATAGGCTAAAATGACCGGATCCAAGTAGAAGCAAACTAGGAAGATAATAGGAAGTTATTAGAAAATAAGAAACATCTGTATCACAGAAAGAGAGAGCAATATCTTAGATGAAAGATGCTTTAATAAGTATCTAATTAATCAGAAAAATTACTTGCCCTTGATTTCACTTTATTTCTGCTGGAATTCTGCTATAGTTTTCTCCCGAAACAAGCGTAGAATTTTTTCCGAAATTATTATGAAATTAAGTGAAACTCTCCAATATGGCTTTGGTTCTTTCAATTAGATTTTTTAAAAGAGATTCAAATTAGTTTAATGACTATTCTTTTGAAGTGACGGAACTTTAAAAAATATTTACAAAGGTAATTTTTAGGGAGTTATGAGACTTAAAAATGTGAAATTGTTTTAGAAAAGATGTTGTCTCTGTCGTTTCCTAAGGCACAGCAATATAAACAAGTAGCAGATTTCCTGTAAAGCCTAATGAGACATAAACACAGATAGTAAAAGAGAAATGAACACCAGAACACAGTGTTTAAAAAATTTTTTGAAACTGGTGACATTCATAGATTTATTGAGACATATTGTTTGGATTTTCTAGCTAAAAAGCAATGTTAAACTGCCTCAGCCAGAAGCAACCTGGTTGACGGACTCCATTTTGAAGTTGGTTACCATATCATCAGCCGTGTGCCGCCTCAGTCTGAGCTGTCCCCATAACCTCTCTCTTTCCTGTATTACATATCTCAGCGGAATGCATTCTTTTTTCTATTGCAAGAATTCACCCTCCATTGGAAATAAATAATTTTGCTTCTAGATCTCTTAAACTTTGGAGTCTAAAGAACTGAAAAGATACAAAACCAGTTTTAAAATATAAGGATATGATTTTTATATAGCCTTTTGACAAAAGCCTCCCTCTGGGCAGAACTTATCAATTCTACTTTTTGTAAAATAAATAAATAAATAAGTGAAATAAAATTAAAAAAAAAAAAAACAAAACCCAACAAACTAACCAACTAAAGCCTAAACGGACCAAAGAGTTATACCATGATTTAAAACCCAACATTTCTGGGTTGAAATGAAAGCAGTTGGTGCTTTAAACAAATTTTATAATATTTCTGCCTTTTCCCACTCTCTGTCCTCAGCTCATGTAAATTATTTTATTATTTAATATGCTTTAAAAGTTGGTTATTGAGTCTGGAACCTTGACTGATTATTTTTCATCACTTGGCATTTCAGAGAAAGAGGCTAATCATAGACAACAAGCTGACATCAGGAATTTATTAGATAAAAATGACAAATTCAAAATATTCCCTGGATTTAGTAAAATCATAGCATGCAAGGACTGGAAGTAATCACAAAAGCAGAGAATCTCCCCTGAAGTGAACAGGCTTTGCAATTGGACAAACTTGGGTGAAAATTCCAACGCCACCACTCACTTGCTGTGTAGCCACCTTTTAGTTATTTAATCTACTACTTTAAAAGTATACAAACATGATTAGAAATTTGTAAATAAAATCAAAACATTACAGATTTTTTAGAAATAGGAAGGACTTTGGACAGCAAATAGATACTCTGAAGTCTCAAGTGTTGCCTATCTCTGTGTTGCCTTGACCTGAGGAGGAAAGGAATTAAGTAAGGAGAGTATCTTCACTGTCTCCAAGACTGAGACCCAAGAGTTACATCCAGGTGGACCCCACCTTCCTCAAGTTTAATCATAAGGTCCCTTACAGAGGAAGGAATCCACTGTGAAAGCCACAGTGTGTGTGCTTTATCTTCTGAAAATGATCTTATAATTTAAAAACATATGATAAGATATATGATAAAACTATGTTAAAACAAAACTGTCCCCAGATCCATCATTTTTGTTATTAGAAGTGGCATTGCAATAATTACTAATAAAACAATTTCAAAAGGTCAAAAAGTCAGAGGGAGGGTAATTGTCAGTGTTCAGACAGGTCATACTCTTACAGATTATTTCTGCTCTTAGGTATAAAATTTAATGCTGAAATTCTTAAATTTATAAAATATTTATTAAAATTATGTTCTTATATTTCAAAAAATAGAAAATATTATGTAAATTAGAGGGCATTTTTAAAAGAACTTAAGAAAGCCTAAGCAAGAGACTACTTGTGCTTTTTTATTCTTTACTTTTTCTCCAGAGTGATATCCATAAAAGACAGTAAGCAGTATTTCCATCATTTCTTCAATTACCGTTGATAGAGTAATACTTATCAAATTTAAAAAATTAATTTAAAGCTTTGGACATTTGTTTCAAAATGATGCATTGAAGCGAATTTGCTACGGAATAGACCTATTTGCTTCAGCATTATTTTACCTACAGTTGAGCAGTCCTTGGCACATTGGGAAGAATAAAGGCTTTGGGGTCATGCAGACCTCAGCTTGTGGTCCAGCTGCTTCCCTCCCTGGTTATGGGAGTTTAGGCAAGTTGTTTAACTTCAAATACTGGCTTTGAACATCAGTATTTCTATCTGTAAAATGGGAATAAGTAGAAAGTTAGGGTGTTAGGAAGAGCGTTATTTTATGTTCAGTGATATGTTCCTTTGAAATATGCAGAATTTTTTTAATTGTGTAAAAAATATTACCCACTCACTATTTTTTATGGAGTGCATAAGAGGTGGTCAACAAATATGTCAAAATTCTAACAAATAAGGATGTAATTTCAAAGTCAAACAAATGTCTCTAAATGAAGTCTCTATCCCAACAGGTTTTAAACATATAAGAATATTAAAGTAAAAAAAATTTCCTCCAAAGTGATTTTGAAAAGCTTTCTCTCGTGCTCTAGATTTCTAAGAGAACTGAACACAATGGATGATTCATATTTCTATAAATAGAGCAGATTGTAGTAATGAAGAATTTCAAAATTGACTTAGGAAACTCCTGCACATTTAGAAGAGATACACTTTTCTATCCTGTCTGAGGTCAGTTGTTTCATATTTTTATTACTTTTCCCCTGTCAAGACCAAGGGTACATTTTAACCATTAAAAAGCATATCTCTAGGAGGTATGTATAGCTGATTCACTTTGTTATAAAGCAGAAACTAACACACCATTGTAAAGCAATTATACTCCAATAAAGATGTTAAAAAAAAAGAAAATTAAAACTAAAGAAAAAATAAAGAACACCTGAAAAATCAATAAATAAATAAAATAAAAAGCATAAAACATCAAATTAAAAAAATGTAGTAAAACTACCATGAATATTGTTGAAGTTTATAACCTGAGTCACTCAGAATAGTGAAGGTGGGTTTTGAAAGTTAAAAAAAGTGATAATACGAATCCAAAATATTTGGGAAATGTTCCAGATTATGAAATATTCATGTATTATAACAATATACGTGAGGCATGAGACAATTTTTGAAAATGACTGCACACAAAAATACATGTAAAGTGAATCCTTACTGCTCTTCTTACTGACAGATACATTTATTGGTTCACATAACCAATGTGCACCTCCTTCACCAGGGAGAAACTCTCTTTGTGACTTTGTAGAGATAAGTGATGCTTCCGTGGTGGCAGCATCTCTAATGAATGAGATGGTGTTCTCTTTGGGGGGCCTGCAGTACAGTAATTTTTTATCCCTAATTAGAGTACAGGGAGGGTCCTGGGCAATATCACTTTTTATAGTTCTTTTAAAATGTTTGACTCATAAGTAAATTAGCCTGTGGCAGAAAAAGCCCCACCCTTCTCATTCCTCCCGTAAAGATAACAGTGGTAATAATAGTCACAATAATAATAAGGAGGGGGAGAAGAAGAAAGGAAGAAAAAGAGAAAGAGGAGAAGGAGGAAGAAATGGCCAAGGGTCAGCCTATGCACTCACTGTCAAGGGTCACCTTGAGGATAAAATCTCAAGATTTATGCTGCGTGAGAATTGCCTGGGAGCTATATTTTTGAAAGGCAGATTTCTGGGTTCCACCCCCAGGTATTCTGATTCAGCATGTCTGAAGTAAGGCCTAGGAATCTTCAGCTAAAGTGTAAGTCCGCAGGTCTGTAGACAGCCCCTTGAGAAATGCCGCTCTGTGTGTTTTAGGAACGAAAGAGTGTCTCTGGTCAGCTCTTGGAAGCAGCGACTGACAGCTGTCTATGGTTCTGGCTCTGCTCACCTTGTCACCATGGACCACCTGGCCACCCTGCAACTCGTTCCCTATGTGGCATCCATGCAAGGGTGGGTGTGGAGTGGCCCACGCATTCCCTTGCTGCCACTCTTGTGTTTTTACGCCTTTGTCACACAATGCTAATGCGGGAGCAGTCTCAGACTTCAGTGAAGGTCTGGGGTCCCAAAACAGTTGTAGGTGCAGAATGACGAATTTGTGGCTCTTCGGCGCGTGCGCACGCACCACAGCCACCACGCAAGCTCAAGCACACATGGCTCACAAAGAAACGTTAATTCATACAGACGTCACAGTCTAGACTCTAGATCCCAAGTAAGAAAAAAAATTCCATAAGTAACATGATCTGCACAAGATGGCAGTCCACAGTAAAAATGACACATGGGGACTTCCCGATAGGGTAATACGAGTCGCCTCTTAGATTAGGCTTTATTAGGGGCCGATCAGCATTGGAAGTTCACAAGAAATGGCGCTCATTACCTAGCCATCTGCTCACAGAGACTAACACACAAATCCAGGGGAAACTAAAATTATCCATCACGGCACATTTCTGGGTTTGTTGTGAGTTGCAGGAGATGCGATATGAAGACTTGTGATCTTCCCAGAGAAAGCAGTCCCCCAGGGGTTGAAGTCTGGTTGGAGGTGTTTAGTTTATACTTCCAGTGCTAGTTATAAACATTTTACGTTTCTCTATTGTTTTAAATTTTATCATTTTTGTTGTCTTACTATTATTTTTAAATCAATGTGCAGTGAAATTGAACTTTATTTTCAGTGTAGAGCTCTAAGAATTTTAACATATGTATAGATTTGTGTAGTCATTAGCTGAATCAGGATACAGAGCAGTTCCATCACCCCCAAAATCTACCTCATGCTAAGGCTTTATAGTCACACCCTCTTCCTAACCCAGTCCCAAGCACCACTGATCTATTCTCTGTCATATAGCTTTGTCATTTTGAAAATGTCATATGAATGGAATGATGCAGTATGGACTCTTTTGAGACTGGCTCTTTCACTCACATAATCCTTTGAGATTCATCCAAATTTTTGAAGGGATCAGTAGTTTGCTTTTTTACAGCTGAATAGTATTCCATTATGGACATACCACTGTTTATCCATTCATCCATGAAGGATATTTTGATCATTTCCACATTTTAGCTGTTATGAATAGAGTTGCTACAAATATTCGTGTATAGGTTTTTGTTTGAACACGAGTTTTAGGGAAATACATGAGCATAGGATTGTGAGGTCATATTAGAAGCCTATGTTTAAATGTATAAGGAACTGCCAAACCCTTTGCCACAATGGCTGTACCATTTTGCAATTCCACCAGTAAGGTATGAGAGTTCCATACTCTCCTTGTCACCTCTAGGTATTGTCAGTATTCTTTTTTTTTTTTTTAAACATCTTTATTGGAGTATAACTGCTTTACAATGGTGTGTTAGTTTCTGCTTTATAACAAAGTGAATCAGCTATACATATACATATATCCCCATATCTCCTCCCTTTTGCATCTCCCTCCAACCCCCCCTCTCCCACCCTTCTAGGTGATCACAAAGCACTGAGCTGATCTCCCTGAGTATTCTTTATTTTAGCCATTTTGATAGGTATATAGTGATACCTCATCATCATTTTAATCTGCATTTTCCCTAGTGGCAGTAGATACAGTTCTTTTCTTCTATAATATTTTTGAATATATCTTTCATTGCAAATCTTGCATTGTCCATTTCAGGATACCACTCAAGAATGAGTGAGGCACTGGTCACAGAAGGATGAATAAGACACAGTTCCTGTCCTGGGGAAACTCACGATATGGTGGTAAGTACAAATGCTGATCATGATGACATACAGATATGTACACAATGTAAATTAAAAACAAAATTATTAAAAGATGACTACATAATTCTAAAGTTTTTTCTATAGAGTTAAAAAGTATTGACGCTTCTCTCTGTTGTCCACACATATGTGTAATTATTATCATTTATAGATAATTGAAAATGAGAGAGAGAGAGAGAGAGAATTTTTTCCCAAGTTTAAAAAGCACATGGAATTACATTTTCATTAAATTATAAATTATTTGCAAGTAATTTTAGGAAAAATTCTATTGAATATAAAACCTCAACCATTAAAATTGGCTTAGTTTTAAGCCCAAAAGAAATAGACTCATTTCAAAAGATACCAACCATGTCCAAGCCATGTGACCTAATGCTAATCAGTGTCTGAGAGCTGTTCTGTTGTGTATAAAAAGAGAAAAATGAAAATATTAGAAACATTTGTTGTCACCTGTCTATACAAGAATACCTTGACTTACAAACTCTATGTTAGAATCACCACGTACATGTATCGCATACACATATGGGTATTTCCATGTATATACCCCAGCTAAGGGCTCACTTTCCCAATGGTGTCCCAATGGTGACTCCTGTGATACTTCTTCTCTACTTGCCGTTCTTCCTCTCATATCTCCTCTTCCTCTTGGCCTGTTAACCTTGCCATGAACTCTATTGATCACTGCCAGCCCTGCCCCAGAAATAGGCCCATGGCCAAGGTTGGCCCCACTAATACAACTCTCAGGTTTCTGCCCTGGACTCAATACTGTTCCTTTTTGTCCAGTCCCTGTTGTGCCTTACTCTGAAAGCTTGGGAAAGATATTTAAAATATGGGAAATAACAATAGAAAAGTAGAGGGAAGGGAAGGAGAAATCTCAGGCCACTACCTATTATTATAATTTCTTCCCCTTATCCTGTTTCTCAACTTGTAAATCTTGCCGCTTATCACTCCTCTTTCCCCATCAGAATACCTAACCTGACTCTCCACCCCACAGCTCCCATCAGAACACCAGTCCTGACTCTTATCACAATTCAGCCTTACTTATCTGCGTAATGTGCAGTGGTGGATAGTGTTGACTTGGAGTGGTGGTAGGATATGGGAATGGATGAAGACAAGAAAGAAAAAACATAAGAGAAAGTAAAGCTCATTCTTTCATAATCTCCTCGGATTTGTTTCAATTTATATATTTTAGTTATTCTTTCAGACCCTACCTCCATTCTTCTCTAGACTTATAGAGATTAACAGTCCCATGTTCACAGCTTGTAAACCAGCTACCCAAGCCTTCTTGTTCTAAATTATATGTCCCTAGATATCATTTATCACTACATCCTGAACACCTAACAGAATGCCTGGCATGTGACTGCTTGGTGGACAATTGAACGAGCCAAGACTTGAGATCCCTGAGTTCTTACTTTACCTGCCTACCAAGAGTATCTGACCACACTGTGGGATTGCTGTCTGGGTGGGTTGTCTCTGAAATCCTCAATTGGAGTTATGACCCCGTTTGTCCAGAGAAATCTTATGGTTCTTGGAAGACGCTTTGAAAAGAGCAGACTTACTCAAGACATGTAAGATCAATGCTTTTGAGATGATAGTGATGGTGACCACCATGAAGCTTCTGTTGATGAATCCTCTGCCAAGACAAAATGGGTTATCAGGCAAAGTTAATTTTGGAGGGAATTTTACCCTCTTCCATTTCCATTCCATGCTGCTCTTTGACAAAGTTGGCGAGACCTCATGCCAAAGAATCTCCTTATCTTCTCTTCTGCCCATCAGCATTTTTTTTTTTTTTTTTGCGGTACGCGGGCCTCTCACTGTTGTGGCCTCTCCCATTGTGGGGCACAGGCTCCGGACGCGCAGGCTCAGCGGCCATGGCTCACGGGCCCAGCCGCTCTGCGGCACATGGGATCCTCCCAGACCGGGGCACGAACCCGCCTCCCCTACATTGGCAGGCGGACTCTCAACCACTGCGCCATCAGGGAAGCCCTGAGAGGCCCCATCAGCATTTTAACAATATTCATCTTATGATCTCAGAGCTCATATTCTCAGGTTTCACTGAAGCCAGAGTCTAGTAGGAAACAATGCTTCGTTCATGTGTTCCAGAAACTATTCTGCCTAAGGTCATTAATGACTTTCTATAAGATCAGAATCATTTTAAGTTATTTATCAAGCCTTTATTTTTTTAACTAAGGTGTAATTTACCTACAGTGAAGTGTACAGATCTTAAGTAAATAGCTGGATCAAATTGGATACATCAAGAGTAACCTATATCCTATTTCCATCACTCTAGAAGATAGTTCCATCGTGCCCCTTTCAGTCAATCTCCCTTGCAGTGGGAAGCAAGGTTATTTACTATTATTATTATTGTTATTATCATTGATTATTTTCTATTACATGTTTTAGAACTTCTTATAAATGGAATCATATACTACATATATTTTTTGTGTCTGACTTCTTTTACTCAGTATTCTATGTTTGAGATTTAATATTCATTGAATACTCAGTAGTCTGTTCTTTTTTGTTACTAAGTAATATTCCATAATATGAATATTCCCTAGTTTGTTTATCGATTCTCCTGTTGATGGATACCTGGGCGTAAAGTTTTTGACAGTTACGAATAAAATTGGTATGAAAATTTATTCAGAAGGTTTTCTATCGACACGTGTTCATTTTTCTTCATAAACAACGAGGAGTGGAATGCTGGTTCACAGGATAGATGTATGTTTTACTGCTCGGGAAACTGGCAAACAATTTTACAAAAATGTTAAAGTTTTACAATTTTACAAAAAATGTTAAAGTTTTAACATTTTACTCCCATACCAGCAGTATAAAAGAGTTCCAGATGATCTGTATCTTCACTGGAATTTAGTACTGTCAGTCTTTTAAACTTGCTATTACTTGATGTAAAATGCTTTTGTCATTTTAATTTACAGTTTTCTGACAAATAATGACGCTGAACCCATTTTCATACACTTATTAGATATATGTATACTTATTAGATATATGTATTAGATATATATATCTCTTTTTTGCTGTTTTTCCTTTTGTCCTTTTTTCTTTTTTAAAAAAGACTATTTTTTCCTCATTTTTTAAAAAAATAGTGGGGTTTTTTTTTGGTCTTTTTATTATTGATTTTAGGAGTTCTTTATATATGATGGATACAGGTCTTGTCAGATGTGTATTGGGAATATTTTCTCCCACTCAGTGATTTTTGTAGTTTCATTTAATAACCAAAAGTCTTAAATTTTGATGAAGTCCAATTTAACAACTTTATTTTGTATATTTAGTGCTTTCCATATCTTTTCTAAGAAATAATCATTGATCCCCAAAGCTGTGAAATAAACTCCTTTACAGTTGTAGCTCTTACATTTAAGTTTATGATCCACTTTGAATTAATTTTGTGTATGATGTGAGAAAGGGATAAAGCTATTTTTTCCATATAAATATCCAGTTGTTTCAGCACCATTTGTTGAAAAATTTGCTTTTTCAGATTGAATTGCTTTGATAGTCTTGTGAAAAATAATTTCACCCCAAAAGTATTGTATACTCTTCTGCGTTCTCCATTCTGTTTTAATGGCCTACTTGTCTGTTCTTTTACGAACACCACACTCTCTTGATTACTGCAGCTTTATACTAGGTCTAAAAATCATGAAGTATAGATCTTCTTTCTCTATTCTTTTTCAATATTGCTTTGTGAATTCTAGTTACTTTGCAGTTGTATATTAAATTCAAGTTGTCACTTTCTAAAACAAAAAGTGTCTACTTGGATTTTGATTGGGATTGCATGAGATCTATAGGTCAATTTAGGGGGAATTGCATCTTAGCAATACTGAATCTTCCATTCCATGAACACGGTATATGTTATGGATTGAATTGTGTCCCCCAAAATATATATTGGAGTCCTAACCCCCAGCACCTCAGAATATAAAGTTATTTGGAAACAGGGTCATTGCAGATGTAATTAGTTAGGATGAGATCATACTGGAGCAGAGAGATTCCTTAATCTAATATACATCTGGTGTCCTTATAAGAAGAGACAGACATGTGAGGTGCTGTGTGTTGACAGAGGGAGAGAATGAAGTGCTGCTGCTACAAGCCAAAGATTGTTGGCAACCCCCTAGAAGTTATAGGGAGGGAGACTGCTCTGTGATCCTTCCACTGTCTTGAAACCAAAAGGCCATTTCTAAACTCTCTAAATTTGGAAAAACATTGTCACCTAAGTGGAAAACTTAGAGGTCATCCAAAAAGAGAAGCATTAAAGATCTTTTTATTTTGGGGCAAAAATTTTAGCAAACAATAATTTTGTTCCATGAGCACTTCTAAGGTATGAATGTAAATTGATCAAAGTACTTTATAACCTGGAGAAAATCAAGATATTATAATAATGTTCAGCATATAAAAATTGCTTTATAATTATATGTATATAAATATTATATAATAGCATGTTAATGAATGCAAATTAATCATTTCTTTCCAAGGGATAATGCATAAGACAGCTTATAAAATAAAAATTCTAAATTTAAAGATTTTATATATTAATAATGATGAGAATTTAAGCCCTTATTTCCATAAAGAATAAATAGGACAAAGCTAACTGATGCCCGATCTACTCTCAGTTTATTTTTTCTAGTGCTTTCTTTGATGTCTTTTAATCAACATACTCCTATTATTTGACCTTTTAATTCCTTCCTTTCTGATAGCTTAGCTTGCCATTTGGTAGTACCTTCATTCAACTTTCTTTTCCTGTAGATCCTGTCATATGACATTTATCTATCATGATCAGTTACTACTCATTGAGTGCTTACTGTTTAGAACAATACAGCCCAGTAGTAATAATGATGATAATAATAGCAACTTTATTTATTGAATGTTGACTGTGTAATAGCTACTGTACTAAGTACTTCACCTGTGACATCTGATTGAAATCTCACAAAGGTTCTTCACCTATGACCGAAAAGGAACCTAAGGCTAAGAGGGTTTAAATGGCTTGCCTAAAGTTATAGAGACAATATGACAGAAAAAGATTTGAACCTGAATCTTTTTGACTCCAGAGCCTTGCATATAGCAGATGTTTAATAATTTTTTTAATTTCTCATTACTTTTTCTTTCTTTATCATCTAAGTTCCATTTTAGTTCAAAATGTCTGTAATCATGTTCATATACTTTTCAATTTTTTGTTTTCTTCCTGGACAAATTTCATTCCAAGAAGCATATATACCTGACAAAATTTCAAATGAAACACTTTTGTGAACAATCATGCTAACAAAACTTCAAGTTATACCCTATATTATCTTTCTACTTCTTCAAGGGATAAGACTTAATCCTCTAGGCTAAAATTGCACATCTATGAGAAAGCTCATGTGTTGCTCTTAGGGCAAAGTTTCTTGGTTAAAATAATAGTCGTATTGTTTTTAATACACTTTCATTTATATTCTCTCTTCTCTTACAACCAGACTGTGTAATGATTGAAGAGATTAAACAGCCTGTACAGGAGCAGGGAGTAGTAAGTGATAGATCCAAGAGGAGACCTCAGGTCTTCCTACTTTTGTCCTAGTTTCCAGTTCTTTCCAGTGCGTCATCATCCCTGTGCTCCCAAGGCTCATGTTGGGCACATTGATTTGTCTTCTTTGAATCATCTCAGAGCCCAGAGATAAAAACCCATTTTGAAATGAGAAAACTACTTTACTCATGTAATAATTCATCTCCATCTTCTTTTTGATGAAAAATACATGCTTAGTCTATGTTCTATGCTATTAGTAGTTCCAAACAGCACCAAAAGTGTGTCCAATATATATGTCCTGCTGACTATTAATTTCAAACCTAAAGGGTATATTTGGTATGTTTGATATCAATGTTCTCAGTGTTCCACAGACCCTTGCAGAGCTTATATCACTCTGTATACTTCCCTCCACATAAGGCAGACATTCCTTAGGGGAAATGAGAGGGAGGGGGCACTTTTCCATACTCTCTGGAAATAATAGGTACAATTGCCCGTGAAACACACTTTATCAAACAGTGCTGGACTAAGGTGAAAGCACGTTTTGATTACAGTTAAATTTCTGGTTCAGTGCTTTCTACAAACTAATTCATAATGGAAAACAAATGTGTTTTCAATGGAAAACAAAGGGGGAAGTTACAAACTCTTCTCCTAATTAAAGAATGCTTATCAAACATGTGGTGTTTTTCATTGTAAATAAATCTAGAAGATACCTTACCGAGTTGCATTTGTTTAGCCCTGCAGATCTTGGGCGAATTTGTGACAGATAACGAAAAATTATGTATATGACTAAAGCAAGACACTAGCTTTTTTTTTCTTTTTACACAATGATAATCATGATCTTTTCTCATTAACATTCCTACGAACTTCAAACATACAGTGAGATTCTGTTCCACTTCATCAGAGATTTTCTACACATGGAAAGGTCTTTGAAGTTAATTGGAGCCCTCCATGTTGAAGCAAGATGAAGGTAAATGTGAAAGCCAGCCCTGGCATCCACCATGGAACTTGTGATAACCTCCATTGGAGAACTAGACCATTCTAACCACTGTAGAGAGAGCCCTGCACGCAGGTGAGGCTTGATGGACGATGCATGACAAAGACAACAGAGCAGTCAGCTGCTGTAGGTGAGTACAATGATCTAAATGTGGAAAGTAGATTTTTTGTTTCTCTTATGAGTCTAATATCACTGAATTTTTGACCTGGAAATAGAAAGAAATCAGAGGAATTTTATTCATAGGTAACCTACTAAAGAAATAATACCCATTAGAACAGTGGTTTAAAGCTATAAATTATTGATCAGCCCTTCTATCCATTTCTTAATTAAATATTTGCTCAATTAAATATTATCACATGTTTCTTTGAGGAAATGTTATAGCCTCTGACTACTTGAGTATCTTTCTGATTCTTTTGTTCTCTGCTTGTTGATCAGTTGTTTGTTACATGGATGGATGCTGCCTCATAAAACAGGAAGGTTTCTTTCAGCTTGGGCAGTTCACTCAATAATTCTTCAAAAATAATTTATTGAGCATATAATATATTCTGAGCACTGTCTTAGTCAGTGGGGATTCAATGGGGAACAAAGTAGGAACAATGCTTATAGTCTATCGCCTTGAATGAAAAGTCAGTTAGTGGCTATATTCATTTATTTTATATTGGAGTATAGTTGACTTACAATGCTGTGTTAGTTTCAGGTGTACAGCAAAGTGAGTTAGTTATACATATACATATATCTATTCTTTTTTAGATTCTTTTCCCATGTAGGTTATTACAGAGTTCCCTGTGCTATACAGTATGTCCTTGTTGATTATCTACTTTATAGTGACTATATTCTTAATCAGGAGTTATACTGGGGTAATTTTTAGTAATAAAAAATGTTTTCTAACACTTGGTTTATTAAGGTTCAATTTATTTTTATTATTAATTTATAATGCTCATTATTGTGAAGAATCTTTATGATTATCTCATTTAATTCTTTCAACAGCCCTATAAGATAGGTGTCTTTCTTCATTTTTAGCTGCTTGAGAGATGGAAGTTTAAAGGGTTAAATATCTTGCCCAGGGTCAGATAGGGAGTGAAGAGTTCAAACCCAGGTCTGCCTCAGAAGTTTAAAAACAATAGGCTAAAAAGCTCTTTAAAATGAGAAGTGTAATTGGCACATGATATCCAGAATCTTACTGCAACTGCGTCATGACTAAGAAATGCAGGGAAAACCTCTTTCTCAGAATCTCACTTTCTTCTTGGCAATCAGTGACCCACACTCGACAGTGTGTGAAGAGATACGTAGCACCAATGTACACATTTTCTTTTCTTAAGCATTTAATGAAGCATTGCGTTGGAATCCGTTTCTTTTTTGAATGTTTTGGGATGGGCATTGTATAAAATAGATGCTTAGCGGGATGCACGTAAGTAGATGCCACACTGGCGCGTACTCTCCTCCCCACATTGTCATGTGCTCTGCCCAGTTCTCTTCCCCAGCAGCTGGGTCTGCCCATCTCTTTCTCCACAATCCACATGGTCTCAACACTGGCCGCAAAGTGTCTTCATTCATGTGTTTAAATGTTAAGAGAGCTAAAACTTGTAAATGAGGTTGAAAAACAATCCCATGCACCTGGTTCTGGATAGGAAGTTATATTAAGCCACTGTCAAACTTATAAGACCATGGAGAGTTTCCTCGAGAGAGTTGCTAAGGGGAATCTACAATTCAAAATGATTTCATAAGAACTTATTCTGAAGACAGGTCCGAGATAGGACGATTCTCTGAGAACCCGGCCCATGTAAAATTCATATACTCTGTGTACAGTAGGGCAATATATTTAGAAAGTAAAAAATATTTCTTTTAAGCCTCTATGCTTGATTTTTTCCTCTGCTGTTACAATGTTTACCTTTGAATAAATAGCACGTGGTTATAAGGTAATGCTGTTCTAAGGAAATTCATTTTAAATGTGAGCATGTAGGATAAGATCCATTTGAGCATCTACCTAACAAATAAATTTAAAAGACATAAATCTGCTTCTTTGTCCAATGAACCCAAAACAAACTGCTATCTCATGAGCATGTTGTAAGTTTGATGGTATCATCATTTTATTTTCTGGAGGAAAAAAATAGAATAATCTCTTTCCTAGGCTAATGGGATGTTCTGTTAAATGGACTATTCACAGCCACTCTGAAACCCATCCACTCTGTTCTGAAACCTCAAGCAAAATGATCTTTTCAACACAAAATCTGTCTGGTTCTCCAAGACTCAGTCAAATTTTACTCTCTTAAGGTACAGGATAGGTATGTCCAGTAGCAGAAATCTCAGTTGGAATTTTACATATAACTGTTTCCTTATTTGATAGTCTGTTTCCTCATTGTTCTTATTCTTAATTATTCTGAAACCTCTGTGAGTTGAGGCCAGTATGGTTTTGTTTTTTTACAGCTGATACCTAGCAGAATACGTAGCATGTATTAGGGGTTTAATAAGCATCCACCGAATAAATGAATAAATTAGGACAAAGAAGCTGATGAAATATGTTTGTTTTTTTCTAAGTTTAAAAGATTTCGTAGCTTGAGAGCTATTAGAAAGAGTTACTGAGTACATGTCAAGCACCATGCCACACACTTGCATACACCATCTAATTCAATCCTTACAACAGCAAGAAGAAGTAGTTATTCTTGTCCCTATTTTACAGATGGGGAAACAGGTTAAGATAGGTCACACAGCTAGAAAGCAGTACAAGCACTCTTCCTGATAAGGGAGGCCTGTCTGGGTACTAAGACCATGCTGACTCCTGTGCAGTACCCTCTCTTACACATTGTTCGATCAAGAGGTGTCTGAGGGTTTTAACAATATGAGAAAAATAATAATGTTGATTTAAAAATTAAAACATCAATATCATAAGATATTGCTTATATTTGGAATCTAAAATAATGATACAAACAAACCCATTTTCAAAGCAGAAGTAGACTCACAGACATAAGAAACAAACTTCTGGTTACAAAAGGGGAAAGGGGTGGGGAGGGATAAATTAGGGGTTTGGGATTAACACATACATACTATTATATATAAAATAAACAACAAGGACCTACAGTATAGCACAGGGAACTATATTCAATATCTTGTAATAATCTACAAGGGAAAGGAATCTGAAAATGAATATATATATAAAACTGAATCACTTTGCTGTACACCTGAAACTAACACAACACTGTAATCAACTATACTTCAATTTAAAAAAAAAAAGGAAAAAAATTAAAACATCAAGATTGAAACTGGTCCAGATAATTCAGGAGGCGGTATGATCACTAGACTGCTGGCCAGCCAAGTGAACTAAGGTTTGCCTTGATTGCCTCTCGATCATCATAATCTCCCACAGCTCATCCAGTGTCCCCCTTCACCTATCAGTCAGGGAAACACAACCGAGTTTCACTGAGACAGTTCCAGTCTACGTCTATTGTCTTGATGAGGTTATTAGTAGCACCCACTTTTGCTGTCGGAAGTGTTGTACTTTAGATGATGTATCTCCCCATGCCACCTTTCAGGGCTCTCATGGCCTCTTCTGCCTTCCCAGGATCCACTGTCGTTATGCTGCTTGGGACCGAAACTACAGTTCACTTGCTAGGAACTTTGTCTTTCCTCACACTCTTTATCAAAGTTACTTGCTCAAAAAAAATCATTGCTGTCAGGCCTTACTCTCTACTGCCAACTATTCTAATACCATGCTCTGCTTGACTTAAAGTTCCACCTCTCATGGGTGACACAGGTATAATGTAAATGGAGCTTATTAGATACACAGATATTTTTAAAATCCAAAGTAAGTTGGCCCTTCTAATTATGCCAGGTTATATTGCCTGCCTGAATCGACTTTAACATGGAAGCTGCTTGGGACTTGTCTCCAATTTTCAGCAATTCTGAGTTTTCTGCTCCTGATACTAAAACTTTATAAGCCAATTTTCACTTATAAGGAAAGGGGCTACATTTCCTCTCCTCCAATATGGTTACTTGCTTGGAGTTACTTCCGTTTTAGGTTTATTGTAATCTTGTAAAAGTCATAAGCAAATATTGGGCTGAAATTTGGTGAATCTAGTTACTTAGAATGAAGGGTTCGCCAAATTCTATGAGAAGTCAGATTTGCATGTCTCTTTTGTTCCCCTTTCCCACCAACGCTATATGAGACTGAATGCTGTTTAAATAGCAAAATTTAAATTTTAAATGACTCAAGTGAACGGGCTCCTATCACAATTTCCTGTGACACAACAACTCATCTGACCCATAAATCTTTTATCGTTTTACTCAGTGTCTTTCAGAAAATATAAGGAAGACAATTAATTTGTTAGAATTTCAGAAATGTTTGGTCAGACTAAAAATGTGTTTATCATTTTAAAGAGAAGATTATGCATCCAGTGATACAGTTACTTTTCCGAAGAGAAAATATCGTTGTATGGGATAAAACAGTAATGAGTCTATACTTGAAAAACATTAATTTGAAAAATATAACCAATATTCTCTGTCACTTCAAAGGACCTGTCATTTTTCTTATTGGAAATTTTGTAGTTATCATGACAAATAACAATGATCCAAAAGCATCATTTTTCTCATAAATTTATTAGTATTTTCTCTTCCTTTCCCCAGGACAAATTTGAGGAGTTTTAAAATTAGATTAACACCTTTTAACCGAAGTCACTTTTCAAAATGGAGTTTTAAATTCTTCCTTTTTTGTTAAATCCAACTATGTTTTTTAAAAAAACAAACAAGGCCAAAAGTTATCTGCAGGCTTCTCTGCACTGATAAGATGGGTCAGAAACAAATGCAAATAAGAGGAGCATGCAGGAGAGAGAGAAGTAGGTTAAAAAGGTAGCATAAGCCCTCCTACTACTAAAAATTCAGAAGTGTGCCCCGCACTGGTTTTTTTTTCTAATTTTAAAAAATTAATTAATTAATTAATTAATTTTTGGCTGCATTGGGTCTTTGTTTCTGTGCAAGGGCTTTCTCTAGTTGCGGCAAGTGGGGGCCACTCTTCATCGCAGTGCGCGGGCCTCTCACTGTCGCGGCCTCTCTTGTTGCAGAGCACAAGCTCCAGACGCGCAGGCTCAGCAGTTGTGGCTCACAGGCCCAGTTGCTCCGCGGCATGTGGGATCTTCCCAGACCAGGGCTTGAACCTGTGTCCCCTGCTTTGGCCGGCAGACCCTCAACCACTACGCCACCAGGGAAGCCCTTTTTAAATTTTTATTGGATTATAGTTGATTTACAATGTTGTGTTAGTTTCAGATGTACAACAAAGTGAATCAGTTATACATATACATATATCCACTCTTTTTTTTAATATTCTTTTCCTATATAGGCCATTACAGAGTATTGAGTGGAGTTCCCTGTGCTATACAGCAGCTTCTTATCAGTTATCTATTTTACATATAGCAGTGTGTATATGTCCGTCCCAATATCCCAATCTATCCCTCCCCTCCCTTATCCCCTGGTAACCATAAGTTTGTTTTCTACATCCATGCCTCTATTGCAAGATCAATTAAGAATTGGTATAATCTAGGTCAGCGGTTTTCCAACATCACCCGAATCACCTAGGGACTTGTGAGAAATGCAAATTTCCAGGCCCTGTCCTAGACCAACTGAGTCAGAAACTCTGGTGCTGGGGCTTAGCAACCTGTTCTATAGCAAGCACTCAGGGGATTCTGATGCACCTGAAGCTTGAGGACTGTCGTTTCAGAATAAACCTTCCAAGCTAAGTACTGTAGCCAAGGTACAGGAGACCATAAAAAATAGCTGTTATTCTCAAAGAACTTAGAAACTAGTTGGAGAAAAATGCTATTTGGGTGGAACGGTCACTCATGATTCTAGCACAGCTAAATGCTACCCCCAGGATGCACAGGTCCAGAGACAGAGAGATCCTGTCTGGCTGGGTGATGAGAAACGTAAGATCTGACATGGGGTTTTTGTGGCAGAGACCACTAGCTGTTCACAGAAACCCCGCTTCCTTTCTTCCTTGGCTCATAGCAAGGCTATGTGCCCGGCTTCCTTTACTGTTACATGTGGCCAAGACACTAATTTTTTTCAATGAAACATGAGCAGCAGTGATATGTGCTGTTTCTGAGCCGTGGCTTTTTCAGAAGTGGGTATTTTCTCTCTTTGAGCTCTCTGTCATTCTGCAGACTGCAAGGAAGTGGAAATGTCAAGACTCTAGGAATAGTGAAATCCCAAGATGGAAGAAGTTTGGTTTCCTGATTTATTACATCAGAGAAACATCTTCGGACTATTAAGCGAATAAGAAGTTAACTTCTGTGGAGTTTTATCAATTATATCTTTTTTGTCTATTTATAGAGAAGGTTAGTGTGCCCTAAAAGATAGGATTATACTGTAATACTAGAAGTAAAAGAAGATGTTATTTCACTGAGGGAGAAAATATTAGTAGATTTATGGAGATATCACCAGAGGGTAGCAACAGTCATAAGTGGCTGTAGCATCAGTGTGTGCTGATGTGGACAAGTTGGGTCTAGAGGATGGGGCAGGGAGGATTGAGTAGATCCTGGGATATTGTATAAGTTAGGATGCTTTGGTTGCAAGAGGCAGAGGACTGAAACTGGTTTTTTTAAAAAGGCAATTTATTATCTAATGAAACAAGAAGTTCTGAGGAGTTAGGCTCTGGGCACCTTCGCTGAGGCTTTGTACTATGAAGTCTCTTGTTTCTTTTCTCTTCCATGTGTTGACTTTATCCTCAGGTTTGAAACAAGAGGGCTGCAGCCCTTCCGGATGAAATATCCAGATCTAACAACATCCTGGGGGGAACATAGTCATTTTCCCCATGATCACTTTTTTGAAGTGAGGGAAATTTTCCTGGAATCATGTTCCCATATATACAGACATCCCATTAGGATGCCCACGCCATGTGCTCCTTCCTAAAGCAGTCATTGGCAAAAGGAAATGAGATGACTATATATGGCTTAGGTCACTGGATCTTAATCCTGTTTGCATATTTGAATCCCCCAAAGACGCCCAACAACAGAGTTTTGGTTGATTGGTCTGACTTAGGCCTTGGTGTTTTAAAAAATCTTCCCAAGAAGTTCTAATTTATATCCAGAATTAAGAAATACTAACTTCGATGATTCACTGGAGATGGAATAGATGTTGGGAAATAAATAACAAAAAAAAACACTAGAAATTCCTCATTTTAATTTTAATTTTTACTGTATTTTTTAGGCTGAGGGGAGCCATAAAATGTTTCTAGGCAAAGACAAAGACTGCATTATCAAAAGGTAACTCTGTGAGGCCTGGACCTCCCCACCTAGCAAAGAGCCTCCTAAGTCCTCAGGAGGTGTTCAGTCAACATCTGTTGGATGGATGGAGAGTGATGGGGACCAGGACACTGGTGTGAAGGTTCAGCCTTTGCATCCACAGAGCATGTGAAACATTAGAACAGGTGAAAAATCCACCAGACGTTTTGTTTTTACCTCCATTATAAGCAAAAATATAAGAGTATTTTGGAAATCTCTGGACATATAACCAGATTTTTCACTTTTCAGATGATCATTTTTTGTCCCTAAACTCAGATTCTGAGTCTTTTTAATCTGGTTCTGTTCTCAGGGCCTCATGCTCCTCAGAGCTCCTTTGATTGCACTATGGAATGAAGCAAATTTTCATAATCCTCTGAAACAGCGGTTCTCAACTGGGGTGATTTTGCCTCCTAGAGTACCTTTGGTAATGTCTGGAGACATTCGATGCTGTCTCAAGTGGGAGAGTGCTGTTGGTATCTAGTGGAAAGAGGCTAGGCATGCTGCTAAACATCTTGCAGTGCACAGGACTCACAAGAAAGAATGATCTGGCCCCAAATGTCAATAGTGTTAGGGTGGAGAAACCCTGCTCAAGAAGATATCAGTGAAGCGTATTTTGGTAAGCACCCTATAATGGGTGCTGCAGTTATTCAGACATCTCCCTAGGACTTCAGGGAGTCTTAAAGACAAGTTGGTTAATAATAGCAAAAACTCAAGGGACTAAATCTTGACTATTTTGGGTAGATCTAGCTTTTGTTTAAACCTTCAAATAAGCTGTTCCAAGCTTTGAAGACCCAAGACAGGGGACCTGGGAGTCTCCCCTCAGGAGCTGGCAGCCCTGTTGGTGATGTACACAGGCGATACCAGCCAGATGATTTTACCCTAATCAAGATTTGTATGAACATGACATTTTGTTTATTCTGTTGCCTTTTCTTCTTCTGATTCATAAACAGCAATAGCAGAGCTGAACAATTATCCCTTCTTGTTGCAGACACAGATGTGCAAATGCATGGAGGCTTTCGATGAGGCCAGTGATGCCAAAACAATTCAGATTATACCTCATCTACTGTACTCTAGGATTTCAGACTACAAAAGTGTGCAAAACACTGTATTCTTCTATATTTATATTCAAACGGTCTTAAGAGTGGCCCCATGGAATTCTGTGTAGGCATGCACTTTCAACACTTGTTATTAAAATCATCGAAAATGTTCTACATAGGCCCAGATGAAAACTTTTTGATTCAACCCAAGGGGATAATGTCCCATCAGAAAGTAAAAGTTCAAAGGTTGGATCCAAGAAACTTCATTTCTTGTACGTCCACTTCTCCCTTTTCTGAAGCTAGGGGAAAAAAAAAGGTAACACTTTCAACATTTAACTCGAATAGCTAAAAATATTAAGTGTAAGAGCTACACAATGCAATATTGTGGAGATGCATTCCTACCTATTATATAAGATAAGGGTCAAACTTTCCACAAAGGGCCAGACAGTAAAAATATGGTTTTATGGATCATACATGCTCTTTTGAAATTATTCAGCTGGGAACTATACTCAATATCTTGTAATAATCTATAATGGAAGAGAAAGTAAAAGAAGAATGTATTTATTTATATACATATGTGTAACTGAATCACCTTGCTGTGCATCTGAAACTAACACAACATTGTAAATCAACTTTATCTTAATAAAACTTAAAAAAAATAAGAAACTACTCAGCTCTTCTCTTGGAGCAGGAAAGCAGTCACAGACAATACGTAAGTGAATGAATGCGACTGGGCTCATTCTTTATTTATGGACTCTGAAGTTTGAATTTCATATAATTTTCATGTGTCACAAAATATGCTTCTTTTTTATTTTTTTCAACCATTTTAAAAATAGAATAACCAGTCTTACTTCATGGACCACAAAAACAGACAATGAGTTGGAGGTGGCCCACAGGCCAGAGTTTTCTGACCCCTGATCCAAATAACATACCTGTTTATATAAGAAATGTATAAGATAAAACACTTGGGCTTCCCTGGTGGCGCAGTGGTTGGGAGTCTGCCTGCCGATGCAGGGGACGCGGGTTCGTGCCTCGGTCCGGGAGGATCCCACATGCCGCGGAGCGGCTGGGCCCGTGAGCCATGGCCGCTGAGCCTGCGCATCCGGAGCCTGTGCCCCGCAACGGGAGAGGCCACAACAGTGAGAGGCCCGCATACCGCAAAAATAAATAAATAAATAAATAAAAATAAAACACCTAGCACAGGAGGAACAAGAAAGACAGGAGACCTACTTCAAATTTTCATCTTTAGCCTAGAGATGTTGTAAATACATCATTCTAAGTTAATAGTAAAATAATTTGATTTAAAAATGGTATTACAGTAAATCTGCTAAAATACTCTTTCATTAAAAGGAAAAAATTTTCAGAAGATTTAAATTCTCTGACAATATTCAATTTTTTGTGGAAATGATGATGGATGACTTTGAACAATTATCAGAGAAATTCAATCAGGAATATTCTTTACATACTTTAAAGTCTTTCCCCCATATTTTCTTTATGCATCATTTTCAAGGATTCAATTCATGGTACATCTATTATAATTAAACATGGTAGTAAATTTATTCCTAAATCCATTTTACTTAAGTTTCATTGTTACTTATCATTAGGAATAAGAGGAAATTCGGTGAAGATATTCAGTTTACCTAAATCAGGTACACAAATCCTAAAATGTAAAAATATCTAAGGGTTCAAGAAATAGACTCCACATAATGGGTTATTCCCTTTCTTCTCTTTAAAAAAGTCCTGAATGTGCATCTCAAAGATAACTACTTGGATGAGTATTCCATTGATCTGTATAGACCTTCCCCCAAAGGAACCATTAGAATAAATGAGATTACTCCTTCCTTCCATAGATAACCATCTGATGAGTGTCCATCCTTCTTTTTCTCCTCAGCTGAATCCTGAAAGTAGTGGTTATTGGAAGCCAATACTATCTGATTCCACAGTATTTGATACCCACCACACCAATTGAAGTTGTGTTGGTTCCTATCGTATTTCATCCTGCTGCTGCTTCTGCCCGAAGGCCCTTTGTCTCTTGTTGTTCAGGAGTAACTGGAATATAGTCTCCTCTAAGAAATGTTTTGGGCACCCCACTTCCCACATTCTGTCACTGCAGCAGTGTCTATCATAGTTCTTACACTATGTCATGCACACATTGGTTTACATATTCTGCCTCTTTATCTTGTGCTATAAGCTATAAGGGCAGAAGTTTTGTATCTTCAGCACCCAGCCTAACGCTGGGTGTGGAAGTTGAGTAGATATTAAATATCAGGTGATCAGAAGGTTGTTCTTATTGAATCTCTCTTGTATCATTTTGGATGTTTACAAGGAAGTAGGTGTCTCCACTGAAGCTAATCACTTCCTGTGCCTTGCTGTCTGAACTCTGCTGAAGGGTCAAAGCCCCTTCCCTGATGGAGCCCAGGAAGAGCATGGAATACATCCACTCACCCCTAACCCACAAACAGCTCCAGAATGTCTGTACTGAAGAGGCTTAGAGATAGAAATCTGATAAGAAAGTGGAAATGGGAAGGGGACCTGGAAAATATGTCTCTAAGTGACAGTTGCAGAGCAGGAACTATATTTTGATTGTGTGCTTATTTGGAGTGGCTTATGGGGGCTCTCAGAGACAATAGGAAAATGGGCTAAAGCACCTTCAGCCAACTCTTGCTTTAAGCTATTATGCTTTGGAGTGGCTTGTCATACAATAAAAGACAACTGGCACAGGCTGTAGGTACCACACACTGCTCTCACCTCTCAGTCCCTGCTCCGTCTACCGGCATAAGACTGCACTGTAAAACACAAACATCTGTCTTCCAAGGCAAGTGAAATATCAGAAGGAGATGAAAACATAAGTGAAACAAAATTTGTAGCTAATTTGGATTTTCCCTTGCATTGCACCAGGAGGCCTGAAAATTTGGCAATCAGAAAGAAGCTTCTTTACTTTCTCTCAACCAAACCTTTACACCCACATCTATACTTTTGGTGGATTTCAAATTTCTCCAACTATCCTTTGAGATTCCTCCCTTTAAGAGGTAGACCTTAATTCTTTACTCCTTGAATATGCGGTGGACTTTGACTTGCTTCTAACAAACATGATATCGTGGACGTTACAGTGTGTGACTTTGGACTTGGTCATAAAAAACACTGTGGCCTCCTTCTTGGCCTGTCTCTTGAATCATTTGTTCTGGGCAAGCCAGATGACATGTTATAACACTCAAGCAGCCCTGTAGAGAAGTTCATATGGAAAGGTAGTAAGAATTCCTCTCACAAGTAATAAGCCATCTTAAAAGTGGATCCTCCGGCCTTGGTCAAGCCTTCAGATTGACTGTAGCCCTGGGCAGCTGCTTTACTGCAGCCTCATGGGAGATTATGAGAGGGAACCACCCAAATTACTCACTCATTAAAACTGTGAGATCATATGAATCACTGTATTGTAACGTGCAATATTACACAGCGACTATACTTCAATAAGAAAGCTGTGAGATAATAAATGGATTTTTAAGCTATTAAATTTTGGGATAATTTTTTATATAGTAACAGATAACAAATATAGTATTTATATTATCTGATTTTTCTATGCAATGCCAAAAAGAATAGTCGCGTTACGGGGAGAAAAGATAGTCTGCAAAAAATATCATTTGATTTAACAGATCAGTAACTGAGTTTGTACTCAGTTTTTGGAATACTACTTAGCAATAACCTCATGCAGGTGAATTGAAACTTCTCCTTTTAGCTCCAGACTCATATTTAATTGTCTACATGATATTTCTACTAGGATGTGCCACTGGCAGATGGCTTTTAAAGATGGCAGCAATAGTTTCTCCCAAGATCCTTTGCCCTGTAACCATGGTGCTCTTCCCAACAAGAGCAGCAGTCTATTCTCCTTCCCGTGAATCTGGCCTGGTCTCTGACTTGCTTTGACCAGTAGAATGTGGTAGAAATCTAAGGCCCAGGCACTGGTCTTGAGAAGACTTGCAGCTTCTGCTTTCATTTTCTTAGACTGCTAGCCTGACAGATTGCCAGGTAAGGAAGCCAGTCTAGCCTCCTGGAGGCTGAGAGCCCAAGAGGAGGAGAACTGAGTTTTCCCAGCCAACAGCAAGGACCAGCTGCAAGATGTGTCTCCTAGATCATAAAATCCTCTAGCTGAATGCAGCCACATGAGTGAGGTCAAGTGAGATCAGCAAAAGAGCCAGCCATTCAGCCCATATAAATTCAAGAAATAATGATTGTGTTGTGCTAAACTATCAATATTATGTTTTGGAGTTCCTTGTTATACAGTAAAAGATAACTGACACAGGCTAGAGGTGCCTCAAATTAATATGTAACAAATGGAACTGTTTTATTCCCCCACCCAAATCTGATCCTCATCCTGTATTCTCCTTCTTACTGCTACCTAGTTGTTCAAGTTAAAAACCTTGTGTCATCCTTATTTCTTCCATTTTTTTTCATATTCCCGTACAATCCAGCAGCGATTCCTATCAGCTGTCCCTCCAAAATATATCTTAAATATGTCATTTTTATAATCCTGAATTATTTGGACTACTATGATCCTAGCCTAAAACATCATCAACTCTTGCCTGAATTCCCAAACTAGCCTCTTAGGGGATGTTTCTGTTTCTGTCTGTCCAGTTCATTCTCCATATGCTAGCCAGTATGCTCTTTTGAAAACATCAGTCAGATCATGGCACTTCCCTTTTTCATACCACCTGATGGCTTCCTGTCATGCATATTCTAATATGCAAATCCTTTGTCATGAGTTGGTCTCTACCAACCTCTAATCTCATCTTGCATAAGAATATTCTCTTTTTGGTTTCCCAACATGCAAGATCCTTTAGCCATAGGATGTTTGCACTTGTAGGTCCTCCTGCATGGCATGCCTTCTCTCGGCACTTCTCAGCCTGGTTCTTTCCAATTCTTATGGTTTCAGCTCAAATTATCCTCAGAGAGATGACCACATGGCTCAAGGAGTCCCTCCTCACAGTCAGAGTTCAATTGTAAACATGAAAGATTACTCTTGCTATAGTAAAATGAAAGCCATTAGATACCTACCAAATTGTTGGAATGGCCAGGGTAGGAGGTTCTATGCTATATCCTCCAATGACTATAAAAACAACACATACCAGAAAAACAGGGTGGAGGCTTCCTCAGAAAACTAAAGATAGAGTTGCTATATGATCCAACAATCTCACTCCTGGGCATATATCCAGACAAAACTATAATTCAAAAAGATACATGAATGTTCATAACAGTGCTATTCACAATAGCCAAGACATGGAAAAAACCTAAATGTTCATCAATGGATGAATGATAAAGAAGATGTGGTACATATATACAATGGAATATTACCCAGCCATAAAAAAGAATGAAATAATGTCATTTGCAGCAACATGGATGGATCTAGAGATTATTATACTAAGTGAAGTAACTCAGAAAGAGAAAGAAAAATACCATATGATATCACTTGTATGTGGGATCTAAAATATGACATGAAACAGAAACAGACTCACAGACATAGAGAACAGGTTTGTGGTTGCCAAGGGGGATGGTGAGGTGGGTGGGGAATGGATTGGGAGTTTAGGATTAGCAGATGCAAACTATTATATACAGAATGGATGAACAATAAGGTCCTACTGTATAGCACAGGGAATTATAGTCAATATCCTCTGACAAACCATGCTGGAAAAGAATATGAAAAAGAATGTATGTAGATGTATAACTGAATCACTTTGCTGTATAGCAGAAATTAACACAACACTGTAAATCAACTATACTTCAATAAAAAAAATTAAAAAAAAACAACACATACCAACAGAACTCTTATTCTGTGGGGACAGGATGCACTACCATAACTGCTGGCTTCAGAACCATACAGAACCGTAGAGAACCGTACAGCCTCAGCCACACATCCAGGGACTAGAAAGCAGGGGCTGTCCATGTCACCTCCAGGAACATACCTGAGATAACTGCTGCCTCAAGGGTCACTCTGCCTCTGCTAGATCCTTACCAGAAACATACGTGCCTCACAGCCACTGTCTCCCACTTACCTCACGTCTGAATTCAAGTCTTTCACGTATACATTTGGTGGAACCTATGTCACGTTCAGAACTCTCGTTCAAGGGAGCCTAAAATATACTTTTGAATATTTGGTCTCTGCAGTCAGAAGACCCACTAGCAGGAAGCTGGAATGGATGCTGAGTAGGTTAATCTGCCACGTCTGTCATTCTCCCTACCACACTCCTGCTACCTCCTGAAGCTTCCTATTCATTCCTCTGTGAAACTGTATCACAATTTAAAGTTGCACACGCATGTGTGTGTGTGTGTAAAATTTTCCATTTCCTTGCACTTGTGAAAGAAACCTGCCCATGAGTGCAGGGACATTGTCTTGTTCATTGAAGCACTTAGAATGGTGGTTGGCACATGGCAACTCCAACCAATATTTTTAGAATGAGAAATGATTAAATATAGAAATCATAAATAAATAGTCATTTAAAAAATAATAGTCATTTTATGATGCAGACCGTCTGAAGGGGTGTCCCTAGAGGTGCCACTTCCCCTTCTGACGTGGCTCTCCTGACCTCAGGTGTACCCCCAGCCTGCAAGCACTTCCTTCTTCTAGTCTCTTAATTTACAGCCCCACCAGCATCTCCATCTTTTCCGCTTTCAAGAAGGTTCTCTCACTCCTTAGTGAAAATCTTTTAGAGCCTGGTAGCATTGCAGGCATTAGCTGGATATGGAATAATGTCCGCCTGTATTCCATTTTAAAGTTGTGTGTAGGAGGGGGATAAGGTGGGGAGGGCTTGGCTCCAGTTCATGAACAAAAAAGAATATGGCGCTCCCACTTCTGCTTCAATCTCTCTTTCCACCAGTGACCGGTGTGGGTATTCTGGATCCTTGCTGAGATGTATTTAGTACTCATATCTTTTAAATATAAGCATTACTTATCATCTTCATTGACAACTTATTGAAGAAAAAATATTCTTCTATTTGAAAAACTCTGTCCCTTCCCAATAGAATCCATAATTCCTGATAAATGGACTGAAGGGCATCAGGTTCTTTCCTCCTCTCTCGGAAAACTGGTGGCATCAGCCAGGGGCTACACTGTTAACGTCTTCTTTCTTTGTTTACCGGGGCATGGTGATAGTTCTGATTGAATTCTTTTGATATATTCTGGTAAATTTGTGGAGGTGGTAAAATTGTAGGGACAGGAGGAATGGGGTGCTGGTCATTTCTTACCAGAACACCAATAAAGGAGGTCAGAGGGTAGTTTATCTAGAATCTATCCTCTGCAGACTGTGGTTGGCCATTCGTCCCTTAGCACCTGGGATTATGTTTATTATTGCAATTTTCTGTAAAAGAAGCAATAAGAGAAGTAAAAGCTGATGAGCAACCTCACATCTGCATCTAACGTCCATTGGGCAAGTGAGTTTTACTTTGTATCCTCTTTCCTACCCCTAGTCACAGGCCCCACCTCACCTAAACATATCAGACAAAATATGTTCTTTCTTCCTTTGAATCTCTGCTTCGTGTCTAATTAACATTAATCTAACCTTCATAAACCTAATCTATGAATGTGGTCCTACCGCAGGCCATAGGAAAAGGAAAAGGAAAAGGGAACAAAAGTACAGTAACAAAGTAGACAGCTCAGAGGAAATCAAAGGGCCTGAGGTTTTAAAGAGGGAAGATGAGACTTTGAAAGCACAAGCATACAACTGTTGCTTCAGACTCAGGGGAAACAAAACCAGCAATTCTATATTTGTTCCTAAATTATGATCAATCCCAGTTTGCAAATAGGTTCAAATGAAAATGAATCTATAATTAGGGATAGGAGAAAAGAACCACGGTGAGCAATTCACCTTTCTAATTGGTACAGAGGTGAAGATGTTTATCTGTCCTTAGGGACTGAGTGAAACAAGGTTATGACGGATCTAATAAGAAAGAAAAAAAAGCTGTTTAGAATTTCCAGACAAACCTAGAATGCTCATTAATCTTGGTAAAAGTAATGTTGCTGCCCAGATATATTCACTCTAACGTCATGCGAAAATATTAGGTTGAGCGCATGCGAAGGCTCACGTTTCACGGTGCCATCTTGGTGGACCTGTCCTAGGTCTCAGAGCTTGAAATATGACAAGGGAACTCACTGTACTATGAGAAGCCCAGGCCTACAGTGCCATGCAGCTTCATCCTCCTACAGCAGTCCGAGAGCACCAGGAATGAGAACTCCCAAGACAGGCTTTGGTCAAAGTGGGTAGATGTTAAAATAAATGTTGATCTTTGGGGTTAAAGGGAAACTCGGGAGCTTACTACCCCAAACCGGGAAGAGACCTTGAAGCTTTTAACCTTCTTTTCAGAGTCTAGAAGTCACACATATGAGGCTTTAAGTTTACTCTAAACTCTGCAGTCTATGATGGACACTAATGTGGTTTCTGGTTTTGCTTGCTAGATTGCCTGTCTGTGTTTATTTGTGGGTTGCAGCTAACTGATCACACACCATATCTGTTCCATTGCGGTAGACCAACGCTATTTGCTTTGTTATTTTCCTGGAGGTTGTTTGTAAAGTGTTTCCAGACGTCAGACAAATGGGTTATTCCAAGCACTCTTGTTTTCTAAGCATCGAGTGCACCTCCTCCCTTGACTTGGGTTGAAACTGGGATCTGTTGATTTAGGTGGTTAAAGTATTTAGATGCAAGATGGATGGATGGATGGATAGTTTAGATAGATGGATACATAGATGGATGGATGGTTAGATAGATGATAGATAGATAGGGATATACCAATGATCTTATTTTTTTAATAATTTGTTTATGAAGTCTTGAGAATTAATTCTGGGATTGTATATTAGGAGAGAGTGGGGAGAAAAGGATAACAAGTGCAAAAGAACATAAAAGGGAGAGAGAGGCAGAGACCAAGAAACAGAGTGAAAGTCAGTTCAAGTGGGTGACTATAACCTCTGGCAAGAGATCAGACAAACAAGTTCAACACAAAGTCAATTTAACTTTATTGGACCACACTGTCTCAGGCAATTAGAAAAATATTTGTAAAACATAAGATGAGAAAAAGGAACGTGGAGCCCAATAATGCAAAACAATGTTTATAAGAGAGAAATCATGAAGTGGGAAGAGTAAACACAATTATTCTATCAGCACCTCCTGTTCTTCTAAAGATTTCTTAACTTACATGTAGAGAATGCCTCCGAACAAACAGCCAAAAGAGTTTCTTTCTAGCATATTCCTACCCCCAAAGGAGTTAGTTTTAAGACCCCTATCGCCCCCCCAAAAAAAAACCCTGAGGAATTTTCTGTTTTGAGGAATTAGAAATAATTACAGACTAGATTCCATGGGATTATGGATTATTTTTAAATCAACTGATAACCCCAAACCAAAAATAAAAATTGTCTTTATAGTTCCTATTTTGCCTTTGTATTTCACTTTAAGTGAAAAGGTAATTGACAGCACACACAAATGATAGTCCCAAAGCTGAGACTGTAATTATAAGTTTATTTGGAGAAGAGATTGCACTGAAACTCTTCATCCAAATGGACTTTCAAGGTTCTTCACAGTTCGTGTCAAACTGAACTCACCTCAGTGTGGTATTGGATAGTTGAGTTTATTTTACCAAGTCTTACAAACTGCAGCAGCTGAGTATCTCATGAGGCTGGTCATCTTCTATCACACACAAAACACACACACACACACACACACACACACACACACACACACAATTCATGGTCTGCACCTAACTTACGTCCAATAAACGGTGGTTCTGCATATCTGTCTCTTCCAAATTCCTCTTTTCTACCAGTCTGGCTCTCTTTCCAGAACTGTCCTCATTATTACCTATCCTTTATCTTTATCTAATCCTTCCAAATCACCAAATTCTCTACCCACTATCGAAAAAAAATTGGTCATATAGTTTCCTTCTCAGATCACAAAAATATGCTATCTATGTAAAAACAAAATGAGGTTGATGGTGTGATCTTCCACCTCTGGGACATTCCAGTTAATAGGTCAACCCTCAAATCAGTTCTGCTTCTCTGGAAAAGCAGTATGCAACAAAATCTATGCCAGGTTCTCTTTATTTTAAAAAATACTATTACAAAATGCACACACAGATATATTTCATATAGCGTGACTCAGAGAAATATTAGGTAATAAATATTCAGATTTCTAATACTAATTATATTCTTGAGTATTTCTAGTCTGGGACTTTGTATGTAACCATCATTTGCTCTTTGAAATCCAGTGATCCTCGTGACTTTTTCAAAATGTTTTAAAAAGAGAGAGAACCACTCTCTATGTGTTGACTATGATTATGTATAGCAATTAGTAGGAAAATTTGGAGACTAACAGAAGGAATGGCTACATGCTTATAGTGAGAGAATACTGGAAATAGAGAAATACCAACTAGATGATACGTTGACATCTATACATATGTGTGTGTGTATCCATGAGTTTGTGTGTGTGAGTGTGTTTTTTTTCTGTATCGTTCTACTTTACATAGTTTTAGAATTTGAGGTATTTATTACGCCCCCCAGCAAAAACAGTGGAAGAGGGAAGTTTCCATGGGCATCTGGTCACTTTTTAAGTACTATTATTGAATCAGTGTTCTTGGAAGAGGCTGATGTGGTAAAACATTTCTGTTAATTTCCCCTGAAGAATGTCACATTGGGTCATGTTCTGTGGGTGGTCATGTAATGAGACGCTGGTGTCTGTCTATGACACATACTGTATATGAAAGGAGGCATAGATAAAGGTAACTTGAATTCCATCCCTCTCTGTTTATACGATGCTTATCACCATGCTATCTAGACACCCAGACGAGAAGCTTTACAACAAGGAAAATTTCCTCCAACATTCAACTGAAATCAACGGACAATGAGTCTGGGCAGGCTCTGGAAGGGTTAATAGGCACACGTGCTTCTGGGAAGTCAGAGACGAAAATGGATTGACCCAAGTGGCAACTGTTTCTCCATTTCCAGTAATGTAAGCAACTGCTTCAGTGGAATACCACTGGAAATGAATGTTCTAGATTATGAACATATTCTAAGTGCATTTGCAGGCATCTAGCTGTTTAAACTGTTTTTTACCTAAACCAGTGACTTTTGTAAAGATGTAGCTCTTCACAGTCCTAGTCATCCTAGTTTATTTTGCAGAGGAATAGCATGGAAAATTTCAAAGGAAAATATTAGGCTATTTTTTTTCTGTAGGAGAGAGCAAATTTTCTGAGTGTATGTGTTGTGCGTATGTATACGTATACAGATAATATATTATATATATTGCTGTTAATTAAAAAGTGTTAAAATTATATATTCCTTTTTTGTACCTAAATATAACTTTTAATAAGATTGGCCCCAAGATATTTCCTTTTCCCTGGCCCATGATGGAATTGACACAATAGAGAATGTTGTTGACTAAGACCAAACATCAGTAAGTTCAACTGGACTTTTTACAAAGTCAGATTATAACAATAATGAGTCTCTTAGAACATCTGTATTTTCTTTTGGAGAGTCTTTCACTTCCTTCCTCTTTCTAGCCTCTAACTCCCTTTATTTTCTTTTAGTCTTGAACTGTAACCAGGACATTCTGGAACATATATTTATTCATCTTGACCTCAGCTGTGATTAATCCACCCGAGACAAAGATCAACTTCTGGCCAACACTGGTTCCCTCTCCCTTATATAAATAATGCAAATTCACCTTCTTGTTTGTAATATCTGCCCTAGGTGTGGTTGAAAAGAAAATCCAGACAGCAAAGATGCAAGAATTATCCGTGACTCATGTAACAAACATGTGTTGGGTACCATTTATGTACAGGCACTGGGTAGGCAGTATTTTTAATGAATGAATATTAACTTTACTGTATTTGAAACTCAGAAATGCAAATGAGGTTTAAGAGGATGATGAACGGCTTACAGTCCACATTTATAAGTCCCGTTCTTGTTCCTTCACCATATGGTATAGAAGCAAAATTATCATTCTCTTTGGGTGGGAGGAGGTACTCAGGTAGATTAATCAAATACGCTGGCAGCTAGGATGAATGAAACCTTAGTTAATACTAAAAACCTCATTGGAACCATTAGTTCTGACCTGTTTATCAAAACTTTTACCCAAGCTGCTAACAATTAACAAAATTGATGAATCTGAGCTTTAGCTTTTGCCTTTTTCTACTGGTCATTTGTCAGTCAGCAGCATTTATTGAGAATTCATTACACAGAGAATACTGTGCAGACTTGAAGCCTCCAAACTCTGTTAAGGAAAAACTACTTAAAGGAGTATTAATAGGCTTCTGGAGACAAAGTTTTCACTTTTGCAAATAAGTTAGTTCAGTGGTTTGGAAATGGATTTCTTAGAGAAAGAAAGAAGCCTTCTTAGAGAATCTAATCTTCCAATATATCTTTTATATTGTCAATATAAAAGAGGAGGATTTAGTGTTCAACATTTCCCTTTGTTATCCAAGAACCAATTAATATTTCCTGGAAATAGCATTCTGCAGATCTCGGTAAATAGGAGCTGTGGTCACTGCTTTCAGAAAGGCAGGTTCATATCTCTATTGTAGAGGTGATTTCAGAACCAACATTTTTAGAGTAAAAAACATCAGAGATCACTTAACCCTGTGATACCCAAGCCAAAGTGACTATTAAGTTTTCCTTGGAAGCCATTAAAAAATAAAATTCTCAAAATCTGGCCCTCCCCCAAACTTACTTAGAATTTGGGTGGATAGAACCAAAACTCTCAAGGTTCTATGTTGATTCTGATGACGAGCCATGTGTGGAAAACACTGTCCAGGCCAGTCCAATCAATGTGCAAGTGAGGGTGACAACCCTTTCAAAGACTCTCTACACCTCATTGCCCAGGCATCACTGTTCGATAGCAAATGACTACATCCCTGTCCTCTCCCCAGTGTGTCAGAGAGGTGCCCTGGACCCACAGCCTAGCAACAGGAACCCCAACAGCAGTGCAAATGGTTCTGCAAAGATGTGCTACGCCCGTCAAGGACTCTCTCAGCATTTTGCACTAGAAAATACAGAGATAATGGGATCACTGGGTCAAGGTAACTGGTGTTGAGGCAGAAGAAAAATTCAGGAGGACAAATTGGAACCATGATGGGTTTTGAACTTAAAAAGAGGCAGAAGCTAGGAAGAAACAGCTATGAGATAAGAAAAATAAAAACAGTAAACAGAATATATGGGGAGACTAAATCATCCCAGCATTTCTAAAACTGTGGTTGGGAATTTGGGATTGACGTGTACACATTGCTATATCTAAAATAGATAACCAAGAATTAGGTAGAAACTAATTCTTACCTATTGGGAAGACTTCACAGAGCAAGTAGGAAATAAATCGTCTTTGCAAAAAAAGGTAAAACAGATTTGGTGAAAGACAGGGGAGGGGACTTCAGGGAAGGGCATAAACTTGGTGTATAAATGCTCGTGCACACAAGGATGTAGGAAAACTGGGAGAAAAGAGCAGTCAAATCAGGAGGCATTATTTGATTGGCGCCCTGCCGTAAAATCTATGACCTAGATCTTAAATATGGTCCAAGAATTAATTAGGAAAAAGATCACCATGTTAAAATGTCATTATTTTAAAACTAACATGTATTAAAAACTAACTATGTTTAAGATAGAGTGCTGAGTACTTTCTACCCTTTGACATTTAATCCTCCAGCACATTCCGGAAGCAGGGATGAACACGTGTGCCCATATGCTGGGGAAGAAATGGAAGCCGAGAGTTGTCAAGGGTTTTGCCCAAGCTTGGTAAGAATTAGGGTTAAGATTTCAACATGGACCTTAATTCTTAGGCTACCCTGTGAGTGTTATAAATATTTTCTGTAGGCAAAATAGATGTGAAGCCAGCTTCAGAGGGAAAGAGAAAATCAAGGGGCCTCATTAATCCACTTCCTGGATCCTGAAATTTCTGTTTTGCAAGAGTTAATTTTTTCTCATTAAAGTTGATACAATAAAAATATGTTGGAGCAGAAGTTTGGAAAAGACCCTGCAGGTTCTGAAGACCACACTAGAGGAATTTAGAGAATCTGAGGTGTTGCAATGATTAGAAATTTGTGTCTTATAACACATGTATTTAAACTGGAAATGTTTATTGTTTAGTTTAAAATGAGTGCTTGAAACTAATAAATTAACTAAAACGCCGGCACGAGGTGCTATTTTCAGCACATTCCTAAAAAAATTTTCAAGGATTATGTTTTCTCTGAAAATATATAACAAAATACTCACATTGTACAGGAAAAAAATGACTAAAGGATGCATACCAACCATTTTTCAAATCAACCTGTGTTTTTCAAAGGCTTCACATACATGTCTCGAGGACACTTACATGTTTAGTAAAACTCTCTGCTTTCCTAAAGGGCTTGTAGAGAATATTACTGGATCTTACAGCAGAAGAAACATAGATTTTGTGGGAAAACACCCAGGATGACTGAAAGTATTGTTAGGTTAGGAACTCTTTAAGGATGGGGGCGATAACCACCCTCCTGGCTAAAGACATGGAGGATAAATACAGGAGAAGAACAGTTTAGCTTAATGATTATGTCTCACTTCTGTCTTCACTAGTCTGTTCTGACCTCACTGATGTTGTCTTAGCTTTCGATTAAGTTTGTAGCATGGAAAAGAAAAAATGTTGTGTCTAGAAGCATTTTTCAAATCATATATATTTCTGCTAATTTTCATATTTTTGTCAATGGAAACACACAAAGATCCAGAATCTTCCTTCTCTTTTGGAGTTAAGGGTACATTTTGCAGACATGTTTATCCTGGGTTATAGGAACATGAAAAAAATAAAGGAAAGGAAAGAGAACATAAATTCCCTGAGAGTCGAGGTCATGTGAATTTGGACGATTCCAATTACCTTGCCATGCTTGAATTTATCTATCTATACTAAAAAGCCATGTGCTTTTGGAAACCTCTATAATAATATGCCACATGTAATCACAATTACATAATTATACAATATAAAAACGATTACTTAAGTAACGTTCCCGGTTAACCCTGGTAATTACCTGTACATGTAGGTGGGCAAACAGGCAATTTGACTACGGAAGACCGCTCCGTTTGAAATTGTTTTTATAATGAAATTGTGGCAGTTCCAAAAAAACACACTCGAAACTAAAAAGGCACAGCTTTGATTGCTTGGCCTGTGAATAAACTTTCCAGAATGCTTTTCAGATTTGGCACAGAATAATGTTGCAAGCCAAAGAATCAAAGACAACTTGCTGAAGAAAATGTGTGTGGGGTTGGTAAATAATTCAGCCAGACATTTTAGAGTGATTTGAAACTTTAAACAGGAGGTATTCTAATTGAGGGTAAAGTTGAGGAACTAGATATGTGTACAAGTGAAATCATGCTTGCCCCATCTAATAATAGGGTGACATTAGCCAAATAAGGTCTTCTAGAATCCCTGCCTCCCAGACACTGAAACTGGAACGAGAACAGGCACTGGGAGGGCCAGACACTCAGAGCTGTTCTCTGAGGAGGGAACATCTCACTTAAACCTAACCCCGACGAGCAGCTCCCTCCAAAAATATTTACATGTTATGAGTTGCACTCTAGGTTGTGTGATCCATTGGGTCAGTTTAGTTGAATGAGTAGCTGTCTTTCGAGAAAAGAAAGGAATGTGAGCTCACCGATTTCGTGAAGAGTAAGTTCAATGATTTGATTGAATCGACCTTCACTTAGTCAAAGAGGACCCAAAGTGTTGGCGGGGGAGGTACAGCCAGGGAGTAACTGAGGTGACTGCACGCACCATCTTTTTGATGTTCTGTCAGTGGCTTACTATTATGGACGTTGCACCGTGTAATTTATGACAGAAGTCAAGCCAAAGAATGATCCATCCATTGGAGCAAAAAATAAAATGTTAATGGTGATTATACCATTACATATTAAGAGAGGATGCATTCAGCAGAAAGCTTTTTTATTTTTTCCTGCTTTATTTTGCTTTTCATAAATAATCTTCATCTTGGCATCTGGCTCAAAATTTAATTCAACGTGCTTTTCTCTTTGCTCCTAAACTTGTTAAGGAGATGGACTGCTCTACCTGTAACTGTCCATAGAGATCAATACATAGTATCCCCAAACTTTATTTACCTGATAGAACTTGACCTTTTTTTCTTATATATATCTGTGTCCTCTATCACTGTACTACACATTTCTCAGCATTTCTCAGCTAAAACATGCATAGTAATCTGTATTTATTTTAATGAGAATATTTCTTTGCAACGAAGGCTGGAAAAGTAAAGATAAGCTAAGTATACTAAGCAGCAGATAAATCAAGTAAAATTTGGCTGAAGAGAAGTTTAGAAAATTGACATTCACCCCCCAAACCTGCCTTTGAATTAATAAAAAGACACAAATGCAAACATCACGTACAGTGAATTTCCAACACTGAGTGTCAGTTCTTTCCAGCTGTTTAGGTATGTGGCAAGGAAATGACCCATGGACAAGAAAAATACACTCGGTGGTTTTGCAATGCGCACTAAATAATCTGAAGCAGAGGCAACACACAAGTTCTAACACTTGTGAGCTCACATAGGGATTCCACGGAAAGGGGGTTAAGGAGGCACAGGGGGATAGATCTTTAGGGAGGAAGAAAAAAAAAATCAGAGAATGAGGTTTGAAATTCTCCAGATACCAGCACATAAACTCCATAATTTTTTTATCAAGGAACAAAGGCCAAATAAAGACATCTTAATCTTACTAATAAAAGCCTCGCAAAACACAAGCAACTAAAAACAGAGGTACATCCTAAAAACACAAGGAAAACCGACAAAAACTTATGAGATGTTAGGATTTAAGGGATATTCAGTTTTCCCTTTGATATTGGAATATTATTTTCTTTACATTTATTTTAAAGAAAAATGAATACCTGATTAAGAGGTACTCATTTGCGGGTAATTTTATCCTTGGACAAATGATAAAACTTTGGTGGGTGAGCTAGTGTTTACTTTTTCCAATGCTGTAAGTCATTCGGCTCTGACTGCAACATTTGGGGCCAGGTCTGATTTTGTAAAATTGGTGTTCAGCAAGATGATGGCAGAATTTAAGTTTAGCTTGAAAAGGAAGTCTGGGTTTAGTAGACCCAAAATCAAATTAGATTCACAAAATGCATTGCACGTTCATAATTATAACTTGGTTGCTACAGTGCTTTATAGCTTTCAAAGGATGACCCATTGGTTATCTATTTTGATGTTCAAAAAAACTCTCAAATCACAGAAAGTGATTGTCATCTCTACCTTACAAGTGAATTAACAGGTTCAAAGAATCTCAGTGGCTTTTCTCTGTCCTCTCAGATCCCTTCTTGGAGTCAAGTGGCCTGTGGTTGAGTGTTTGGGGAGGGCGAACCGGAGCCATGGACGCTCTGTGGCATCACATCAGGTCTCTGACCCACTGTAGTCATTGGGAGGCCGCTATGGGTTATAGTTTTGCCACCTGGCCTGTATTGTATGCAGTGTGGAATAACAGTCTAAGTTCATCTTTCTGCATGTGACATCCAAATGTCCTACTGTCCTAGTGCCATTTGTTGAAAAGAAAATTATCCCTTCCCTATTGAAATTGCTTTGGCACCTTTGTAGAAAATCAACTGATTATAAATATATGGGTTTATTTCTGGACTCTTGATTCTGTTCCATTGCCTATCCTTGTAACTTGGTTACTCTTTAATTTTGTCAGTAGGCATGCATGATGAGGGAACATGTTCTGCTTATGTAAGTAACTCCATGTCACTTTATCTTCTAAAGAAAATAAAGTAAAATAAGGCAGAAGTTAAACTAAAAAATGTAAAGTGAGGCACAGGTTAGACTAAATGATGGACTACAGGAAGAAGAGCCTTGGAAATCCTAAGAACTGAATTTGAATTTGAACTGACAGAATATAAGATAATGAAAATTCACAGCTGATAGCTTCTGGTTTTTGCCAAATAAAGAAAGAAGATGGATAAGAACCATTGCAAAAACTAAAAGGTGCACGGGCTGGGGTTAGGGTAGGGACTATATCAGTACTGATAGCTGTGTCACAGTCTACATCCCCGAAATTGATTTTCCTGCCACAAAATACCTCTTTATTATTGCCTTGGCAGTGGGCTAAATTAAAGGGCAGGGGAAAGGAAAGAATTGTTGACAGAATTCTACACACAGTCAATGGTAGCCAGTGTCCTGGGGAGGAGGGCTCACGGAACATTACCATTCTTGATGCAATGCACATGTTGTACTCCGGAAGGAATGCAGAGAAAACTCTTGACAGTCGAAATAGGATTTGCATGTGCTTAGTTGATGGACAGTACAGGCTCCTATACCTGCCTCAGACATTGAGTTCTACTTGTGGTCAGCCTTATGGAATTCTGCCTACGAGATGTAGGAGGCTTTAAAAAAGCAAGCTAAAGGAAATACAGCAGGGCCATATACTTCTCTCAAACTCAGATCCGTTTGGATATAGGGAACGTTGGGAGAAACCACACAGAAAAGATGGGGAACTAGAGTTTCTGTTTCAGTCCTGCCTAAATTTCTAGTCATTGTATTTAATAGTGTGATACAAACAGAGGATAAACATACGAGAAAATGTCAGAGTTGAAACTACAAGTAGAAACATGTTGGTTCAGTAACAGAAAACAATGAGTAAACAAGAGAGTCATTTTATATGTCAAGGGACAAGGTAATGGCACTTGCTCCCATAAGGAACAGGTCTCAAGTCTTGAGACTATTTAATAAATATTGCCTAGCTACTTAAAAAAAGTAAACAAGGGCTTCCCTGGTGGCGCAGTGGTTGAGAGTCCGCCTGCCGATGCAGGGGACACGGGTTCGTGCCCCGGTCCAGGAAGATCCCACATGCTGCGGAGCGGCTGGGCCCGTGAGCCATGGCCGCTGAGCCTGCGCGTCCGGGGCCTGTGCTCCGCAACGGGAGAGGCCACAACAGTCAGAGGCCCGCGTACGGCAAAAAAAAAAAAAAAAAGTAAACAAACAAACATAAACTACAAGAGGTAGAGGAGTGAAGTGGTTAAGAGAATGGATGCCAGGACAAGACTCCCTGAATATGATTTCCAGATCTGCCACTTACTACTGCCTCTGTGAACTTGGGCAAGGAATTTAACTTCCCTCAGCCACCGTAGCCTCTTCTGTAAGAGGAGTGAACCTTGTAAGTACCTCACAGAGTTGTAGTAAAGATTAAATGGGTCACTACTTGGAAAGCACTTATTAATACCTTATTGAGTCCTTATTAAGTGCTCTGTAGGTGTTTGCTGTTATAATACCTCTTATTTCCTTTTATTATACATCCTTTTGAATTCCAGCTGAAAAGATAAGGAGTCATTTAAAGCTGAAAATTCCAGTTCATCTCACTTTTGTTATAAGGTTAGTGTATAAGGTAGTATTAATATTATTTGATGATAGGTAGTAAGAAATCGAATTTGATGGGGTTTTAAAATTATTTATTTATTTATTGGCTGCGCCGGGTCTTAGTTGAGGCACGCAGGATCTTTAGTTGCGGCCCGCTAGCTTCTCTCTAGTTGTGGCGTGCAGGTTTTCTCTCTCTAGTTGTGGTGTGCAGGCCCCAGAGAGCGTGATCTCTGTAGTTTGCAGCACGTGGACTCTCTCGTTGAGGTGCGTGAGTTCAGCAGTTGTGGCGCGTGGGCTTAGTTCCCTAACTAGGGATGGAACCTGCGTCTCCTGCACTGGAAGGTGAGTTCTTTACCACTGCACCACCAGGGAAGTCCCTCGAATTTGATGTTTAATGGGGTATTAAAGGTACTAATTACATGATGTCGTTGACTCATAATGAAGTCAGCACTTTGGAAAAGAAGAGTAAAATGTAGATAAAAATCCTTCAAGGGCTTCCCTGGTGGCGCAGTGGTTGAGAGTCCGCCTGCCGATGCAGGGGACACGGGTTCGTGCCCCGGTCTGGGAAGATCCCACATGCCGCGGAGCGGCTGGGCCCGTGAGCCATGGCCGCTGAGCCTGCGCATCCGGAGCCTGTGCTCCGCAACAGGAGAGGCCACAGCAGTGAGAAGCCCGCGTACCACACACACACACAAAAATCCTTCAAAATGAAAAATAGACCTATCATTATGGAGGTAGTAAACACATATTAAGTTTGAAATTTTTGCCTATAAATGACTATGTTTTGTAAAATAGCTTTACTTATAAAAACAGAGCAAAGTCAGGTTTACATTATTTTCATAAAAGATGTGCTACTGAAAAGTTAAGTGCAAGCAGGATACTTGAACATTTAATAGAGTTTTAATGATCCTTTTTGTGAAGTGACCAATCCTTTCTGTAATGTGAATTGCCCTGCTAATTTAATATATATATACACACAAACACAAATGTTTAAAATTTAAAGTAAAATCAAGAAATATGAGCTTCATTGGAGATTAATGTATAGTTTCTAGAGGCCTAACATCTCTAGGTGATCAGGAGAATCAATATCCCTTTTCTTTGTGGTCATTAAAGGGACATGCCACATGAGAAATAGATGCTCTCCCAGGCTCCGGCCAACGTTAAGGTCAAGGTCTGGCATGGGACTGCTTAACGTGGCCTGTGGAGTTTGGGACTAAATTATATGCCCTTTTACGTATGATAGAGACAAGCTGCACATAGCTCCCTCAAGAGATGACCCATTTCATTCAAGTGAATGCTGTAACTTCAAATGAGATCTTCACAACTCTGTCTTAGCCTTAACTTTACATGGAGTTTAATCTTCCTGTTCTGCATCCCTTTTCTTCCCCTCTTATTTCTTGTTCTCTCTCAATCTGCAGAATTTTGTGTTTAATAATGCTTCCTAAGGTAATTTTAGCCTCACTGCTTTTCTTCTCCATTTTTGACCATCCCCCTATTTTTTCCATAAAATCAATTTCTATTCACCACCCTCCTCAACTGGCCTGCTCTAGTTTCTCCAGCCGTCCTGTCAGAGTTTTATGGTTTGTTTGCACCTACAGTTTGTAATACTAGACTGTTCGCTGTGGTTGCCAAGCAATGGCATGTCATTAACCCCCAAGGGAATTCCTAAATTCCCAAACACACTCATTCAAGAAGGTCACCCTCGAGACATCTGTCTTCCTTTCTGACCTGCTGCCGATAGGCAACAGCTGTTGGGCCATACTTAACTCGTATCGTGTCTATTGTCTACCACAATTATTACACCCCGAGAAATTCGTGCTTCCTACAGGGTGATATAATTGTTCTGAAACACTAACCCTACCAGCTGGCTATGTTGGTGGGCAGAGTACTTTTCCCTGAGGAGTACTGGTTACAGTTCCCAGGAATGCAGTTATCTAGGGAGACTATGCACCACCAATAAGGAAACACTTTATGCAATCCAGGGGTCACCCTTGTCTACAGTACGCATAACAGTTCACAGCTGTCCTTCCAGCCACTCTCCAATGCCAGGCCCAAGGGAGTATCTCAAAACTCTTGTTTGGCGTGCAGTGCCCACCTCAAGCTCCATTCTTATCAATTACTGTCTTAGGGGAATAGATGCATTCGTCTCTTAATTCTCCCTAATACCTTGCCTCATGTCTACTTTTGCTCACAATCTGTTTTCCTGTGTAGCACCTCCTCCCTCAATTCTCCCCCACTGGCTTCAGTCTACTCATCCTTCAAAATCAAGTTCAAGTCTCTCCATCTTCTGTGAAACCTGCCGCCAAGTGATTCCATCCTGTGAGATTCAACCCGTCACAGTTTTCTTTAGTACTTTCTTTTTCTACCCCTGATTTGACCCTTGTCACTTTTCTTCTACAGAATTCCAATATTTTATAGTTGGAAGGGACCTTGGATAATCTACATGTTTCCTCTTTTAGACAAGTGATTAACTGAGGTCTAGAAAGTCTGAGTGGCTTTTTCAAGGACCCAACCTCTCTCCCTCTGAACCCAGGGGGATCTGAGGCTCTGCTCTTCTACACCTGGGGTCTTGATGTTGAAGAATAAGGCACTGGCCCACAGCTTCGAAGTACAGAGAAAAGGGAGCCTACGTCTGAGTCCTGGATGGAGGAAGGCTCAGGAAGACTGAAGGCTTTGATTCCAAGGTAATAGACCAAGACCAATAATCAGCCACCACATAAAGGGTTAACCATAGGAAGTAATCACATCTGAGCAACTAGTTTTAGGAGTTTAGGCAGGCACTATCTACTATGGCCATTAGAAACCTTTTAAAAATAATGAGAAAATGAGACCTTAGGGCAGAAGCCACTAGGAAATGCATACCAGTTCGTGTATAAGATTGACAGGGTGGTAGTGTATATACTCATATACACACGTATGTATGTATATGTGTATATATACATACTGCCATGTACATATATTGAATTATATGTATGAGTATATATATACGCATATATATATATGTGTGTATATATAAATATGTGTATATATAAATATGTCAAATATCAGTATGGTACTTGATTATGACTTTCTTGAGGGCCATGACTACCTGACATGTTAGCATCTGGAGCACCTAGCCGTGCCTCATTCACGGTGGGAAAACACTAAAAGTTGGTTGTCTATGATGGTGAGTTTCATCTGGTCCTTAGGAAACTTTCTCAGTTGAGATGCAAGTCTTAAAGTAACAAGATAAGGGCCTTCATGAGTTGTGAACTCCCCTAGGACTTCCTTCTTACATCCAAGTGTCCTGGTTGTGGCAACATTCCTACCCTACAGTTGCCATCTGAATGCCACACTCAAGCACCGAGTTTGCAGGCCAAACCCTCTGATACAAAGTGACATCCCACTGCTCCCTGAGGTTCCAGAGGGCAGTCAGCCCAAAGGGCATCTGAACATCAAGGTCGCTGGAAGCTCCATCCGCTGGCAAGAGAATTGACGTGATCCCCTTAACAGACTTTCTGGGACAGACCCATGTTGGATTCAGCGTAAGGAGTACAGACAAGTTTGAAACTTTTAAGGGCCATTTGCAATTACAGTGCCAGAGCCATTCAGAGAGAATGATGTCGCCAGTTTCGGAGCAGGCCTGCCCCAAGTCACCCTCGTCACCTCACTCACTCCCGGGACCCCTCATCTTTTCCTCTATCTCCTTGGTCCTTCTGAGCACACAGCCCTGACCCTGCCTACGCAGAGCCTGCCTCGGTGGCCCTTCGTTCTCAGCTCAGATTCATTTATTCTCCTGCCAGACCCGCCTCCTCCCAGGCTCAACTCTAGTGACAGAAATTCTTTGCATTAAGTGGGAAACACAAGCTGTCTGCTGCTCAGGAAGGAACGTCAGGACCAGACCTCTCCTGAAACTGGGTGAACTTTACCAGGAAGGGAAAAGTGAGATTTTAGCCCTCACACCTCTGTCAGAAAATATGCATATGAAGACATTCCTGCTCTGAAATACTAAGGGGGTGGAAATGGATCATTAGGGAAATTTGATAGGCATGAGAAAGCACTTATATCGCCCCTCTGACCCCTGGTGTTCTGGTGCCCCTCAGACCCTGGGAAGTGGTGTGACTCAGGTCAACTGTCGCTTATCCACGGCGACTGGGGCCGCAGGAGCATGGCTAATGGACATACTTTGTGAACTCAAGCCTTGTTTCAGTCATTAATTTCATCCTTCTTCCCCACCAAACCTTTTACCAGAGCTGCCAAGTGGCCAGGCTGGAGCCTCAACCCCCAGCCCACCCTCAAGAAAGGCGCTAACTGAAGTGGGATAGAGGTCTCCACTCAGGTTCAAGGACCACAGTAAATGAACGAAAAGAAACAGGGAATGGTTTCTCAAAGTAAACAGATTCCCGGCTTCCTGGGGAAAGCTATGATAACGGAAAATAGGGGAGCTGTGCCTGCCAGAAGCATATTACTTCATGTCAAGATGTAAGTACATGTCCTACTCTAGCCCTTAAGCATCCTGGGGCCAGGGAGGGCCTAACCATTCACTTATGGGCAGAAGTACCCTTTCCCTGATCCTAATTCACAGTTAAATTCCCTTGGTTAGCACTAGTGTGGATGGTAGAAAAGCAGTGAAAGTGTTCATTTATAGAAAGTAAAGAGTCAGGAAGAAAAGCTGAACCTAATAAACAGAGTCTAAGCTGAAACCCATGGGGAAGTGGCACCCTTTGTATCATTGGCTTTGGTGTTTGCCAGGGCTGCGGTGAAGCAGGTGCCTCCAGAGTCTCCTGCCAACTGTTGGCACTGGTACACAAAAATGCTCAAAACAAATCAACGAATTCTTGGCACTCGTGTTTGATTTATAGAGTCCTCAGACTCTAGTGTCTGGTCCTCAGATATTACCAGTCCAGAGATATCAGAGGGTATGTCTCCCAACCCTCTTAATTGTAGATACTTTCCACAGGCAAAAATATGCTTACTAGGAATGACTAGAAAGATTTTTGCTTCTCTCACAGCTGCCTATTCCTAAGTTTGTAGAAGAGCTGACTTTGTGGGGAGCCAAATGATGTCATATTAGTCATGGCATCGTTTTTCAACTGGTGAAAAAAAAAAAGCAACTCCTTCCACCTGCAAAAATAAAATCGATATCATTTTCCATACATTTTTATATCATGTCTTAGGAAAAAGAATCCACCACCCAAACTCTTCACTGGATATCACTTTATCCAGTGGTTGAAAAATGATGCTATGACTGAAGGACTATCATCCTTCCTCCCATAAGAGACTAAGATTTAAGGAGAAAGCAGTTCGAAGGGAAAACATCAAAGAAACGCACTTCTCACGTACCTTTCCCAAAGCAATGACACTTTTATGTGAAATGCTGCAAATAATATTTAAAATTCCTTTCAATCCTGATCACAGTTTTAAAAGTTCTGAAAAGAATTGCCCCAAATATAAAATAGCCCCAAAATGTTTCTGTCACTGATCTTTTCCATATTATGTAAGTGCATGAGGACAGGAGTGACAACTTTTCTTATTTTATATGCCTTCTATTATGTCAGCTACAAATTGCTTGGAAAACAAAAACCAAAAAAGAAAGAAAAACTGTGGAACAGAATTTCAAAGTGCTGATAAATAGACACTTTTCACTGTTCATATGCAGACAAGGGTGGGTAAAAGAGTTCTGAAATTTCAAACCACCAGTATTATTAAGTATGAAAACGGGATTAGAAAAAATAGGCTATGCATTTTTTAGGCAACCTCTAGTCACTCCAGTTAAAAGCTCAAAACCAAAACACCAGAATTTTACCGAGTTCACAACAAATTTTGCAGGTTGATTTCTTTTGAAAATACACAAAAGCTTTTTATTTAGACATTAAATATCATTGATTCAGTCAAGAACAAGTTAAAATTTGTAATTCCATAGCAAACCAAATCTAGATTTAAACCAGTTCACAGGTCTTTTCACAGAATAATTTTGGGAAAATAAATCAGTGTTTCTTTGGGTTTTTTGTATGTTTGTTGTTTATTTCTTTACTCAAATTTGCTCCTAAATGACTCTGTCCTTGAATAAATTCCTTTTACAGTGTACATGCTGCCATTTTCTTGTGTTAGAAGATTCCTAATTTTCTTTTACAATCTAAGCTGTGAGAATCAATTCAATTCAAGATAGCTGAAAGAGTTAGAAAGAATCATCTCATTATGAGAGGAAAATAATAGATATAAACCCCATTCTGTCCTCAAACACAGCCAGTTGGGTTTCCTATTTTGGGGCAGTGCTATCAAAAATCTGATCAAATTACTCTGTGAGATCACAGAAGAAGGCAACAGTTCTATTAAAATTATTCATGCTTCTTCTAGTTTGTGAGAAAAGTTAGAAAAAAATCTAGATCTGTTCAATGAAAATATGAAGCAATTCTCTCAGAGTATGATCAATGTTTTAAAATGTATGGAGGAGTAAAGCTTGGGTAGAGCCATTGGGTTCTCTCCTTCCCACACATAAGATAGCTGTTCCTTGAGCGGAGTGTTTGTGCAAAGTATATGATGCTGTCTCCTTTCCCACCATGGCTTTCATATGCCAAGTCTTTTCTAAATTCCTTGTCACTATTAAAATTCACCTGCCCTAGGTTTTCCTCTCTCAGGGTCTCAGAGAATTAAGGTTTTACTCTCATACTGCAGCACTAATACCTTCTGGAAGTCTGCAGATTTCTTCAGAAGGCACTAGAGCTTAGACAACAATGTATGACTTTGGGATTTTCCTTTCTCTAGGCTTTTGAGGGTGGGCAGTCCTCTTCTATCACAAACATCCTTTTTTTAAAAAAATGAACAATATTAATAGATTCAATTTTGTTACAACAAAATCTTACAGATGTGAGAGTTATTTATTTTATAGCTACAGTGAATTTCCCAACCTATAGCCTGATCCACCTGCAGAAGATTTCCTCATTTAACTTTTGGAATGAAATCTATTTCTTTTACTTGGATAAAGGTCTCAAGTGATTCCCCCACCCGCCCACCACTTCTCTAAGAACTAACAATCAGTGGTATGTTAAGAATGAAATTAAAATATGGGCTATGGCAAGTAAGCTACTCAAGGTTAATATGTATTTTTCTACTAATGAAGAGTTTTAAACATCAACCATAGTTTGGACTTGATGACCTTTTAAGATTCTTTACAACTGTGAGTATCTATTATTCTAAAGTATTCTTTTTTTCACAAACATAAATCCTTAGTTAATAATTTCAGTTATCATAGATAATAAAATCACAAGGCCTTAGGACAACTAATTCAAAATTTAACACCATCTTCTCATTTCGCAGAAAAAGTAATTGAATACTTAGTCTTATAACTAGTAATTCAGCCCAGATATATTTCTTCCATTTTACACATTCCATCCTGCCCCTAGAAATTCCATCCTGCCCCTGAAGCATTTGAGAAGTTAAACATTTGACATCTATTTTTTTAATGGTTACCATCAAATTTTTAGCATGCATAGTTGACATAAGTTTATTGCATCTGCATTCCACTCCACTTTTCTGAGATCCATCTTTCTTGCTCTGAAATATATTTCTTAGTGTTTGTTTGTTGTTGTCTTAGTGAGAGTCTGTCTATGAGTGATAAGTATTCTTAGTGCTTATCTAAAAATATCTTTATTTCACCCTCATTTTGGAGTCATAATTTTTTGAGCTTAAATACTTAATTGAAAATTATTTTCTCTCAGAAGATATGATTGCAGTGTCTTCTTTAATATAAAGTCTGCTCTCAACCAAAAAGATACTTTCTTTGCAGGGAATTTACCTTTTCTCTTTGATTTCTTTTCCAACTCTGCATCATACTTATCCATTATCTTTTTGAATATTGCTTTCCCCAATTCCCTATGTTCTTGGCCCTTCTGAATTTCTTCTTAAACATATATTAGATTTTATAATTCTATTCTTTATGTTTATTAGCCTCTCATATTTTCTATTGTTTTGTTTCTCTGGGCTATTTATTCTGTGTAATTTCCTAAGACCTATCTTCTAGTTCACTAATTCTCTCTTTGGCTGTGTTGAATTTACTTTATTCACCTGATATATTTTTAATTTTAATGACTATGTACTTTTAAAAAAAAGTTTTCAAATGCTCAGTTTGTATTTATTTCAAATCTGCCTATTCATTTTTCATACAGATTTATTATTTTATCGTGGGTTCTATTTTTTACCTTGATCATCATTAAAATTATTATTTTATAATTCTTTTTAGATTATTCTATTACCTCTAGTTCTTAGGATACTGACTTTCTTGTCTATCGAATATGCTAGTTATCCCTCAGTAATTAATGTCTTCCTGCAGTTTATATATTTTTATTGTGAGCTTGCTCTCTCCCTCTCTCTGTCTCTCTCTCTCTCATAAATCTGTGAGAGTCCCACACTTTGAGTGGTGTGAATGCCCCTAGAAATTGGTTTCAAATTTTATATTTTATCATAATTTCTTATATATTGAATTTTATATTATTTCTTTAAAAGATACCTGTATTAATTTCTTATCTAGGAATTCCACACTGTTAGGGTAGTATCTTCCCAAATCCCCAAGCTTTGTTGTGTGCTGCCCTTTGGTTCCTTGTAGGTACCATATTTTTTCTTACCCACAATCCCAGTCGGTTGACTTTATTCCTGAATTCCTGGGGCATGGAAAAGCTTTCTAGTTCCCTTTTCACAGGCTGAACAGCTTTTGGTTTTGTGCAGAGGGCTTAGTTCCAGCTCCCTACCTTCCTTGGACTCAAGATTCCATCCCTTGTTTCCTGAAGACTGTTTAAAAAAATCACAACCCAGTATCCAATGTCTAGGGGGCATATCTGTGGCTGAAGCCTTCATTTGTATTTATTCCTTTTTCTGGCACATGAAGATTTCTTTTTTTAAAAATTTCAAGTTTATTTTACTTTTATGTTTTATTAATGTTTACTTCACTTTTACTTTTTATAGGATGGAGAAATAAAGTGGTCATCTATATTAGTGTTGTCAAACATCCTAAAGCATTTAAAAAAAGATTTTCTGCACGTCTAGTCCATACCTTTTCTCATTCTATTTTAATTGTGATTCCAATGTTCAAGTTCCCAGAATTTAAGAAAACGAAGGGACTTAAATTAACGGACTCAGTCATCTCTTCAGTTCTTTTAATATTAATTCTTAAACAACACCAATAACATCATATCTTAGAAAACAGCTCATCCCATGTTTAATTGTGGTCTGTTTCTCTGTGGAGGATCAAAAACTTTGCAAAGTCTTTGTTTGAGTCAAACCTTGAAAGACAAATAGATACCCTCAACACGCAAAAAGGAGTATTCTTGGCATAAGAAGGAGGATGAGTAAAGGTCTGAACATGAAAGAGCACAGCAAGATTAGAAAACTGCGAGTAGTTCTGTAGACTAAAGCATAAAATAAATTTGAGGATAGAGAGAGGTGGCAGCATTGAGAATTGAAGCCAGAGAGGCAAGTAAAGATCAAATCGTGGTGGTTTTTTGTATCAGGCTAAGGAATTTGAACTTTGTTCCTATGGGAAAGAATAAACAGAGCTTTAAGCTTATCTGCTTTGTGCTTTAGAAAGATTAGTCTTAAAGAACAGTGTGGAGAATAATCAGAAAGGGAATAAAACTGGAAGTAGAAAATGAATTAGGAATTCATTGCAGATTAGGAGAAATCAAAATATACAAAGAATAATAAGGAATGAAGAGGAAATAGACAAATACAACAAATATTAATGGGCAAGAACTGGTCAGATTTAGTCATGTTTGAATGGTGTCATCCACCATGATTTGAAATAGAGAAACAAGTTTGGAGACATGTAATGAGTGCATTTAGATACGTTGATTTTGAGGCACCTATGGAACATAGGCAATTGGAGATCCCAGGACATTTATCTGGCTTAGATATACAGATTTTGATACAATCATAAAGTTGCGTCTTTGTTGGGCTGAAATCTCTCTTGTAGCTTTTGCTGATGGAGAGAAAGAGAAGAAATTGACTCTTTTCATGATTTCTTATAGGGCATTTATTCTTCTTTCGTGCAATCGATCAATATTTATTTAGAACCTGCTCTGTGATGGACACTTCACTCTTCACTGGAGATTCTACAGTGCATAAGAAAGACATGGTTCCTGCGGCCCCCTTCCCCTCCGTAAAGCTTATGTTCAAAATGGTAAAGAGTTAATAAAGCAGTGGACAGATACATAAACAAAATAATTACAGATTAAGACAAAGACCATAGAGTAAGTAAGAGGGAGTTATTTATAAAGAAAAATGGTCCAAGGGCTGATTTAGCTAGAGTAATTTTGAAAGACCTATCTTTGAAAGTTCCTATAAAATGATTCCTGAAAAATGAGAAAAGGCCATGCAAAATGCCAGGAAGTTCCAGGCAGAGGGAACAGCAAGAATGAATACCTTGAGGAAGGAAAAAAATTGATGTAGTCCAGGAAATATCAGAAGTTTAGTCAGCCTGGAAAATATAGGCTTAAGATAACGGTGAAGAAATAGGTTGAGAAAAGATCATGTAAGAAAAGATTTACAGATACCTCATCATTCTAGAGTTTATAGCAGAACTAAATTTCACAATCATAAAAATGGGAACTTTATTTTCTCTATTCCTGACTTTATATTCATTCTCAAGTGTTCATTTCCACTGATGGTACAAAATTGAATCTTGACAATTCAGGTCAAATTTTGTCAATTTGGATTTTTCTTCACTTCTTTTGGGTAAAAGTTAGTCACTTTAAGGTTACTTTTTCACCATTCTCATTCTCTTTTCTCTGGTAATGATCTAGATTATTGAACAGGTAGGAGTAAGAATGAGAGAGAGAAAGGGAGAGAGAGAATAAATTATATACCCTGATTTGCCTGCTATGGTCTTGGCTTATTTCTTTGTCCCGGGGTTCCATCTGGTTTAGCAATTATTCCAAAGTTTTAAATTTTAATAAAGTATTATTAATGAAAAATTTATTAAAATAATTGGAATGGATTTGGTAGACCTGCCCTTTACACCTGTAGCCTCCACGTTAGTCTCCTCTAGTAGTTTGTAACCCATGTGCCTGGTGAACACAGTTCTCACTTTGTATAAAGCTGTGGTAAAGCTGAAGATGACCAGTGAAGATCTGCCTCTTTTTTAACCTTTCCTAGACTGAGGGAATTAACATTTTCCTCTCAACGTCAGCACGTGAGGCACTTACCAATACAATGAAATGCACTGGATCGTGAGCAACTAAGGAATTCATTCATATCCTAAGTGGTAGTAGGGAAAGTATTTGACACTCTGCCCCTGCTGGTCAGTTGGACACAAAACCTACCCCTCCCCCCCTACCCCCCCCCCACTGGGAGTGGAATGGAAACTGTGAAAAATAGACATTAGATATCATGAAACAGGTGCAGAAAGTAGAGGCTAAGAGTTATTGACATAGAATACATAGTGACAGTGCTCTGAATGTGCTTTCTAATGGTGGTTTTGCTATTCACTGTACGTTGCAAATCAAAAGATAATTTTGCAACATATTCTCTGAAGTGTCAGTCAACAGACAGATATAGCACCAGTTATCTACAGAGGTATTTTAATATAAAGAATTTTTAAATAGATATAGATTGCTAACTAGGTTACAAAAAGAGTAAAACAAACAAAAACAAACATCCTGTAAGAGAACACTGAGATAGCCACTTCAGAAAGTAGTTATCTTCTCCAAGGTTGAAGGAACAAAGGGAAGTGACTGGAATTATAAAAACTTAGAAACTTAGAGGAGAGGCCCCCATAGACCTGACACTCAAATCTCTGAGGGGGAGGCTCTTCTCAGCTGATACTGGTCAAAAAACACTCAGTTCATAATGAGAAGCTCGGGCCACAGTGTTGCTTGATGTTTCGTGATTCTGTGTACAGACTCACAAGGTCCTCATTATAAGCCCAGAGCTGCAAAAGGAGTTACACATAAACAAAGCTTGGATTTGCTCCCGAACTCAAATGTTCGTGATGTGATATTCATCTTCGTGCTTGCAGGAGGCTCCATCCTGCATCCTTCTTTGCCTCTGATACTCCTCACACATTCCAGATTTTGGAAGCGCTGAAATATAAGGCCTAGGCGGGAGAGAAGCTCACACTTCAGTCTGGACTTGCTGTAGCAGTTTCTCTTGCTCTGCTCTCCACTGTCAATATTATGGATTACTTCATCAAAATAGCACACTTAAATATAGTATATATAGACTAAAATTTTTGTAAAAAATTCCAACCAAATACAGTGCCTCATTTTTAGGGGTAGATGCACAAGTACAGCAAGTTGTTTTCACCTTGAAGAGGATGTCTCAAAGTGGTCCAGACTCCTAGACTCCCACAGACTTCACTGAGGTTGAGAGCTGCTCAATTTTCTTGGAGTTGATTCCCATGCTCTGCATTGCATACGTCTTACAAAGGCATATAAAGTGCTTTTCACTTGCATCTCATCAGATGCAATCAGAAGAATATCATCACTGTACTGGGCCCTTGGGATGCTGTGTGGCAGGCAAAGGTGGTCAAGATCCCTATAGACTACATTATGGTAGAGTTGATAGAACCCTGAGGGGTAAGACCGGGAAGGCCCTGTTGGTCATTCCAGTTAAAAAAAAAAAAAAACGAAAAACTGTCTCTTGAGGTTCTCGCACACGGATATGGAGAAAAGGGTATTTCCTAAGAAACAGCTTCATAGCAGGCTCCAGAGACTGTACTGATTTACTCCAGTAAAGACAGTAGACCTGCGGCATAATTGCAACTGAGGTTACTACCTAATTAAGTTTACAATAATCCACAGACATTATCTAAGATTCATCCGGCTTCTTCCTAGAACGGATAAGCAAGTAAAATGAGGTTACGATGGACGTCACTACATTGCATCTTTTGAGTCTTAGATGGCAGTACTAATCTTTACATTTCCCCAAGGGATGTGATCATTGTTTTTTATTTACTGTTCTGGTAGGGAGGGGAAGTTCAAGGGTACATTTGGCCCTTCTTAGGTCAGAGAGCTAATACGGAAATTCTGCCAATGGTAAGTATATCTATTCCAATGACAAATCCAGAAACTGGGGAAGTAACCACAGAGTGGTTTTGAGGACCTACTGAGCCTAATGTGATTCACACCTGGGCTAGAACTTCATTAGTTATTTGACTACCATAAACCCGCATTGTGACTAATGGACCAGAGTTCAGTTTGGGGTTTTAAGAAATTACCATTATTTCAGAGTTGGTGTATAGTAATCAACAAGATAAATAAATAATAAATAAATAGATAGATAGGTATAGATACAGATTTATGTATATATATATTTCTTTTACAATCATTCTAGTAAATAGCTACACTTTCCTTGGAAGATGCTTACAGCATACATTTGTGGCAGTATTGAAGGTTCTTTCCTCAAGAATAAGGATCTGTCCCATCAAAGAGAAAGCTCTGGGTCTTCGGGCTGGCTTAGGTCTAGAAACTGGGTAAGAGACCACACTTCTAAATTACAATGACTCAAGTCAGATTTTGGTTACTAGATCTGAAGCCTCTTCCTTGTTATATACACAAAGAAATATTTTTAGAAAGCTACACATCCATCCCATTCCTAGGGGAATGGTGACAAATGAGCTCCTCCCAAAAATTCCTGAAGGTCAAAACATTTGATTACACTACACCCCTGCTGCCCTTTATTGTGAATATATCCACTTTGTCCTTGGCTTTTAAGAGCTCTTGACCTCTGCTACCCCAGGATTGAAATCAGGGCACTCATCTCAATGGCAGCATCCCCTACTATCACATTTAGGCAACAGAGGACTGACACCAGAGATATCTTCAGACATACTGTTGCTTCCCTCACTAGTTTATTTCTCCAAGTTTGGGGAAAGGGGCAGCCGGTGGGCCCTCTCATAGGATGGAATTGAGAAGTGGGAGTACAGATTGCCTATAATGAATCCACTCCAAAATTTTCATCTCCCTAAGCCTTTGAATTCTTTTGTCTATGTTATGCCAGGGAAGTTGTTGCATAGGCCACTTCTGAGTCTAATGTTTTGTCAACTAGCCAGATAAATGGCTAGAGTCATTTCCATATGCATTAGTGTAATGGGCAGGCTTCAATAAGAGAAACAGAACCAGTACAGATGCTATAGAATATGAGATTTATTATAGAACCTTGACCTCATGCACTTGTGGTAGCTAATTAAACAGTTTATATGTGAATGTTGTTTCCGTATCTGGTGCTGGGCCTGAGGTCAGTAGGGCAGGAAGTGGAAAGCAAAGGTTAATGCTGAAGCAAGGCAGTGCAGAAAAAATTGAATCTGTAAGAATGAGCTAGAACTTGTTGATGGTTTCCATTGGCATAAAATGGGCATAAAAATGGCACCCCAAAGATTGCACATCCTAACACCCTGAACCTGTGACTATGTGACATTACATGACAAAAGACAACTGAGTTTGTAGATGGAATTAATGTTGTTAGTCAGTTGATATTAAGATAGGAGGTCGGGGGCTTCCCTGGTGGTGCAGTGGTTGAGAGTCCGCCTGCCGATGCGGGGGACACGGGTTCGTGCCCCGGTTCGGGAGGATCCTACGTGCCGCGGAGCGGCTGAGCCCGTGGGCCGTGGTCGCTGAGCCTGCACGTCCGGAGCCTGTGCTCCGCAGTGAGAGAGGCCGCAGCAGTGAGAGGCCTGCGTACTGCAAAAAAAAAAAAAAAAAAAAGATAGGAGGTCGGAATGGGAGAAAGGCAGGAGGGATGAGGTGTGAAAGCAACCTAACCCCCTGTTTTAAGCTTTGAAGATGGAAGATGGGGCCCAAAAGCTGAGGGATGAGAGCAGCCTTTAGAACCTGGGAATGACTCTCACCTGGCAGCTGCAAAAAATGGGGACCTCCATGCTACAACAGCTAGGAATGAACTATGTCCACAAACTGAATGAGTAAAGAAATGGATTCTCTCTAGAGCCTTCAGAAAGGAACGTGATCCAGCCAACACTATGTCAGATATCTGACTTACAGAACTGTAAGTTCATACATTGTGTTATTTTAAGTCACTAAGTTTGCAGCAATTTTTTTTTTTTTTTTTGCAGTACGCGGGCCTCTCACTGTTGTGGCCTCTCCCGTTGCAGAGCACATGCTCCGGACGCGCAGGCCCAGCGGTCATGGCTCACGGGCACAGCTGCTCCACGGCATGTGGGATCTTCCCGGACCGGGGCACGAACCCGTGTCCCCTGCATCGGCAGGCGGACTCTCAACCACTGCGCCACCAGGGAAGCGCCCCCCGCCTCTTTTCTTTTTGCAGCAATTTATGAATGCAACAATACAAAAGTAATACAGTCTCTCACCACTTCCAACCTTCCAAATTTGATGTGTGGCCTGCAGAAAAAGTGGGCACCCTTTGTTATGGCACCTGGCCCAGAATTCAGAGAAGCTGAAGGAAAAGATGAAGGGAGAGGAGCTGTGGTCAGGCTCCTGCCCTAGTGCCAGCAGAAAGACCCAGCAGATCAGGGACAGTGTGACGGGCCTTCCATAGCACCCAGGGATCTGTACACGTTTCCCAGCATGAAGAGAACATGGCTGCTACTCCACACCCACTTTACAAATCTCAAGTAACATGCTTCTTGTGGCCCACACTAACCTGGATCTATTCATGGAAAGGAATTCTAAAAAATGTTGCTCCAGCTTAGTTAATGTTGTACAAATCTTCCAGAAAGAGCTGATGCGTTCAATCTGGAATCATTGGTAAGTAAACCTGTATCAATAAACTTGGCCTGACGTAGTGTTATATTCTGTCCTGCTTGGTCCAACACCCTGAGAATTTATTCCCATACATGCACTCATTGCTCAGTATTTGTTGGGGATTGGTTCCAGGACCCCCCAGATACCAAAATCCATGGGTGCTCAAGTCCTTTGTATAAACGGACATAGTGTTTGCACATAACCTACACACATCCTCCTGTACACCTTAAATCATCTCTAGATTACTTATGATGCCTAAACAATGTAAATGCTATGTAAATAGTTGCTAGCAAGTGGCACATTCAATTTTTGCTTTTTGGAACTTTCTGGAATTTTTTTTCTGAATATTTTCGACCTGTGGTTGGTTGAAAACATGGATGCAGACCCTGCGAATATGGAGGGGTGACTATATTCCCTAGGTTTATATCAATATAAATCTTCCAGCTTTCTTGGAATATAAGCTATTTCCTCCTAGGTCAAAATTTGTAATTTCTTCCCAGGAGCACAGTGAGATCTGACTATAAACATGAGCACAGAGGCCAGGAGATGTCTGGATGGGTCTTAAGGAGATTAAACACCTCCTTGCATGACAAATTCTCCAGGTGAAGTCATTACAGGCTTTTCAAACATAGAGAAGGGTATTATTCTCATTCATGACAAGAAAGGCTCAGTGTGACTCAGGGGCCCCAATTTCTCAGCTTCACCTGAGTCCAATCAGAAGTTCTTATTCCCAGTTTCAGGGTCCCACTTCCACCCAATCAATACCTTAACTTTCACACGATACATTTGGAAAAGCTGTGAATTCAACTGACATTGTAATTCTGCAAGCCACGCAATTAAACGTTGGGTTTAATTTTCCAGATGCGTTGGCCACGTTGCTATAAAAAATAAGAGATATTTGCTATAAAAATAGAGCTTTTAGGGCTTCAGAAAAACTCTTTTTTTTTTTTAAATTTTGAGGTGAGGGTTTTAATTTTCAGGTAAAGATCTGAGCTCTTTTTACAAGTGCTCGTCTGCAATCAGAAGACTCCATGGCATGCCAGGGATATTAGAGTCATCATTAATTGCCATAATGGTCAAGTAAGGCAGTTATTTTCCCCCCAGATATTTACTTTAGCAGGAATATTATTATAACTAACCACAGGTCAATTAATTTGATTAATTGTGATGCCACTGCATGTAATGAATTCATATCATCTCATTTCACATTGGCAAGGGCTCAACACTTCATTCAAGTCCAAAAACACAGCCAGACCATTTACCAAATCCCAGCTTCAAGGGCCTGCTTCCAGAGTCTACGCCTCATAGCAATTATTATACCAGTCAGGGTGCGGTAAAGAGATAAAAACCACACTAATTATTTGAACAGAGAGAATTTAACATAAAGAATCTGTGACTAGGTATAAGGATGTTAAATGAGTCGTTGAATAGGTAAAAAGAGAACCTTAAAGTAACTAAATAGGCAAAAGGAACATTAAGTATCATGGAAATAGCACCTAAAAGACGAAGCTGCTACCCTTAGGGCTGAGAAATGAATATGGTTCTGAAAATGTTGGAAAAACTAGATTCACCTGTGGCTGTAGGAGGGCCCTGCTCTACGTGGGGTGAAGATGCCTTGGTGGAAGAATGTACACAGACATCAAAAGCGTACAGGTAACAAACTCTCAGCTATAAGATGAACGAGGTTTGAGGATCTAATGTAAAACACTGTATTATGTAATAGAAATTTTCTAAGAGAGTAGAACTTAAATGTTCTCACAAAATAAATAAATAGTTAACTAAGTATATTAATATGTGAGGTGATTGATGTGTTAATTAACCAGTTGGGGGAAATCCTTTCACAATGTATATCAAATCATCATGATATACAGTTTAAATATCCTACAATTTTGTAGGTCACGTTATACCTCAAAAAGCCCTTCCCCCCAAATCACACAGGAAGCCCACAGCAAATAAATGGAAAAGATCAATTTGCTTCTTTAATCTCCAAATTGGTAGTCTTCCTCTTAGTCCCCCTGTTAAAAGAGCCTGACAAAGAACCAACTGTCAAAATTTCAATTTACAGAATTCAGCTTCAGCATCACAAAGCAGAATCTAGAAGGGTGGATTTGAAGCTGAAAATAAAATTCCGTGAAAACTGGCACATTCAGTAAACACTTTCTTTTGCAATAATCCCTTTTAGCACCAATATGCTAATGCATGCTTAATGTATAATTAGATTATAAATTATTATTAGATACTAAATTTCCATGTCTCAAGATGGCAAACATGGAAATTGGACAAAATAGTTTTAACTTCACAGAGGATGTAGAGATATCACCAATCACATAAAAGCTGGAAGAAACAAATACTCTGAAGATAGCAGCACCTACTTAAGTAATTGATTAATTTTAGAAAATGGTGTCAAAATATATCACTTTCACAGGTGCATCTGCAGAAAGTGTGTTTATGTGTCACTCTGAAACATGAGTTTTCATGGAGATCAAATAACTTTCCTTCTAAACTGATTTCATTCATTTTTGGATCCAAAAGTTTCGTGCATACCCATGGAGAGTGAAGGGATAGCTGTAATATGTTGGTTTTATTGGCAAAAATAATAATAATCTTAAAGTTAAAGGATGCCTTTTTGTAAAAGTTTAATCACATGCTTCATGTAGAAAACAGTTGTTGCTATTATTGATTGGATTTCTTTAATCAAATTCACGTAATAAAGTAACACTTCAGGGAGGTCAGTCTTTGAAGATTAATGAATTGTATGTTCAGTTAAAAGGTCCAACAGTGAATGGACAATGATTTGTCCTGCAGTATTTCTATGGATACAAATTTGGCAGAGCCCAGCAAGTCAGGGATAAAATAATGGTCTTACTAAATTAAGAAACTTATAGTGAAAAATATTCGTAGACTTGGCTGTGGTAGACAAATAGGTTATAATAATTTCATCCAACAAACTACAAGAGCCTATCATTTGAAATAGACACTGTAGATGTCAAAATTTATAAACACCAGAGTAAAGTAACGGTACTACAAAAATTTTTTGACGAAGCTTATGTTAAGTACACCCCCTATATATCTTCAATCAAATTTTAGAAATGTTTCAGCCTTTCAGAGAACTACTTTGCAAATCAACCTACTAGCTCTATTATGGCATTGCATATTTCCTTTAATAACTCTGCATTTAAAAAAATGGTGGGAAATCTTGTATCAAAATATCCAGTGATTTGGAAGCAAGAAATCAGGTTTTGCAATAACTACAAACAAAGGCAAATTTATCCCTACAAAAGCAGGGAGATAAACAAATTAAATGATGAGACCTCAAACCATGTACAAGATTTAATTTTAAAATTCTGTAAACGCTTTTGAAATGACTTCTAGAAAAAAATCTTTTGATCAAATTTCATTTTTTTAATTGGATTATATTTTTTCCTGGAATGGAATGAAATTGAAAAGACCTCATTTTGCTTCAAAAAGATGATTCTGCAGCATCTATTTGGCAAAACACTAAAAAGAATTATGAATAGAGAACTTCTTTTCCGAGTTTTGCCCTATAAAATATTTGTAGAAAAGAGAAACTCTAAACTGAGGCCAAAAGACAGTACCTATAAAAATATTCGAGCTAATAGAGCTACCATTTCATAAAAATTAGAATTGAGAATATCCTCTTGTTAGTAGAATTTTCTCTGAACTTACTAGGTAACTCAGTACCCCTTAATATTTTCTCAAGTAAAATGCTATATAGTCTAAAGAGAAAAGTAAATATGTATCCTTTTGAAATATACTCATATAAAATGTAACTGAAGATTGCAGGCAATTTTTGAAAAAATAAAAAGGCTAAGACCTTATAGAAATAATAATACATTCTCCAAAAAATATTAGTGAATCAGTATTAGAGAAAGATATAGCTTGCACTAATTTTAAATATTTAGACAATCAATATAAATAACTTTTTTATTTTGCTTTAATCTAAAAGGGTACATTTTATTTTTTTAGAAATAATTTTATTTTTCTTTTTTTTTTAAACATCTTTATTGGGGTATAATTGCTTTATAATGGTGTGTTAGTTTCTGCTTTATAACAAAGTGAATCAGCTATACATATGTTCCCATATGTCTTCCCTCTTGCGTCTCCCTCCCTCCCACTCTCCCCATCCCACCCCTCCAGGCTGTCACAAAGCCCCGAGCTAATATCCCTGTGCCTTGCGGCTGCTTCCCCCTAGCTATCTACCTTACTACGTTTGTTAGTGTGTATGTGTCCATGACTCTCTCTCGCCCTGTCAAAACTCACCCTTCCCCCTCCCCATATCCTCAAGTCCGTTCTCCAGTAGGTCTGCGTCTTTATTCCTGTCTTACCCCTAGGTTCTTCATGACATTTTTTTCCCTTAAATTCCATATATATGTGTTAGCATACGGTATTTTTTTCTTTCTGACTTACTTCACTCTGTATGACAGACTCTAGGTCTATCCATCTCATTACAAATAGCTCAATTTCATTTCTTTTCTTTTCAAAATAATTTTTACAAAGAACTATTTTATTCATCAACCAATATAAATGATATAGCCAATTTGTTGTTCAATGAATAAATATCTCAAAAATATATTTCCAATTAATTTTAATGTCCCTTTTTCACACTCAAAAGTATCTTGGCTTGGTGTCTTATTCTGTTGAGGCCACTATAACAAAATACGATGGACTGAGTGGTTTAAGCAACAGACATTTCTGGAGCATAGAAGTTTGAGATCAAGGTGCCAGCATGGTCAAGTTCTGGGCTCAGGTTCTCTTTCTGGCTTGCGGAAAGCCCTGTGTCCTTAAATGGTGGGGAGAGAGAGACTATGCTCTCTGCTCTCTCTTCATATGTGATCACTAATCCTATCATGAGGGCCCCACCCTAATGACCTCATCTAAATGTAATAACCTCCCAAAGGCTCCATCTCCAAATTCCATAACATTGTGGACCAGGACTTCAATACATGAATTTTGGGAAAGACACAGTTCAGCCCACAGCACTTAGATGATAAATTTGGGGGCACAATCCTTATGATTCTTATTATCTTGAAATAAGAAACATCTGGTCCATTGTCATTGAATTCCAGATGCACAGTCCTCTTCCTTGTCTTTGGTTGAGTACACCTAGCTCCACTGCATCCAAATCAGAATGAACATATTTCCCTTTAATCTCTTTTCCAATAACAGGTCATTTTTTATCCTCTTCTCCCTGTCTGGGAAAGATGTCTACTCTTCTGTCCCTCTCTTAGCCACTTCTGTGTTCCTCTTGGGAATATAGTTCCTCGTTTCCATCTTTCTAGGGGTTATGGCATCCTGTGAGGCTGCCTTCAGGCATCTTGCCTAGACAGCTCATTCTACTATTGCTACTCTACCGCTCAGATGCCGTGATGAATGTTGGGTACCTCTATGAGGCTTGCAACTTCCTTGGGAAGTGATTCAATGGTTCACTGTGGTCTGGGATACCCTCAAAATAATTTGAGGTTTTTATTCTTCCTCCCCACTCCTGGCACTTGCCTGAGGAGACGAGCACTGGGCTCCTGTTCAGGAATTCATCACCATTAAGGTGACTAGTCACATCCCCTCTTATTTCTCCTTCCCAGAGAGTTGATTTTATCTCTTTTTGCTAAAGAACTGGCTCTTAAATCATTCCACATTATTTACATAGACACAGTTTAAAATTTGGCTCTCCTATTTTAAAAACTGCTTTTGGAACCCTCTGTCAAATAACTTCACATTTGAAATCAAATGACTTGGGTTTCAGGATTATTGTGGCTAACATGAGTTTAAAAACAACAATAAAAATTTAAATGACTTCATTGTTTACTGTCTCTACCCTTGTCCTAAATAATGAAAACTATAGCTCCATAGGGGAGGCAAAAACAAGAATGCTGGAAAGACAAACCTTAATTATTACTGCAAAATGTCCTGCCAAAAGTGTTGGAATTTTAAAACTGAACAAAATCCTTATAAATGATTCATCAAGTCCACCCATTTGTTTTATGGATGTCCTGTGTAAAGTGAGACCCAGACAGATTAAATGATTTTCTCCTAAGGTACAGATTCTGAGCAGCCGAGGTAGGACCATAATGAACTTTACCTCCATCAAATACAGAACTCTTTCCACTGATTTACAGCGTTTCTTTCTAGATATATTTAAGTTTTTCTGAATTTCTCTCTAAAGGTGGCATCAAGAAATAGACATGGCACTTCAAGTGCGTTCAGAATATGGTAGAATTCTGGTCATACGCTGGACATTTCATTTCTCTAAGTGCAGACCAAGACTCTTCCCTTTTGTGTTTTGATAGCGTCTCATCTGAGTGTTGCTTTGTTGTAAGCACACGCATTTATGCTGGCAACACCGTCAAGCCAGGTCTCTTTCTGTATCACGTGTTTAATTTGTGAATTTGAATTCAAACTCCAGGACATCAGAGTGTCATGGAATAAAGTTGCTTTAATATTCATATTGCTATGGGAAAAGAAAAATGATTTATACTGTAAAAATGAAACCCTTTCCAATTAGTGTATAATCTAAACCTTAACCGCTTATTAAAAACATTTTTTTTTTTTTCGCAGAGCTGAACCAACTTTCTTTCCAAAGGTTTTCAGCTTCAAGCAGAACTTTCCAGATTAGGTTGCTTTCTGAACCACATTCTTTCCGGTTCTAGGATTCCAGCACTTTAACCTTTCCTATGAGACACCTTTGAATCTTGGCAAAACTGTGAACCATATCAGGATTTTTAGGGAAAGTAGTTCTAAACTGTCTTATAATAAGGCCAATACTATACCTATACATGAGCAAGATTTAATGGTCTTGGAAAGAACGAATTTGTTTTTGCATGAGACAATTGTTCTTATTGGTTTGGTCGCAGACTACAGAATTTTAAGAGGGATTATGATCTCTGAATGTCACCATCTCCTTTCTCCTCTATTTGTGGTCCATAATGGCAATAAACAAGTAATAAAATTCTCATCTTAAGAAATGTAGGTCTGGGGCTTCCCTGGTGGCGCAGTGGTTGAGAGTCCGCCTGGTGATGCAGGGGACACGGGTTCATGCCCCGGTCCGGGAGGATCCCACATGCCGCGGAGCGGCTGGGCCCGTGAGCCGTGGCCGCTGAGCCTGAGCGTCAAGAGCCTGTGCTCCGCAACGGGAGAGGCCACAGCAGTGAGAGGCCCGCGTGCCGCAAAAAAAAAAAAAAAAAAAAGGAATGTAGGTCTCAGGGAGCAAATGAATCTTTATTGTTTTATGATCTAAATAGGAGAGTTGTCTTACTTATTCCATATAAATCATGTCATTTTCTTTTTCTGCTCTGTGAATTCATTGAAACTTTCTAAAACAATAAGGTCTTAAGGTGTATGTAATGCACACAAAGAAGATTCTTCCATTTTCACAAACTTTTCATCCATAAGAGAAAAAGAAATACATCTGTTAGGGACTTTATTACAAGTTTAGAGCCTAAGCATAGCTATTTTAAAAACATATGGAAACACAAATGAGCAATACTAGAAGATTTCATGTAAATGTAAAATAACTTATATAATTATCTCCTGCAAAGCTTCATCTTTTGAAATACGGTATTTATAAGGGTGCTTTGCTTTCAAAAACAACAATACATTGTATATAAACCAGAGAGCATGCATAGCAGCTCTGTTTAGAAAATAGCAAAGTAGCATGTAAAAGGTCTCTGTTTAGTTAGCCCACCCACCAACTGGGGGAAAAGTTAAAATAAAAAAAGGACGATGGACTGCATGGAGTTGCGACCACTGTGACAAACCTGGGATTTTATTTTCTAAACAGTGTTCGCCAAGTGGGGTCTTAGAGCAATTATTCAGTTAGGGACCTAATTTGAAAATTCAATCCCATATAACTTTCCTTGTTTTCTGTTTTGTTTTGTTTATAAAATGTGTTTTCTTCCCCCCTGACATAATGGGGCAAACGAGACAGAAAAATAGTAACAATAATCACCCTTTACTTTTGCACTTCATTTTCTAACTTTTACCTTCTTTTGTTTGATCCTGACTACAACCTTCTGTGGAAGAGATGATGAATGGGGAAACTTCGGCCTCAAATAGAAATGTCAAGATCAAGTTCCCACAGCTTCTTCGTGAGAGTCTGGATGATGATCTAGGTTTTCTGCCTCTCAGGTTCCTGCTTTTTCTATTAGATGACACTAGTTACATAAGGCTTTTATTTGTTATTGATGCTGTGGAAATTGTATATATTCAATAAAATTGTCGTGAAAAGTTTATCCATTGCCATGTGGAAGTTGGGATGCTGAGAAGATCCCTAACCTTGATCTTGAGTCTTCCAGATTTCTGTCTCCCTGCCAGATACCATGTGGGTGCCCTCAAATAGGATGCATGTAAAACCAAACTCATTGTCCCCTTCCCGGCAGCCTGTTTCCTGTGGCTCACACACGTGAACCTGGCAGGTCAACTTTGCCCTTGCCCGGCAGACAGCCCCACGTGCAGGGCACAGTTCAGCCCATGATTGCTGCACAGCCAGCGGAGCTCTGCTAACTCTACCGGCCACCAGCACACACCCAGTTTCCCCTCTGCTCTGCCTTACCTGTGTGCTGTCCCACTCAGTTTACTTTAAATCCTGGCCCTTAGATGTTTCTTTTTTTCTTTTCTAATTCAAGTATAGTTGATTTACAATGTTTTGTTAGTTTCAGATGTACAGCAAAGTGATTCAGTTATATATATATAATTTCAGTATATATATATATATATGTATTCTTTTTCAGATTCTTTTCCATTATAGGTTATTATAAGATATTGAATACTGTTCCCTGTGCTATACAGTAGGACCTTGTTGTTTACCTATTTTATATATAGTAGTGTGTATCTGTTAATCCCAAACTCCTAATTTATCCCTCTCACTCTCTTTCCCCTTTGGTAACCATGAATTTGTCTCCTATGTCTGTGAGTCTGTTTCTGTTTTATAAGTAAGTTCATTTGTATCATTGTTTTAGATCTCACATATAAGTGATATCGTACGATATTTCTTATCTGACTTACTTCACTTAGTGTGATAATCTCTAGGTCCATCCATGTTGCTGCAAATAGCATTATTTCATTCTTTTTTATAGCTGAGTAGTATTCTATCATATATATACACATCTTTATCCATTCACCTGTTGATGGACACTTAGGTTGCTTCCATGTCTTGGCTATTATAAATAGTGTTGTAATAAACATTGGGGTGGATGTATCTTTTCGAATTAGAGTTTTCTCTGGATATATGCCCAGAAGTGGGATTGCTGGATCATATGGTAGCTCTTAGATGCTTCTTTTGTCCTTCTAAGTTCCTACCTGCCATGTCCCACCTGGCCCAACTCTTTCTGGTATCAAAGGATTTTTCTCCATAGCAACCAACTCTCCTGAAGCTTAGGTCCAGGACCTCTCTCCTTGGATGCTCTGTATCCCTAGATACAGAACACTGTTTGGTTCTGTGTCCCTTTGCTCCCGAGGGCTGGAAAGAACAAGACTTGGATTCTCTCTGCTTGGTATCCACATTCAATTAGTTGTCTATTTCAGCTGTTTCCATCTCCGAGTCTACTGCAACCATTCTCTTCCCTCGCTCCATAGTTCAAACCTCCGTTTTCCCTTGCTCAGACTCTACTCCCGAGAATCAAATTTAAGTACAACCCACCAATATGTTTCATGACATGGAGATGAACACAGGTTTCGGTGCTTACCAGAAATAATTTAACCTTTCTTAGAGCTAATGGTGCACATAGTCTGAGTTTAGAGGAAATAGAAAACATTTCCTTACTCTTCCCACTGGATCTCCTTTTGGTCCACATACAGGCTTCTTCGTATAGACAACTGGAATTCTCCCCCGCTTGGTCTCCTTCCGTCCTTCCTTTCCCACCCTTGTCACTCTAGCCTTTCACCTTCGTCTCATGCTTTACTTTGCTGGAAAAAGCCAGAAGCCAGGAAGCCATTTTTATCCTTGTGGCCAAAGCCAACAAAATGTTTTGCCCTGGATTCTTACCCTTTTCTAAATGAAGCTCCTACACACACGTCTCCTTTGCCAATATGATTCACCACAGATGGCATAGCTTGGTTCTACATTATTATGCTAAAATAATGGATATCCAACCCAAACCTTGTCTCCCGATTCCAGACTCATATATCCATTTTCTCTTCAACATCGCCACATGGACATTGTGTCAGTCAGGTTTCAACCACAGAAACAGAACCAGTAGGAGATAGATATTAAGAGGTCTATTGAAAAGAATTGGCTTATGTGATTGTGGGAGCTGGCTAGAGAAGTCTTCAAACCACAGGGTGGACTGCCAGGAAAGGCAGGCTGGGGCTCTCCTACATGGGCTGAAGCGGCAGGACAAAGGTGGAATTTCTTCATCAGGGAGGCCTCAGCTCTGTTCTCTTTTCAACCGATGGGATCAGGCCCACCCAGAATAATCCCCTTTATGAAAACCTATCATCTATGGACTTGACTCACATCTACAAAATACCTTCACAATAACACTTAGACAAATGCTTGATAGAGTAACTGGAGGCTGCAGTCTAGCCAAGTTGATACACCAAAAGAGCATCCCAAACATTTAATAGATGCGCTTCAGAATTAATGTGTCTTTACTGAACCCCAGTTCTGTCCTCCCCAGGCACACTCTACAAACTGGCTGCCCTGCAGTGGCAATGCCGTCCTTCAGTTGTTCGGGACACACACTCTGTGTGGTAGGTTAAATATTGGCATCCCAGCTATGCCCGTGCACTCATCCCCAGAACGTTTTATGGCAAAAGGGACTATGTAGATGTGACTAAATTAAGAATCTTGAGATGGGGAGATTACTCTGGGTTCCCCGGATGACCAATGCAATCACAACAGTCCTTATAAGAGGACCCAGGAGGAGAAGGAGGTGATGTGCTGATAGGAACAAGCAGTGATGTGGTGGGCTTTGAAGACAGAGGGAAGGAGCTCCAGGCAGCTTTTAGAGGCTGAGAAAGGCAAGGGGCAGATTCTCCCCTCAGCCTCCAGAGGTTTCAGCCTTGCCAACACCTTGACTTTAGCCCAGTGGAACTGATTTCAGACTTCTGACCTCCAGAACTGTAAGAGAGGAAGTTTATGTCTTTTGAAGCCACGAAGTTTGTGGTGCTTTTCTATAGCAGCAATAAAGAACTAATGTATCCATGTCCGATCTGAGGTGACATCTTCTTTACTTTCAACATGTCCAGAATGGAACCACTTTTCAACACTTCCCTGGCTACCCCCTGGTTCTAGCCTTCACCATCTCTGCTCTGGATGATGTCAATAGCCTGGTAACTGTCCTGGTCCACTGTTCTCCATTCTCCTTCCCCCGCCCCCAGGCCCCAAGCAGCCGCTGCTGGCTTATACGGCACCTTCGTGAGAATCGGAAAAACGTGCCCCTTTCTTCAGGCAGACGCAATGTCATGCCAGGGTTCATAGCGTGGCCAACAGAGTTGAGCCTGAATGTCCTCACACAGGATATCACCTCAACGACTGTACACGGCAGCTCTGCCTACACCTTCTTAACAGCGGTCTGCATTACCCCGTTAAAGGGAAGTCGGGTCCTATCACTGCTCTGCTCAAAACCCTCACAAGTCTCTCGTCTGGCCAGTTACCTCTCGCGTCTCCTTTCTTTACTCTCCTCCCTCTGTTTCGCGCAAGAAGGCTGTTGGAGGAAAGAAGGTTTTTCCTCAAATGTCCCAGACACCTCAGAGTTTTTTCTCTCACTGTTTGTTCCCTCAAGTTGCAAAGATTTGTCTGCAATATCCAAGTGACTGGCTCTCTCACGTCCTTCAAGTGTTCGGTCAAATGTCCTTTTTTTAGTGACATCTACCCTGACTATCCTGGTAAAAAGGTACAACCCACACCTCTACCCCGACGCTTCCTAACCATTTATCCTGGCTTATTTTTCTCCTTGACGCCTATAACCATCTAACATTCTATATATAAAATGACTTAATTATTATATTTATTATAACCTCTAAGAGGGTAGAAATTTTTTGTTGGTTTTGGTTTTTTGGCCACGCCATGTGGCATGTGGGATCTTGGTTCCCTGACCAGGGATCGAACCCGTGGCCCTGGCATTGGAAGTGAGGAGTCTTAATCACTGGACCGCCAGGGAAGTCCCTAGAGCTTTTGTCTGATGTTTTCACTCCTGTAACCTTAAATAATATCTGGTATCTAATAGGTGTACTATGAAGTTTTGAATGAATGAATAAAAGAGTCCTTTCTATTCTGGTTTGGGTTCTCCCAGAAGAAGACTCTAAGCCAACAATGCAGATACAAGAAGTTTATTTGGAAGGTGATCCCAGTAAACACTGCTAGAGACATGGGGAAGTGAGACAGAGGATGGAAGACAGCCAATGAGGGGTATGTTTTCAAACCCTCCAGTTATACTGTGGGTAACTGGAGCTTCAGCTCACTGGGGGCCCCTGGGAACTGGTGAAGAACATACACCTCTGTAAGAGAGGAAAGATGATTTTTCTCTACCTTTTTGTGTTCTGTGGCTGGGCCTGAGAATTAAACTGACAAACAACAGATTAACAAGAGAAAAGCGTACAAGTTTTCTTCGAGGTTAATGTTTTTCCATGGCACCAGAGCCTTCATACAAAAAAAGATGAAGACTCAAAGAAGTAGATAGACCTGAAAGCTTATGTTACCATTTTAACAAAGAATGATAAATTGTGGAGTTGTGAGGAGACAAAGACAAAAGGGGCTTGAGCTTGGAGTGGGAAACTGAGAAAGTGACTAGGAAATATACAGGGGAAACTAATGGAAGACAAAGGTTGCTTCTAGGGTTGTTTGCACAGATGCATCTTGGTATCAACTCCCTGTCTCTGCTGATAAGAAGTGTTCTCTTCTTCCTGGTACATAGGGAGAGCACATTTTTCCTGGGAAATTTATGTCCTGCTTTTAAATATAAAGGGGGAGGTCAGAGAGTACATCTGCACTTTCTCAAGTGCCTTCCACTCAAAATCATCAATAAGTCAGAGTGGCATATTTGGGCTTGTCATGTTCACCTCAGAATCACCCCACCCAGGGGGCTAGGGATCTGGGGTCTTTATCCACCAAGTCCCAAAAGGGGCATTAATTCTATGGCACTTCTCTTCTGTCACATGCACAGGGCAGAGCTGACTGCATCCTGGGAAATCCCCAAAGACGTCATCGTTAGCCGCAGAAGTCAAGCCTGTTGGCATGGAAACAGGCCAGAAGGCACATAAGTGGGTTTCGATCGCATGTGCTCATTTTCTTCTCCAGGAGAGAGAAGATGAACCTTTCCCGGCCAAATCAGTAAAGTTACAAATACAGTAACTTAATGATCTTATTATAACTGTCTTCAATTCCTGTTGCAGGACCCATCTTATCTGTCAACCTTGGTTGAGGAGTAGAGACGGGGTGGGGAGTATTGGCAGGGGAGACAAGGGTACTTGGTGGCTATCCTATGATGTTCAAGTAGAGAAGGCCTTTTCCTGCAGGAACTAAAGGAGAAGACCGAGTCAGGATACAGTAGAAGACATGAAGTGATATTTACTGGGAACCCCCCGAATTGTTGTTCTGGTTGTTTATAGGCAGCATCCTGATTGGTCAGTGCCCCTGGCCCTATGTGTTGTTCAGTACTTTGAATATTAACCCCTAGAAGGACCCTACTCACCAAACCAGGGCTGGTATCTCAAAGGATTGCCAAAGCAATGTGGCAACCCTGGGGCAAACATGAGGATCTGGATGGCATCAAAGAAGAGGGAGTCATGGGTTGAGTGGATGAGTGGGTGGGTGGTCTGGGTAAATGCCTAAGATGAGAACCATTCTCTTTGGATGCTCTCATGTCTTTCTGCAGTGTTGATAGATAGTTGATAGATCAGGTAGTTTAAGGGGCCTGGGAAAGGGTCTGTAAGTCAGACATCCTATAGACCGGACTGCCTCATCATGAAGTCTTTCTGATATTTCAATCCATTAGAGAGTCAAGTACATCCAGAAGCTGCCAAGAGAAAACTTCCCTAGTGACTATCACAATGCAGATTCCATCTACAACAGGTCAGCAAAGAGAGGTGGGTGCCTCAAGGGTCGTACTGTTCTTTTACCTGACCTACCAAGAAGCATCTCTTTGCCATGTAAAGAGAGGGTCAGAGCGCGGCCTCCTCCCCCGCCCCCCAGTTCTACTAGATTGTCTTTAGGCCTGATATTATTTTTCCACTAAGCCTGTCCTCATCTTTCTTAGGTGCCTGGCTGAAAGCATGGACTAATTTGGTTGACTGATCATGATGACAGTCAATGCTGTGGTAATGGAATAGAGAGAAAAGAGGCAAAAAAGAAGCAAGTGAGTAATGAAAAACAGACCATTTGGGTCCCGCAAGGAGATGTCTACCGGAACGGCGGGAATTAGAGTTAGGAAGCCCAAGGCAGAAATAATGAAGTCCAGGATAAGAGCCTGTCACTTGGCTTTCCTTCTTGCTCCAGATAAGTTAAAACAGCTTCTAATGGTATAAAACATCACTTTGAATTCTCATCAGAGTAGGGAAACCACTGTCTCAGGATTAGCGTTCCAAAGGTAGCTTCACAACCATGACCATGTCTAAAACAGAAAGATGACTCTAGCAGCTGTTCTCCCCAAATGGTTTCAACACGATGAGGTTATAATACGGAGAAGCTAGAGCTGCAAAACTGAATATATATTCTCTTTAGAATAAAAGGAAATGACTACAAGCCCGGTAATAAATGTGGTAGCTTACTAGAAAAGCAGGTTTAAAGAATAAGGAAAGTCATGTTTGAGATTAAATTGAAAACAGGTGCCAGGCCTCTTTCATGGAGTCAGAGAATGTCAGAACTGGAGGAGACCCAGGGGTAACTTATCCAATTCCCACATTTGATGTAGCAGGAAACCCAGGTCACAAGGAATGGAGTGGCTGTCTCAATGCCACACACAGTTAGTGTCAGATTTATCTCCTAATTCCAACTTTAGTCTGCTTTTAAGACATTCTCATACCTCTGGTACAAAATCAATGAAATAAACCCGTGCTTCTTTTTGTAAGATCTGTTATGAATTTGAATCCTAAATAATCACACCTATTTGGCCATTTCCTCTATTCCCACATCCTCTATCTTAGATGGCTCAAGACCTTGACTGTTTTTTTCATTCACTTGACTCTCTCCTTCCATCCCTACAGTCAAAGCAAAGAACAAGCCCTCACTGTCTCAATCCGCCTTACTATACCAGTGGTCTTTTACCTATATTTGTTGTTTCCCATCTTTCCTTTCTATTATCAAACTTAAACATCGTATCATTTTTTTGTCTCCCAAAATCCTTAATATTTTTTTCATCCCTGGCAGACCAAGTCTTGTCTCTTCAACTAGCAATCTCCATCATCTAATCATATCCTTTCTTTTTTTTTTACTGAGAATTTTAAAGCATTCAAGTTTATTTTTTAAGTCACTAATTCTATTTATTTTTTTAATTATTTTTTTATTGGAGTATAGTTGATTTACAATGTTGTGTTAGTTTCTGCTGTACAGAAAAGTGAATCAGCCACACATATACATAGATCCACTCTCTTCTAGACTCCATTCCCAAATAGGTCATTACAGAGCACCGAATAGAGTTCCCTGTGCTATATGGCAGGTTCTTATTAGTTATCTTTTATATATAGTAGTGTGTATATGTCAGTCCCAATCTCCCCATTTATCCCTCCCCCTTTCTCCCTTTGGTAACCATAATTTTGTTTTCTACATCTGTGACTCAATTTCTGTTTTGTAAGTAGGTTCATTTGTACCATTTTTTAAGATTCCACGTATAAGCGATGTATGATATTTGTCTTTGACTTACTTCACTCAGTATGACAATCTCTAGGTCCATCCATGTTACTGCAAATGGCATTATTTCGTTCTTTTTTATGGCTGAGTAATACTCCATGCTACTAATCATATCCTTTCTTAGCCAATGAGTAGCTGCCATTACTCACCAGTATGAGCCCCCAACACCTCCCATCTCCGTACACTTTGAGAAATAAACTACACATAAACCTTCCACACGTAAACATATACATACTACATACAACCTCCCCCAACAGAAATGCTTTTCTACTCTTCTCTATGTATCTAAATGCCACCCATTCTTCAAAGCCCAGCAAAAACAAAAAATGAAAGGGAAACATCTTTGGTTATTCTGGCTCCTGTGTATTTTCCACTCCTTTGAGTCCCTGAACATATATGGCATTGCTTCTCTAGTTCATAACTGTTCTGTGTGGATGGCTTGTAAAGCCCTGTCCCATACCTCCAACAGCTTATAGTCTAATTGAGACATTTTTTGTAGGTGTTCTTCAGCAGCCACTGTACATGATGATTGTGAAAAGCCTGCCAAAGAATGAAGAAAGGATGCCACATCATGCCTGAGGAAGTTGCTCTGTACTTGAAATCTTTAAATATATTAACATAGAGTCAATGTTCTAAACAGTGTGTAGCTTTTGTGTGGCAAGAAAGAACATCCTCTCAGAATGTACCTGCATAATACACACAGAGATCCCTCATCGAGATTCTCTAGTGCCATTTGTCTTGAAAACTCGTTGTTTTCCCAGAGCAAGAAGGAGGGTGAGATCATCTCTAAAAACCGTGCTCTTGAGCTGACAGGAATTCGTTCAGTCAGTCAGTCAGTCAGTCAGTCTATCAGCTGGTCATTCAATCGACAGATATTATTTGAGTATCTACTATGTACCAGGCATTTTCTGGAACCATTTGGACTTCCTCTCCCTTGTTATTTCTCTTTCTAGGTGAGAGCCACTTCCTCACCAGGACAGTGGACCATATGGTGATCATTTTTCACTTGTGCAACTTACAAGGTGGAAATGACTCTATTTCCACTCCCTGGCTCAGGATTGGCTCTCTCGTTTAGCACCCTGGCTCCCTGAAGAATTAAAACCAAACTATTTTTTTCTCACTAGACCCATTTTTTTCTTTGGTTTCAATGACTTGTCCTGGTCCTGGGCTCGTGTGAAACACTGATGCCTCTGTTCTTGCCCACAGGAAATATCTGACTAATTGTTCAATTGATTATGGATATACTTACTCAGTTTCCCTGGTCTGAGTCACCAAACTCTATCAGCGCCTTTAGTGAGGTTATTTTCCCACTTCAGATTCTGTCCTGATTCCCTTCCTAACTTTACCAGAAAATCTTTACCTTTAAGGTTTAGTTCGAATGGATATTTAATCTCTGCTTTACAATATCATCCTATTTACACTCTAATAATAATAATAAATAGAACAATGGTAATGATGACTAGCATTAATTTGGCAACTACTATATATTAGACACTGCGCTAACACATTATTTTTATGACCATTATCATTATTATTATGTATTCATTCAATCCTCACAACTCCTGAAGTAGACATTACTATTATCTCCATTTTGCAAATGAGGAAATTTCTGACCATAGAGTAATATTGTCTGTTTATTATATCAAGTTTTTATTTTTTTAATGCCCTCTAGCAACATCTAATGGTTCAAACCAGCAAAGGCCAAATTTAGTGATCTTTTCCCACCCCCCAATACCACAAAATAGTCTTCTCCTTCACGTGTGTAATTTCATTTTAAAAACACATAGCACTTTTTTTTTTCTGGGAGGTCTCATTATTGTCTATTGAGCTTCCAATAGACTCAAGCTCGAATACTTACACTTTAGAAAATCCACATTCTCACTGTATCTACGGTCAGGAATATTTAGAATATATTTAACTTTGAAATTTAATGAACAAAGTAGAATATAAAAATCACGTTTCCAACATTAAAATTTGCCATTAGAAGTCCAGGTTAAACCAGTTTACCCAGGTTATTATATTATGAGCATGTCAATTACCAATAAACCTTAGAAATATGAATGACCTGTCAGGTCCAGAGCACTGTAAATTACTCACCCCTCCCCACACCCACATAGAGTCACCCCACATGGAGTCTTTAGGGACTCATAAATGGGCCACTGTAATGGTGAATGAAGTTCTGATTGAGAAAAGAGATCACACATTCAAAATTCAACTGGAAATCAGATTCTCATCTATCTGATTTAGGACGCTTTTTCTCTGTGCATTCTAACTTTCCCAGTTTTGAAACTAGTACAATAAAGTGGAGCCTAAAGATGAGTCCCATACCTAAGCTGCCCTTCCAAACGCCAAACGGGAACCAGAGGAGAAAGCCAAAGGGGAAGAGTTGGGAGTGAGTTGCCAGAGCGTGCCCCTGACTTAGATTTTGTGTTAAGGATGGAGGCGCTCCAACAAGCTTTTCCCAGAATGCTGTGCTGGGAGATAATGCATCTGGCATCCTTAGTAACAGTGAACGAATGAATGAATGAACACCAATAATGAAATATGCTTTTGCCTGGAGTCTCTTCATGCATAAATCATTTAAGAAATTCAACATAGAGATAGGTAACAGCTCAAAGATTTGATAACTGGGGTCCCGGCTGTCTCTTTTCATCTTTCAGGACAGATATCGAAGGCACTAGAGAAATGTACCTTGTTAGAAATGACTGATGCACGTTGATACTTTGAATACTTTTTTCCTGGGCGTTGAAAGGAGGTGAGGATGTTGCTATGATTTTCCCTGATGCTGAGATGTTGCACATTCGCTTTGTTGTAATATTATCCCTTTGGTGAAGTTCCTTTTAGATGACAGTCCTGAAATTAATGAAAACCACATCCTCTCATGAATGAGTTTTAAACTTTTTTTTTTTTTGCGGTACGCGAGCCTCTCGCTGTTGCGGCCTCTCTCGCTGCAGAGCACAGGCTTCGGACACGCAGGCCCAGCGACCATGGCTCACGGGCCCAGCCGCTCCACGGCGTGTGGGATCTTCCCAGACCAGGGCACGAACCCGTGTCCCCTGCCTTAGCAGGCGGACTCTCAACCACTGTGCCATCAGGGAAGCCCGAGTTTTAAACATTTTGTAACTGGTGACGTGGTCCTCCTCCATCTCTTTCACTTAGAGTCGCTTAACAAGAATATGCCTTTCTTTCTCTTGCTTTTTTTCACACTTACGCTGGAAGCTTAACCAACTCCATTCAGACCTAAAGAAAGAACCAATGTGGTTTTGTACTTCATAAGAGCAACTGCTCTATGTGTTAGGAGCAGCTTTCTATGGACTCTTAGGAGAGACAGGCATCTCCAGCCCTGATCTCTTCTCGCACCTGTTTCATAAGGTGCATCTCTATGTGTTTCTTGCCCCACCACAAGGAAGAGAAGGGAGAATTTTGGTCCTAGTTAAAAAAGAAAGTGTCCTTGTTTACTGTGAGAGAAGTAAGGAGGAACTAAGTAGTGGTAAAATAATTAAGGAGCAACTAAGTAGTGGTAAAATAATGTGTTCAGAAACATTGCCCAGCCTCTTTCTCCGTGCTTTTCAGAAAAGGAGCCACGTCAAGGAGAGAAGGAAAGTTCTGGTTCCAGATATCCGAGTTCTGGGTTACAAAGAGTCATAAAAGTGGTGATTTAATGCTGGGTCTCTACCCACACAGAGCACAGCCTCACAGCTCTGGTTCCTGCGTTAGCGCCTGTCTAATGCTAATTTGTAGCGTTAGAAAGGCTAACTTGAATTTCATCACTTTGTGTCATTTGAATGGGTTATTTAACTTCTTAGTTTACCACTTGCAGGCAGGCTGGAAAGGATCTCAGCCCTCACTGGGTATGCCTCCCGGGGAAACTGAGGCAATTAGGGAGGCTGTCCTAATATACGACAGTGAGGCCCTTCATTCCATACAGACTTGGGGAAAAATGTAGAATTACATTGCAGGCAGTCATTAAATTTAAATGTTCTGTTTCATCATTTAGTTCATTAATAAGTCTCTGGCTGTAAAAGCACTCATACCAAACTTGGTAGCTCTCGATCATGCAAAGCATTGATTCTGGTTCATAGTTGTCCAACTCCTTAAACAGATGAAAGTAATGCCTTGAACGTTAACAACTAAAATTTGGTAGAACAGAAGCCTTTGGCATGAGGGGTTCTTAAGAATAAATGATGTGAAATGGTAAGGAAAATGTTGGGATTCATTACTTTGAGCTATTTGCTTTAAAAGATGCCTTTTGTTTAAAAGTGAGTTTGCAATGTGTGTCAGGATGGAGTCATAGAACACAGGAGGCTTCTATAAACTTTATTAAAGAACAAGGAAATGCATATATATAATTTATTTATCCATTCATATAATATATGCAAAAGTATGTATTGAATTAGTCAGAGGCTACTTGAAATGTAGGATTTTCAAAAACTTCTGAAGTTCAGATTCCTTTAGTATTGTTTGTAAAGATGAGTCAGTCAGAGAAAGACAAATGTCATATGATATCATTTATATGGGGAATCTAAAAAAATGATACAAATGAACAGAAACAGACTCACAGACACAGGAAACAAACTTACGGTTACCAAAGGGGAAAGAGAGAGAGAGGCATAAATTAAGAGGTTGGGATTAACATATACAAACTACTATATATAGAATAATCAACAAGGACCTACTGTCTAGCACAGGAAACTCTACTCAATACTCTGTAATAACCTAGATGGGAAAAGAATCTGATAAAGAATAGATATGTGTATACGTATAACTGAATCACTTTGCTGTACACCTGCAAACAGCACAGCATTGTAAATCAACTATACTCCAATATAAAATAAAAATTAACAAAAGAAACTTCTGAAGTTCAGATTCCTTTTGTATCGTTTGTAAAGATTAGCCACTGTAGAGCACCACTGTCATCAATAAAACTTGCCCTAAAGTAACTACTGAGATTCTAACTTAAGTGTGAAACCTCGCAGCAGAGCTAAGGCGAGTCAGCAGGGAAGCGTATATTATGATGGTTCAGAGCCCTAATGATTAAGTCAGGTATACTTGGCTTCCGGTCCTGCTCTGCCGCTTACTAATGTTAGAGGACCCTGAGCTATGTGACTTATTAGAGGCTAGATGCTTTTCATCTATAAAATGACTAACATAGAAACTCTCTATCTCTTACCTTGTTGTAAGGTCTTAGTTGGCGTGTTGAGCAGAGTGGCTAGGACATGGTAAACGCTCAATAAATCCTCACACATTTTATTAGTAATACTACGCTTTTCAATCTCCCAAACGGTGGTTCAGGTTAGTAAAGAAGAAAAAGGTTCTTAAGAAAATAGAAAGAAGCTGAAAATCTCTTCGGAGGGACTCCCACGGCATACTGACGGTTTTCAAATTAAAAATTGCTGCCTGTTGATGTCACGGTGTCCACATGACATGAGACATCATTGGGAATAAAAAATCACAAGAACGAAATCTTCGTCTATGATTGGGAAACTTCCTTTGGGAGAGCTTAACAAGATAATAAAAACAAGACAAAGGGTAAAATTATGCAGCTGTCTGAAAGTCATGTCTGAGAGAGACCTGTCACATGGAAGAGTGACAAATATTGGTTAATGGCAAGAGGACAAATCCAAAGAAATAATAAACCTTCCAGCCATGACCGATGACAGTATTATACCAGCAAGCTTATAAGACAACAAATGAGGACATAACTATAAATCACTCACAACAACATGATTCCCAATAACTCGTGGAAGTGTCTCAGAAGTGTGTGTACTACTGTAGCAATTTAGTTCTAAGGGTTGTTGGAAGACTTGAAGCATAGGCTATGCAAGAACGCTAACACCCTCTCCAAAGAATTGAAAGCTATCATGTATCAAATTTTATTGCCCTCAATTTTCTGTTACTGGTCATTATATTCTAAATTAATGCTCACATTTAAGTTGATATCTTGATTACTCAAAACATACCAAGTGGTACAGAATTCAAATATATAAATAAAAATTACCCAGTCCAGAACAAGTTCAAAACAAATGTTATTTTCCTCAACGAACTAAGGATAAGAAAGCATTCGAGTTGGTGACATCCTAACTAATTTGGTCAATGTGTGAGGTTAAATAAATTGTCCAATTTCTCACTTGCTTTTTTTGGTCATGTTCGAATTATGCAATGGAAAAATACAACCAGGTCAGAACAAGAGAAGGGTGACAGGCCCAGTAGAGTTGGAACTGGGGCCAGTTGGGTATCAGTTGAAGATAGGAGGTAATGGAACCACGAATCCTGAGTCCTACTCTATTCAATATTCTGTGATAACCTATATGAGAAGGGAATCTGAAAAAGAATAGATACAGGTATATGTATAACTGAGTCACTTTGCTGTACACCTGAAAGTAACACAACATTGTAAATCAACTAGACTCTAATAAAATTTTTTTAAAGTTTTCTTAAAGTTAAAAAAAAAAAAAAGAATCCTGAGTTCTAATGTCAGATATCACATTAAATGTTGTGGCTTCGAAAGTCACATATACTGACTTGAGCCATGATACTTGCTCGCTCACAAAACTGAGTGACCTACCGCTGACACAAACCTCACAGGTTTTGCGATTCGTTCATTATAAGTTTTTCACATTTTTTCAACTAGTCACCAGACACCAAGCATGGGCATTTTACCTTGCATTTCATTAAACTCAATCATCATGATAACCTTATGAGGTAGGTGTTATTATGACCCCAAGATGGGGTCCAGAAATGTTCAGTAACTAATTCAAGGTCACTCGTCACTGGTAACAGAGCCAAGACTTGACTTCGGCTCTAACTCCAAAGCCTCTCCGAAATACACTCTTTAGCAAAATTAGAGATCGCTACACGTCAGGCACCTCGCGAATCACTTCCAACTCACTGATATTGCAAAATTACATTCACAAATGCCTAAATGTGCAGGTCGTGATTCTTCATGTCGGAAATGATGCTGCGGGTGGTGATAACAATGCAGCTGGACCTGCAAACAATTATATATGAGAAAGGAATCTGTACGCTATAAACCCAAAGAGTATTGGTGTCTATTAAGTAAATGCAAAAATTATCTATATTTATTCCTTTGCTGAATTACAGACTAAAATATGACTGGACTTGTCCGTAAATCATAAATATTAAAAATGGTTTTTAAAATTTTGCTTCTCACTGTTTTTTTGACTATCATAAAGATCATCGCACTGAAAAACTATTTCATCTTCAGCCTCTACCTACCTGTCCAAGTGTTAATACTTTTCATTTGACTGTGGTTTTGAATAAAGTGTTCACTGTATCATGCTATCTTCTACTTTGGGAAAGATGAAAACACCATTATTAATGCTATACCTTTAAAGCAAGTTTTTGATTTTGGTGCAGGTGGTACAGTTCACTTTACTTAGAAAAGAATGTGGGGTATTTTTTTTGTTTGTTTTGTTTCTTGTTTGTTTTTTTTTGTGGTACATGGGCCTCTCACTGTTGTGGCCTCTCCCGTTGCGGGACACAGGCTCCGGACGCGCAGGCTCAGCGGCCATGGCTCACAGGCCCAGCCGCTCCGCGGCATGTGGGATCTTCCCGGACAGGGGCACGAACCCGTGTCCCCTGCCTTAGCAGGCGGACTCTCAACCACCGCACCACCAGGGAAGCCCAAGAATGTGGGGTATTTTTGTAGAAAAAGATAAAAAAATATTTAAAGATTATTAGGTTAAAATTTTTTCAACTACAAAAAAGCATTTCCAGTTTAATCCATTACTTCTCTCCCCTTTAATGCTGGGCTTAGAAAGCAGAGTGAGGTAAAGTATATTCAGGTCTTAACCTCCTAAGCATTGGAGTCCAGTTAACAGGTGGATAGGAAATTTATTTTTCTTAATAGAGTTATATGTCTGGAATTTATTTAGTGGTTTTGAGGGAGACTAGAAAACAGGATTGCAAATAGGGTGGGAAAATAAGCCAGAAAAACCAAGATAATTTCCAGTTGAATTATGACCTCAAATGGATTCCAGAGAATGGAATTTCCATAATTCACAATCCTATTATGGGTTATTTCTGGAGCCTTTGGGGCTAAGTGCAATAGCCTCTGTAGAATCCCAAACCTATTTCCTGTCCTGTTAGTCTTTACTCTGCATTCCCTATCTCACTAATTAATTGTATTTTATATGCTAACAGCTTCCGAAAAGGAATGGAGGTGGCTTGTTACAAATGCCAGAGAAATGGAGTCATTAACTTAAGGGGAACAAAAGGGAACAGAGCTATGTTATTAAAAGAAGTAGTTGTACCAGGATACCAGCCTAAGAATAATGATGACAACTGAGCAAAAAAGGTAAGTTTCCACATTCCCAGCAGTCACCGAAAACATGTTTACCCCGTGTAGTGAGGATAAGTAAGAGTAAAACATCGAAACAAGCTCTAGAAGAGCAATTGCTAAGAGAAAATAGATTCAGAGCATAGAAAGTCTGATGGAGGTGACAAGACATAGCTGTCACTCCAAACAAACGAAGGAGAAGAATTCTATTCAAAGGAAAATGAAAAGATCCGAAAAGGAGAGAAGTTAACACAACTGGAAGTGTTTGTTCCCTATGAATAAGCCCTTCCTTCAGAGATTTCTGGATGCAATATTAATTCCAGACAGGGGCGGGAAATAACCAAATGTCACCCAAATGATCTGGAAGTTAATGTAACCTCCTAACATATGATTTACTTTCCAGAAAACAATTTACTCTCAGTTAGATTCCGCCTGGAAAATTCACTTTCAAAATGGGAGAGGGAGTGAAAAATATATACATGCCCAAGCAGTTTAACTGCTTAGGTCCTACAGTCAGGGTCAATTACAGACGGAAGGAGCAAGAAACTGAACATTTTCTGTCGATTTGGTGCTGTCGCCAAGTTCACGGCGGGGGAGCCGAACCGCAGAGACACCCGGGTGCTGTGCTGGCCTGTTTGGAGCTGCTTCCCCCTTGACTTTCGTGGGTCCCGCCCTCGCCAGCACATCTGGCAGGCACTGTCTGGCACTGACGTCCGTGGAGCAGCCCATCAGGCCCGTCTGCAGCCTCCGCCGCGGGGTGGGGGGTGGGGGGGGGGCCGTGGGACACAAGGCGGCTTTTCTTAACCGTCCACTCCCTGGGCTTCCGAGCTCCTGCACCGCGTCTGCAACATCATTCTCCGCTAAGTGGAGGACCTGAAGACAGGATGACATGTCCCAACATAGGTCTGGTGTCCCAGACCTGCTCCGATGGCATGTGATTTCCGCACCTTGAGAACACATGGGCCTTTGTGCGACATGCATCTGGAAAACTTCCCAGATCATGGATCTGCCCTCTGATTTACACCTTGCAGAAGAAGGCTGACCCGCAGGAAAGCCAGCGAATCTATAAGCGGTGGGTGGGCTGGGATCCCTCCCCCACCCCCTGCCTTCCTCTTATTCTGAGAAACAATCGTGGGTGTTCCCACCTCCCCAAAACTCCCTCCCCTGGAAAAACGAGGCGGGGGGGAAGCTGCTTCCTGGCTGAATAAAGCTGAAACACCTGTGTGCCAGAAACAGGCAGTCAGAGACGGATCTATCTGCCCTGCTCGATTCACTGGGAGGTTAGGGTGGGAAACCCACTCCAGAGCAGAAGATTCCTTTGGTCCTTATTCTCATTCCCTTGCAATTCTTCTCACATTTCTCTCCCTCTCCCTCACCTCTCTCTACCCAAGGATGAACGTGCAATGCCAAAAACGACCTTGTGCTTCAAAAAGGCCTGAAAGGCAGTTATGTTTCAGGGGGGAATCTCCCTGGCGTTCGTTACTCATCCTGCCTTTATGGTCTGGGCTGGAAAGACACTCAGAAAGAAAAACAGTACAATACTCAGTGCACACTGAACCTCTGTCATCAATAGTCTGTCCTCGATGTGACGGCCGTGGCTCTTTTGCTCGTGTGAAATGTGTGCGGAGCTTCATTCATCCTGAAAATATTTACTGAGCACAAATATGCCTGGTGGTGTGCTGAGTCCCAGAGGTGTGACGTCTGGCAAGAAGGCCTCATCAGAGCTCGTGGATGAATGCAGTAAAAACAACTGCCTTGTACTGCAAAAATAACGTCACATTTAACACGGTGAATGGCATCGCCATTTTTATTTTGGTGCTTTTATTTATAAACAGCTTTCTTTTTCTCTCACATTGAGCAAGGTCCTTATAGAACGTAGAAGAGGCCCAAATTGCTTACTACAGTATGTGTAACATGTAACTAACATGTGCAGGCCACTAATGAGAGTTCTGCGAGAATAATAAGACGGTAAGAGGTGGGATGCATTAGCAGCCCTCTAAACTCTATTGCACAAATAAGCTTCCTATACAGCTACCAAAAATGGCCTGGGGTATGGGGGAGTGGGTGGGTGTGGGGAAGAGATAGGGGTTATCAATCAGGGCCTAAAATTAATCAGGCAATAATAGTTTGTTGTGGGTTTTTTAAAATATGTTTTATTTTGAGATAATATTAGGCTTACAGAAGAGAAGCAGAGATTGTATGGAGAGTTTCTGTAGACGCTTCATCCAGCTCCCGCTAAAATGAACACCTTACATAACCATGGTACCTGTATCCCAAGCGAGAAATTAACTTTGGTACAACACTATTAACTCTGTGACAGACTTTATTGAGATGTTGCCAGTTTTTCCACTAATGTCTTCTTTCCGTTCTGGGATCTAAGCCAGGATATCACATTGCATTTAGGTTTTGTTTAGGTTTTTTTTTTTTTTAATTGAAGTATAGTTGATTTACAATGTTGTGTTAATTCCTGCTGTACAGCAAAGTGATTCAGTTATACATATATATATACCTTCTTTTGTACAGTCTTTTCCATTATGGTTTATCACAGGATATTGAGTATAGCTCCCTGTGCTATACAGTAGGACCTTGTTATTTAGGTTTAGTTTAAATGAGGTATTTCTGTATTCTCAGTAGGTGTCTTATTGTTATACTAATCACCCTTTGGAGGAAGGAGTTCTGCTTCTTAGGATCTATAGAATGAAGAAAAGGAGACAGGAAACAAGACAAAATGAAAAGATGGGATGCTGGGATTTACTTATCTTTTTATTTAATCTACCTTCACAGAGAACAGAATGCCTTAGGAAAGTGGTTTTCCTGACCCTGACTATCTTCTCAGGCCTGGGAAAAATGACAGGTCAAGTACTCTCTTTTGATAACCTTGTTAATCTCAAGGGCCCCAACAGCCAACCAGGCTGATGCAGCCCTGAGTATTCTTTCCATTTCACGGATGGGGAAAACGAAGGCCTGCCTGGCTGAATATGTGTTTAGGCTCACAAAGGCCTATGGAACATATAATTAGACTGAAATGAATGGGGAATGAGCTCAGCCCTGAAGTCTCAGTTGCTAACCCTTATTACACGAAATGACATTGATATGCAGGGATACAAGGAAAATGCTTTTACAGGGGAAAACGTGGAGCAGAAACCGGAGTCCCTAAGCATATCTGGGGGTGGGGAGTTGGGGGCGGAGGGGTCCATACTCCTGGAGTAATGAACTCCGGCTGGCACGAGAGAAAAGTCTAGTCATTTTCAATTGGTTTAAGCTACAATCGCCAGGCAGCTAAGTCATGTGGGACTTTCACACGTGTGAAGTTTTTCAAACTTCACAGTGGCTTGGACCGGCCCTGATGTTCCCTGGACCTTGAAGTCCAAATTACAATCAAGGCACATTTCAAAAAGGCTCACTGCATTTTGGACCCAGAAACCCAAGCTACAAACATCAGAGGGATTCACTTCTCAACGCTGCACATTTGTGGGTCCAGCAGAGGCAAACGTGCTGGAATTTTCACAGCAGGTATTATACTGACTGACTGTAAATACCATCCATCTTAGTCACAATTACAAACAGGTCTCCCCCCTCTCCACTCCATCCGTCCCCCTCTCTCCGGTGAAAGAATCAACGTGGAGCAAAATGTGCTCATTTCTTTGCACCAATAACATTGCTGTCAGGGAGGGGCAACCTCCCTGGATCAAAGAGGCCTCTCTAGCCAGGCAGCGTGTGGCAAAGGGAACTTTCTCCACGGCCTTGGGCGCTCTCTCTCTCTCTCTCTCTCTCACTCTCTCTCGTTCTCTTTCTTTCTTTTATAGTTTCAAATTAACATTAAAGAACAATCGCCTAGTGATTCACGGCTGTGATCAACAATAAAAAAAATAGGGATACCTCCACTATAACTCTCTAAAATGCACCAACTGGCACGTTTTAAATGATTCTTTAGTAACAGAGGGGAGGAAAAAAAAAAAAAAGCATATGAGGTAAATCCTTCACCGGGTAACTCACCAGGGAGACTGGTAAAAATAAATTGCATAGCTCTAATTTTCCTAGCAGCTTCCATGCTATTCTTTGAAACTGAGTAAGAACCCCTTGGCCTAATCCCAAGAGCCGATCTATAGTAAATAGTGCACACTTAATGCCGAAGTTCCTTTTTAGCACCATTCAGACAGTGACTTCAGCCACAGAGCTTAGTCATAGCAGACATTTTTGTGGTGAAGGCATTAAACCCACATGCAGCTCTCTTTCTGTGGCCACTGGGGGTCATGCTCCCTTCCCATTAGCTGAATAAATCATAAAGTCGGCTCAGACCACCCAAGGAGCACGACCAGAGAGCCACAGGCCATGCCTACAGCCGCTTATTTCTTTTCAGAATCCACAGGGGGAGGAGAAAAGAAAAAAAAAGAACCGAAAAAGAAAAACAAGAAAAAAAACACTGGCCGTAGGAAATCAATGGATTTTTTTTTTTAAACGTGATCTCTTTGAGAGTAACCCCGAGACTTGTTGTTTATTTGTTTATTTTGTTCCAACCAGGGAGGCTGATTTAAGAAGAAAAGTGGTAGAAAAATAAAGACACAGGCATGCCTTTTGTCATAGGCTGGAGTGGGCTGACAAGTACCACCCTCCCACGACCCCGTGGATTTGAAATGGAGGAAGGCCGCCCTGTGTGGCCGGGCTCTTCAGGTGGTTCTGATAAGACACAATGCAGACGCTCCCCGGGGGGCTGCGCATCCGGCGAGTTTGCGGTCAGTGGGGATTTTAACGAGGAAGCGAACGTGTTGTGCGATGTTCCCTGGGTCCAGTGATTCACTCTGCCCGGGAGAAGGATGGTCCCATGGTTGGGAGGAAGGTCTGCGAAGTCACGTTCCCATCAATCAGTAAATAAGATAAGAAGCAGGAATTTTAAACACAACTATTAGCAGGCGACTCCCATCGCATCCACAAACCTCAGCTCATTAGGTTACGCGGTCTCTGCGGGGGAGGAGGGGGGAGGATGGCGAGCAGTAGACGGCGGCTTTGGGGTTTCTTTTACTTGCATTTTTAAAGAGTGCGCTGAACTTTAAACAACTCTGCCCAAGACTAACAGGCAACCGAAACTGTGACCCCTTTTATCCCCCCAAAAACTATTACCTCTCCCTCAAGTATGGCCAAAAGGGAAGTATACTCAAGGTGGATTCTCATGATTTCTGGAAGACTCTGGGACAGGTAGCATTTGGGATCCTGAAGGAATTTGAAGTTAAATGAGGGTTCAGTCACTTGTGTCTCCAGGAACGGCTTCCCTGGTGTCTGACAAATTTCAGTTCGTGATCTTGAGACTTGTTTGTATGTTTCCATTTGTTACTTAAGAGAATGGAATTCTTAATAGACAATATTTAACCTTGGCCTAAAAGCAGGAGAATGCAGGTAACTTTTAAATGAGAAACCACAACACAAAACTGCCTAAAAACTCTACAAAGCTTTGGTCTTCAATAGCCCTCTCACAGCTCAGGAAAGGACAGCCAGTCTGTCTACATGGGCCACATTACATGGTGATTTTGTGACTCATGCCCACCAGGGAGGAGGGCAAAGTCCCATATCATTTGTGACCTAATAGGTGAGTCGTAGGGTCGTCGTGAAGCAATTCTAACTGTCAACAGTCTGCGGGTCCTAGAAATCACAGCAAGAGGGCTGCAGTGAATCCCCTAGTGATAACCTACGGCTCATTAAAATGTTGGTAATTAAAATCTGCATTTGCCAGATTACATAGAGCTTTAACTAGATTATAAAAACCTCCTCCCTTGGTGAACCAAAAGCATTCTCCACAAAACCCTTCACTCACAAACCTTCACTCATCCTTCTGGAATGACTTTCATTTCTCATTTTTCATGCATGTATTTTCCACATCACTGAGAAATAAAACATTCTTGAGCAGATGTTCCGAAGCCTTCTTCCTGAGTCAGAGTGCCTGGAAGAATTAGGCCAACTGTTGCCTGCTGTCTGGCTGCTTATCTGTGACCCACCCAACTCCTCTTGGAAACAGGGCCATGTCCCTCTAATCACACAACGTAGACAAAGTGGCCTGCATATGTATCTGTGGGGCTCTCTGCCTTGCAGGAGAAGGTAAACAGCTCCAAAGAAAATAGTCCAGAAGAAATAAAAGCAGATGAATTTTTTAAAAATTTGGAAACAGACGCCTTTCATTATTAATAGACATCAATCACTTGGGAGATTAGCTCTTACGCTGTGTAATTGGCAACTTAGTCTCATGTAGTTAACCTCTGACAGAATTAATTGTGTGTGTGTGTTGCTAAAGCTTTGTGTGTACATGTGCCTACAGAGGGTCTTGTGGATAAAGTGTACCATTTGGATACACACAGATTGGAAATTTTTCTCCCTATAGGATGTGAGGTAAAACATTGAGAAGCTGGACCTTTGAGTCACTGCAGTTAAATAGTGGCATTGAAGTGGATGGCTTTAGTTCATAAACAATACTGTTTTAAAAACAAGTCACCCACCTCCAGCCTAACACTGACCACATTTCTCAAGACAGGATTCGGGAGCCACTACCCTTCTCTCTATTCTTGTCTTGGGTTCTACTCTCTGCCCAGACTGTCTCCTTCCATTTTTCCTTTGCCTTCTCCCCAAAGTTCACCTGCTTGCCTCAATATGGCTAAACTCTGTTATGAAAAAAGCGGCTCCTGTAACACTAAATACAGACTACGTGAAAAATCCAAATTTACTACAAAATCAGAATCCATTTCTTCCCTACTCTAAAGCATAACATTAATGAACATTAATATCTTTCATAACTGGAACAACCACCACCAAGCACTTATCAAGATGAACCATATGAAATTGCCTACATTCAACTGTTTTTGGTCTACATATGATTTATGTTTATTTGGAGAACATACTAGATGCCTGGCACTATGCATGGTATTTAAAAATGCGATAGAGCTTTGAATCCTAGTTGAACACCAGGTGTATAACCTTGGGCAAGATTCTTGATTTTTCAGTGACTAGGTTCTTATGTATAACTTGGAGATATTAACGGAACCTCAACAAGTGTTAGCTATTATTATTATGTGCTAGAGGCAGAAAGATGATAAGACATGACCCTGCCTTTGTGAGCCCCATAGTGAGGTCATATGTTGTGCTGAGTCCAGGGCTGTTGCTAGCTTACGTGGTGGCTTTGAATTAATTAGCAGAGGATCTGCCACTGGACGGATGAACTTGCCCCCAGAGCAGGGATCTTCCTTGTTGTGCTCGACATGCTACAATGCTCTGCAGCAGTCGCAGTGAGGGCTGAGATGGAGGCGGGCACAGGGGACTCCGACAGCACGGTAGATGGGCATCCAGCTCAACTGGGGGCTTCCCTTTCAGTAAAACTAGACAGTTTTGCTACACTCCAGACTCAGAACATAAGCAAATAACTACCACTGAAGCCAGATCATTGAAGGTGGAAGATCCTTGACTTCTGTGTGTCGTTAGTTATGAGAGGTTCCCCCGGGAGTGGGGAACATGCCTTCCTTCCCCATTCCTCTTCCTTTCTTCCCATCACTAGAGACCTGTGGCTTCTTAGTCTCACCACACCTTCCAACCAAGTTTCTGATTCTCTCTGGCCTCTGTTTTGGCCCCAGACACTCAGTTTTTGAATATAGGACCTTTGAGCTCATGGCCAAGTCCTATAGGTAGCATCCCAGCATGCTTCTCGTTTCTCACCAGTATTTCCACCTTCCTCCCAAAGGCCCCTCAGCCCAGCCGCCTGCCTGTAACAAAATGCCAGGGGACTCCTTGAGTTTAGGCATTTCTCTAAAGTGCTCCAAGACTATCCTAACTACCTAAACATAACTTCCGGGCTGGAGTGTCTTTTGTATACAAGATACTCTTTGTATTGTGTTTTATTAGTACATATAAAACCTCAAAGACATATATGGAATGAGGAAGAAACTTGTCACCTTGTGTTCTGTTTCAGAAAGGCCTGGGAAGGGAGGGAAGTTCTGCCTTGAGAAAGAGGTGCTGTCTGTGGACAGAAGGTGCAGCACGTGTTCCCCACCCTCAAGGAGCATATGGTCCGTGAGGCAAGACTGCTGTATAAACAGATTATTCCATGACAGTGTGATGTGAAGTACAAAGAAATTGCCTACACGCTACAGAAAGAAAAGACAGGATGGTAGGCAAGCTAAAGGTTCAGAAGAGTGAAGGGATAGATAAAGGAGCAAGCCGTGAGAAAATAGTCAAAAGTGGGACTTCCCTGGCGATCCAGTGGTTAAGACTTCGCCTTCCAATGCAGGGGGTGCAGGTTCGATCCTTGGTTGGGGAGTTAAGATCCTACATGCCTCGTGGCCAAAAAACCAAAATATGTATATTAAAAAAAAAAAACAGTAACAAATTCAATAAAGACTTTAAAAATGGTCCACATCAAAAAAAAATCTTAAAATAAATAGTCATAAGTAAAAGTGGAGAAATAGGTGCTGAGTAGGGAAAGGGACACTCAGCCTATGAATGGAGGCAAGGAGGTAATTGTGGAAGCGAGGCTGTGGGTCGTGTTGAGGTAGGCATGAGTATAACATTGAGTAGTTCCTGCTCAGTGGTCCAGCTCGTATTGGAAACAAAGCCATCTGTGTGTGGGGTGGGATTGGGGGGCAGATGATTACAAAGGATGGACGTGGTTTGGACTATTCATTGAAAAGAATGAGGGAGCTGAAAATGAGAAGTGAAGACAGCAATACATGACACAAAACATTCCAAATGAGTTGGGAAGGCAGAGATTATGACGACGCCAATCACCATAGCTGTGCAATTTCCCTCTATAGCACAGAGCTACCAAGGAAAAAGATTACAGGAGGTAGATTTTTCATTTGCTCCAGGCTTGGGTTTCAAAGATGTCATAGATACTGGCCAGAGTAAATTATATGATTGACTAGGACGTCTAGTTTGGGCAAACACTGCTTATTACCGTTAGGATAAGTTCAAAATCCTTAAGCACTGACCCAATAACCCACATGATTTGGCACCTGCCTTTGGTGCTCTATCAGCCTCTTTATTCTTTGGCACTGCTTCCACGCCCCAGACTCACTGGGATATGATCAATTCTTTTGCATACCTTAAAAATGCAACTGTCTCAGACCTCTGAGTTTTTAAACACGCTGATCTCTCTGTGGGAATACCCTTCTTCATGCTTTGCTTGGCTAACTTCTCTTCATTCCTCTGTTTCTACCTAACTGTAGAAACGGTCTCAGAGACAAGCTTCTCAGAGAAATCTTTTTATGCCCCCTGGCTAGGTAAGCTCCCCCTGCACCTACACGCTATTCCCTAATGTTCATCACGCTTGTAATTACTCACCTACTATTTTCTTACCCTATTTATTACAAGTTCATTGAGCATGTTTCTCATATTTACTATCACAACCTGTGTCTTTCATGATGCTGTGCTCACAGCAGATGCTCAATCGACGTGTTGAGAGAATGATTAGATGAGTTGGTAATTCTAAAAGGCACTCCTAAGTGGAGGGGGGAAGTTGGAGATTGAGAGTACAGAGTTGGAGAGGTTTTTTCACAAAAACATTCCTTAAGATGCCAAGAGGAGAGAATTGCTCAAGGTGAGCTATGGGCTTTGGAGTTGTGAACATCAAGGAACTGGAAGGCTAGTGTGTTAGATGCTTTATTAGTTCAAGTGACTATTAAAAGTACTCAAAATAGTACAACTGTGCTTGGAAAGCAGCATAAAAATCTAGGGTCCAAAATCTTTAGCGAGTAACAGAGAATGATGGAAAAATCAGTAGATAACATACCCAAGGAAAAGCAGGTGGTAAAGCTACATGGTTTGCCGTTCAAGGGAAGAGAAAGATGAGTGAGCATCAAGATTTCCATCTTATTGGAGCAGGGCCAGCCTGACTGGGAGGATTAACATAGTATCACTGTGAGGGCTCTAAATATTTGTTGAAAGCACAGAGCATATGTATAATTTAGAAAGGTTTTTAGCAAGATCTTAAACTAAGTGGTATTTTCCGATTAACAAATGGCTAATCAAATAATTAAATTAGACAGAAAACTGCATTTCCAAAGCATTCTCTTGTTAGCACCTGTCTCTTAGTAGCAGTAAGCCCCACGAAAGGGTAATGTTGATCTGTTCCGTTCATTGCTATAGCCTTAGTGCCTAAACAGGGCCAGTTACATAGTGGACACTCAGTAAACTTTTCTTAAAGGAATGAATTCCATTTAACAAAGGATCAGTTTTCTTTAGTTACTTGTCAGACTAGTTCAATGAGACTTGGTGAGCAAGATGTATCTTAATTTTTAAGTAATCTCTAAAGCTATTTTAGAAATAGTACTGTGTCTGTGAAAGAGCTGGGATTTGTTTTGTTTTCAGTAAAAGATAGCAAACCTTTCTGAGAAGTGATTATTAGATTCCAAGCCGTCTAATACCTGCATGCGATATTACAACCACATCTCTGTAATATATCTTGGTTATAAATTGTAAGCATAATGAACAGCTTCTAGACCCTTCTCATCAACACACAGATTTAATGTGCCCATGTGAACCTGGAAGCTAACGGGTCATGAATCACTTCTTGAAGGTGTTGATATCTTCAATGGCATTTCCAGTAATTTCCTTAGAATTCAAGCCCAGTCTTTAAAAAAAAAAAATCTCAGGTGCTGTTGCTAAATACTAAGTTCCTTATTTTCTTGTGAGGTTTCTTTTTTTTAGAGAGATTGGCCAAAATATCTTTTCAGTTGGAGGGAAATCTTCATTTCTTTACAAACTAAGTAATACATAGTATTAAAACCAATGACTGTCATAAGCAGTACGGTAAAATCTAATTTCTTTTTAGTAATGATTCAAATACTGCATATGAAATTCTACTTTTGTGACACTACCTTGAAACCTGGGTGATTCTTCTGCTCCCAACGTGGAGCAACAGTTGAAGCAGAGTTCAGAGACAAAGGGGGCAAAGCGGATCCTGTGACTGCTTCTGTGTATTCTTTGACAGAGCAGCTGTATCCAGGACAGAGGGGAGTGCCCTGCGATGGGACCCACTGGGCAAAAGACTCATGGATCTGGGACAGTTGTGAAAGACCTGGGCATGCTTGATTTCAAACAGTGCACCTAGGGTTGCCAGACTTAGCAAATAAAAATACAGGATGGCCAGATAAATATGGTCTGATGAATAATTTTGTGTGCGAGTATGTCACAAATATTGCATTGGACATGCTTATACTAAAACGTCATTTGTTTTCTTTTTCCTTCATCTGAGATTCAAATGTAAATGGGATTAAATAAAGGATGCCCTTTATTTAATCTGGCACTCCTAAGAGCATCCTAGTTTTTCTGTTATAGCCCAGAGCACTGAGAGATGAGCCCAGTGGATGCCTTGAGTGGACATCTTGGCTGTGTTATAAGGGGTGAAAGTGAAGGGATGCCCAAAGAGAGAGGGGGCACACGAATAGTCATTCTCATGGCTAGGCCTTTGCTTTTCATTCAGTCAATTAAATGAAGGTAAAAATGAGGCTTTGACGGGACAAATAGAAAAGGCTTTCACGGAGGTAATAGATAATGGTCCAAAGCACCATTAAAGAGTCAGCCAGCTGGTTCTGTGGCAGCCAGCTACCCCATCCTCTGCCCACTTACTTCTCATGCCTATGTATTAAGGGAAGTGGGGCAAGATTTGAGAGACTCGACTTGTAAGCATGTCTCTGACAGTTTACTTTTCATAACATTGTATGTATTGTGGAAATGAACAGAAAAAAAAAAATCATCAGTGACAGTTTTAATGCTATTAAATGCCACCAGATAGCTCAACTATGCAAGAAGCTTCACTTGGAAAGCTCACCAGCTCTGAGTTTCATTTGTCAACCTGGGGAAAGAAACCAAAAAGAGTAGGAAGTTGAACAATCGAACAACTGGTGAATAACGGAGACCCAACTATTTTATTATTGTACAGCAGTTGCCATAAAATCCTGGCTCCAGTAGTGTTTCCTTTGCAGATTCCTAGCAAAATCTGAGTATAGAAAATCCAGATCGACATTGCTGGTTATTATATTTTGATGTCAAATTATTTTCTTCAGTAATGTTGAGAATGGGAAATATAGGCCCTATCCCCAGGCTTGCCACTAGCTTGTCTATTCTTAGACAAGGCATTTAGTATCTCAGGGCTTCACATTCTTCATCTTTAAAATGCAAATAGTAACATGCATTCTGCCGTCCTCGTGGTGCACTATGAACAAAGTTGTGATAATAACACCAAGTTCTATGAAAAGCACAAAACTTCACTCCTGCTACTTCATGTTAACTAATGGCACAAGCGATTTAGATGCATCGCTAAAGATGAGCCGGAATCAGTTCCTGTCGTAAATCCAGGTGCTGGCCAAGCCAAAAAGATATGCAAAAATGTCACTGCGGAAAAAGCTTTGGTTTTGAGAGTGATGCTGACTCGAATGTGCATAGCTCTGTCTTTGGTATTCTCTAAAGTACAAAGGAGGGTAAGTCCCAACCCATGTGAAGGTTACAATCCATTTGGAGGAAGGAATAAAACAGACATGCTCACTGCTAAATGAAAATGTAAGATAGTTTATGATTTAGGGTCCACTGAACGGTGATGACAGATGGCTTCCCTTAGAGATCATAGCAGAACATGGTCAATGTAGGGAAATTATTTTAGAGAGTTAGTCTTCAGGATGGATAGAGAGGAGCTTAAAGAAATGAAAAGAAAACCGAAGGGCGTTCTACCCAGGCAGGGGTGGGAACAGGGGCCTATTGAAGACAGTAAGAAGACTAGTTTGGCTGGATCAAAAATTCTTGCTAGGAATAATGCACAGAAGACTAGTGCATAAAATAAAACAATAGTGCATAAAAGATGAGGCTGAATAGGTAGATTGATTCAAGGTTATGGCAGGTCAGGAACGCTAAGATTGGGAATTTGGACACCTGGAAGTGACAGATCTACTCACAGGCAAATGCAGATGAGCTATGTATGTATACATGAATGCACACATAATATATATTTTCTCTCTGGAACATAGAACAGTTGCCGTCTACTCAGAATTTGGTCTAAAAGATCGCTACTTCACGAGAGGCCCCCTGGAGGCTGACCTATGTTTTGAAACTGCAGCCATTAACAGCAAAACCTACCACAGCTAGCAGCTCTTTCATCTAGTTTTACAGGGTTCACAGCTTTTGCAGTAATAATTTTCCTAACGGCTGTATTCCCTCTTATTGGTTTATCTGCTGCCCCAATTTGAAATTCTGTTGCCAAATGTTTTAGTTTCCTCAGCTTCTAACCACTGTGTCAGTGTGGTTTACGGTACGGACAATGGCCCCTGTGGTTTCCACTGTCATCTCTTTTCCACATATGTCTCACCCAGGGAAAAATCTCCATTTCAACGCTGCAGGATTGGCCACATTACAGCGTTTTGTTAAGTCACTCCTGCTAGTAACTAACGGCATAAGTGATTTTGATGAATTACAATAGAGCCTGAATCAATTTCTGTAGCGGGTCCAAGTCTTGGAGCAGCAAGAAAGGTTAGCACGAATACTGCTTTGGAAAACGTTTTGGTGTTTGAGAGTGATACTGGATAGAATGGTCTCTTATTCTGTGCACCAGTCTTCCTGAAAGACATCCTGGCGTTATGGATTTTATTTAATGCATCTTGGTCAATCAGCACACTGTTAGATACCGTGTTGCCAAGGAAAGAAAATTCAGTGATGATTTTTAGCCATGTTGCCAATGAAAATCTTACATCGACTAAGTCTCACTTCCTTTGTTGAGTCTTTGAACATGGCTGTGGAATATGGATTTAATAAACATGGGCCTATTACACAATTCTCTGTTTTAGTCTATTGGCAATGAGGAATGGATTGGCCGTGATGATGTCAATGGTGACACAACTGAACAAACCTTCATTGACTAGCTTGGAGATCATGAAACTAGTTGGGAAGCCAAGCTTTTTTAAAAGCTGCCAAGGTTCATGAGAACAAAAGCTTCACGAATATTGAAACCAGTACTGGCATCCTCTGTACTTCCATGTCAACCGAGATTATGTCTATCTCGCATTAAGGGCAAAGCTGCCTTGTGCTTTTAGAACTTGTGCCGTCGGTTTCAGATCAGAATGCCACCAGTAGGAGTCAGGAGGATGCCGTCAGAAATCCCGTGTCATTGTCTCCTTCTCCTGTACTGTGGAAAAGCTTCTGCAAACATCTGAGTAAATCTAAGTCAAGCTTTTAAAAGCGAGCACATAGTACATGCTATAGGAGTATTTGCTATTATAATTATTATTTTTTTATCATAAAATGTCTCAGCACATATGTATGCCATAGGGTTCAGGAACTTTATTGTTTTTTGCTGGTCTGCCTTAGGAGAGTACTTTCTCGAAATATGTTTAAAACCTGGTAGATGGCTATTTCTTTAAACCTTGGAAGGTTTTATCTCAAAAATTAGCATAAATATTTAGGAAATCTCATAAGTATCAATAGAAAGAACTTTTCCTTCTTTGTCCAAAATGGGAGCGTCTTCATCTTCATTATGGGTTCTGACCATAACTGCTCTTTGATAATGAACATGGGCAGGAGGTTTGTCAGAAGCCTTAACCTTAACCTCTCTGCTCTTTGCATCCTGCCGCACGTGCTTCTTTTTTTTTTTTTTTTTTTTTAAGTTTGCGGGCCCCTCACTGTTGTGGCCTCTCCCGTTGCGGAGCACAGGCTCAGCGGCCATGGCTCACGGGCCCAGCCGCTCCGCGACATGTGGGATCTTCCCAGACCGGGGCACAAACCCTTGTCCCCTGCATCGGCAGGCAGACTCTCAACCACTGCGCCACCAGGGAAGCCCAGCACGTGCTTCTTAACTTCACATCACCTTGCAGGTCTTTGGGATATTTATTTTGCCTTGATGGTGAAAAACTTTAAGATTCTGAAATTTGTGTTTTCCTATTATCAACAGATGTTTTCCCCCTTTCACTTAGTATTATTTGATGAAACCATCTCAAGTCCCTGGACAGAAACTGCTAAACTGGATATTAATACCTAATACCCGTTCTACCACTATTAAAGCAGATACAAGTGTTCACTTCCCAGCCTCCCTTACAGATAGGAGAAGACAGTGGCATATAAGAGGAAGTTGATGAGCAGAGCTTCCAGAAAAGTTCTTTAGTAATTTGAGCAGATCCTTTGCTCCTCCTTTATCCTTCTTCTTGCCTAGAATGTGAATGTGATGGCTGGAGCTACAGGAATCATCTTATAAACATGAGGTGCCCTTGAGGATGGGCATTAAGAAAGATACAACAGAAACATACAAGAAGCCTGGAATGCTAACGATAGTGTGGAGCTTCTGAACAATCCCTGAACTGTCTACCCCTGGACTTTATTTTACGTGAGAAAAATAAACCCTTGCATTAGTTTAGGTTCCCTTAGTTTTTATCTCAATTACTAAGGGCCTATGGTAATTTCTAACTGACACTGTGTCCAGTCTATTTGCCTACTGGGATGCTTCAGAGTGACCTTTTCTATGAAAGGTTTTTGGCCCTGTCTGAGGATATAAATTCCTTAAAAGGAAGGAACAGTGTTTATGCCATTGTTCTCTTCTTTGGTACTTAAAGGGCACACGCAATACAAGGCTGTTAATAAGTTATCTTTGCCACTGTTAAAACCACTTGGCGCCTTACAGATTGGAGTTTCCTGATCAGAGACTGATTAGATAGATAGAGATATATAGAGAGAGATACCTATATATTTATAGATACACACGCACATATATAAATGCCGTTCTCAAGTCTCTAACATTTGCCTTAATTCTCACCTCTGTGTTTCTTTCAAACATTGCTTTCTAACCAGAAAAATTGTCTTGGAAATAGATATAAAAGTAAAACTAATTAGGAAAGAGAATATTGAGCTGCCAAACTTATTTTAAGGATTCACTTATTTTGAATGGTTAAAGTCACCCATTCTTTTTGACCCTATATCTAAGCATAAAAAAAAGCACCAGGGACTTCTCTGGTGGCCCAGTGGTTATGAGTCTGCCTGCCAACGCAGGGGACACAGGTTCGATCCCTGTGCCACA